>NC_135325.1:70171198-70814948 GCF_048772815.1 Callospermophilus lateralis
GAACTATGTTGAACAGAAGTGGTGAGAGGGGGCATCCCTGTCTTGTTCCAGATTTTAGAAGGAATTTCTTCAATTTTTCTCTGATCAGAATGATGCTAGCCTGAGGCTTAGCATATATAGCTTTTACAATGTTGAGGTAACTTTCTGTTATCCCTAGTTTTTCTAGTGTTTTGAACATAAAGGGATGCTGTACTTTGTCAAATGCTTTTTCTGCGTCTATCTAGATGATCATATGGTTCTTATCTTTAAGTCTATTGATGTGGTGAATAACATTTATTGATTTCCGTATATTGAACCAGCTGTGCATCCCAGGGATGAATCCTACTTGATCATGATGCATGATCTTTTTGATATGTGTCTGTATCCGATTTGCCAGAATTTTATTGAGGATTTTTGCATCTATGTTAATTAGAGATATTGGTCTGTAATTTTCTTTCTTTGAAGTGTCTTTGTCTGGTTTAGGAATCAGAGTGATATTGGCCTCGTAGAATGAATTTGGAAGTTCTCCCTCTTTTTCTATTTCCTGAAATAGCTTGAAAAGTATTGGTATTAGTTCTTCTTTAAAGGTTTTGTAAGACTCTGCTCTATACCCATCAGGTCCTGGGCTTTTCTTAGTTGGTAGTCTTTTGATGGCTTCTTTTATTTCCTCAATTTTTATTGGTCTGTTTATGTTGCATATATCCCCTTGACTCAATCTGGGCAAATCATATGACTTACGAAATTTATCGATGCCTTCACTATCTTCTATTTTATTGGAGTATAAGGATTCAAAATAATTTCTAATTTTCTTCTGTATTTCTGTAGTGTCTGTTGTGATATTGCCTTTTTCATCCCGTATACTAGTAATTTGAGTTCTCTCTCTTCTTCTCTTCATTAGCACGGCTAAGGGTCTGTCAATCTTATTTATTTTTTCAAAGAACCCAACTTTTAGTTTTGTCAGTTTTTTCAATTGTTACTTTTGTTTCAATTTCATTGATTTCAGCTCTGATTTTAATTATTTATTGCTTTCTACTACTTTTGCTGTTGTTTTGCTTTTATTTTTCTAGGGTTTTGAGAAGAAGTGTTAGGTCATTTATTTGTTGTTTTTTTTTTTTCTTTTTTAAAGGAATGAACTCCAAGCAATGAATTTTCCTCTTAGAGTGCTTTCATTGTGTCCCATAAATTCCAATATGTTGTGTCTGTGTTTTCATTTATCTCTAAAAATTTTTTAATGTCCTCCTTGATGTCTTCTGTAACCCACTGATCATTCAGTAACATATTGTTCGTTCTCCAAGTGATGCAGGATTTTTCCATCCTTCTTTTATCGTTAATTTCCAGTTTCACTCCATTATGATCAGATAGAATGCATGCTATTATCTCTACTCCTTTATAATTTCTAAGAGTTGTCCTGTGACATAATATATGTTCTATTTTTGAGAAGGATCCATGTGCTGCTGAGAGAAAAGTGTAACTGCTTGATGTTGAGTGGTATATTCTATATATGTCAATTAAGTCTAGGTTATTAATTGTATTATTGAGTTCTATAATTTCTTTTTTCAACTTTTGTTTGGAAGATCTGTCCAGTGGTGAGAAAGGTGTGTTGAAGTCTCCCATAATTATTGTATTGTGGTCTATTTGACTCTTGAACTTGAGAAGAGTTTGTTTGATGAACATAGTGCACCATTGTTTGGGGCATATATATTTAAGATTGTTATGTGTTGTTGGTGTATGGTTCCCTTGAGCAGAATGTAGTGTCCTTCTTTTTCCCTTTTGATTAACTTTGGCTTGAATTCTATGGACACTCCTGCTTGTTTCTGAGGTCCATATGAGTTATATGATTTTTCCCAGCCTTTCCCCTTCAATCTATGTATATCTTTTCCTATCAAATGCGTCTCCTGTAGGCAGCATATGGTTGGATCTTTTATTTTTTTTTTGATCCATTCTACTAGCCTGTGTCTCTTGATTGGTGAGTTTAAGCCATTAACATTTAGGGTTACTATTGAGATATGGTTTGTACTTCCAGCCATATTTGTTTATTTATATTACTTAACATGATTTATTTTTCTGCTTTGATTATTTTTCCCTTTACTGTACTACCTCCTGCTGTTGGTTTTTATTGTTATTTTTCATTTCCTCTTCCTGTAATATTTTGCCAAGGATGTTTTGAAGAGTTGGTTTTCTAGCTGCAAATTCTTTTAACTTTTGTTTATCGTGCAAGATTTTTATTTCATCTTCAATCCTGAAGCTTAATTTCTCTGGATACACGATTTTTGGTTGGAACCCATTTTCTCTCAGCATTTGAAATATGTTGTTCCAGGATCTTCTAGCTTTCAGAGTCTGTGTTGAAAGATCAGCTGTTATCCTGATTGGTTTACCCCTAAATGTAATCAACTTCCTTTCTCTTGTAGCTTTTAAAATTCTCTTCTTATTCTGTATGTTGGGCATCTTCATTATAATGTGTCTTGGTGTGGATCTCTTATGATTTTGCACATTCGGCATCCTGTAGGCTTCTATGATTTGGAATTCTGTTTCATTCTTCAAGTCTGGGAAGTTTTCTCATATTATTTCAGTGAACAGTATGCTCATTCCTTTGGTTTGGACCTCTATACCTTCCTGTATCCCAATAACTCTTGAGTTTGGTCTCTTTATGTTATCCCATATTTCTTGGATGTTCTGCTAATGGTTTCTTAACATTCTCACTGAGCTGTCTATGTTCTTTTCAAGATGAAATACTTTGTCTTCATTGTCTGATGTTCTATCTTCTAGGTGTTCTACTCTGATGGTAGTACTTTCATTTGAGTTTTTAATTTGGTTTATTGCTTCCTGCATTTCTAGGATTTCTGTTTATTTGTTTTTTATAACCTCTATCTCCCTGTATAGTTGATCTTTTGCTTCTTGGATTTGTTTATGTATTTCATTGTCAAAGTGATCTTTCATTGTCTGATTTTGCTGTCTAATGTCTTCCTTGAGACTCCAGATCATCTGAAGCATGTATATCCTGAATTATTTATCTGACATTCCATCTGCTGCATATATTACCTCTTTTAAAGTTTAGTTGACCTGCATTGCTTGTGGTCCTTTCTTTCCTTGTCTTTTCATATTGCTCACGTTTCTTTCTGCTTTGTGAAACTGTTGTGTTATTGATTTCCCCCCTAAATATTTATATTGCTCTTGTATAGTTGCAAAGTCTCCCTTTTGTGGAGAAAGACAATGTTAACAGTTCTCAATATCAATAGTACATTATTTAAGCACACATTTTCCTTATTACTACATTTATAGCTAGACTCTATGTCTACAAATGTTGGTTTCTATTATCATTTACCAATAAAGTCATTAGTTTCATGAAAGGCATACCATTTCTGGTAGCTTGAAGCAAACTGAATTTCAGGTGTAGGATGTTATGTTTAGGGGGAAAGGAGTGAGGGTATGGGGTTAATCTAACTTAGTAACTTTGGAGAGCTCTAACCAATAGATGGGTAATTTATGGAAGAATGTCTAGATTCAAACTCCTCTCTGTATTTATAAGATTACCCTACTTATAAATAGTAAAATTTAGGGGGTTGCAATTGGGAAAGAGGGAGTAAGAAGAAGAAAAACAAATAACATGGAAAGAAAGAGAAAAAAGAGACTGGTAAAAAGAAAATAGGAGAAAAAAGAAAAGAAATAAAAGGGGGAGGGATGTGAGGCATGTACAATTCCTCTATGTTATATTATTCTGGTGATTCAGTTGTTAAAGACCTTTTTCATGCACAATTCTTGGTTTCACCTATGTTGAGTTTGCGAGGACCAGAGGGGGAAGGGTAGAGGAGACTGGATGAATGGATGAAAAGAGAGAGAGAGAGAGAAGAGAAAAAAAGAAAGAAAAAAAAATGTCTCTCAGAACTCTGTTTTCTTTTCTTCCAGTTGGTGGCGTTGTCTATTCCTAGCTTGAGTCTCTGGGTTTAGGGTGGTGGTGGTAGTCAGTGTGAGAGGACTTGAGCTTCCACCTGTGGCCTCTCTACTCTTATTCTCTGAAATGTAAACCAGGTGCCTGATCCACTGCAGAACTGAGCTGGTAGCCACGGGTTGGTGGGTTTTAAGGGTTGGTGGGATTTTCCAAGATGAGTTCCATCCGTTTTTCTCATAAGGTGTTTGATGAGGTGGGGGATGTTGGGGAGACCTTATGTTTGTCCAGAGCTCAGTCAGGTGACCGCACGGGCAGGAGGCTGGGCCTCTCCTCCAATTGGGGTGGTCTGTCTACCCCACAGGTGGGCAGCTTGGCCCCTACTCTAGTTGGGGTGGTCTACCACACAGTTGGGTGGCTGTGCCCCCTCTCAGAGCCGAGTGGTCTGCCTTCAGTGCAGGCGGGAGCCTGGGCTCCTCCTCCCTCAGTTAATCTATATAAGGGGATTAATCTACTGGTCTGAAGCTTTTATAATCAAATTATTTCACCTCTGAATTGTCTTGCATTGTATCACAATCTGAGTTTTTGTGGGGACACTTCACATCCAAACCACAATAGACAAAAAAACTATATATTCAGGGAACTCAGACAACATCAAGCATGATAAATTTTTAAAAGACAGAAAGAAGGGAGGTAGTGAATAGGAGAGAGGAGTAGGAGAAGTAGGAAAGAAAGAAAATAAGAAAAACTAAGGCATGTCACATACCTAGGCATATCATAATCAAATATAAAAAAGAAAATCTTAAAAGAAGCCAGAGATGAGGCAAATATAAAAACAAAAAAAAGCAGGAATCCTATTTTTTAGAATAGTGTGGAATTAATTTGTAGAACCATTTAGCCCACTGCCCAAGAGAGGCCTGACCCACACTGCACCCTGCCACCAGAGGGAAACACCGCACCCCTTCAGAACATGATGCAGCTCCCTATTCAAAAATGCAGGTCTCCATCCAAATTGCCTCCATTTGGGGACATTTTAGCCACCATCATAGCCCTCTCCACATGATAATCTCCATTGTGGGACACCGGACAGGACCAGAAAGCAGCTACCCATTGCAGCAACACATGCCACATTACAGCATCACCTAATAGGTCACCCAATGCCATTGTACAGCACATCCTTCCAGTCCCATTTCTGAAAGCAGTTGCTGTCATCTTGGGACACCTCCATAGCCATTTTGGGGTACCTCTGCTGCTGACTCTGAAAACTTTAGCTGGAGCAGCTTCCATTTTGGGACACTGGGGTGTGGAAGCCCGACATCGAGGTACCTACAGGATTGACACTACTGCTGCCACCAACTAGGGGCATAGCTGCTTCTATCTAGGGACAATCATCAGGACCTAGTAAACCATCATCAAGGTATGTGTGGGCCTGTTTGCACCAGAAGAATATGTACCAGGTGTATTAACAGACACCATCCTGTTGCAGAGGTAACAGGGAGCCTTGCATGGGGTTGCCTCTCCATTTTCTCCTGCTAACAGCCAACTTCTTTTGATTACCTTTCACAAGTCCTATAATCTAAAACATCTATATTCTCACATCCTACCTCAGACATCAAAGCCTACCCTTCCTCTGTCTACTATTATAAACTGTAAACTATTATGCAGACCTACTGGATAGATGGTAGAAGATAAATGAACTCATCATTTCTGTTTACAGTGACAAGACTGTAAATGATAAAATAGAAGTTAATTTATCTATTACTGCATTGGTTTCATTGGGTGCTATAAACATGTATGTCCCCCCATAAAGGTGAAGTATTGGTCACCTGCAGGGAGACTATAAGACTATACAGTAGAGGCTGAATTACTATAGATGTTAAGCATTTTTTTAATGTATTTGTAGATTAATTGTATTTCTTCTTCTGAGAAGTGTCTGTTCAGTTCCTTAGCCTATTTATTGATTAGTTTTTTTTTGTTTGTTTGTTTTTGGTATAAAGTATTTGAGTTCTTTATATATTCTGGAGATTACTGCTCTACCTGATGTGTGTGTGGCAAAAATTTGCTCCCAACATAATGGCTCTCTCTTCACCACATTGGTTGTTTCTTTTGACTTCTTGCACTTAAGTTGTCTTGTTAAGGAAGTTAGGGCCTAACCTGACATAATAAAGACTTGAGCTTACTTTTCCTTCTATTATAGGTAGGGTTGATGGTTTAATTCCTAAGTCCTTGATCCACTTTGAGTTGAGTTTTGAGCATGGCAAGAGATAAGGGTTTAGTTTTATTTTGGTGCATATGGATTTCCAGTTTTCCCAGCACCATTTCTCAAAGAGGCTATCTTTCACCAATGTATTTTTGGCACCTTTGTTTAGTATGAGGTAATTCTATTCATGTGGGTTTGTCTCTGTGTCTTCTACTCTGTACCATTGGTCTACATCTCTATTTTGGTTCAAATACCGTGCAGTTGTTATTATAGCTTTGTTGTATAGTTTAAGGTCTGGTATTGTGATGCCTCCAGCTTCACTCTTCTTGCTAAGAATTGTTTTAGCTATTCTGGGTCTCTTATTTTTCCAAGTGAATTTCATGATCACTTTTTCTATATCTATAAGGAATGAGGTTGGGATTTTAATTGAAATTGCATTGAATCTGTATAGTACTTTGGGTAGTAAGGCCATTTTGACAATATTGATTCTGCCTATCAAAGAGCATGGGAGACATTTTGATCTTCTAAGGTCCTCTTCAATTTCTTTCTTCAGTATTGCATAGTTTTCATTGTAGAGGTCTTTCATCTATTTTCTTAGATTGATTCCCAGGTATTTTTTTTCCCTGAGGCTATTGTGAATTGAGTAGGTTTTTTAATTTCTCTTTAAAAAGATTCATCACTGATGATAGAAATGCCTTTGATCTATGGGTATTGATCTTATATTCTGCTAATTTGCTGAATTCATTTATTAATTTTAGAAGTTTTCTGGTGAAATTTTTTGGATCCTCCAAGTAGAGAAAAATGTCTTTGGCAAATAATGTTAGTATGAGATCATTTTGTCCTATTCATATCCTTTAATTTCTTTTGTCTGTCTAATTGCTCTGGCTAGAATTTCAAGGACTATGTTGAATAGGAATGGTGAAAGAGGACATTCATGTCTTGTTTTAGTTTTAGAGTGAATGCTTTCCATTTTTCTCCATTTAGAATGATGTTAGCCTGGGTCTTAGCTGTGTTCATACTCAGGGGTTCTGTCTTCCAAGTGATCTAGTCTGTTGGTAATGTTTTCTATTGAGTATTTAATTTGGTATATTGTTTCCTTCATTTCAGGGATCTATCTCTCTCTCTCTCTCTCTCTCTCTCTCTCTCTCTCTCTCTTTTCCCAGAATCTGTCTTTCTTGAAGTAATTTTTACTCCCTGTATTTGCTCTATTATCTCTTTGTTGGAGTGTTCAATTTTTGCTTGTACTTCTTCACTTAAGTCATTCTTTAATTCCCAGATCATTTTTTTAAAGAGAGAGTGGGAGAGAGAGAGAGAGAGAGAGAGAGAGAGAGAGAGATAGAGAGACAGAGACAGAGAATTTTCTAATATTTATTTTTTAGTTCTCGGCGGACACAACATCTTTGTTTGTATGTGGTGCTGAGGATCGAACCCGGGCCGCACACACACACCAGGCGAGCACGCTACCGCTTGAGCCACATCCCCAGCCCCTCCCAGATCATTTTAATCATGCAGATTCTGAACTCTTTCTCTCACATTTCATCTACTGAACTGTTAATGAATTCTATTTTTGTAGTATCTTGGTTTCTGTTTGGGGCACTTTTTTCTCCTTTTTTTGCATTGTTTATGTGTCTTTCTCTCTTCCAGTGCAGATCTGAGGTATTTCAGCCTCTACAGTTAAATGTAAGTTTTAATTCCTGACTTACTGAAAAGTAAGCAATTTGGTTAAAGCAATGAGAGTAACACAATTTGAAATGTCAAATAAAGACCATTTGATGTCAGTGAGTTTTCAGAGCAGGAGATACACGCATTCTCCTCCCCAAAGGGAGAAAAAAAATCTCCAAAATAGCAGACTTCAGAGGTCTCAAGTGTCAATTAAATATATATATATATGTGTGTGTATATATATATATATATATATATATATATATATATATATATATATATATATCTCAACACAGTGCAGCAAAAGAAAAACAAACAAACAAAAATAGAGAATAACTGCATAGGTAGAATTGCTGAGAAAATTTGCATACCTGAGACTTTTGGGATAATTAGGAACAAATAAAAAGGGTACCTTTCAGCAGAATACAACAGTTACTATTATGGTATTATGTAAAAATGTGGATGTGTAACTGATGTGATTCTGCAATCTTTGTAATGTTTTGAATAATCAATAAAAAAAATAAAATTTAAAAAAATTGCTATAAAGCCAATAAAATAAATATAATTAAAAAAAAATAAAAAAATAAAAAGGGTAGAAGTTATCACTGTCAGTCACATGGTGGGCTCCACTGAGGTCATTAGTGGCTTTTTCTGTAGGGAACTCCTGTATCTTTTGTTACTAACTAACAACAATTCTTCTATGTTACCCATGAAGATGAACATATTGCTATGACACTCTCAAGAATGAGCCACTATCACATCTCCCTGGGACTAAAAGAGTCACCTATCCTAATCGTATGAACAACCACGGCCCTAGATTGTAACCATTTTGCATTAGCTATTGCTCCAAACCTGGATCTGCAGCTGAATTATGCCCACTCATACCCCAAATCACCACTGTTCCAAGCTATCCCCTGCCCTGGGACCTAAAATCTCAATCACCCTCTGCATGTCTGTGCAATGGGCCATAGCCAAGTAGATGCTCTATGAATACCTGTACTTCTAATATTGGAGTCATATCCCAGCAATGTGAACTATTCCCTGGGCTCCAGAGCCACTGTATCTCTTTGCAGCCTCACATGCCAGACTTTAGCTCTGTGCTGCATTGTAGATGCCCATACATTAGGCCAAAATATCATGAGTGTCAACTCATGCCAACATGAGTGTCCCAGAATCTTCTTTTTTTTTCTTGTTGTTGTTGTTGTTTTGTTTTTGCACATCATCTGCCCTACAGATCTTGGCTATCCATATTTTCCACAAGAAATCACACATTGTACACATTACCGGGACACAAGTGATGGACAAGGGGTCAAAGCTTGGTCTGATTCTTTTTCTTTTGAGTTTTGTTTTGTTTGCTTGTGTTTTTATTTTACTTTTTGGAGAAAAGGCAGTTTACATGAAGGAAGGTTCTTGTTCAGTGGATTTGATTCCAAGAGCCTAGGGCTTTGGGGTGGAGGTGACCTGCAGAGTGATCCTCAGCTCCTTCACCTCCACAGAGAGCATGTGGATCCTCTGTGGGGAAGGTATTTTGCCCTCTTGTCAGAAGAGGTTTTCTATTCTCTGTTTTACGCAACTCTTAGATTATATCTCTCAGCCAGTACAAACACTCTTCTGTTTTCTGAATAGTCAGTAGGTCTGTGGCTGTGTCTTGGTTCATTTTGTCCTTTCCAATCCTGAAGATCCCTCCCCATGCGCCTCAATATCCACTCATGTTCCTGGTGTGGCCTGGATGCCATCTGGTCCACAAAGCCTCCACTCCATTCCAGGGAACAGGGCTTTTATTCCTTCCACTGTCTTGTGGGTTAGTGAATGGTATCTTTTTTTGTGCCCCTTGCTGCACTGTAGGCTCATGGGAAATGGGTATTACTCCCCTGGAATATACAGGAACATGTATTTTGTACTCACTTTATGTATACATATTACTCATTTTGTTTGTGACCTGTGAGGATGATACTTGGCTTGTGGACCTATGACCTGTGATGACTAGCCTGAGGCCAGCGTATCTCCCCTTGGTTGGTGTGTATAAGTCAAAACTTAAAAGTTATGTTTTACTCTTAGGGTTTTAACCTGGTCATCTCATGCCAGATAGAAGCTCTGATTAGCAGCTTTAGGTTTCTTGATTAAAAACCTAAATAAATGCCCAGTGTGATGGCACATACCTGTAATCCCAGTGGCTCAGGAGGCTGAGGCAGGAGAATTGCAAGTTCAAAGCCAGCCTCAACAAAAGCCAGGTGCTAAGCAATTCAGTGAGATCCTGTCTCTAAACAAAATACAAAAATAGGGCTGGGGATGTGGCTTGAATGCCCCTGAGTTCAATCCTTGGTATCCCCCCCCCACATCCCCCACAAAATAAACTAAGTTTGAGGCAGTCTTTCAATGATAAAAGTGTTTTTGGTGAAAAGATCAGAAACTATTCTACTTGGTGCTTAATGAAAATGTTTTGAATGAATGTAAATACAAGTTACTGTCATTTCTTTATATTAATTCAGAAGTTATCTGTCAAATAAATAATGATTTTCCAAAAAAAAAGAAAAGCAGATTAGTCAAAAGGAAATGGTAATACACTTCATCTATATTAAACCAACTATATCATTAAGCATTTTGTAAAGTATTGATCTAAATGTAGCATCAAAGGACAGATTGTGAGGGCTGGAGTTGTGGCTAAGAAGTAGAGCACTTGCTTGGCCTGTGTTAGGCCCTAGGTTCAGTCCTCATCACCATAAATAAATAAAAAAATAAATTTGAATATATATATATATATATATATATATATATATATATATATATATAACAGATTGTGAGAGTGGATCAACAAAAACAAGACTAAACAATATGCAATATGTTGTATACAAGAAACACAGAGATATTAAAAGTAGAGTGTCAAAATATGTGAGGCAAAAACTGATAGAATAAGAAAAAGTTGAGTCTACAATTGTTGGTGAAGACTTCATTATTCTTTATAAAAATCACAGGCAAAAGAGATAGAAAATCATGAAAGACATAGTTAAACTCAACAGAATTAAATATAATGGATATCTTGACCATTTTATTCAACAACAGAAATATACATATTCTCTTCTGAAATTCATATGGAAGATTCACAAAGACCACATTCTGGGTCATACAACATATGTTAATAAATTTCAAAAAAATAAAAGTCATGGAACCACTGCTTTTAGAAAAAAAATATTAAATGAGAAACCAATCACAGATATCTAGACAGAAAAAATCCAAAATACCTGGAGATTAGACAACACACTGCAGATAACTCATGGATCAATGAAGAAATCTCAAGGGAAACATAAAAATACTGTGATATAAATGAAACTGAAATAAAACTTATCAACATGTATGGTATTCAGTGAAAACAGTGTTTAGAGGGACATATATAGCATTGAATTCATAATGTTATGGCTTGTATCTGTAGTATCCCCTGTGAGCTCATATGTTATAGGCTTGGTTGCCAATGCAGTAATGTTCAGAGTTAGGCTCTTGGGAAGTAATGGAGTCATAAGGGCTCTGAGCTCATCAATTTTTAGTCACAGATAGAGTAATAATTTTATTGCGTTATTGGAAGATAGTGTAAGCTGCAGGAGATGGGCCTAATTGGAGGAGGTAGGTCACTGGGTATATGCCCTAGGAAGGTACATTTCATCTCTACCCAACTCCTTTCTCTCTCTCTGCTTATTGGCCACACTGAGTTGAGGTGTTTTGCTCTACCAGATGTTTCTACCATTTTGTTGTGCCTCACCTCAGGCCCAAAGCAATGGAACCTACTGACCATCAACTAAAGCTTCTGAAACCATTAGCCAAGGTATATCTTTCCTCCTTTAAGATGTTCCTGTAAGATATTTGGTCACAGCAGCAAATGATCAAATGGGATTTATTTCTTGTGACTTTTTCTACTCCAACAGCTCTAAGAAAACACTGAGTATTTATGACAGAAATTTATTTCTCAGCTATGGAGGCTGGGGAGTCTAATCAAGTCACAAGCAGATCCAGTGTATACTAACAGTTCATAATCCAAAGATGATGTCTTCTTGCTGTGTCATCACATGGAAAAAGGGGAAAACAAGTTTCCTTGGGTCTCTTATTGGACACAAATCCCATTTTGAAGGTGGAGGTCTCAAAACTGAATCATCTCCAAAAGATCCAATTTCTTAATTCATTGCATTGGGGCTTAGGTTCAACATATAAAATGGTTGAGCACAAACATTCATACTATAGTATTCTTACCTTGGATCCCCAAAATTCATATTCTTCTCATATACAAAATACATTAATTTTATCCCAGTATCCACCAAGCATTTAGATTGTTCAAAAGTCTAATATCCAGAGTTTTAACTAGCCTCCATCTAAATCAGATATCACTGGGACTCAAAGGTATATTTTATCCTGAAGAACATATTCTGAAGCTGAGAGTCTGGAAAATTTTTAAAAAGTTATGTTTATGCGCTTCCAAAATACAATGGTGAGATACACATAGGTTAGGTATTGCCATTGCAAAACAAAGAAGTAAGAAAGAATTGCAGGGGAAGTGGTCTCAAGTAAATGCAAAATTCACCATAACTAACCAAATTTAGGATTGAGAATAATTTTCTTTGATTGATTTTCAGCCTTCAAGACACATTGGAGTGGGGGATGGGCCTCCATTGCTCCATAAAACATTATTTTTATAGCTTTGTGGGGTGCTCTTTGATACAGTTGAGGTTTGGGACTTTCATGATTAGAAAGCTGCAGTTCCAATGTGCTGCAGCTCCCATTATGTTCTTTAGTCTTTTGTGAAGCCCCATTTTCATGGCTTCAGTACAAATTGTTCTTTAGGGATTCTCTATGGTGACCTACCTGTGGAAGTTCTATTTTTGTGTTCTGTAGAACATATTTTGAAATCTAGGTAGAGGTATCTATGCCCCCATGACTTGTGCATGCTTTGTATATGTAGAGAGAGCATTGCACAGATGTTGACAAAAATGAATGCTTGGGCCTTCCAGAGGAGTATCCTGAACCATACTTGAGTCCACTTAACCTTCAGATGTGTTGACCAAGAAGGGCTGTGCCAGCCTGAAAGGAGTAGAGTCTTTATGCCTTAACTTCTATTTATACTAATTTTCTTATTAGAATTTTGCCTGGCTTGGTGTTTGGTGTTCTATATGGATCACATTTTCTTTTTATTCTTTACAAAAGAAAAAATGTTGTGAAGAACAAATGGATAGCCCAATAATTTTCAAAATCTAAGTGTCTCTTCCATCTTAATTACAAATTCTATCTTAAATCATTCCTTCATGCATTTTACTATAAGCCATCAAGAAAAGACTTGCTGCTAAATTAAACTTTGCTTATATATTTCTTCTGCCAAATATCAGGTTTTATTATTATTCATTATATGTTTAATGAAACACTAGAACCAAAAAATAAAACATGCTAATTTCTATGTCATTTTATAACAAGTGTTATGGTTTGGATGTCAAGTATTCCCCAAAAGCTCATGTGTGAGACAATGCAAGAAGGTTTGGAGGAGGAATGATTGGGTTATAGCCTTAACTCAATCAGCGAATAAATCCCTAATGGGATTATCTGAGTGATAACTGGAGGCAGGTGGGGTGTGCCTAGAGGATATGATTCATTGAGGCTAAGGGGTATGTATATTTGTATCTGGTGAATGATGTCTCTCTGCTTTCTGGCCATATGTGAATTCGTTCCCTCTGCCACACTCTTCCACCATGATACCCTGCCTCACTGTGAGCCCTGAGGAATGGAGCCTGTTGTTTATGGATTCAGACCTCTGAAACCAACCATGAGCCCCTAAATAAATTTTTCCTCCACTAAAGTTGTGCTGGTTGGATCTTTTAGTCACAGTATCAAAAAAGCTGACTAAAAAAGAACAAGCTTCAACTTTCCTCCACTTACCAATAACATGTTCCTCATTTCCATCTGAAACTCCAAGAGAATGGCCTTTATCATCTATATTTCTACCAAAAATTTAGGTAATCTCAAAAGAGTAAGGCTTTCCTGTACATCTTTTCTCATCTTTTGAGCCTGAACTAGAATTGCTTTCCACAGTTCATTCATGGCAATATAGACATTTTCTAACATATATTCAAAACTCTTCCAATCTCTACCTATTGCTCAGTTATAGAGATGCTTTCACATTTTTAAGCTTTTTTAAACAGTAATTTCTGTTTTATTCCATATAAGATTCTATAAGATATATCTTATACTGGGTAATTTATAAGTAAAGGTAATTTACTAATCGAAGTTCTAGAAGCTGGATCATATAAGATAAAGTCACATGTAGATTCAGTATCTGGAGAGGAGTTGCTTTCTTCTTAATACATGGCCAGGGATGGTGGTACATACAAGTAATTCCCAGTGACTCCAAAATCAGAGGTAGAATAATTACAAGGCTCAGTCTGCCTCAGCAACTTAGACCTTGCCTCAAAACTTAAAAAAGTAAATAAATAAATGACCAGAGATGTATCTCAGTGGTTTCAATCCTCAGTACCAAAAACACACATTGTGTCTTCTTGCTAAATTTTACATGTCAGAAGGGGCAAACAATTTGTCTTAGATCTGTTATGAGAGTACTGATGTCATTTATGTGTATGTAGCCTTCTGAACTTGCCTATTTTCCATGAGTAATACAATTAAATCAGGGATACCATTGAATTAATATCATTTAATTGGGGTTAATATTTAAACATGGATTTGTGGATGGACCACACATATACAGACTATTGCACCAAATACAAAATTCTCATCCAACATTCAAAACCAATTACAATAATCCATCCCATTATGAAACTAAAGAATATTAAACACGACAACATCAAATGGTGCATAAAAAGAATTTTATAAATTTGCACTTATTTATAATCAAAAGTCTCAGTAAACTAGTAATAGAGAGAGACTTCCTCATCTTGATTATAACATCTGCACAATACATAGAGCTAACATCAAACATTGTGGTGAGAAAATTGAAAATTTCTGATTGAGTACAGAAACAAGTCAAGTCTGTTCCTTCTTATCACAGATTTTCAACAAAGTTCTACTTAATGGAATAAGACAAGTTTAGGAAATAAGAGGCATATATATTGTATTAGAAGAAATAAAATTTGTTTAAATAGACTGTTCACAGGCAACATGATAATTTGTAAGAAAAATTTAAAACAATAAACAAAAACCTTCATAGAACTTCAAAGTTACTCTAGTAAGGCTTCAGATTCTAAGATTATTTACAATAGAAAATCAAGTTTTTTTCTATATAGTGGTAGTGGATAAGTTTAAGAAAAGGTTTACTACTCTATGATTCAAAGTATATGACATTTTTGAAAAGGCAAAAGTATGAAGATAGTAAAAAGATCAGATAATAGGGTAAGGGGAAAATGTGAATAGGATAGATGCAGAGATGTTTTAGAGTAACAAAACTACCCTGGATGATACTATGATGGTGAATAAATTTCATTATAATTTTTTCTAATTACACACAATATACAATACCACATTCATATATAGTATGTTGGCAATTTACTATATATAACATGTTGTACTTGATGTGTGTAGCATGCGCCATCCAAGAACAGGAGAGTACACATCTTCTATATTCAATTTCATTGATATATGAAATAATTTCTATCATTTCTTTTCTTCTCACTGTTTAGGTCTATTTTTCTTTCTCCAGTTTTAAAAGGTGGAAAACATGGGTCATTTATTTTATATCTCTCTTACTTTCTATTATGTGAATTTAATGTGTGAAATTTTATCCAAGCAATTTTTCATTGCATTTTACAAAAGTTGATAAACTGTATTTTTATTTAGAACCAAATATTTTTGTATTAAGAGTATGTTTTAATCTCTAAATATTTGGATTATTTTCCAGCTATCTTCTTTTGTGGGGACAAGTATATGGAGTACTGGATATATGGCATTTTTAAGAGCATCTCAATGGCAGGCCACTCCTCTCCTGTGAAGTGCTTGAGCAGCAGGCCACTTACCCCATAGGCACAGCCCTGGGCATGAGGCCATGTGTTGCAGTCTCGGTGCTTGCTCCAGGGCCCACTCCTGGATTGCAAGGACAGCTAGTAGAAATTGCATTGGTGGCTGCCTGTGATCTTCTTAGCTACTGCGTGAGTATATATACTTAGTAACTGCGCAATGAAATTAGACCTGCTTCCAGCTTGGTCTCCGGAGGTCTATATTAGTGACTCTGTAGCCACATTCTCCTCCACCCTGTTCCATGGACCTCCTCACTGGACGAGACAGAGCCCACACACTTTTTAAAAAATTATTATTTTTTAGTTGTAGTTAGACACATTATCTTTATTTTATATATTTGTTTTTATGTGGTGTTGAGGATCTAAACCAGGGCCTCACACGTGCTAGGGGAGCACTTTACCAATGAGCCATAACCCCAGCCCTCAGCTACCTTTATGTGACTAATTTTTCACTTGTATTGTATGATGAGAACACACATTTTATTACTTTAGTTTTAAAATGCTGTTAAAGTATGTTTTATGAACCACAATTTTATCTGTCTTATAGTGGGTTCCAGGCCAGGTGAGAATAAGAAGTGTAGAGAGAAAGTTTGTTTATTCACTTGATAAAGGACATCCTTAAAAAAAATCTTGAGTTCACATTATACTTAATGATGAAAGACTGGATTCTTTTCCCTTAAGATTGGAAAAAAATGCAAGGATGTTGTCTATCAACACTCTGATTCAACATTAAACTGGATCTCCTAAATAGCATAGTAGGATAATAGTTTTTAAGAAGCAATCAAACTGGAAAGAAAGAAATTAAAATGCTTCTACTCACAGATGACATGATTATTTATCTACAAAAAAAAAAGAAATGTCAGAAACTAAACAGCACTATTATCAAGGCTATAGGATGAAAATCCAAAATATTTAAGTGAATTATTTGCCCATATGCAAGCAATGAACTATTATATATGGAAATTTAAAAGTAAAATCACCCATAAATTTTATGATTAAAAATATGCACCTTAATACATGAAAAATCTAAAATTAAATTTAGGATATCAGGGGATCTCAAGATAGAATACAGAATATAAAAAAAAAAAAAATTTAACTATAGCTTCATTGGAAAGTATGAGGAAGTGAAGCAGCCACTTCACTGGAATGAGTGGAATATCTAAGAGTAATGGCAAAAACAACTGTACATAAGCACCATATCATTTCTGAGAAAATTTTCCCCAGGAAAGTATAGCATAATGATGTTGATATCTCTCTCTCTCTCTCTCTCTCTCTCTCTCTCTCTCTCTCTCTCTCTCTCTCTCTCTCTCCTTTTCTATCTCCTTCTTTATCTCTCTATTTATCCTGGATTTGAACAATTTAGCAAATGGATGAAAGGTAGTGAGAGCTAAGTCTATCACTGTTGGAGTAGGTGTAGTAATGGATGAGATTTGGAGGCATTAAGAAGAACTTGAGTTTGCTTAGTATTGATATAGATAGTTACATAGAAGAATAAGTATTGTGCTGGTGTTCTTATGCTATCATAGCCACATACGTTTATTTACTCTGTACACTCAGTGTACATAAAATAAATTACAGGTAGTAATGAGCATAGCCAGAATACAAATCTTGGTTTCTAATATCATTATATTATTTTCTAATAAAAGACACTCGTAAATCCTTGGAATCCCTTTTAGTTTTAAAGACTAGGGATATAAATCCACAAGACAAACATGGAGAATATTATCATTCCCAAAATAATGAATTTCTCAAAGAAAAACATACATACATACACACACACACACACACACACACACACACACACAAAGAGAGAGAGAGAGAGAGAGAGAGAGAGAGAGAGAAAGAAAGAGAGATTGATTTTCCCATTTTTCTGCTTTCCATTTTGTTGGCATATAGCTATTCAAAATAGTCACTAATAATTATTTGTATTTCTTTTTGTATCAATTGTAATAATGCCTTCTTTTAAACCATGAAAACGTAGAAAATCTAAACAGACAACACATAGTAAATTGAATCAGTAATAGAGTCTCCCAACAAAGAAAATTCCAGGAAGGATTCACTGCAAAATTCTATCAAATTATAAATGAGAAATAATACAAATTCTCAAACTTTTCCAAAAAAGTGAAAGGATTGGAATTCTTCCAAATATTTTTTGAGTCTAGCATTATCTTGATACTGAAAGCAGATAGGGACAAAGAGAAAAAGAAAGAGAAAAAGGAGGAGGAGAATGAATGAAGAAAGGAAGGAAGGAAGAGAAAAAAATAAGATAAAGATATAAAGAGAGAAAGAAAGAAAGGAAAACTGTAGATAGATATTTCTTGACTAAATATAGATGTAAATGTTCTCCATAAAATACTAGCAAATTGAATTCAGCAACATACCAAGATCATTAATTATGATCAAGTGGGATTTATGCCAGGGATGCAAGGATAATTCAACTTACACAAATCAAGAAATGTAACACTTTGTATTAATAAAATGAAGGATAATAATGATGATTATCTTGATATATGTAGAAAAAGCATTTGATAAAATTCAACTTTTTTCATGATAAAATCTCTGAACCAATTAGGTGTAAAAGGAATGTACCTTAACCCAAGAAATGCTGTATGTAACAAACTCATAGTCAACAATGTACCCAATAAGAGAAAAAGCTAAAAGCTTTTCTTATTTCTAAGATCTGGAATAATTCAAAGATGAGCATTCTAACAAATTTGTGCAGCATACTATTTGAAACTGTAGCCAGAACAATTGGGTCAGAGAAAAATTAAAAGACATATAAATAGAAAAGAAATGATTCTGATTTTCCCTTCTTGCACATGATATGATATTTATATAGAAAAAAAACAAAAATATAAAATACTTTTAAAAATAATAAAGAAATCTACTGGAGTTGTACAATACAAAGTCAAGATACAAAAATATAAAAAAATTATTATTCAATAGTAAAGAGTTTTCTGAGAATTTATGAAAGGAATTTCAATCACAATAGCAACAACAACAACTGAAACCATTGAACAAATTTTAGCAAGGAAGTAAAAAAATTTACATTGAATATCTAAAACTATTATGAAAGTAATTAAAAAAGAGACACAAAAACTCAGAATTTCCATGTTCACAGATTGAAAGAATTAATATTGTGAAATGTCCATAAAACTCACAGCAATCTACAAACTCAGTCAAGGTACTTTCAAAATATTAATAATGTTCTTCAAAGAACTAGAAAAAATATCTTAATATGTATGGTAGCACAAACATTGTGAATAGCCTAACTATCTTAAGCAAAAACAATAATGCTGGAAGTATCATTCTACCTGACTTCAAAATTTATTACAAAGCAGTAGGAATCAAAACAGAATTGTATTGATACAAAACAGATGTACATATCAATTGAAAAGAACAGAGTTCCCAGAAATAACACTATGTTTTCAAAGCCTTATAATTTTCAAAAATTGTACCAAAACATACATTGGAGAAAGGACAAGCACTTAAAAAGTGATAATAGAAAAATTGTATATTTACACGTGAAAGATTGAAACTTGACTGTTTTCTCTCACTCTATGCAAAAAATAAATAAATAAATAAAAATTAAAAAAATTAAAAATGGATAACAGACCTAAATGAAAGACCAGAAGCTATGAAACTACTAGAAGAAAACAGGGAAAACACAAGACATCACTATAGGTAATAATTTTCAGATAATACTACAAATTACAGGTAACAAAAACAAAAATAGACAAATGAGGTTATATCAAACTACATAGGAAAGAAGTAATCGACAAAGTTAAGGGACAATCTATATGACGGAGAAACAATTTGGAAATTATTCACCTAGAAAGAGATTCAATATTTACAATATAAGGAATTTAATATAACTCAATAACAAAACATCCAAAATAATCTAATTAAAATAGGCAATAGATTTGAATAGATACTTCTCTTAAGAAGAAATTAAAACAGCAAAAATGTTCTGAAATAATGCTTAATTTCATTAACCATCAGGAAAATACAAATAAAAACTACAAAAAAATATTATCTCACTCCTCATAGAATGGCTATTATAAAAAATGCTGGTAAGGACATGCAGAAAATGGAACTCACAATTTTTGGTGATAATTCAATATATAGAGAGAGTACATAAATTTTAACTCAGGATAATTAACATTATTATTTTCTTATCTTTAATTTGTGTTCAGACCCTTTAAGTTCCCCTCTTCCAGATATTCATAAAATATAAAACCTTTTTTGTGAGTTATAATCCCTTTACTTTACTATAGAACACTAAAACTTATTCCTTGTATTTTTTTATGTGTACTTGTAATCTAAGCTCCCACTTATTCATTTTTTTTCTCTATCCTCCCCAGGCTTTCATAATCACTATTACACATTCAGAACCTTTTTGACATCCATATATGAGGGAAAAGGCAGAATTTGTCTTTGTGTTTGATAAATCACTTATTTTTCAGTATGGTATTCATCCATAAAGTTCATAAACCTAAAATAAATATTCTAAAAACATGGAATAACCTAAATCAAGAAGCATTCTTCAAAATATTAAAACTCTCCAAAAGTGGGAAGCTCATGGAAACTAGAAAGGATTAAAAAACTGTCATGGCATGAATGCCCTTTTTCACCACTTCTATTTAACATAGTTCTTGAAACATTAGCCAGAGCAATTAGACAGAAAAAAGAAATTAAAGGGATACTATAGGAAAAGAAGAACTCTAATTAGCACTATTTGTCAATTATATGATTCTATACTTAGAAGACCCCCAATAAATCCCACCAGAAAACTTCAAGAACTAATGAATGAATTCAGCAAGTTAGTAAGATATAAAATCAACACCCATAAATAAAAGGCATTTCTGTACATCAGTGACAAATCCTCTGAAGATAAAAAAAAAACCTTGGGAATCAATCTAACCAAAGGGATGAAAGACCTCTACAATGAAAACTATAGAACACTGAAGACAGAAATTGAAGTAGACTTAGAACATGGAAAGATCTCCCTTGTTCTTGGATAGGCATAATTAATATTGTCAAAATGACCATACTACAGAAAGCATTATACAGATTTAATGCAATTCCAACAAAAACCCCAATGACGTTCCTCAGAGAATTATGAAAAGCAGTCATGATATTCATCTAGAAAATTAAGAGACCCAGAATAGCTAAAGCAATCCTTAGCAAAAAGAATCAAGCAGGCGGCATCACTATACAAGTCCTTAAACTATACTACAGAGTTATACTAACAAAAACGGAATCGTATTGGCACCAAAATAGACTTGTAGACCAATGATACAGAATAGAGGACACAGAGATAAATGCATATAATTACAGTTATCTTATATTAGAGAAATGGGCCAAAATATATATTGGAGAAAAGATAGCCTCTTCAACAAACATTGCTGGGAAAACTGGAAGTCTATAAGCAGCAAAATGAAAATAAACTCCTCTCCCTCACCATGCACAAAATTCAACTCAAAGTGGATCAAGAACCTAGGAATTAGACCAGAGACTCTATGCCTAATAGAAGAAGAAGTAGGCCCAAATCTCCATCATGTCAGATTAGGCCCCAACTTCCTTAACAAGACTTCTAAAGTACAAGAAATAAAATCAAGAATCAATAAATGGGTTGGATTCAAACTAAAAAGCTTCTTCTCAGCAAAATATACAACAAGTGAGCTGAATAGAGTGCCTACATTTTGGGAGCAAATTTTTTCCACACACACAATGAGCGCTGATCTCCAGAATATATAAAGAACTCAAAAATCATAACATAATAATAATAATAATAATAATAATAATAATAATAATAATAAAACATCCATAATTGGCCAAGGAACTGAATAGACACTTCTCAGAAGATGATATATATCCAATCAGCAAATGCATGTGAAAAATAAATAAATAAAATCAATAAAAGTTAAAAAAAAGAAAATGCTGAACATCTCCAGCAGTTAGAGAAATGCAAATCAAGAGTACTATAAGATTTCAAGTCACTCCAGTCAGATTGGCAGCTATTATGAAAACAAACAACAGTAATTATTTGTGAGGATGTGGCAAAAAGGGCACACTCTTACATTACTGGTGGGACTGCAATTGGTGCAACCAATCTGGAAAGCAGTATGGAGATTTCTTGTTAAACTGGGAATGAAACCACCATTTGACCCAGCTATCCCACTCCTCGGTGTATACCCAAAGGATGTAAAAACAGCATATACTTCAGGGACACAGCCACATCAATGTTTATAGCAGCACAATTCACCATAGCTTAATTGTGGATTCACTTCAGATACTCTTCAGTAGATAAATGATTAAAGAAAATTATATATACATACATATATATATATATATATATAAAATAAATTATATACATATATATATATATAAATTTGATATATATAATATTATTCAGCATTAAAATAACATAAAATCATGGCATCTGCATTTAAATGGATGGAGTTGCAGAATATAATGCTAAGTGAAGTAAGCTAATTCCGCAAAACCAAATGCTGAATGTTCTCTCTGATACGTGGATGCTAATCCATAGAGGTGTGTGTGTGTGTGGGGGGGGGGTCATGAGAAAAATGGAGAAACTTTTATTGGGCAAAGGGGAGGGAGGAATGGGGAGAGGGATTTGGGCAGGAAATATGGTGGAATGAGATGGACATCATTACCCTAGGTACAAACCCAGGGCCTCACACATGCCCGGTGAGTGATCTATTCCTGAGCCACAATCCCAGGCCAAATTTTTTTTGTTGTTGTTGTTTTAATACTCATTTTTTTTAATTGAAGGTGGACACACAATATCTTTACTTCATTTTTTTTTTTCTTTTAATGTGGTGCTAAGGATCGAACCCAGTGCTAGGTGAGCATTCTATCACTGAGCCACAATCCCAGCCAATACCTTAACTTTTTTTAATAATTATTTTTCAGTTTTAGGTGGACACAATATCTTTATTTTTTTTTTTATGTCGTGCCGAGAATCGAACCCAATGCCTCATGCACGCTGGGCAAGCACACTAACACTTGAGCCACATCCCCAGCCACACCTTAACTTTTTGATAGAGTGAATTCATTTAAAAATTCATGTTTATTGTTGTATTTAATTAGAATTACTAAGAATGAAAATAGATTTTTTTTCTGGTATATATTTGTTTATATATTTATTTCATATATATATAAAGATGAAATATAGAAATTAAATTTATTTTCAGTAAGTATTTGAAAATTCTGAGGTTTGACCATTGCTTATTCTTTTTTATAAAAATTGTGCATATTTGTGTATATTTGACTTACATATACACAGTAAACTGATTACTAAAGTTAAACAAATTTACCTGTCAATCTCTTTGCAATTACATTTTTGCATGTGATGAGAACACTTAAGAGCTCTGCTCTTTTCAAGTATATAACATATTATCAAATATAGTCATTATATTTTACATCAGATCTTTAGAATTTATTCATCCTACAGAACTTTAACTTTGTATCTTCTGGACAACATATCCCCATTTTCTACCCTATTTCATCCATCATAGCCATCACTCTACGATCTGTTCAAATAATTTCATTTTTTAAGATTCTACATTTAAGTGAGATTATGCAGTACATTTGTTTTTTGCATCCAGCTTATTTCACTTAACATTTTCTTCTATGGTTCATTTGTCTTGCTAAAAGTGGCAAATTTTTCTACATTTTTTAAGCTAAGTAATGTTGACTACACACACACACACACACACACACACACACACACTCACAAACATACTTTAGGTTTTCATTCATCTGTTGATGAAACAATTTAAGCTTAGTTCCAAAACTTTGCCATTGTAATGCTGAAATGAATATGGAAGTGGATAGATCTCCTTGAGATATTTAGTTCAGTTCCCTTAGCTATCTCAAGGGAGATCGCTGAATAAAATTGAACTCCTTGAAAAAAACTTTTTAAAAAATCCTGTTTATAACATCAAAAAGAATAAAATACTTAGGACAAATGTTTAATCATGGAGGTGAAAATCTGTACATTTAAAACTATGAAAATAATAGAAAAAATTAAAGAAGATTCAAATAAACAAGGTATCACATGTTTATGGATTACCAAAAAAAAGTCACATGTGCATGATTTTCTAAGCAATTTACATATTACATGAAATCCTGTTCAAAATTCCAATAGAGATATACACAGGAATAGAAAAAAATTCTAATACTTGTGCAGAGCCACAAAAAAT
The DNA here is from genome assembly GCF_048772815.1 of Callospermophilus lateralis. NCBI lineage: Eukaryota > Metazoa > Chordata > Mammalia > Rodentia > Sciuridae > Callospermophilus > Callospermophilus lateralis. Next base: position 70,195,145 of record NC_135325.1, read on the forward strand.
GCTTACAGACCAAAGCAATCTTGAGAAAAAATTAAATTGGAAGTGTTATACTTCTTATTTTAATTTATACTATAAAGCTATAGTAATCAAAAGATAATTGTATTTGACCTAAATAAAAAGAACAAAGACATAGCCCAATGGAACAGAATGAATAGTTGAGAAATAAAACCCATGCATATTTGCTCAAATTATTTTTGATGAAAGTGTCAAGAATTCACAATGGGAGAAGGATAAAATCATCAATACATTATTTGAGAAAAATGGATACCAAATGTAAAAAAATGACATCTTACATCACATCCAAAAATTAACACAAAATGAATTAAATAAATCCTGTAAACATAAACCCCTAGAATAAAACATATGATAAAGCTCCTTAACATTTACTTGGGGAATAATTTTTATGATTTTTTAATATTACACAAAGATTTTAAAAAGTGAAAATAAAAGAAGTGGATCAGTTCCTTCACCCATTTATTGATTGGGTTTTATTTATTTATTTTTTTATTTTGATGTTAAGTTTTTTGAGTTCTTTATATACCACAGAATTTAATGTCCTATCTGAGGTGCAGGATGCAAAGGTTTTCTCTCATTCCATAAGCTCTCTGTCATGCTCTTGATTGTTTTGTGAAGAAGCTTTTTAGTTTGGTGCCATCCCATTTATTATTACTGATTTTAATTCATGCAATTTAGGAATCTTATTTAGGAAATTAGTTCCTGAGCCAATGTGTCAGAGTAGGTTGGATATACCTTTTCTCCAAGTATATATAGAGTTTATGGACTTATACCTAGGTTACTGATCCACTTTGAGTTGAGATTTGTGCAAATTGAGAAATAAGGGTTAAATGTCATTTTACTACATAGGGATTTCTAGTTTTCCCAGTGTTATTGGTACCTTTGTCTAGTATAAAATAAATGTATTTTTGTGGGTTTGTCTCTGTGTCTTCTATTCTGTTCAATTGGTCTTTTTGCCTATATTGGTGCTAATACCATGCTGTTTTTGTTACTATAGTGCTATAGTGTAACTTTAGGTCTGGTATTATGATGCCTCCTGCTTTACTTTTCTCATTGAGAATTGCTTTGGCTATTTTGCACTCCTATTATTCCAAATAAATTTCATGACTGTTGTTTTTTCCATTTTCATGTAGAATATCATTGGGATTTTGATAGGAACTGCATTGAATCTGTATAGCACTTTCGGTAATATGGTCATTTTGACAATATTAATTCTGCCTATCCAAGAACATGGGAGGGCTTTCCATCTTCTAAGGTCTTCCTCAATTTCTTTATTTAGGGTTCTGTTGTTTTCATTGTAGAGGTTTTTCACCTCTTTGGTAAGATTGTTTCCCAATTTTTTGAGGCTATTGTGAATGGGATGGTTTTTATAATTTCTCTTTCAGCTGATTTACCATTGGAGTATAGGAATGCAATTGACTTATGATATTAGTTTTCTATTCTGCTATTTTGATGGATTTATTCATGGGTTCTAGAAGTTTTCTAGTGGACTTTTTTGGTCTTCTACATATAGATTCATGTTATTAGAAAACAGATAATTTGAATTCTTCTTTTCCTATTCATATCCTTTTAATTTCATTCTTTTGCCTACTTGCTTTGACTAGAGATATTAGAACAGATGAAAAAAAAGAAATACCAATTGTCAACAAACATATAAAAAATTCAACATCTCTAACAATTAGGAAAATGCAAATTAAAACTACACTGTGATTCCATATCATTCCAGTCATAATGACAGTTATCAAGAATGTAAGTAACAATAAATGTTGGCAAGGATGGGTGAAAAGGTTACACTCATACATTGCTTGTAGCTGTATAAATTGGTATAACCATTTTGGAAAGCAGTATGGTGATTCCTCAGAAAACTTCGAATAGAACCATCATTTGACCCACTTATCCCACTCTTTGGTATATATCCAAAGGATTTAAAATCAGCATACTACAGTGATGCAACCACATTTATTAGCAGCTCAATTCAGAATAGTCAAACTATGAAACCAATTTATATCCCCTTAAACATATGGATGGATAAAAAAATGTGGTATATATACACAATGGAGTATTATTCAGACATAAAGAAAAATGACTTTGTTACATTTGCCAGCAAATGTGTGGATCTGGATATCATGCTAAACAAAATAAGCCATTCCCACAAAGCCAAAGGTCTAAAGCTTTCTCTGAGATGTGGAAGCTGACCCACAATAAAAGGAGGGAATAAGGGGAAGAACAGAAGTACAGTAGATTAGAAAAAATGAATGGAGGGAAGGAAGGGGGATAAGAAAAGGAAAGAGAGTGGAATAAATCTGACATAATTTTCCTATGTACATATATGAAAACAACACTGTAATTCCCACCATCATGTACATACATAAGAATGAGATACTAATCAGAATAAGATATACTCTATTTTTACAAAATTATGTCAAAATGGATTTTGTGGTCATGCATGACCAAAAAGATCCAATAACAAAAAGAAATGAAACTACATGAAGTTTAAAGTGTCTGCACAACAAAGGATAAAAGGATAAAAACATCAAAATGAAAAGGCAAACCTATAGATTTGTTGAAAATTATTGCAAATCATATATTGATAGGTGTTTAATATGTGAAATGAAAAAGGAAATAACACAATGAAATAATAAAATATAAATAAATAAAACAACAAATTTTAAATCTGTAAAATCCTCAGTAGATGTTTTCTTAAGGAATAGCTAATAGTATGTAATATAAAAAATGTTCTATATCACTAATTATCAGGGAAATTCAAACTACAATGGGATATCAACTCACTACAGTGAGAATATCTATGATTAAAAATATTAAAAAAAAAAGAATTTCTGGGAAGAATGTGGAGAAAAGAAAACCCATGAACACTGTTAATGGGAATGTAAATGAATACAACAATTAGAGAAAACAGTATAGATATCCCTAAAACAGAAATAGAATTGCTTTATTACTTTTGCTTATTAAAGCTTATCAAACTCAGTCCTGAATTACTTCTGTAGTTAAGAAATAAAATTATACTTTTATTAACCATCTTTTGAAATTACCAGCTAGGTCTCTAATTAATGCTACTTGTGTTTGTGATGTTGGGGGGATTTTACATACTTCACTAGTATGTAAAATACAAAACAGACCACTGACTCATTCCATTTTTTTTCCAAAGTAGTTTGAGAATGGAAATGACCCATGGAACCTACTTCCCCAACTGATATTTGATTTAATATCCTAGAAAAAGCAAAAGGCTATATTTCTAATTGGCAATTCCCACTCAGTTTTATCAGTGATTTATATCATGTTTAATTCAAGTATGATGAAAATCTGTCCACACAGTGTACTTTGAAGAAACGTGGCTACATTTTTATACAAAAGTTTTAAAAATCAAGAATAAGATATTAATTTCCACACACTTTACATTATGGAATAGTAATGAGATTCTTCCTTATTTAAATGAATCATATTCCACTATAAACAAATTGAGGCCAATCATTTCTTTGTGTGTGAAAACAGTATGACAAATATTGAATATATTACCATTTTGTTGCGGGGGGGGCATTTTCTCCATTTTCCTGTAACATGAATTTTCAGGGAAAGAGGAGGAGGATCACAATTTTTTGTGCTTCAGTTTTTGTTATAATAACATTATCAGGTTCTAAAAATGAATTCAAGAATTTTACACAGACATTGCTGTACCAAATCAAATATAACACTGGGCTTATGTACCCATAGCCAAATTTTTTTATTGTTGAATGTGATTTTTGTTCTGAATTCCATTGATAAATTTCATGCAGAGGAACTCAAGTCTTCATTACTGACATAAAGTGTTTTCTGAAAAAGACATGGTTTTGTATCTGCCACTTTTTATATCCACCCCAAAATAACTGATAGTTGGAAAACACAAAATTTTGAGAGTAACTTTAAAGTAAATTCAACAATTTATTTAAACATTACTTCTGAACAAAGAGTTCAATCAATCTCTTCTCCCCATTAAGCTGCATAGTTCCATCCATTTTCATCATCTTTACAACATCTGAATTGCACTCAGTTCTCATACCCAGGTGCTGCTACAGATGGGAATGTTTTTTTCTTTCTAATTGTTATCATGCTTACTCAGTTTCTTTCTTGGATCCTTATATGCTGGTTTCTGTATGGGGATTGAGGTATTTTTGTTTGTTTGTTTACTTGTTTGTTTTTTTGTGGAGGAGGAACTTTGCAAGATTTTGACCAGAATTTTTAAATTACGTATCATAAAAGATATTTTATATGTCTTTTTAAATTTTATTTTATATAATCAGTCTTTTTTAAAAGATTACTTTTGAAAAGTATGGCAAACCAGAATGAATATGGAGTCAACCAAGAAATTTAGTCAAAGCCCCATTTCTCCACTGAATAATGCTTCAATCAGTCAAAACTATAGAGCAATAAGAAATTTTAGGCTGAGGACATTCCTAATGTGTGTATGGGACTTGAAACAACAACAGAAACAAGAAATGACTCAAAAACAAATAGTGACATGTTCCAAAATACTTTTCAATTTGGAGTTTAGTTTACTATACTTTAACTCTTTGTTTTTATATCCTGCAATTTCCTGTAACTTGTTCAACCCGGGCTGTTAGGTGGTTGAAGAATTTTGTCTGAATTGAGAAAGATTAAATTTTGATAAAAATAAGAAAATCCATATTTGTCTTCTTCCCAATTTCCACCACATGTGCATAAAATTTGTACACCTCTCTCTCTCTCTCTCTTTCTCTCTCTCTCTCTCTCTCTCTCTCTCTCTCTCTCTCTATATATATATATATATATATATATATATATATATATATATTTACTATTACACACTCATCAATTATTTCATGAATATCCAACATTCCTAAGAGTACTGATTTCTAGTTCAATGTATTTTTCTTTATTTAAAGACCGAGCACAATTAAATAAAATGTGATGTGATATCTTATACCATGAAAAATATTTTCCCTACCCATCTACTCTGCCTCTCCTAATCCTGCAACAAACACTATCTTTTGCAAATAACTTTGCACAACCAATACAAATATTAGCCATATTTGTACAAGTAGAATTACTATGTAAAACTGTATCACGCCTCTAAATGGCCCTTGATGTAACAGCAGTTATTACTAGGAGTGGAGCAACAGAAGTAGAAGTACTAAATAAATGGTAAATTTAATAGAGAAGGAAGAGGAAAAAATTGGAAAATTATGAGAACAAATTGAGAAGTGGCAAAAATGGAGAATGATTGCAGAAGACATACAAAGAAAATTATGACAATGAAAGTTCAAAGCATTCTAAAACAACCTAATCATTTCATCATAAGGCAACTTCTAATAGGAAAAAAAAATATTTATTAGTGTCTGCTCAGACCTTGAAAATACAAGTAAATTGTTACTGAGGAAGACAATTATACTCTCTATGGTAGATAGATAAGACTAATATATCAATAGACAGATAAAGAATATGTATATACATATATATGTATATATTTCTCTTGATTATAGTTGTGCTTCACATCTATTGTTTGTGTTGCCCTTTCACGAGATCACACAGTAGATATATAAAGTCTAATTACTCATTTTATGTTTTCTTGTTATTTTTGAAAAACAGATTTGGGATCTTCGTTAAGAAGAAACATTTGAAACAATCACTGTGTCTCTGGGCTAAATAATATTTAATTTAGGAGTCTCTATGATTGGTTCTTTTCTGTTGTCATTCATCCTGCTTGTTAGCTTGATCAACTTGGTATAATTTTGCTTATGTCCAATGCACTCTGACTCACCCTACCCATTTAGATTTAATTTGGCCTCCATAATACTGAAAGTGTGGCCATAGCTGAAAGTCAAGAAAAAACAATAAAAAATATTACTGATGTGAGAGTCCTTGGTTTCAGATCCAAGTATAAGCCTTAGATGTCGCAAAATACTAAGCTAGAAATCTTTTCTGAAATAGAAAGCAGAAAAATGAGCAGTTTGGGTTAGAGCAGAGATAGTAAGTATTGGGAAAAAAAATTTTAGAAACAATGTAACATTAAGTTTATATTTTTGGAGAGAGACAAAAAAAACCTAACAAACCCTCCTTAAATCTGTTTTTTTTTTCCAGGTGAAAAAAATATGAACATCCTTTTCTGAGGAAACAAAAAGTCTGTAACCTTCATGAAAAATCTTGCCTTGATATCATATTACAAGAACTTATAGTATGGCATGTCTAATAACTGGAGTACTAACATTACCCCTCTATTTCCTAAAACTCTGGAGTGGCTAAGCAGAATCCAAAAATTTTCCTTGTCCCCAGGATTCAGGTCCAAGAACTAGCTAATGATTTGTCAAGGGGATTCTGTGAATGTCATGAGGGAAAGTTATAGCAGAAGATTGAATCATTCAACATGGAGTCAGAAAAGGTCAATTACATCAAAATGATGTCAGACAATTAGGGAAAGTATCCCAATATTAGAATTAATTACATCTCAGAAAACCAAGACAAACCATGATCAAGAGATGCCCTCCATACTGATAGCAATATAACATTTGTATATGCACCATTGTTGGCTTAGAATATATCAAAGAAAGACAGAAGAGGAACACCATCAATTTGATCATATTTAAATTGAAATGACGGAGAAAATAATGAGATTTGATGAGTTTCTCTGGAAGTAATTTGACTATTTTTTCTGTCTCAAACAAAACGGGGCTCAAATAGAAATTAATATTAGGAAATACGTTACATACTTACATATATAAGTTCATGAGTATTGTGAAATTTTAGCATGGTGTCAATGTAACAGCTTTCCATGTGAGATTTTATTTTTACATATAATAGAACGAAGCTAGAAAAAAAAGAAAACATGTTTGAAATCCCTGCAACATCCCTGTCTGTTGCCTGAAGGTTAGAGGAGTAAAACACAATAGTGAGAAAATAACAGTCTATGTACATTTCTCTCAGAATTACACATATGATAGACTATTATTAAAGGTTGAGACTAGAAGAATTTAACATTAAAATAAGGTTAATGAGGTTAATGTTCACAGTAAGCTAGATTCAAAACTTTATGTAATATTAGAGCTTTTCCATTTTACAGATGAATAAACTGACATCCGCAGCAAGGAAATTACTTAGCCTCATTTACCCTGTACTCTGAATTTAGTCATTGGTAGTGATGTAATGTAGCTGAGATCTGGGCAATGTCTGACCTGGATTATACTCATGCTAAAGAGAAAATTGATAAAACATAGAAATAATTTCCTATAGAATTGTTATCAATTTGGGGGTTTGTGCTGTCATATATATTTAGTTTGTTTTCCCAAGGGAACAAGTTTGGAGATGTTAAAAGGTAGTGAGACCTTTAAATTTAGGACCATTGCAGAGGTCATTAGATTACTGAGGGCACTATCATCAGAAGGAATTCATTTATATCTGTATGATCCTGATTTGTTCCTGTGAGAGAGTTGTTATAGAAGTGCAACACTGGCCCCTACCCACTCTTTGGCTTCTTGTCTCATTGTGTGATTCCTCTTACACATGTTCTCACTGTGATGCCATCTGTCCTGAGGTCCCCATCACAACTGGCACCATGGTTCTTGGACTTTTCAGCTTCCAAAACTGTGAGCTAAATAAAATTTCTTTCATTTGAAACCATCCCTACTCACATATTTTGTTATAGCATGGGAAATAGACCAATTAATACATGAGTGCCATGAGAAATAAATGGATAAAATGTATATAATGTATTTTGAAAAGTGTTAGTTGCTATAGAAATCTTCATTAAGGCTACTAATGAATTCATAAGATAACTATGTGCACCATAATTCTTAGGCTAGACTCTCCAAGTTGATGAAAATAATCATTTTGTCTGAGTTAATAGTATAAGGTGAAAATGAAATTATTTCTTTGACATATGGGGGCTGAGTATTTTAAATACTGTTGCATGGCTTTGACTTCCCTTTTCATTAGCTTAGCTTGCATGAAATCCACAAACATTATTAGTGGTCATAAAATTACCAAGCCCTTCTCAGAACTGACTACAGAATTGGCCTCTCTGACCTTCATCAGTCCTGTAGCCTGCTTCACACTGACCATAGCAATAGTAATTTTTTTATTATATACAAATTTGTCAGCCATTAATTTCTAATGACACTTTGATTTTCATGTTACTGCACAGAACTAAAAGGAGAGCCTGACAAGGTTTTATTACCACCCTTTGTAACTTTGAAGATGTCAATCAAATCTTTTATAAGTCTTCATTGCCAGAAAAATTCCTATGCTCTGCAAAAACAATGTTCCTCATAGGGTAAAAAATGGCACTAAATTCTACTATTTAAAAAATGAAAAACTTTAACTTAGCTGTCACACATGCTGTTGATTTGGGTATTTTTATACTTTTTATTTACTTTCATTTTATTTTGTTTTCTAAATGAAATAATCATTGTAATTATCAAAAATCTTGGTATTTCTGAGGGAAAATGCAAAACAGACAAAATAATACAGCTACAAGTAAACTTTTCTTTCTATGAAAAGGATTTTATTTGAGTTGTGTCCAGATGTTATGACCACCCACTTATTTCACACGAGTAGTTTGCTGAGAGCTGCACTTGATTGGTCCTGATCCTGACAAATGGGATCTTATTCTACAGTTTCAAGTATTAGCAGAGGTCCCAAGATTCTATCATCACCTCTTGGTTTTGATGATATCGCACCTCTATGGTAGTTGAAAATGTGAAACTTCAGGGCTCACTTGATCTTCATCTTTTTCCTCCTTCAAGGCCCTTATATTATTAAAACAACTTTGCATCATGTACCTTAATGTGTATTACCTGTCTTCAGTCCTATCTTGAAACCTGCTTAAAGCTTCACCACTTTAGAAATACTTATTTACCCTATAGTGTATCCTAGATTAGATTTTTAAAAATAATATTCCATGTGGTAGTTTTTATAAGCTTTGAAGAAGAAATCATGGATTGTCCAAGAGTCTGCTGCTTTGCTAATTCTAAATTTGGAGAAAATATTTATTTCCATTGTACCATATTGGTTGCATTAGTAACTCATGTTGACCTCAAATATTTTACCCTGACATGTAAATATTTTTTAAAAAGATAGATTCTTGCAATAACAAAAAAGAAAAAAAATTCTGCTACTCTCTTCTCTCTGAGATCCTTAGATTCAAGGATTGCTATAGATAAATATATCAAGAATTCATGAAGTCATTTAATGAATATTCTAACAACAATACCTTTGTGAATAAGGTTCAAGGTAAAGTAAGAGTGCATGCAATTCCCCCGTTGACAGTCAAGGCAAAAGAGGTTCAAATCACACTTGTTAGATAAAATTATGACTGTTGAATAAATATATGCATTTTATCTCTTGAATTTGATTATTATCATCTGAGGATAATGTGCTAAGTGTGTTCTTTAATGTTTCAGATAGGAGTAGTGAATATTAATAATGTTCTCATGGAAAACTTGAGGAAATGGATGCAGAATGGTCAAATGCTTTGTCTGAGTGTGATAGGTGAAAAGATTTCATTCCATTTCCATTTTTTCACTTTCTCACCAATGCTTTCTAACCTGGTTTCCAAATCCCCTCATCACTTTGCAAAACTAACCTTGCTAAAATCATAGATAATTTCCATATCCTCCAAGACAAGGACTACTTTTTAATTTTTGACTTAGGTTACCTTCTTCAAATACGTTGTTATTTTAGCTCCCGTGACTCCATGCTCATCTAGATGTAATATGGTCCACCAACTTAATGTCATTTAGAAGTGCCAGCTCCTCAAGAGTTCCCAAACAATGGTGTATGGCTTCATATTATGTTTCTGCATGCATTCAAAGTATAATTATAACCTCATGGCTCATGCACACTATTTGATTTTCTCTACATTTTCATTACGCAAGAACTCAATTTTTTTGTGAATGAATATCATGGTAAATTTACATGAATAGGCATTGATTTTGCAATTGAAGATTGCTTTTTGTTGATTTTGTTAAAGCAATTCAAGAGACCTGATATTATATCCTAACTCAGGTCTCATACCACACAGGAAATTGGCCATTGCTTACTAACTGAGTAGATCTTTATATTCATGTGCAATTTAAAACAAATTGGAGACACAGTCTCTCCCTGTGCCCTGAGGGATATATGGACCATCCTGATTCATTTTACTTTTTGAACAACAGATAAAACTCAAGCAAACACATTTGAGTTAAGAAAATTCTGACAATGATCAAATCTGATTTACTGATTGCAATTTTTTTTTACTTAGAGTTCCTCTATTAAAGGTTGATGTATGATCTCAATGTTTTTCAGGTTAATAGTCCACCTTAATATTCTTAAACCATTTCTGAAGTATTAGAGATGTTAGATAAAGACAAGTTATTTCATTACAAAAAATAACTTTCAAAAGATTTGTAAAAAGACCTAGATTTCAAATCAGGAACCTAGGCTACATCGATATGGTTCTACCATTATTCCCAATGAGAAAAGCATGTTGGAGAAATTAATTATTGAAGTCAAGATGTCCTAGTACCTGGCACTACTATGACTTTACTCAGTATATAAAACTTATTGACTATAAATTCTGTCTTTGCTGTCATGCAATTTTAAAAAATATATTTATTTGCTCATATTTATGTGTTGCTGAGGATTGAACCCAGGGACAAGTGTGATGCAATCCCTCTACCACTGAGCCACAACCCTGGCCCCTGTCATAAAGATTTTTAATGCCCAATTGAGAATCACATTTTCAAAAGTCTTGATTTTTTAATTTATAATATTGTCAATCGGTATTCAAATTCAATAACAAAATCTTTAGAAGTCTCAGGGAAATCTGAAACAGCCTATTTTTAAGAGAATTGTATTTTATTGTAAATGTTGGTTCATTGTACACAATCTAATATATGTTGCCAAAATGTGTTTTTTCTCTAGGTAACTCTTGATTAAAATCTGTCATGTTTTATGAGAATTATGACGATTTTATTCTAAATTTGATTTCAACATCTAACTCTGATATTAATGTATTTTATATCTTTCTATATAATCCTATGTATTTTCTATGTCACATTTTGTACTCCCAAAAGGAGGACACCAAATCTTATTTGAATTATATTTTATTCTTCTTATTATATATTCATGTTTTTTTATTTATTAAAGATGTTATCAATTACTCTTTATTCTGATATTCTGGTCCATTCTTATTGTCAAATTTTCTCTCTCTTCTTGAATCCATAAATATTTTATTTGCTTGTTTTGTTTTTGCCATTTGTTTAAAGGCAACTCTGAATAGTGCCTAAGAACAATGATTTTGGAATCAGGTGACATAGTGGTTTAAGGTTTATACATGGTTTTGGACTGACACCTGGTCTTCTACTTATCAGCTGTTTGCTGATGTAGTTATTTAAACTCACCAAGACTTGGTTTTCATATCTCTAATATGGAGATTATACCATTAATTTCATGGAGCTGAGGTTTTAATTAAAACATTTATTGGTGTACACACTATTAAGCATATTGTATGGCTCATAATAAGCACTTGACACATAGTAACATTAATTATTAATTTTGGTTTTATCAAAATGAATACAAGGACTGATGTAGAGTTTATTCTAATGAAAGTTGTACCTTAAATCATTAAGTATTAACCCAATTGAGCTAAACTAAGCAAAGGAGATGAAAGAGATTAATAAATAAATTTCACTTTCAAAAATCCATAAAATACAGATGTAGTAAGCATTTAAAAATCTTAACCCCACTTCTTTTCAAATATAGCATATCTTAAAGTCCTAGAATTTAAGGTAACACAGAAAGTAAGGTAACATATCACAAATTTTGGAAATTTTTTTTATAATGAATTTTATATTATATTTTATGTAACTACTAAATGAATGTTTTTTTTTCTGAAAAAAAAATAAAAGTAAGAAAATCAAAGGAGACAGAAGCAAGGGGCAGAGGAAAAATGGCCAAACAGGAGGATGTCAGAATGGCATAAAGGCAAAAGCTCTTATCCAAGCTACCAGCCTTATTTACATCAATAGACTACATTAGACACTGGCATCAGTAGTACCTTATTGTTCATTGTGTCATGAGGCAGGTTATAGAATTAACAACATTAAGCAGCTTATTTCTCCATTACATACTATAGTTGCAATGTGCAATGTTAGGAGCTTTGTGTAGCTCTCAAGTCCATTGTTTAAAGTTACTGTTATATGCCAGGTTTAGGCTCAGCAGGGCTGGGTGAAACATCGTGGCTGTCTAACAAGAGAGTTCCTTTATTCCCAGGAGCTGAGTGCCTGAGACCAAGGTCGAGCCTGATAAGACTCTAGCACAGAGCCTCCTCAAGAAGGGCATTGCCACAGCAGCTAGGCATTGTACATGTATTATTTATTTTACTAATTCCTGGGAGAAACTTCAAAATATTCCAAGTGTGGAAGTTGAAAACAGTGTGCCTGTTCCCTGCTCCCCCCCGGAGTTTGCTCACCAGAGGAACACTGTCCTGTACATTTCCACAGCCAATATCCTTACAGAAATATTGTAGTTTTAAGTATCAGATACACCACATAATGTATTAAAGAAAAAATATTAAAATAAATTTGTTTTGGATTTTTTTTTTTTTTTTTTTTTTTTGCTTTGTATCTTGGCAGTGCTATGGTTTGAGTGCAGGGCCTTGCACATGCTCTAGCTATACCACTCAGCTCTCCCCAATCCATGTGGTTTGTTTAACAAATGAGAACATGAAAAATCTAGGACTAGAACTGTTGTCGGGAACAAATATAATAATGGTTAAATGATATCATCAAGAATCAGTTAATCTGTATACCTTGGTCTTTTCTTCAGCTTAATTGGATTTGTATCCAAATGTCTATGAAATGAGAATGTCAGTGCCACTGTTTCCTATCCCTGTATCATCTCAAGTTTCTGGCTAGGTCAAAAATAATAACAATCTTGATCTCAGAAATGACAACAAATATTTGATTACATATTATTTACTCCAATAGTTCTGATGCCCATCTTTAAAACCATCATGAAACAGAGAAATGGTTAGGCTAATCATAGTTTATACTTGAGATTTTGAAGCGATTTCAATCCTACATAGACCACATGGATTAAAAGTGATGAAGCAGATATTTATCAAAAGAAATACTAGGTGCTTTTTTTAACAGATAAAAATGTCATTCAAAAACCAATACGTATCAATTTCATAAGGTAAGATGTTTTCAAGCTGAGAAATTAAAAAGATATGCCCAAAGATGACCCTGACACCTAAGAATTATTCAGCTTGAAAAATTTCCTTTGCTATGCCACAATGAAGTAATCCATGACTTGATTTTATTTGGTCAGTATGATTTTATTAATGATCATAAGGTATCACAAATTGTTGTCATACTTGACTTTTTTTGTATCATGTATGTTGGACTTGTGCCTGATTCCCTGTTATAGTTTGGATCTGGAATGTCCCCAAAGGCCCAGTGTGGTACTTTGGGGAGGTGAGACCTTGTGGGAAGTTTTCAGGTTATTTAGAATATACAGTAGGAGGGGAGAGTGGGACACTAGTCATTTGATTTCACATTTATCTTGGTCATTAGATGAACAATTTTGCTCCACCATACAATCCCACCATAAGAAGCTGGCACAGGTCCAAAACAATGGGAACAATTAATTTTTTAAATTTAAAAAACTTTTAAACTCATCAGCAAAAATAAGTATTTTCTCTAAACCTCTAAAATCATGAACAAAAATAATATTTCTCTTACAATTCTGAAGTAAAACATACTTTATATAATTGTTGGAAAGAGTTGCCACATATAGGTCTGATCCATTCTTTGGCTTGTAGTAGAAATTGGTATAATCAAGAAACTAAGATTGGTAGTGTTAGTTGTGCGCACTAAAATTTGTAATAATAAAACACAATCATTTCTACAAAACCAAATTTAATATATAACAAGCACTCACCATATAAACACATCTTCTAAAAATCTGATAATTCCAAGGATAACTTATAGGCTTTTAAAAAATAACTTTGTATCAAAAATCTCAATACAGAATGATTTCTATGTCAAAATACATTTACACTGTAAATTTTTGAAAGAGAGTGAGAACAAGAGGTGGGGGGAGAGAGAGAAAAAAAAAGACACAAAGAAATAGTTTGCTGGCATTAAATTCAATAGCAGCAATTGCCCCTGATATTTTTTCCCAATAGCACTAGGGAAAGAAAATGCATGGCAAAGTTGTGTCTTGGGGTATACTATCTAGCATGGATAGTTTAGTGTGTGAAACAGTGTATGTTACTGTATCAAAGTTGTAAAAAAATTTAAGCATTATGTACTAAATACTCTGAGGGGTTTTTTTTTAGGGGGGTGGGTAAAAACCTGATCATATAGAGAATATCAGTGGCTTGTGCTTGTACTTCAGTTGAGACAGCTTCTTGACTGCCCTACTTGGTATGCAATGTTAATGTTCAGGGTTGAAAATAGTACACTCCAATGCCTCTTTTGCAAGAGTTTTTCACAGAAACATGTTTTTAAGCAGAAGCATCATAAATGAATGAAGACAAAATAAAAAGGGGAGATAAAGTTGTCCCTACAAAAGCATGATTACTGAGTTTAAAAGTTTGGTCTCCATTACCTTGAACACAAATTCTAGAACCAGTGTTGTCACAAGTTCAGTTTTATTTTGTTATCTGTCAAAATTCATTCTTCCATGGAAACTACTGGCCATCTCTCATAAGAAAATAATTCTTTTACTTTTTTATTTTTTTCAATTTAGAGCAACTTTTAAAATTTTAACAATGATTCTAAAAATACATATCTTGAGGGTTGGGGTATAGCTCAGGGATAGAACACTTGCCTGACATATACAAGGCTCTAGGTTCAATCTCCAGTACTGAAAAACAAAAATAAAAACATATATATATATATATATATACACACACACACACACACATACATATATATACACACACATACATATATATATACATACATATATATAATTTTTCAGATATATAAGCATTTATTAGTCAATAAACTTACAATAAAGATAATGCCATGCATTTTTTAGCATCAATAATATTGCTTAGCCACATAACACTAGAGCAATAGAAGTAAAACTGTACAGGACTGTCCAGTTTTTCTCACAATGTTAATTTTTTTATAATTTTATCTGTTCTTTTTAGTTACAGATGACAGTAAAGCATATTTTGAAATACTTACAAAAACATAAAATATAATTTACCTCCAAATTTATAACATTATAAAATGGAACTATAGTCTGTGCTTTAGTGGACATAGAAAGGAAATGCTTATAATATGCAGAAGACTCAAACATTTACAAAATGTGTGATATGAAAAAATATGGAAAACAAAATACTTATTAATAAAGGTCAATTTAACATGAAACTGACACAGTTATTAGAATGAAAAATGTCAAGGATAATATATTTTTAAGTAATACAGTTTTATGCTCAATTTTCTAATTCTCTTCCACTTCGTGTCTCATGATAACACTAAAAATAATAGGCATAATACATATAATAGAATCTTTCCCATGTATAACTATAAAAGTACTAATGTATGAACTTATAAAATAGATGCATTAAGTGTTCATTATTATGTTAAGAAATCTCTCAAGTTCCATAACCAACTACTATGATTTTTCTTATCTTTTCTGGAAAAAGTGAAATTGCAGGAGAAAATATATAGTAGAGACTAAGAACTTTTAAGACCATACTTCAGTTCTTCCTATTTGCATCCAGAACCCCAAATTTATTCCTCAGTATTCATATCTACCTTTCACTTCACAAGCTATCTCAATGTTATTTCATTTTGGCTATTTTGTTTGAGAACTCATTCCAATTTCTCTTTACTTACATATATTTTTCTATTTACCTTCAGAACTTATGTTCCCTAATTTGACCATTACCTACTCTCTTTTCCTTGTAGGTTTCCTTTTCTTATATATTTCTTTCTTTTTGCAAATGTACATCAAATATATCTGTATTGACACACCAATTATATCTCCATAATTATTCTCTTTGTTATATACATAAATAAAATACTCAAAAGAAGAGAGATCTGGGAAGAACACTCAAACTGTGGCTATAAGTTCAAGAGCAAGTATTTAATAATTAAGCTAAATATTTCAATTTTTAAGCATTTTTCCATGAACTTCCATTATTGTTTACCAGTTAACAATACCAAAGCCTATATTTTAAAGATTAAATAGTAGAACTGTTCATCAACAAAGACAAAAAATTTGCTACCTTCTAAATTAATATATTATCTAGAGAAAAATGATAGAAAATAAAATCAACATTGTTTTGCTCTATGACCTACAATGAAGAACTGATAAAATGAGTGATGAAGGATTTAGATTATGGCAATGTGTTAGATTATAAGTTTTGCAGAATATCTTATTTTACAAAAGAACTAAAAACTGGAGAAATAAGTTTTTAAAAGTTAAATGTAAGTGTTAATGTCAGGAAAGTAAGAGACCTCATTAGAGGGTAAAAATAACAAGAAAGCATGAATCACAAAAGTATATTTTATCCACAACAGTTTTGGTATTATCTTCCAATCCCTGGTTTTAGTGGATCAGAAATAAGTGGAAAGAGAGAGAGCCTACGACCCATGCAAGGAAGCAAGTTGAATGGAAGTCTGTACATGAAGCATTTACATCTAAAGGACCACATATTTAGCATCTGACTGAATAAGGAAAAAAAAAGTTATTATGAACTTAGGTAAGTAGTTTAAGACAGCTGCTTATCTTGAACTTGACCCTTGGTGAAAAATGGAAAAAAAAGACTCCTGAGGATTTTCAAACACAAGCTAGACTTCATGTGAATTTGAGGATTGAATCAATCTATCTATGTGGCCTGCAAATATCAAAGCAGAGAGACTAGAACAATATTAGAAAATAGTGGGCCAGAAAAGTCCAGGCGCTTCCATACTCAAAAACCCCTAGAAACCATGTAAAGTAACATTATTGGAAATCTGGTAAAGAGTCAAAGGTCTATAACAAACAAGTACATGCCCAATTTAAAAACTTTACATAGCAAATTTCATGATATTTTTACTCATCCATGCTCCATACCCTTCCCAATGTGAAATGCTTTTGTTCAGGATGGGGCAGGGACACAGTTCACAATTAACTAACTCAAGTGGATGGGAGCAAAGAAGATCATATTTGCTACACTCTGGCCTGAGGTATGCATTAAGGACTGTTTATTTTTTTCCTAATTCAGATCTCAGATGTATAGAACTAGAAGGCACTATTTTTGAGTACTAAGTTGAGAAATAAACCCTTGGATACCTGGGACAAAAGATTGAAGGTATAGACCTACAATGGAGGACCAAAATATCAATAAAAAGCTAGAATGAGATTTTGGGAAGTTAAAGCATTTAAAAGCTACCATGCATTCAAGTAAATCAGATGGAAAATCTCAAAATCGAAGGAAAACAGATGCAAAATACATGCTCAGAAAAATCCTGAGAAGACTTAAGCTTTTACCACTTGCTGATGGAAGCATCAAACTACACTAATTAGTGAAGTACAATACCATTCTGCAAAGAACTGAGGAAAGGAGTTTTTTCTACTCAATTTTCAAATTTCAACAATGAAAACATATTTCATTTAAAGAAAGAAAATAACTAGTCATCCACCTTCTTGAAATACATGCAGGCATCAGACTTACTGGAATTTAAATCAGCACTCATAAACATGCTTAAAGGGCTAAATATAGTCACAAACATGGAAAAAATTAAAGTAATCAGCAAAATGGTAAATGAGAAAAATGATATAAATTAAGAGACAGAAGTTAGTTTTTAAAATAGTGGAATAGAAATTCTGGAGCTCCAAACAAAATGTAACTACATTGAAAAAACATTACAAGAAACAGTAGACTCAAATGATGGAAGAAATAGCAAACTTAAAAATCAGGTTAAATTTGATGCTATCAAGTCTGAGAAACAAAAAGTAAACTGAAGGAAAATGAGCAAATCTTAAGAAATTTATATAGAATACTATTATATTAATGAATATATGCTTCATAGGAGATCCAGAAGAAGAAGGGAGAGAGAAAAATATTCCATGTAAACATCAAGTGTCACTTTCAAGAGAATAAAGAGGCAACCAGCAGAATATAGGGAAACATATTTGTAATAATTTATCTTATAAGAAATAAATATTAAAATGTATAAAAATTATATCACCTAATTACAACAACTAAATTAAAAAGAAGTAAAAGGACTTGAGTAATTCTATTTGAAGGAGAGTATTATTGCCCAGTAAACACATTAAAAGATGTCCAACATCACTAATCATCAATGAAATAGAATCAAACCAACAGGCTATGCAGGGGGCTGAGGCAGGAGGATCACAAATTCAAGGCTAGCCTCAGCAACTGAAGGAGAACTTATCTCAAATTAAAAATAAATAAATAAAGAAGTAAATAGATAAATAAATAAATAAATAAATAAATAAAATGAGCTGAAGATGTCGCTCAGTAGTAGAGTGCCTCTGGTTAAATCCCCAGTCCTGAAAAAAATAAAATAATAATAATAATAAAAAATTTCCATAGACATATACCACTGCATACTTATTAATGTAAAGCTATTATTAAAAAATCAATGAAGTGTTTCTGCAAGAGTGGAACAATTGCTCTTTTGGAATGCTGATTGAACTGTAAAGTGATGCAGTTTTTGTAAAAGACATTAGATCAGCTTTTAAAAAATTAGACATAGGGTGCTGGGGCTGTCCCTCAGTGATAGAGCACTTACCTCACCTGTGTGAGGCATTGGGTTTGATCCTCAGCACCACATAAAGATAAATATATAAAAAGATACTTTTTTTTTCATTTACAACTAGTATTTTCTCTGAGAACAAAAGTATTAAATTAGAAATCAATAAAACAAAGATATTTAGAGAAACTACAGTAGATTCCAAACTCTATAAGTCAAATAAAAATCATAATTGTTATCAAATATACTTTAAACATAAATATTAAGAAAAAATGCATATGAAATTTCTGGTTATAGGTAAATAAGTACTTACAGGGAATTACAACTTAGAAACTTACATCCATAAAGAAAACTTTTTAAAAAAAATTGATATGTTTTCTTCTTAAATTGGTAAAAAGATGAAAATGAATCCAAAATAAGTAAAAGAAAGCAAATAATAAAACTGGGTAGAAATCAGTTAAAATATAAACAGAATATAGGTATTTGAAATAGTTAACAGAGTTTATAAACCCCTTAACTTGTCTAATCAACAATAAGAAATGAGCTGGGTGTGGTGGTGCATGCCTATAATACCAGAGGCTCTGGAGGATGAAGCAGGAGAGTTCAAAGTCAGCCTCAGCAAAAGCAAAGCACTAATCATCTCAGTGAGATTCTGTCTCAAACTAAAATACAAGAGGTGTGTGGAGCCCAGGCAGGACTAGCACAGTCTTGCCAAAAACTGTGGAGCCCAGACAGGCTCAGGAACAGGACTGCCCACCATGCTCAGGACCACATCCACACATCATATTGCTGTATCTCCCAACAGGCTGACCAAATCCATCCTTAGGCTTGCCCATTCAGCCCCATCTCTAAACATGGTCACTGTCATCTTGGGACATGTCCAATGCCATCTCAGGTTATCCCTGATGCTGCCAACAACATTTTTAATTGTGGAAGTTCCTATCTTTGGGCACAGGAGAGTGGTTGGAAGCCCAACACCAAGGTACTTACAGGATTGACAATACCCCACCACCAACAAGAGGTGTGGCCACTTCCATCTAGATACAACATCCAGGACCTGGAAAATCATCACCAGTGTTCCTACAGGCTTGGCTACACCAGAAGTATCCCTGCTAGGTGTGCTAATACACACCACCTTGTTGCAGTGGCAGTAGAGAGCCTTGCAATATGTCACCTCATTTCTCTTTACTCCTGTTAATAGCCAACTTCTTTTGATTCATCTTTCACTCTTCCTATGATCTAATACTCCTATATTCTCACTGCCTACCTCATAAACATCATACACCACACCCTCCATTTCTTTATTTGTCCACCATTATAATCTGTAGACCCTAATGTAAACCTACTCTTTATATTGCAGATAAAAACTGAACACATCATTCCTGTTTATTGTGAAAAAAATGTAATAATCTAGATAGAAACTATTTTACTTAAGGATATATATCATTTGCACTGGGTGCTCATAATATTGATTTCCCTCTTAAAAGTGAGACATTGGTAACCTGCAGGGACACTATAAGATTGTAAGGTAAAAACTGTAATACCTAGGATCCACACTGCTAAAAGGGTAGACACACGGAAAGCATGAAAAGACAAGAGAATAATGTGCCCCAAACAAACCAGGATTATGCAACAATAGAATGCATTGACAACACAGTAGATAAAATGTCAAAGAAAGCATTCAGAATGTAAATAATTTAAAGGATCTGCAAATTGAAAAATGACATAAGTGAAGAAACACAGGCAACAATTTATCACTCCAAAAAAGAGATAAGAGAAAATATAGGTAGCAAAAGATTACTTCAAGAAAGAGATAATATATTCTGGGAAAAAAGAAAGAAATCCCTGAAATGAAGGGAAATAAATTAAAAAAAAACTCAATAGAAAGCATAACCAACAGACTAGAGCACTTGGAAGACAGAACCACAGACAATGAACACAAAATATATAAACATGAAAATAAAGTTGACCACAAGTGAATAAGTGAAGATGGTGAGGAACTATGAACAGAACACCCAAGAATTATGGGATAACATCAAAAGACCAAATCTAAGATATATCAGAATAGAGGAAGGCACAGAGATACAAACCAAGAAATGTACAATCTCTTCAAAGAAATAATACCAGAAAATTTCCCAAACATTAAGAATGAATTGGAAAGTCAAATAAATAAGGACATATTTTCATCCTAATATCAGATAAACTGGACTACAAATGAAAGTTAGAAGGGATAAATAAGGGCATTTCATACTGCTTAAGGGAATCATACTTCAAGAGGTCATAACAATTGTACATATTTATGACCCAAACAATTGAGCATCTATGTACATCAAACAAACTCTTCTAAATTTCAAGAATAAAATAAACCAAAACACGATAATACTGGGTGACTTTAATACACCATTCTCACCATACATAAATCTTCCAAATAAAAACAAAACAAACAAAAACGAAAACGAAATTATAGAACTAAATAATGCAATCAATAAGTTAGAGTTAACAGACATATATAGTATATTTCATCCATCAATGAGTGAATTCACTTTTTTTCTCACATGGATCCTTCTCTAAAATAGACCATGTATTAAGCCACAAACCCAACTCTTAGCAAATACAAAAAAGTACAGACAGGAATCTGCATTCAATCAGACCATAATGGAATAAGATTAGAAATCAATGATAAAATTAAAAAATAGAAGTTACTCCAACACCTAGAGACTAAATAATATGTTATTGAATGACCCATGGACACCAGAAAACATCAGGGAGTAAATGAAAAAAATTAGAGGTAATTGAGAATTCTGATACAACACAAATCTCAGGGACACTATGAAAGCAGTGCTAAGAGGAAAGTTTATTGCACTGAGCTCATTTAATAAAAGAAGAAAAAAATCAAGAAATAAATGACCTGACATTACATCTCAAAGCCCGAGAAAAAGAAGAACAAATCAACACCCAAAGTAAAATAAGACATGAAATAATTAAAATCAGGTCTGAAGTCAATGAAATTGAAATAAAAGAAACCTTTAAAAATTGTCGAAACAAAAAGCTGGTTCTTTGAAAAAAATAAATAAAATTGATAAACCCTTAGCTTCCTAGTGAAAACGAGACAGAAAACTCAAATTACTAAAATTTGTGGTGAAAATGAAATTATCACTGAAATATAAATGATAATTAGAAACTGTTTTGAAAATTTATACTGCAATAAAATAGAAAATATCAAAGATACCAACACTGTTTTAGAGAAATATGATCTGCCCAAAATGAATTGGGAGGACATACACACAATTTAAACAGATAATTTTCAAATAATGAAATTGAAGACACCATGAAATGTCTACCAACCAAGAAAAGCCCAGTACCAGAGGATTCTCAGCTGAGTTCTACAAGATCTACAAAGAGTCTAAATTTTTAAAATAGTTTCTAATTATCTCCTGTCTTTCAATAGTGCCCAATGTGATATTTCTTTTTTCATCATGAATTTTAGTAATTTTATTTTTTTCTCTCCTTCTCTTTATTAGTGAGGTCAGGGGTTTAACAATTTTATTAATTGTTTCAAAGAACAAACTTTTCTTCTCAATTTTTACTTTTTTCCTTTGTTTTAATTTCATTGATTTCATCTCTGATTTTAATTATGTTCTATCTTCTACAATTTGATGTTGATTTGTTCTTCATTTTCTAGAGCTTTGAAGTTTAATGTGAGGTTATTTATTTGTTGAATTTTTATTCTTTTCAGGAATGAACTCAATGCAGTGAATTTTTCTCTTAGCCCTGCCTTCATAATACCCAGGGAATTTTGATATGGTGTAAAAGTATTCTCATTACCTCTAAGAATTTTTAAATCTAAACTTTGATGTCTTATGCTATCCATTGTTCATTCAATAGCATCCTATTTAGTCTCCAACTGTTGGAGTAGCTTCTATTATTTATTGTATCATTGATTTCTAATTTTATTCCATTATGATCTGATAGAATGCAGAGTACTATCTCTATTTTTTTGTATTTGCTAATAGTATGTTTGTGGCATAATATACAGTCTATTTTAGAGCAGGATCCATGTGCTGTTGAAAAGAAAGTATATTCACACATTGATGTATGAAATATTCTATATATGTCTATCAAGTGTATTATACACTCAATAATTTAGACTTGATAGACATATATAGAATATCTATAGTTTCTTTGTTTAGTTCTGTTCAGAAGATCTGTTCAGTGGTGAGACATGTGTTACAATCACCCAGTATTACTGTATTCTGGTCTATTTGGTTCTCAAAATTGAGTAGAGTTTGTTTGATGTATGTAGATGCTCCAAAATTTGTAGCATATGTATTTACAATTGTTATGTCTTGCTGATGTATGATTCTCCTAAGCAGTATGAAATATCCTTCTTTATCACTTTTGATTAACATTGGCTTGAAGTCAACTTAATCTAATATGAGGATGGAAATCCCTGCTTGTTTACACAGTATGTATGAGTAGAATGTTTTTTCCCAACCTTTTACCTTTTGTCTGTGGATGTCTTTTCCTAACAGAGGAGTCTATTGAAGGCAGCATATTGTTGTGTCTTTTTTTTTTTAAATCCAATCTAACAGTATATATCCTTTGATTGATGAGTTTAGGGCATTAACATTAGGGTTATTACTAAGACATAATTTTTGTTCCCAGTCATTTTGTTTTTTAACTTCACTTGGTTTTTCTTTGATTGATTTTCCTTTAGTGCAATTCTTCCGTTTGCTGATTTTCATTGTTATTTTTCATTTCCTCCTCATGGAATATTTTTCTGAGGGTGTTCCATAGTGCAGGGATTCTAGTTGTAAAATCTTTTAAATTTGTTTATCATAGAAGGTTTTTATTTTTTCATTAAATTTAAAGCTTAATTTTGCTGGATATAAAATTCTTGGTTGGGGGACTAGGTTTGTGGCTTAATGGTAGAGCACTCACCTAGTACATGTGAGGCCCTGGGTTTGATCCTGAACACCATATATAAATAAATTAAATAAAGGCATTGTGTCCACCTACAACTAAAAATAAATAAACATATAAATAAATAAAAATTCTTGGTTGGCATCCATTTTTTTTCAGAGCTTGGTATATGTTAATCCAAGCACTCATAGCTTTGAGTGTCTGTGATGAAAAATCTGCTGAGATATGAAATGGTCTCCCCCTATAGGTAATATGTTTTCTTTCTCCTGTGGCCTTTAAAATTATCTTCTTATTTTGTATGTGAGGTAAACTCATTATAATTTGCCTTGGTGTAAGTGTGTTGGGATTTTGTACATTTGGTTTCCTGTAAGCCTCTTATACTCGATTTTCCAATTTATTCTTCATGTTTAGGAAATTTTCTGATATTATTTCATTGAATAGATTGTTCATACCTTGGGTTTGTATCTCTATTTTTTTCTGTACAGATAATTATTACACTTGGTCTTTTGATGTTAACCCATAATTCTTGGATGTTCTTTTCATGGTTTCTTACCATCTTTACTGATTGGTCAACATATTTTCAAGATTATACTTTTTATTATATACTTTGTGTTCATTGTCTGGGGTCCTGTATTCCAAGTGATCTAGTCTGTTGGTGATGCTTTCTATTGTGTTTTTAATTTTATTTATTTTTTCCTCCATTTCAAGGAATTCTGTTTGTTTTTTTTCAGAATCTCAATTACATTCTTGAAGTAATCTTTTGTTTCCTGTATTTGATCATGTAGATTTTTATTGAAGTGATCTTTTGTTTCCTGTGTTTGTTTTCTTATATCATCTTTTCTTCACAGAACATATTAGTCATGTACATCCTGAACTCCTCCTCTGCCATTTCTTCTATTGTGCTGTCCATGGATTCTAATAACATAGTAACTTGGCTTCTCAGGGTACTTTCTTCCCTTGTATTTCATGTTGTTCATGTGTCTTCCCTTCTAGCAGTGCAGACCCAAGTTTTTACAGTTTCTACCCTATAGACTTATAGTATCTCTACAAATTTCCAATAGCTTTCCTTTAGGGGGAGGTGAGTAGTAACAGGTCTCAATGCAAACACTATGCAACCTTAAACCAAATAGTTCCTATTAAGATGTTTACAGTTTTGTCACAATAGACAAAATGATGTGTTTGAGTATCATCTACAATACATACAATAGGTTTGTGAAAGATAGTACAGTTTCTAATGGTGAACAAACAGAGAATCAGGGTGTATAGAATGAGCTGTAAGGAAGTAGGATGTGAGGATATAGAAGTATTAGACCTAAGGAGGTATGGATGAGGAATCAAAATAAGTTGTTGGCTGGTAGCAGTAGAATAGAGAGAAAGAGATTTTTTGAAGACAGAAAAGTGAGAAGAGTATAAATAGTGTACAAAAAAACCGATAAAAACAAATAAACTAATAAGAAAAAGAAAAAAATATATTGATAAAAGATAAAAACTGAAATATACAAAACTGAAATATACTATTCAGACATCCCAGTCCTCAGTAGCTGAATGCATGAAAAGTACATGGTTTCACAAATGTTGGGGATGTGAGTGGAGTAAAAGAGAGAGGAGGAGAAAAAAGAAATGAAAAAAATCTTAAAGGAAAATTGAATGATCTTTGCTGCTGGAGTTCAGTGTCTTTCCTGCTTCCCTTCTCATCCAGTAGGTGGGGTTGTCTGTTGTTTGCAGGTATCTCCACCCATAGGGTGGTGAAGGTTTTTAGTGTGGGAGAGTTGTTCTTGGAGACAGAACTCCTTGTGGTGGGGCATAGCAATTGCTGGCCCCCATTGGAAGACTGCACCTCAAAGATCTTCTCTGGTGCCCACTCATGTGATGTGGGCAACTGGTCTTAGCCCCTTGTATTGTTTGTGGAACCCAAAATTTCTGGTCTCTAAGTTAGTCTCTAAATTGTATCTCTCATGTCCCCCCTCCTTTTCTACTTCCCAATCTGGAACCTTTCTCTCTGGAGGTCATGCAGGCTGAGCTCTGGGTCTTGCACACCTGATGTGGAGAGCTACACTGTATCAGGCAAATCAGGACCTAGCTTTTAGAATTAAGGGCTCACCACATAGCTTCTGGTGTTGTGCCAGGTTAGTGGCTTGGGGATGCGGTGTTAGGGGGCAAAGGGTACCTTGATATTTATTCCAGGCCCTATCCAGTGTCCCAAGATGGGAGTTGTCCCACCTAAAGATGGTGATGGCAGCAGGAGAGGTAACCTAATTTGGTGATGAAGTTGTCCCAAGATGGAGGCAACCATTTTCAGAGATGGGGCTGTAAGGATGAAACATGTAGTGACATATTGTGTTGCATTAGGAGTTGCATCAATGTGGTGTGTGGTGGGTGACTGTCTAGAGACCTTGACCAGTGTCCCCTGGTGAAGGATATTACTTGGAGGGGAATATGGCAGTAGTAGCTATGTCCCAAGATGAGGACATCATGGGATCATGGGCAACATGGGGAGCACTGTGTTGGTTGATGGGGAGCCTGTATGCAACAGGGTCTATGTGGGCATGGGCTGAAGTCAGAAGTGGCCAGAACACATAATCTTACAGCTAGTGTTTCAATTCTAGCAATAAGATATCATAGGATGAGTGCTTTATTTATTTATTTATTTTTTTAAAGAGAGAGAGAGTGAGAGAGAGAGAGAGAGAGAGAATTTTTTAATATTTATTTTATTTCAGTTATCATCGGACACAACATCTTTGTTTGTATGTGGTGCTGAGGATCGAACCCGGGCCGCACGCATGCCAGGCGAGCGCGCTACCGCTTGAGCCACATCCCCAGCCCCGGATGAGTGCTTTATAAAGGAAAAAAAAAAAGGTTTGTTTGGGTCAGAGATTTGGAAATTTAAATATATGGCACAGCCAGACACAGTGCCTAAAATTATAGCAGCTCATGAGGCTGAGACAGGGGAATCAAGAACTCAAAATCAGCTTCAGCAAAAGCAAGACATTAAGCAACTCAGTGAGACCCTGTCTCTAAATAAAATACAAAATAAGGCTGGGGATATGGCTTAGTGGGCGAGTGCTCCTGAGTTCCATCCCTGGTACCACCCTCCACAAAATATCAGAATATTACCTCAGCTCTGGTGAAGTCTATTAAGTGATGACAACTCAGTGGTATAGAGAGTGACAGGGATTGCTCAAAAACTATGTTAATCCATTCTGAATACATGTCCCCAGTGTTGTAATGGCATCCCACTAAGTCTCATACCTTAAAGGTCCTAACACTTCTTAATACCATCACACTGGGATCAAGATTCAAACACATGACCCTTTGGGTAAGACTCTTAAACCATATCTAGACCTTAATATTCTGCCCTGGCCTCAAAGTTTCTGTCTCACAATGTAAAATGCATTAATTTCATCCTCAATTGTCCAAAAGTCTTATGGAAGTTTCTATATCTCCCCTGTTTTCACACAAGCACAACCAATGTCTCCTCTGTGAGTCAAGGCAAATTCTCCTAGTTGTGAGTACATGTAAAAAGACCAAGTTGCATACTTGCAAGATAGAGTGGTGAAATAGGGATAAGATAAATCTTTGTATTCCAACAGAGAGAAATAGGGAGAAGGGAAGAATTTGCACAAAGCAAGACCAAAACCAACTAGGGTAGACTCTGCGTACTGCATTAGGGGAGTGAATCCCTAAGTCCTTGAGCAATTCCACTCTTGTGATTTTGCAAACTCCATGTAGTTTATGGGCTCAGGTTGATGTCTGAAGCTTTTATGGGAAAGTTGACAAGCTTCATGTTGCTCTGCATTTCAGTTCCCTCTTGTGCCTCCACTCCCATTGCTTTCATTAGTAGTTCCCTTCCAGGGCTACAATCTTGCAGCAAATTTCTGGGTAACCTCTCTGGCTTTCCTTTGAAATCTTGGCGGAAGCTGACATAACCAAACAATTTCTGCATTCTGCACACCTCAAAACTAACATTATATGGATGATGAGTTCTGATGCTTCCACAACTAGTACCTGGGTCCACTTGAATTATGTCTACAGTCATGGTCTATTTAGACAGAATGCAGAGAGACAAATGCTGAGTTTTCCCTTGGCAGTGAACGCATCACAGTACCGCAAGCTAAATTCCCCCAAACAATCCTGACCTTGAGGTCCTGTGGGCCTGTAATAGTTGAATTAGGCTAGAAGATTTCTAAAATGCACTTGGAGCCTTTTCTCAAGTGTTGTGACAACTGGAATTTTTACTAATCTGTTTAACAAGTGGCAAATATACTTTGTTCATTAATAGGGAGACAATATTTTAATAATATGGATACTATTCAAATTGATGTATAGATTTAATGCAATTGGAATCCATTCCCAAGAAAGAGCAGTTTGTGCAAATTGAAAAGATGATTTTAATGCATACCAAAGTACAAAGGGCCAAAATAGCTCGCACTTTTATGAAGAAAATATATGTGTATTGCCCTACCAGTAATAAAGACTTACTATTAAAAAAAGTGACTTGGGCTGGGAATATGGCTCAGATAGGGCATTTACCTAGCACATGCGAGGCCCTGGGTTCAATCATCAGCACCACATAAGAATAAATAAAATAAAGGTATTGTCTAACTACAACTAAAAAAATAAAATATAAATAAATAAATAAATAAATAAAGTGACAATATCATGTGATTTAGGAAAAATAAATAAGATAATTATTTTCTCTCACTGTCACATTTTGCAATAAGTATTTTTAAAATTTCTGAAAGAACAAATACTCAGTTCATAATCATAATAACAGAAAAATACTACTCTTTATCTTATGGTCATAGTACTTACATGTCTTGTCTAATCAGTTGAATATTTCTAATCAATTTAATTTTCTAGTATCTGAAACTCTGGGATCTTTGTGAAGGCTATCTGACCTTGAAATCTGTGATATTATCTAGATAATAGACTGGTTCACTTACTTAATCTTAGAATTTATTTCAAGTTAATAAAATTTTATTTCTGAACAATTTTTGAATTCATGGTCAATGGAGCAGAAAGTACAGAGAGTTTTCATAACTTCCCTGTCCTCACACAAGCAGAACCTTTCTTATTATTAAACTTATGCACCAGAGTGTTGATTTGTTATAGTCAGTGAAACTACATTGACATGCTACTCTCAAAAAGTCCATAGTTTACATCTGGGTTCACTCTTGGGACTGTAAATTCTTTGGGTTTGAACAAATATATGATGACAGGTATCCATCTTTGTGGTGCCTTTCAAAGAAGTGTGACTGCCTTTAAACTTCTCGGTGCTCTATTCTTCCATAACCTGAAACCTAAATCATGGGCTAACACTGTAATTTTGTTTTCTCCATAGTTTTGCTTATTCAAAATGTCATATATCTGTAATCAAACATTATTCAAATTAATTCATTTCAAGTTAGTTATTTCAAATTAATTTATTTCACGTATTATTATTAATTTAGGTATTCTCTAATTTTCATAGTGCTTGATAACATTTCTATTCAGGACTTAATAATGTTTTATCTGTTCACCTACTAAAGGACATCTTGGTCACTTCCTCATTTTTATAATTATGAATTGAAGGTATCATAAAATTTTTTTGTTGGCATTTAATTGTAAAAAAAACAATACATATGCATGGTCTGTTTTGTGTACAAAGTGTAATGATCAATTCAGGGTAGTTAACAATTTTTTCTCTTTAAACATTTATCTTTTTTTTCTTTGTGTGTGTGTCTGTGTGTGTGTGTGTGCTGGAAATTTTCACATTCTTTTCATCTAGTTCTTTATAAAGAATATAATAAATTATTGAAAAGTGTGGTCACCCTACTATATTTCATAACTATAAAACTTTTTCTTCTATGTAACTGTAATTTTATTCTGACTCCAATAGCATCTCCTAGCCTCTGAGAAAGATTATTCTGTTTTCTATTTCTATGAAATTAAGTTTTTTAGATCCTACATATGATGAAAACATGTGATATTATCTTTATGTGTCTGCATTGTTTAGCATATTCTCAAATTTATCTATCATATTTAGTTTCATCCATGTTGCCAGAAAAGTAAGGATTTTATTCCTTTATTGATAAACTATATTCTACAGATTGGACTAAATAAAAGACCCAACAATATGTTGGCTCCAAGAGACACATCTCATAGAAAAATACATTCACAGACTAAAGGTGAAGGGTTGGGAAAAATGATACCCTTACATTGACTGTGCAAGCAAGTAGGAGTTTCCATCCTCATACCAAATAAATTAGACTTCAAACTAAAGTTGATCAAAAGGATAAAGAAGGACAATACATACTGCTCAAGTGAACCGTACACCAATAAGTCTTAATAATTATATATGCCCTAAACAATTGTGCATCTATGTTCATCAAACAAACTCTTCTCAAGTTTAAGAGTCAAATAGACCACAACACAATAATTTTGGGGGACTTTAACACACCATTATCACAATAGATAGATCTTCAAAATAAAATCAAAACTAAAAAACTATAGAATTCAATAATAAAACCAATAACTTAGATTCTAGTGATGTATATAGAATATTCCAACCTTCAACGAGAGAATATACTTTCTTCTCAGCAGCACATGGATCCTTCATTAAAATACACCATATACTGTGCCACAAAGCAACTCTTAGCAAATATGAAAAAGTAGAGATACTACCCTGTATTCTATCAGATCAAAAGTAAATGAAATTAGAAATCACTAATACAATAAGAACTATAATACACTCCAACACCTGGAGACTAAATAATACACTACTGAATGAACAATGGGTTAAGAAGACATCAAGGAGGAGATCAAAAACTTTTTAGAGATGAATGAGAACTCTATGAAAGCATTTCTAAGAGGAAAGTTCATTGCATGGAGTTCATTCCTTAAAAGAAGAAAAAGTAAAAAAAAAAAAATGACTTAACATTACATCTCAATTCCCTAGAAAAAGAGCAAATCAACACCAAAAGCAGCAGAAGACAGGAAATAATTAAAATCAGAGCTGAAATCAGTGAAATTGAAACAAAAGAAACAATTAAAAAAATTGACAGAACCAAAAGTTGGTTCTTTGAAAAATTAAACAAAATTGACAAACCCTTAGCCATGCTAACAAAGAGAAAGAGAAAACTCAAATCACTAACATATATGATGAAAATGAAAATATCAACAGACACTACAGAAATACAGAAGATAATTAGGAATTATTTTGACAACCTGTACTCCAATAAAATAGAATATATTGAAGTTATCAACAAATTTCTAGAGTCAAATAATTTGCCCAAATTGAATCAGGATGATATAAACAATTTAAAAAGATCAGTTTCAAGTGACGAAATAGCAGATGCCATCAAAAGTCTACCAACCTAGAAAAGCCCAGGACCAGAAGCATACACCACGGATTTCTACAAGACCTTTAAAGAAGAATTAATACCAATACTCATCAATTTATTTCAGGAAATAGAAAAAGAGGCAGCAATTCCAAGCTCATTCTATGAGGCCAATATCACTCTGATTCCAAAACAGGCAAAGACACAAACAAGTAAGAAAACTTCAGACCAATATCTTTAATGAACATAGATGCAAAAATTTTCAATAAAATTCTGGCAACTTGAATACAAAAACATATCAAAAAGATTATGCACCATGGTCAAGTGGGATTAATCCCAGGGATGCAAGGTTGGTTCAACATACAGAAATCAATAAGTGTAAATCATCACATCAATAGACTTAAAGTTAAGAATTATGTGATAATCTCAACAGACACAGAAAAAGCATTTGACAAAATACAACACCCCTTTATATTCAAAACACCAGAAAAACTTGTGATAACAGGAACATATCTCAACATCATAAAGGCTATCTATGATAAGCCCCAGGCCAACATCATTCTAAAAGGAGAAAAATTGAAGGCATTCCCTCTAAAAAATGGAACAACACAGGGATGCCCTTTTTCACCACTTCTATTTAACATAGTTCTTGAAACAATGGCCAGAGAAATTAGACAGATGAAAAAAAATTAAATGGATACATATAGGAAAAGAAGAACTCAAATTGGCACTATTTGCTGATGATATGGTTCTATAACTGGAAGATCCTAAAAGTTCCACCAGAAAACTCCTTTAACTAGTAAATGAATTCTTATACATATCACTTTGATTTCATTCATCTGTCTAATTGCTCTGGCCACTGTTTCAAGAACTATGTTGAATAGAAGTGGTGAAAGAGGGCATCCCTGCCTTGTTCAACAGGGAATGCCTTCAATTTTTTTTCCATTTAGAATGATGTTGGCCTGGGGCTTAGTGTAGATAGCCTTTACAATGTTGAGATATGGTGCACCTGTAATCCCAACAACTCGGGAGGCTGAGTCAGGTGTATTCAAGTTCAAAACTAGCCTCAGCAACTTAGTGAGGCTCTAAACAACTAAGAGAGATCCTTGATATCAAAACCAAACAAAATTCCCCAGGTGGTGAGTGTCCCTGGGTTCATTTCTTGCCCCCCCCCCCCATGCTATTGATTTGTTATGTTTATTTTTAAAATTTTTTTTAGTTGTAGATAAACACAATATTTTTATTTTTATTTGTTTATTTTTATGTGGTGCTAGGAACCAAATCCAGGGCCTCATGCATGCAAGGCAAGCACTCTACCACTGAGCTACAATCCCAGCCCTGTTATGTTGATTTTTTTATCCTACTATTTTATTAGATTGATTTTACAGTCAGTTTTATTATTGTGAGACATTGTGTGTTTATGTCCGTGGTGTATTTAAGTTTTTCTATAATGGAAATTCCCTATGACATGAACTTTATCTTGTTGGTTTCAGAGTTCCCTCATTTGACATTTTAACTATAACATACCTGACAGAGGATCTTTTATGTTTAAACCAATTGAGGTCCCTTGAGTTTCTTGGACATGGATGTCCATACCCTTTCTGAGATTTGAAAAGTTTTGCTTATTATTTCATTAGATAAGATTTTTAAGAATGTTTTTCTTCCTCTTCACCTTTGATAACACATAACACACATAATGAAAATCTGTTTGACTAATAAATTCCCACAAGTCTTACAGTCTTTCTGCATTCTTTTGTTATGGCTAATTTATTTTCTGACTTAGTTATTTCAAAAGCCCTGTCTTTAGGCTGAGAAATTCTTTCTTCTGCTTGACCTATTTTATTGTTGCATTCTCAAGTGTGTTTTCTATTTCCTAATTGGGGTCTTTAGCTCAAGATTATACTTGGTTATTTTTTATTATCTCTATTTTCCTCTATTTTTCATTCAGATCAAGAATCATTTTTCTGAGTTTATTGTGTTGTCCACTCTTTTGCAATTCATTGAGATTCTTTAAAATACTTAATTTGAATTTTTCCTGGCAATTTGTTAAATTCATTTTTCTTAGGGTATATTGTTAGATACTTATTGTGGTCCTTTAGAATTGTCATGTTATTTTGCTTTTGTATGCTTTGTGTTTCCTTATGTTGATATTTGTACTTCTAGTGAAACAATAATCTATTTCAAATTTATAAAGTGGTTTTCACAGTATAAGACTGTCTCCTGGTGACACTTCCTACAATATTTTTAAGTGGGCTATATTAGCTTATTTTTTTAGGTTGGTAGTGTAGTATAGCCTCCATGTTGCTTATTTAGCTATAATAAATTTGTCAATGGCACCATGTGTCTCATCAGACTGTGCTTACAGAGTTTGTGATACTGCTTCATCATCTGATTTGCAGGATTCTTGAGTCTATAGAAGGATGGGTAGGACCAATTGGCTTTTTTCCATGGTTAGAGGCAGGTGGGTTGGGGAGTCTATTTTGTAAAGTTGAGGGTCAATGGGTAGGGTCATGTGGTTGTTTCCCAAGTACCAATAAGATAGTCTTCTAATTTAAGTCCACATAGATTCTTACTGTGATGTACATTGGTATACAGGGGTGCCAAACTGCACTGTAACATTATATACAGGTGGCCAGTCTCTAGATATGAAGGAGCATATATTTTCTGGAAGAGCACAATATCAATTGAACACATTTTTTCTCGAAATATAGTGATATGAATTCCTTTGAAGCTCCCCAAACTTAATTCAAGTCCTGTTGGGTCTGCAAGCTTCTTATGTTTTGAGTGTACATATAATTCATGGGGAATGCTGGAACCTCCAGCTTATCCATTTCCTACTGCAAGATCCCACTTGTTTCAAGGTTGATATTGTCTGGAGAGCACATGGGAGATGCTATATACTTTATTCTCTCCTGTAGAAAAACAATATAATTTATTGTTTCTTTGTTTTGGTAATTTTTTGTAGTGGAAAGCATATTAGACACCTTTTAGTCATATTACTGATGTCAACTTTGAGTAATTTTTGTGTGTGTTTGTTGATGCGACTTTTCAATCCATCCGTGTAAATCCAAAACAGTGTAATTGATGGATCATGTAGTACGGATATATTTAGTTTTGTAGAACCATCCCAAATTATCTTCTAAAACGACTAAAGCATTTTGCATTTCTATTGGAAATGAACTAAAGGTTCTGCGGGTACACATCCTTCCCAGTATTTAGAATTCTCAGTGGTTTTTTTTTTTTTTTTTTTTTTTTTTTTTTGCCATTCTGTGTATAGTGGTATATTCATTGCTTTAATTTGCAATTAATTAATTACATTTAATGTTGATGATATTTTCATACACTGTGGTTTGATTGTTAGCATCTCCAACCAAATCATGTATGAAATTGTGATTCCAGTGTTTTAGCATTAAGTGTGGGACATTCTGGCAAGTAATTAAGTCATGAGCTCTGCCCTCATGAATGGATTTAGTGCTGTCTTCAACTGACTGAGAGGAGTTTGTCCTTTATTCTATGTGATATTCTGGAATGAATCCATTCTGTTTTGTGAGGACGCACAAAAAGT
Organism: Callospermophilus lateralis; assembly: GCF_048772815.1. Lineage (NCBI taxonomy): Eukaryota > Metazoa > Chordata > Mammalia > Rodentia > Sciuridae > Callospermophilus > Callospermophilus lateralis. The sequence continues at coordinate 70,229,701 of NC_135325.1, forward strand.
GTCATCTATGATGAACAGACTCCACCAGAAATCAAATCTATTGGAGCTTTATCTTCTACTTCCCAGGTCCCAAAACTGTGAGCAATATAATTCTGTTGTTCATAAATTACCTAGTCAAAGGTAGTTTTGTTACAGTAGTAGGAAAAGGCTAAGACAGCTTACTTTCTACCTGTATGTCTTCTTTGAGGTGTCTGTCCTTGTCTTTTGCCCATTTTAAATTACTTTTTATTTTTGAGTTTTAATGGTTCTTTATTGATATAATGAGAAGACAAGTCACTGATTGAGCAAAGGGAATTGTGATAAAATATTACTATCCAAAATATACAGAAAGGTCAAAGGGTTTTTTTTTCCTTAACCAGTTGCCTTATTAATACTTAGAATTCTTACACTTATAACCTTGCATGGAAATGATTTTACTTTTTAACTACTAGATCTTGAATGCAAACAGCCATATAATTTCACTTAACTGCTAGATCTATTGTACTTATGATTCAGTCAGTTCTTGGACTTGCATTTGAATTTAATATTGAAGGTTCCAATTACTCTTTTGTGATTTCCATGAAATGATTATCGGTACTTCAGAAACATCACTGCGACCCTGGTATCTCTTTTCTTAAAGGTCAGTAAAGAACTATCTGAAAATGAGAACTGTGGGCTTAAGCTAAACCACATGTATAAATGATTCCAAGCTTAATAACAATCTCAAGAGCTCTTCAGAGCCTACTGAAATATATGTCTGTAGAATTCGTCCGAAACATCTTTGAAAATAAAAATATTAAGTTTCAGGGAACTGTGAGAAACATTTTATGTGAATGAGAACATTTAAAAATAATTACACATGCCATCATGATGGGGCATGTCATCTAGGAGTCATGCATGGCATACCGTGAATAGGACAACAGAATTGAATTTCTGCATCCCAAACTTTACTGTCACTACATAAAAATAACTACTACTGCTGTTCAAAATTGCTTTAAGCAAAAGCTCTAACGTTCCAAATGATCCTGCAAATCCCATTTCTATATGCTTTTTAAGTTGTTTAGTTCTGAATCAGCAGTCTAAAAGTGTGTTTAAACACTGCAGGTAACCATTTCCCATGGAACAAATAGGAAGGAAATCAGGTTATGGTGAGGGCACCCAGCAGGACTCTTCCACTGTCTACTCTGTGTCAGTGTAAACTGATTTCTTTAAGAAAGACACTCAGGGAAAAGAGAACAGATTGCAGGAAACATGTTCTGCATGCAAGAAAGAGCAAAGTGAGGGCTGGGAATGTGGCTCAAGTGGTAGCGTGCTCACCTGGCATGCGTGCGGCCCGGGTTTGATCCTCAGCACCACATACAAACAAAGATGTTGTGTCCGCCAAAAACTAAAAAATAAATATTAAAAATTCTGTCTGTCTCTCTCTCTCACCTCTCTCTTTAAAAAAAAAGAGCAAAGTGATAGGATACAGGATCCTTTGTGATAATTATGTAAAAGGATAAAAAGCAGCAAAAGAATATACCTATAGAGTAACAATACTGCAGCAGGTGGAAGTTGTACAAACTAGGGTTTTCTTGCAACAGCACAGAACAGATAAACACATGAATGTTCTGGCCTGTTCTCTTATTTTATGCAAAATAATTGCTAGCTTATAAATTTGTGATGGTTTCTTTATCATGGCTCATGTTACTCAAATTGCCATTTGCTAAGCACAAGGTTTGAGCTAAATAAATAAAAAGTCCACCATGTAGCAACTGCATTGACTGTGTGCATTATGAGTAATCCTTAAAAAAAAAAAAACATAAAATTCTAAGCATGTAGCTGGAAGTATTATAAAGAACTAAGAAAATTGAGATATATTTGTGCTTACAAACTTAATGAGTTGCATGCTAGTTTAGCACAGTAGTATACAGAAGGGAACGTTTCACAAAGGGTAGAATCTCCCACCCCAATCTTGAACACCAAAAGGCAGCTATTTCAGTGAAAAAAAAGCTAAGTATTTTTCTACTTTGAGATATGACAATTGCATTTCTAACAATATAAGCACTTTTTATGAAAAATTAAACATTTTATTTTGAGATAATATGAAATTCATATGCAGTTCTTGGAATAGTACAGAGATTCCTGTGAGCCTTCCAAAGGTTCCCACATGGTAGCATCTTATAATTCTATAGTTCAGTATCAGAATTAGGGTATTGACATTGGACAAATTACATCACCAGAGTGTATCTTAACTCCTTTTTATCCACAAGCATTACTGTTATTACCACCATTTCTCCTTGACCATTGGCAATCATTTATGTGTTCTCTATTTCTATAATTTTGTCAACTTGAAAATTTTTTTATAAATAAAACCACAAAAAAATGTGACCTTTGTGATTGGCTTTTTTTCTTGTAAGTGTGAATCCTAGGGGATTTGTCCCAATTATCTTGTGTACAATAATTTATTACTTTTTATTGTTGAAATCATGGAACAATGGTTTGTTTAACCATTTACGCATTGAAGGACATCTGGTTCTTCTCAGTTTGGAGTTACTATGAATAAATTTCCTATTAAAATTCTTATATGTATTTGTGTATGAATGTAAGTTTTCAGGTCCCTGAGTAAATTACCCAAGAGTGAAATTACTTGGTCTTATGGTAGTTGCACATTTAGTTTTTTCACATTTAGTTTTATAAGAAATTCTACACTATTTTTCAGAATGTACATTTAAATTCCCAATATCAATGTATGAATCATGATACATTACTGTACTCTTGCCAGAATTTGATGCTTGCACTATATTTTTAGTTTAGTCATTCTGATAGTTTCGTAGTGATAGCTAATTAGGGTATTAATTTGCATTTCCCCAATGATTAATGAATTTAATATTTTATATCATTTTGGAAATTTTATTGACACATTAATTGTATATGTAAACACGTTTCAGTGTGATATTTCTATATATTCATACAGTATGCACTGATTGGATTCAAAGACTTTTCCTATTCTCCCTCCACCTCATATCCTTCATAATCCCTAATAATCTGTATTCTACCCTCAGATAATTCTTTTAATTTTCTGCATATGAAATAAAATATGCAGTAATTGTTTTTCTTTTTGCCCTTAATTTCCTCCAGATCCATTCATTTTGTTGCAAATTACAGCATTTCCTTCTTCTTCGTGGCTGAATAATACTACATTCTAGTTGAATATTTTTCATGTGATTATTTGTCATCTGTATATCCTCTTTCATGAAATGTCTTCTCATGTCTTTTTGTTCATTTCTAACTGAATTGTCTGGATTAATTTTACTGTTGGGCTTTGTGAGTTCTTTACACATTCAAGGTACAAGTTTTGTTGTTGGATATGTTTTTTTTTTAAATAAACACTTGTTCCCCTTCAGGAGTTTTTTGTTCATGTTCTTAACAAAATATTTTGTACAGAATTTTTAAAAATTATAAGAACCAGTTTATCAATTCTCCTTTCATATATCATATTTGGGATTCCAGGTCAGCAATACTTTTCAAGTTAATTTTTGTATAAGGTGTGAAGCTTAGGGGAGGATATTTTGTTTTATTAATTTTTTTTAGGGTTTCCTTTTTGCTGTTACTGTTTATGTATATGTGTTTCATTAATCTAGCCCCAATTTTTGGGAAAATATTTTCCAGTATTTCATTGGTATGTTAATAGAGGGGTTAGCAATAAGAGACCATGGTTCAATAGTCAATGCTACAGAAAAAAAAATTAAAAGAAAAATAAATAAAAGATATCCATCTTTCATTAAATTGCTTTTGCACTTTTTAAAAAATCAAGTGAGTGTAGGGGATGTAGCTTAGTGGTAGAGTGCTTGCCTAGTATGCATGAGGCCCTGGGTTCAAATATCAGGATTGAAATTAAAAAAATGTCATGACATATTTGAATAACTTTTATATTTCTAGGGTACCATCTTTATTTTATTGGTCTACATGTCTGTCCACTTGTGTTACTCTAGCTAAATAAAATGTCATAGTATCAAGTAATTTTTCTCAATTATATTTTTCTTATTTCAAGAATCAAATTTCAGCTCATATATACTTTGTGTCTTTTCATAAAATTTTAAAATAAGATTGTCTATGCTATGAAAAGCCTTTATGGCATTTAACATGAATTACTTAAACTTCTAGATCAATTTGTGGCGGTTTGACACTTTTACCATGTTGAGTCTTCCCATTCATGAACATAGCCTGTGTCTCCATTTATTTAGGTCACCTTGGATTTCTATTATCAAATTTTATACTTATCACCATAAAGATATTGGATTTATTTAGTAAAGTTTTTTTAAAATCAAGTACACCAGTGTTTATGGAAAGTTATAAATTTTATTATTTTTTTCAATTACCATGTTTTATTTTTAAAAATAATTTTTCTTTTAAAATTGGTTTATTTTTGACTGATAGGTATTAATTATATACACTAATAGAGTTTGGTGTATTATTTGAACAATATATATGTGCACACTATATATATAGTGTGTACCAATCAAATCAAAATTCCCTTTATTCACTCTCCTTCACTACATAACTCACATGCCTTACCAAACCACTAGTCATTACTACTCTACATACATTAATGCCTGCATATTTTAGCTTTTACATGTAGGACAGAAAATGCAGTATTTGTCTTTCTGTGCATGACTTATTTCACTTAAAATAATTTTCTCTAAGTCCATCAATTTTGTTGAGAATATTTCATTATATTTATATATTCATATGGTAATTCTAATAAACATGTGATTGAATTTTTGTGTTGATCATAAACTGTAACATTGCTGAATATACTAGTTCTAGTAATTATTTTTATAGAGTATTTGGAACTTTCTACATAGAAAATTATTTCATCTACAAATAGTGGGAGATGTACTTGATTTACATTTTCCTTGCCTAACTTCCCTGACCTATAAAGCTCTACTAGAAGTAAACTACTAGTTTAATAGAAGTAGCAAGACCAAAGAAAATTTCATTGTCCAAAAACTGAAGGAAAATGCATGTAGTCTTTTTTTCATTTGTTCAAATTAGTTATACATGACAGTGGAATGCATTTTGACACATCATATATAAATGGAGTATAACTTCTCATTCTTCTGTTTGTACATGATGTAGAATTGCACTGGTCATGTAATCATACATGCACATAGGGTAATAATGCCTGATTCTTTCTACTATCTTTCTTACACCAGTACTCCCTCCCCTCCTTTTACTCCCCTTTGTCTAATCCAAAGTCCCTCTATTCTTCCATAGACCTCCCTTATTGTGAATTAGCATCTGCATATCAGAAAAAAAATATTCATCCTTTGGTTCTTTGGGATTGGCTTATTTTGCTTAGCACTATGGTATTCAGTTCCATTCATTTACTAGCAAATGCCATAATTTCATTATCCTGCTGTAAACATTGATATGGCTGCATCGGTATAGTATTGTGATTTCAAGTCCTTGGGTATAAACTGAGGAATGGGATAATTGGTTCAAATCTGTTTGCATTCCAAGTTTTCTGAGGAATCTTCATACTACTTTTCATAGTGGTTCCACCAATTTTCTATCCTTCCAGCAATGATTGAGTGTACCTTTTCCCCAACACCCTTGCTGACACTTATTATTGCTTGAATTCTTGATAATTGTCTTTCTGAATAAAGTGAGAAGAAATCTCTGTTATTTTGAATTGCACTTCTATAATTGCTAGAGATGTTCAACATTTTTTCATACATGTCTTCTGTGAAGTGTCTGTTCGGTTCCTTTGCCCATTCATTATTTGGAATATTAGTATTGGTTTTTTTTTTTTTGTGTGTGTGTGTGTGTTAAGTTTTGAATTCTTTATATATCCTAGAGACTAGTACTCTGAGCTGTGTGTGTTAAAGATTTTCTTCCATTCTGTAGGCTCTCTCTTCATAACCTTGACTGTTTTCTTTGCTGTGAAGATGCTTTTTAGTTTGATTCCATCCCATTTATTGATTCTTGATTTTACTTTTTGCACTTTAGGAGTCTCATTAAGGAAGTCAGTTCCTAAGCCAACAAGGGGGAGATTTGGGCCTAATTTCTCATCTATTAGACACAGGGCCTCTGTTCTAGTGCCTAAGTTTTTGACTCACTTTAAGTTGATTTTTGTGCATTGTTAGAGATAGAGGTTTAATTTCATTTTGCTACATATAGATTTTCAGTTTTCCCAGGAGTATTTGTTGAAGGATCTGTCTTTTCATCAATGTATGTTTTTGGTGCCTTTGTCTAGGATTAGATAATTGTATTTCTGTGAGTTTGTCTCTATGCCTTCTATTCTAAGCCATTGGTCTATGTGTCTGTTTTGGTGCCAATACTATGCTGCTTTTTGTTACTATAGCTATGTTGTATAATTTAAGGTCTGGTATTGTGATGCCTATGGTATAATTTTTCTCGCTAAAAATTGCTTTGGCTATTCAGGGTATCTTATTTTTCAAATGAATTTAATGTTTTTTTTTCTTTTTCTAGGAAGAATTTCATTGGAATTTTAATAGGAATTGCATTAAATCTGTATAGTGTTTTCAGTAGTATGGCCATTTTGACAATGTTAATTCTGCATATCTAAGAGTATGGAAGATCTTTTCATGTTCCAAGGTCTTCTTCAATTTCTTTATTTAGTGTTCTGTAATTTTCATTGTAGAGGTCTTTCAACTCTTTTGTTAGATTGATTCCCAGATATTCTAGTTTTTGAGGATATTGTGAATGGGGTAGTATTCCTAATTTCTCTTTCAGTGGACTCAACACTGATATATAGAAATGTGTTTGATTTATGAGTGTAAATGTTATATCCTGCTACTTTGCTGAATTCATTTCTGAGTTCCAGAAGATTTCTGGTGGAATTTTTTGAATCTTTTAAATATATAACAATGTCATTGGAAAATAATGATAGTTTAAGTTATTCCTTTTCCTTTTCATATCTGTTTGATTTCTTTCTTCTGTCTAATTTTTTGGCTAGAGTTTCAAGGACGACATTGAATAAAAGTGGTGACAGAGTGCATCCTTTTTGTGGTCTAATTCTTAAAAAAAATACTTTCAATTTTTTTTCCATTTAAAATGATGTTGGCCTTGGGTTTAGCATATATAGCTTTTACGATATTGAGGCATGTTCCTACTATCCCTAGTTCATTTGAACATGAAGGCATGCTGTATTTTGTCATTGCTTTTTATGCATCTATTGAGATAATTGTGTATTGCTTATCTTTAAGTCTATTGATGTGATTGTGATGAATTATATTTATTGATTTCTGTATGTTCAACCACCCTTGCATCCCTGGGATGAACCTCATTTGATCATGGTGCACTAACTTTTAAATATGTTTTTTGTGATTTGCCATTATTTTAATAAGAATTTTTGCATCTATGTTCAACAGGGATATTGGTCTTAAGTTTTCTTTTCTTGATGTGTCTTTGTCTGCTTTTGGTATCAGGGTGATACTAGCTATATAGAAAGAGTTTGGAAGTGTCCCCACAAATTATATTTCATAAAATAATTTGTGGAATATTTGGGTTAATTCTTCTTTGAAAGTCTTGTAGAACATGACTGAGAATCCGTTTGGTCCTGGGGTTTTCTTTGCTGGTAGGCTTTTGATGGTGTCTTCTACTTTGTTGCTTGAAATTGATCTGTTTAAACTTTGTATGACCTCCTGAATCAGTTTGGGTAGGTTATATATCTCTAGAAATTTGTCAATATTTTTAAGATTTTCTGTTTTATTGGAGTATAGATTTTCATAATTGTTTCTGGCTGTCTTCTGTATTTCATTAGTGTCCATCATGAATTAATAATTTGAGTTTTCTCTCTCTCTTTCTCTTCATTAGTGTGTCTAAGGGTTTATCAACTTTATTTTTTTTCAAGAACCAAATTATTGTTTGGTCAATTTTTTGAATTGTTTCTTTTGTTTCAGTTTCATTGGTTTAAGCTCTGATTTTAAATATTTCCTATCTTCTATTTCAAATGATATATTATATCTCTGGTGATTATGCCATAGATTCCTGAATCCCTGTTCAGTTTTGTTTTTCAGTTTATTTTCTTATTATATTAAAATTATGTCAACTTTTTCTCAAGTCCACTGATCTTATATCCTATGATCTCTATTCCACAATTGGGATTTTCCAACAATTTTTAAAATTATATTGGTTAGGGTTTTTTTTTTTCATTCAACAGTTTGTATTCAGTTTACAATGCTTAATTTTGTGTGTCAATTAGACAAGGTCATAGATGCTCAAATTAAGTATTATTTCTGGGTGTGCCTTTTCTGTAGAAATTTTTCATTTTATTCAATAACCTCAACAAAGTAGATGTTCTCCAAAATGCAAATAGATGCTACCCAGCATACTGATGGCCTGAATGTAATAAAAGGAAGAGAAAAGAGGAATTAGGATTTCTGTTCTGCCTCAATATATTATTTGAGACCTCACATTTCTCCTCCTACCTTGGACTGAAATATATACCAATGGCACCCAGTTGGTTCTCAGGTGTTCAGATTTGGAGTAAATTACACAAGTGGATTTCCTGGGTCTTCAGGTTATAGACTGCAGATCATGGAACTTTCCAGACTCCATGATCACGTAAGCCTATTCTTGGTAATATCTGTCATCTATCATTTCTGTTTCTATAGAGAACTCTTGACTAATAGATATTCTAGTACAAAGAATAATTCTAAAATCTCAGAATGTTAAGTATAATTTTTTGAAGTTGTTCAAGGGTTTGTGTAACTGAAATTCTGATTAGATTTAAGTATGGTTATACACTTTTCCAGTAGTAAACACTGATAGTACATGGCATGATCTAGAAACAGCTATGAACAAAACATCTATTTTTATTACATGTAAAAATCAATAAACCAGTTGACTCTGTCTATAAAACTTTTAATGGCTGGGGGTTGGGCTCAGTGGTATAGCATTTGCTTCCCAAGTGTGAGGTACTGGGTTCATTTTAAAGCACCACATAAAATAAATAAATAAAATAATGGTATAATGTCCATTTATAACTAAAAAAATATATAAAAAAAACTTTCAAAAATTTTTTAAACCTATTGAATATTATTTTGTTGGCTGGTGCTCATAAAGTAACAGGTCATAGTGGTGCAATGCACAATGAGCTTCTGAATTTTAAATATCAGCTCAAGCATTTCATACGTGACTAAAGATCTTCCATTTGTACCTTGATTGAGAATCATATCTCCCATAATCAGAGAAGTGATATATTTCTCCATTTAGAAAGATGTTGCCTTGGGTTTAGCATATGTAGCTTTTAAGATGTTGAGGTATGCTCCTACTATCCCTGAAAATCAAAAAGAAAATCTCATTTGATAATTGGCTAAATTACACCACATGGAAACTCTCAGCTTCCAAAATGTCTCAGGCTAAAGTGAGATCATCTTCCAATCCAAAGTTCATCATTCTTCCCACCAGCATCCACATATCAGAGAAAACAATTGGCCTTTGGTTTTGGGGGATTGGTTAATTTTGTTTAGCATAATATTGTCTTACTCCATCCATTTAACCTGAAAATGCCATAATTTCATTCTTCTTTAAGGATGAGTAATATCCCACTATGTATATATACCATGGTTTCTTTATCCATTCATCTATTGAAGGGCATCTAGGTTGGTTTCAAAGTTTGGCTATTGTGAATACTGCTGTTATGAACATTGATGTGTGGCTGCATCACTGTAGTATGTTGATTTTAAGTCCTTTGGGTATAGACTGAGGAGTGGAATAGCTTGGTCAAATTGTGGTTCTATTCCAAGTTTTCTAAGGAATCACCATACTGATTTCCAGAGTGTTTACACCAATTTGCAGTCCCACCAGCAATGCATGAGTGTGTCTTTCCTCCTCGTCATTCAATAGCATATTATTTAGTCTCCACGTGTTTGAGTAGCTTCTATTTTTTATTTTATAATTGACTTCTTTTTTAAAATATTTATTTTTTAATTATATATTGACACAGTATCTTTATTTTAGTTTTCTGTGGTGGTGAAGATCGAACCCAGTGCCTCACACATGGTAGGCAAATGTTCTAACTCTGAGCCACAAACCCAGCTCTTATCATTGATTTAAAATTCTATTCTGTTATGGAATTAGATAGAATGCAGCACAGTATTTCTATATTTTTGTGTGTTTTTGCTAATAGCTGCTTTGTGGCATAATATGGAATATTTTAGAGAAGCATCCATGTACTGCTGAGAAGAAAGTGTATTTGCTCATTGATGGATGAAATATTCTATAAATGTCTGTTAAGTCTAAATTATTGATTGTATTATTGAGTTCTATAGCTTATTTTTTAGATTCAGTTTTGAACATCTATACAGTTGTGAGAGAGGTATGTTAATGTCACCCAGTACTCTTGTGTCTCTTTGATTCTTGAAATTGAGAAGGGTTTTTTGACATACATAGATGTTCCATTATTTGATGTGTCTTCTTTTCCAGTGAAAGAGATCTCCTCACTTCTAGTGGAAGCTGTTTCCCCACACCAAAGGAATTTATTCTCCACCCCAATAGGAATGTTCTCCCAAGTTCAGGTAAAAGGGGTCACTATATCACCATATCAGTAGCAACCTAAGTCCCTGTGTATTAGCCTTCATACCTCCATTTGAGATCAATTCTTTATTGCCATAGAAAACTCTAATGCTATCTCTTCAGAGAGTTACCATGCAAAACAATGTTGATTTTACTTAGAATGCACAGATGCTTGCTCTCTTTGCTTCTTAAACTTTTAACTGGATTGAAGGACCAGAAAATGCTTAATGATAAATATATGTCTCTGAAGCCATGCATTATATACCTAAACTCTGCTTGAATTTTCTAAAATATACAGATGGAACTCCAAGAAGCATTTATAAGAGTTCAATATTAAATAATGTTTGAAGAAGCATGAAATTGGATAATGTAATACTTATTAATATGGGATCACCAAACAAAGATTATGCATTTAATGTTGCATTTCAGGAAACTAAAAAGACTACATCAGTATATTTGATTGGTTGGTCCAAAAATTTCCCACAGAGAACAAATTGGAAATACTGGATATGCCTTGGCTTAATGGAGATGGAAGTACTTGAAAGTTTAGAGACTTTATTTTGATAGTTTATAGGCCATGCAACTTACCCTAAGAAGGTACAGAAGACCAATATTTGACAAATGCTGTAAGAATAAATTTATGTATATTTACAAAGGGAACCCCAGAATCCTTGAAGAGTTCTGTGATTGCTGTGAACTGCAGACATCATCTTGAGAACTCTTAACACTGAATTGGGAAAACTAAATGCAATGGGTGTATTTGGATCTTAGTGTGATAGAAGCCAAATTAATGGTTCTCAACTGCCAAAGGCAAAGTTGGCATGCTTTCTGTAATGGACATCAGAGTCAAAGTAGCAATAAAAATAATCTGACCTGCAATATGTATATGGGGTAAAAATGGGAGTTCATAATCTGCTTGAATCAAATGTATAAAATATGATATGTCAAGAGCTTTGTAATGTTTTGAACAACTAATAATAAAAAAAAATCTGACCATATAGAACAATGATATTGGCTAATCAATCATGGTGGTCCTAGGAGTGAAACAGAAAGTCTATTCAATTTGTACTTAACATGAATAAGCAGAAAAGTTACTGGTCAAGAGAACCAGAGTATAACACAAATTAAAAACAGAATTATGTCCCCACAATCAACTCCCAAGTTTTAAGAAGTATACAGACCCAAAATTCCTTGAGTCAAAGGTAGAATCCTAGTACTACTAAAAAAATTCACTATTCACTATTCTCCTAGGATTCAAATAATGAACCTATGAATTTTTACCATAGTAACTGTGCCTTGGGGAAAAGAAAAATAATCTGCCCTTGTAAGAAATACTGGATGCTAACTGTGAATTGGCACTTTCCCCCAAAACCAAAACATAACTGTGGTGTTCTGGACACAGTAGGGCCTAAAGGAAGTCAGGAGATCAATGGAATTTTATGCCAGATATATTTATTAATTAGTCCAATAGCTCTACAAACCCATACTATGGTAATTTCCCAAGGTTCAGAATGCAGTTGGGAGAATCTCCACATCAGTTCCAGACCTTTACATTAGGGTATTATTATAAAAAAAAGCTAAGTGAAAATCATTACAACAGCTTTTATCTATGAAAATATGAGTGACTGCAACCTTAAACCAACAGAGGATTGAAGAAATTAGTGCTACCATCAAGTCTTTGAAAGATTACAATGGTAATGATCCCCAAAATATCTCCATTCAACTCTCATATACACAGAATAAAAATGAATTTTGGAGAATGACATTAAGCTATTGTAAGCTTAACCAAATTGCAACTTCAGTTGTAACTGCTATACCAGAGGTTGTTTTGTTGCTTGAGAAAATTAACACATTTTCTAGTCTTTGACATGCAGCTATTGATCTAACAAATGTCTTTTCTCCATACCTGTACATAAGGCCTTCAAAAAGCAATTTGCTTTCAGCTGCCAGGACAAGTAATACATGTTCACTGTCTTACCTCAAGAGTATATAAACTCTCCAGCCTTATGGCATAATTTAGTTTGCAAGGATCTGGATTAACACTCTTTTTCAAAAGATATCACAATGGTCCATTGTGTTGCTAACTGTATATTGATTGGAATTAGTGAGCAAGAAGTGGTAACTACTCTGGATTTATTGGTAACATATTTTCTTTACAGGGTGGAAAATAAATCAAATAAAAATTCCAGGGTCATTCAATCACCATGAAATTTCTAATAGTTCAGAGGTGTTGGGCATTCTGATATATCCTACAAGATGAATAATAAAGATTGTGCTTCTGGCCCCTTCTTCAAAAAATTTCTAAGTGCTTTGGATTGGGAAGTAATATTTTTTTTTAATTTAGGTGTGTTACTCTGGTTCAGTTACTGACTTCCCTCAGAACTACTAGTTTTTAGAGTGTCCCAGGAAAAAATAAATCTCAGCAACAGGTATAGGTTGATTTGGAAGATTTTTGCCAATAGAGCCATATGATGCTGCAAATTTTATGATTTTTGAAGTATCTGTGTGGCATATAGAATGCTCTGTGAAGTTGTTGTCAGGTTAAGCAAGACCATGCCATCAATTTTAGGTGGTTAACTTCTTTTTGAGAAACATCCCTTGATCTGTTACTGCATTCTAACAGTGAAAGCCCATTTAACCATGGAACACCATGTGACCTGAGATGTCCATTATAAGCTGGTTGCTATCTGATCTAAAAGCTATAAGTTTGGGCACATATAACAAAATTCTATCATCAGATGTATGTGGTATACACAAAATAAGTCTGGGAATACTCTGAACACACATGTAAAATATGTGGATAGAAATGGCCAAAATAGCCATAACCCCAATTTTTGTGACACCTTCATTTCACTTTCATTCTGCACTTGTAACATCATGGGTTCTCGCATAGAATTTATTAAATAGAAGAGGATAATACTTGAGCCTTTTTCCCCAGAAAGTTCTGCATGATGTATATACACACAAAAATGTGAATATCTGTATTTTCATAACACTTTTTGGAATATTTTTGAGGTATATTAATAAATAAAAATCCTTCTAGTGGCCAGAACAGTGGAGAAGTGTACTTTGTTGTTCTTTTTTCTTGGAAGTAGAAATTGTCAGATGTATGATAATAAACTGATTCATGAACCATCCAATGGTTTGGATGGTCAGAGACTTGGTTGGAATATTGAGTCAGTCTTTGGTGTATATTCACATAGAACAAAAATATACTAATGGTTAAAGTCAGCCTTTAGCGAATATTCACATAGATCATAAAGATTAATAATGATGCAGATAGGATGCCTTGTTTTGTGATACCACATGAGCAACCCCTGTCATCAACTGATTGAATCATGAAAATGTGTCCATGTTTGTGGAGATATAGGTTAGGCTTGGACTGAGAAACATGAACTTCTACTAACCATTATCAATTATTCTATAACTACTGCTCAGTGTTCAGTGTTCCAGCAGTTGGGACCAGCACTGACCCCTCAATATGAAACTACTTTTTGTTGATGAACATTATTAATTTCTTGATAGCATGGTGATTTTAGTGGGTCAATTCCATCATGGAAAGGACAGACTTTTTCCTTGATGGAATAGACACTTTGGTTACAAACTTTTTTTCCCCAAATATGCTTATGGCAATATTACCATCTATGAACTCACAGGATGCATCATACACACAACGTATCATGGTATTTCACATAGATTTTATTATGGTCAAGGAACTTAACTTCACAACCAAAGAAATATGGCCATTTTTCTATGTTATGAAATTCAGTTGTCTTAACATATGCCCCACTATTTGAAGCAGCTGGTTTAAAAGAATAGTGGAATGCTATTTTAGACTTAGTTACCATTCTGTGTAGGTGGAAACATTTTTCAGGACAGGAAAAAGCTTGTACAAAGCACTGTGTATGATCTTAATGTATGGCCAATATATGGTGCTATTCCACCAATTTACTGGATGTAAGGGTTCAGAAATCAAGGTGTGGAAATCGAAATGACCTTATTTACTACTTTCTGTAAATGACACAATCAATTACTTTCAGTTTCTACAATGTTATGCTTTTAATCTATTAAAGAAAGCATAGAGGAAGTTCTTTTGTTTTAGTCCATTCAGTAACTCTGTCTTTTGGGAAATTTAATATATTTCAGTTCATGGCAATTATTGACTAGGTATTTATCAGTTAGTAAGGACATAGTGTTATTCTTTTGTTAATTATTTTCTATTTCATTATGACACTTCTTCTTTTGTCTATGTGATTCAATAGTTTTCTGTAGTCACATGCTTTGATTCCTCTCTCTTCAACTTTTGAGTGTCTACTGTGGTTTTTTTCTCTATATGGTTACCATAAGACTTACATAAAATAAAACTTGTTTGCAAAAGATTAATTTAAACTGTGAGCTTTAATCAAATACAAAATGACCTTTCTACAAATTTCTTTCCATATTTTCTTCTTTAACTTCAACACTTATATCTTTTTAGTGTAGTATATCGATTAAAATATTATAGCTATAGTTTGTCTTAATATTCTTTACTTTAACTTTTATACTGGAGTAATAAATGATTTTAAACTATCATTTCAGTGTTAAAGTATTCTCAGTTTTAATATCTATGTCTTTTTGACAGTGAGTTTTATACACCTATATAGATAGGAATGTATTTTAAACTAATAACAACTTAATTATATCTCATACAAAATCCTACAGATTAACTTCTCCATTCTTTATGTTGTATGCTGTTGATATCATAATTTGTTTTATTATTTTATATCTATTAAAGTATTATTTAGTAATAGTTATTTTAGTATCTTGTCATTTAACTTTGTGATGTTATGCTTACTGCTGCCTGTTTATTACACAGAATAGTGGGCTTCATTATGGCATAATTGTATACCCATGTAACATAAGACATAATTTGATAAATTTAAATACCCAAATCTTCCCTTTACCCTCTCCTCCCCTGACCTCTTTCTCTACCCTAATGACATCCATTGTACTTTCCCAGTGTCATTTTATTTATTTTTTTCTCCTCTAGTTCCACATATGAGAGAAACACATGATACTTTTTTCTGTGTATTTTTTCACTTAAAATGATACTTTTCAGTTTCATTCATTTTAATGTGAATTACATGTTCTCATTCTTCTTTATTGCTGAATAAAACTTAATTGTGCACATATAATATATTTTCTTTATCCTCTCATCTACTGATGGACATCTAGGCTGATTTCATAGTTCGACTATTGTGTATTTTGCTTCAGTAAACATAGGTATCATGTATCTCTGAAGTATGCTTAATTTCATTTTTTTAAATAAATATCAAAGAGAAATATGACTGGATCCTATGGCAGTTCAATTTTAACTATTTTGAGGAAACTCCATACTTATTTTCTCAAGGCTATAGCAATTCAAATTCCAAATAAGAGTGTAAACAAATTCCTTTTTTCCCATAATCTTCTTAACATTTATTGCTATTAGAAATCTTTCGGCTTGTCATTCTGACTGTGAAGAGATGTAATCTAAATTGAGCCCTGATCTGCATTTCCATGATGGCTGCAGGTGTTGGAATGTTTTAAAATAATTGTTGGCCATTTATACTTCTTTTGAGAATTGTTTATTCAGTTTCTCTGCACATTTTTTTTAAATGGGTTATTTATATTTTCTTAATGTTGAGTTTTTTGAGTTCTTTATATATTCTGGATATTAATTCTGTCATATTATTAGCTGGCAAACTTTTTCTCCAATTCTGGAAGTGGTTTAGATACATTGTACATTGTTTCTTTCTCTGTGCACAAGCTTTTAAATTCCATGCCATCCCAGTTATTGATTCTTGGTTTTATTTCTTGAACTTTATCACTCTTGAACTTGGCAGCTTCCAGATATGTTGAAGTATCAAACTTGTATTTTAATCTAGAATTTTCACTGCCTTTAGTTTTATTCCTAGGTCTGTGATATACTTTGATTTGATTTTTGTACAGTGAGAGATAGGGATCTTGTTTTATTCTTTTACATTTAGATACTCAGTTTTCAAGCACCATTTGTAAGAGAGGTTCTCTTTTCTTCAGTGTATATTTTTGGTGTCTTTGTCAAGAATAAGATGACTATAACTGTGTGGATTTTGGTAATGTCTTCTATTCTAATTCATTGGTCTACATATTTGTTTCTATGCCAGTACCATTCTGTTTTTATTAATATTTCTCAATAGTATAATTTGCAATCAGGTATTGTGTTGCCTCCAGCATTGCTCAATTTGTTCAGGATTGCTTTGGTTTTTCTGGGTCTTTTGTTGTTCCATATGACTTTTATGATATATTTTTTACTCCTTTAAAAATATTATTGGTATTTTGATGGGGATAGTATTAGATCTGTGCATTACTTATAATACAGTCATTTTAACACTATTAATTCTTCTTATCAGTAAGCATGAGAGATGAGGCTGGAGTTGTGGATCAGTGGTAGAGCACTTTTCTAGCATGTGTGAGGCATTGTGTTTGAGCCTCAAGAACACATTAAAATAAACAAACAAATAAATAAAATTATTGTGTCCATTTACAACTAAATAAATATTTAAAAAATATTTATGGGAGTTATTTTCATTTTCTAGTGTCCTCTTATTTTTTTTTCAATCTTCTGTAATTTTCAATGTAGAGGTTTATGCCTTCCTTGTTAGTTTTTCCATGGGCACTTTTTTCAAGGTTATTGGGAATGGAATTAATTTTCTATTTTTCAGCAGTTTCATTATTGATTTTAGAAAGTTATTGATTTTTTGTATGTCGATCCTGTATTTCATGATTTTGTTGAATTTGTTTATCAGTAGAAGTCTTCTTGTGGAAACTTTTGGGTATTCTAAGTATAGGGCCATATAATTTGCAAATGGTCCTATATGCCTTCTGCATGCAGATTGCTCCCTGACCACCACCTACTACCTACCAATTGTGCATTTGCCCACCTTTAGCCTTCCCATTGCCTGTTGCCCGATATCCACCCACCAAGTGCCTGCCATTTGCCTTCAGACTGCCTACACATAACCCACAGAGTGCCCACTGCTCATTGCTGCTTGGAAGCTCATTGTCAGGTTACCTGCAGGTTTGGTTACACATGGCTGCCAACATCCTGGGAAATTGCCCAGAGCCAAGAGGCCTGCAGATTTGCTTCCATTACCACTGCCATCTTGAGGTTTGGCTGCCTCAGGCTGGGGACACTGGCCAGTGCCTGGAGATATATTCTTGGGGTACCTGAAGGTCTGGTTGTACCTGAGGTCTTTCTGTTGGGTGTGCTAGTGGCCACCATCTGGCTTCCTCTTTGTAGGATCACTCCTTTGTGTGACTGCATCCCTGGTGAGCTCTCTGCAAGTTTGAAGGTTAATGAGATCATGGGACTGCAGCAAGGCAATCTGGGGAATTTGAAGCCATGGTCTGTCAGAATGCAGCTGAGACTGCATGGGCCAATCTGGGCCCCTGGAAGCCTGTGAAAAGCTGGAGACTGTGGGCAGTTCCCCAGGGGTAACACAGTTTGCAGAAATTGGAGAAAATTGGGCTTTCTCCAGCTCAGTAAGTCCTAAAGTGCACAGGGACAGAAGAGGCTGGCTACAATGTGTGGGAAGACTGGAAGAGGGCATGAGGGCATCTTGCTATTGGCCTGCTCAGCCAAATGGCACAGCACCCACTCAACTGGAGCTACCATTAAACTTCAGACAACTGTACATATTGGTGGGGAACGGAAGCTGAGAAAAATTTTGAAAGCCAATGGAATCACTCAGTCAATTTTCCATAGAGCTTTTCCTTTTCTTTTTTCCCTTTCTCTCTCCCCCAAATCTTTACCATCTTTGGATCCAAATATTTTTTAGACATCAATTTATAGAAAAGTGGGATGCCTGAATAGTATAATACAGTTTGGTTTTGTATTCTTATATTTTAAATTTTCTTTTAAAATCTGTATATATATTTTTCTCTCACTTATCTGGCTCCCTGGATTCTCCTTATCACTTCTCTCATGCTAACAACCAAGCTCTATTAATACTTCCTTCACTCTTAGTATAAATTTTGATGACTACTTCTCTCCTTCTCCCTCATAAACATCACATGCTGCATTTGTTCACTCTTTGTCCATTATTTTAAATGGTAAAACCCTTAAACAAACTTATGGTTAATATTGTAGACAATAATTGGACACATCATTATGTTTATTATGACAAAACAGTAGATGATTTAATATGAACTTTTTGGTATAAGGTTGTATATTCTTTGGGTTGGGTGCTGAAATATTGGTCATCTCCTTAAAGGTGAAGTACTGGATGTCTTCAGGGGCACTATAAGACTACTGGGTAGAAACTGTATTGCCTCACATCCATACCACTAGATAAGAAGACACACAAAAAACATGAAAAAAAAAAACCCAAAGGAACAAATTTTCTCAAATAAACCAAGATGTTCCAACAATAGAATCTGTAGACAACACAGTAGAATAAATGTCAGAGAAGCAGTTTAGAATGTACATAGTTAAACTGATCTGTGAAGTAAAGTTTAATATAAGAATTGAAATAAAAAAGAATATACAGGAAGTGAAAATAACTTCAATAAAGAGTTAGATATTTTTAAAAAAGCAGAAATCCTCAAAAGGAAAGAATAAATAAACCAAATGATAAATTTAATAGTAAGCATCACTAACAGTCTAGACCACTTGGAAGAGAGTACCCATGACAAAGAAGACAAAAGATATACTTTTGAAATACAGTCAACCATACAGAGAAGATGGTAACAAACCACAAACACAACTTACAAGAAATATGAGATAAAATGAAATGACCAAATTAAGATTTATTGGAAATGATGAAAGCATGTGAATACAAAACAAAGGACTGCACTAGCTTTTCAAAGACATAGTATCAGAAAATTTCCCAAATCTAAAGAATTAAATAAAAAACCAACTACAAGAGGCTTAGAAGAACCCAAATGTACAAAATTACAGATGACCCACATCAAAGTGCATAACAATGAGAATGACTAACATACTGAATAAGTATAAATTTTAAAATCTTTGAGAGAAAAATAATAAAATTACATATAGGGGGAGACCTATTTGTATTTCAGCTAATGTCCCAACCCACACCCTCATTACCAGAAGGTGCTAGAATAATATATATCAAGCTCTGAAAGAACATGGATGCTGACTTAGAATTTTATATCCAGCAAAACTAAGCTTCAGATTTGAAGATAAAATAGAAAACTTCAATGATAAACAAAAGTTAAAAGAATTCACTAGAAAGCCTGCACTACAGAACATTTTCAGCAATATATTCCATGAGAAGAAAAAGAAAAAGAATAAAGAAACAAGAAAACAAGCAAAGGGAAGAACTAAACTAAAGAAAAAGTCAATCAAAGGAGAAACTAAGTGAAGTTAAAAACCAAAAATAAACCAAAATGATCAGGAAGTAATACAAATGATATCCCAATAATAACCCTGAATGTTAATGGATTAAATTGATCAATCAGAAGTCATAGACTGGCAGATTGGATTTTTCAATTGCTTTTATTTTTTAAATACATGACAGGAGAATGCATCACAATTCGTATTACACATATAGAACACAATTTTTCATATCTCTTTATATAAGTATGTTCACACCAACTCATGTCTTAATACTTGTAATTTAGATAATGATGTCCATCACATTCCACCATCATTGCTAACCCCCTGCCCCCTCTCTTCCCTTTCCACCCCTCTGACCTATCTAGAGTTCCTCTATTCCTCCCATGCTCCGTCTCCCTACCCCACTATGAGTCAGTCACCTTATAGCAGAGAAAACATTTTTTTTTTTAGTATTGGCTAACGTCACTTAGCATTATCTTCTACAATACCATCCATTTAAATGCAAATGCCATGATTTTATTCTCTTTTATTGCTGAATAATATTCCATTGTGTATATATGCCACATTTTAAAAATCGATTTATCTACTAAAGGGCATTTACGTTGGTTCCACAGTTTAGCTATTGTGAATTGTGCTGCTTTAAACATTGAGGTGGCTGTGTCCCTGTAGTATGCTGTTTTTAAGTCCTTTGGGTATAGATGGAGGAGAGGGATAGCTAGGCCAAATAGTGGTTCCATTCCATTTCCAAGGAATCTCCATACTGCTTTCCATATTGGCTACACCAATTTGCAGCCTAACCACCAGCAATGTATGAATGTGCCGTTTTCCCCACATCCTTGCCAACACTTATTGTTGTCTGTCTTCATATTAACTGCCATTCTGACTGGAGTGAGAAGGTATCTTATAGTAGTTTTGATTTGCATTTCTCTAATTACTAGACATGATGAGACTGAACAATATGCTATCTTTAAGAGACTCACTTCCTAGGAAAAGACATTCACAGACTGAAGATAAAAGGTGAGGTAAAATTATATCATTCACATGGACTGTGTAAACATGCAGGGGTTTCCATCCTCATATCAGATAAAGTGGACATTAAGCCAAAGTTAGTCATAGGGGATAAAGAAGTATATTTCATACTGCTTAAGGGAATTATACATCAATGAGACATAACAATCATAAATATATACCCCCCCAAAATGGAGCATCTACATACATCACAAAAAACACTCTCAATTGGGCAACTTTAATACGCCTCTCTCACCACTGAATAGATCTTCCAAACAATAACTAAAAATAGAAACTATATAACTAAACAATACAATCAATAATTTAGACTTAATGAACATATATAAAGTAGTTAATTCATCATCAAGTGAATAAACTTTCTTCTCTGCAGCACATGGATCCTTCTCTAAATAAACCATATGTTAAGCCACAAAAAACTTTTAGAAAATACAAATATACATTTTATTTGTATTTTATACACACACACACACACACACACACACACACACACACACAAACTACCCTGAATTCTATAACATAATGGAATGAAACTAGAAATCAATGATAAAATAAAAATTAGAATCTGCTCGAACACCTGGAGACTAAAGTATATGTTATTAAATGATGAATGGATAGCTGAAGACATAAAGAAGGAAGTGAAAATATACTTAGATGTAAAAGAGAACACTGATAAAATATATGAAAATCTCTTGGACACTATTAAGGCAGTTCTAATTGGAAAGTTCATTGCAGGAAGTTCATTCCTTAAAAAAAAGAAAAGTCAACAAATAAATGACCTAACATTACATCTAAAAGCCCTAGAAAAAGAAGAACAAGTCAACACCGAAGGCAGTAGAAGAAAGGAAGTAATTAAAATAAAAGCTGAAATCAATGAAATTGAAACAAAAGAAAAAAATGACTAAACAAAATTTAGTTCTTTGAAACAATAAATAAAATTGATAAACCTTTAGCCATGCAAATGAAGAGAAGGAGAGAGAAAACTCAAACTACTGACATTGTGATGAAAAATGAAATATCATGATGGGCAATAAAGAAATACAGAAGATAGTTAGAAATTACTTTAAAAATTTTTACTTCAATAAAATATAATATATCAAAGGCATCAACAAATTTCTAGAGTCATATGATTTGCCCAAATGAATCTGGATGATATACACAATTTAAACACATCAATTTCAATATAAGACACCATCAGAAGTCTACCAACAAAGGAAAGCCGAAGACCAGTTGGATACACAGCTGAGTTCTACAAGACCTTTAAAGAGGAACTAATACCAATACACCTCAAGTTATTTTGTGAAATAGAAAAAGAGGGAACACTTCCAAACTCATTCTATGAGGCCAATATAGTCCTGATCCAAATCCAGGCACAGACAAATCAAAGAAAATGTCAGATCAATATCTCTAATGAACATAGATGCAAAAATTCTCAATAAATTTATGGAAAATTGAATCAAACACATATCAAAAAGGTAGTGCACCATGATCAAGTGGGATCCATCCCAGGGATGTAAGGTTGGTTCAACATACAGAAATCAATAAATGTAATTCTTCACATGAATAGACTTAAAGAATCATATGATCATCTCAATAGATGCAGAAAAAGCATTTGACAAGATACAGCACACCTTCATGTAAAAAGCACTAGAAAAAATAGGGATAAAAGGAACATTTCTTAACATTATAGAAGACATTTATGCTAAGCCCCAGGCCAACATAATTTTAAATGAAGAAAAAAAAAATCCTCTAAAAACCGGAGCAAGACAGGAATGCCCTCTTCCACCTCTTCCATTTAACATAGTTCTTGAAACTCTAGCCAGAGTAATTAGACAGACAAAAGAATTAAAGGGATACAGATGGGCAAAGAACCCACTATTTGCCAATGATATGATTCTATACTTAGAGGATCCAAAAAATTCAAGAATAAAAATTCTGGAACTAATAAATGAATTCAGCAAAGTAGCAGGATATAAAAATCAACACCTGTAAATCAAAGGCATTTATGAACATCAGTGACAAATCCTATGAAAGAGAAACTAAGATAACTACCCCATTTACAATAGCCTCAAAAAAAAAAAAGATACTTAGGAACCAACTTAACAAAAGAGGTGAAAAACTTCTACAATGAAAACTATAGAACACTAAAGAAAAAAAAAAAATAAAGAAGACCTTAGAAGATGGAAAGGTCTCCCTTGTTCTTGGATAGGCAGAAATAATATTGTCAAAATGACTATACCACCAAAGCATTTTACAGATTTAATGCAATTCCAATAAAACCCCCAATGACACTTCTCACAGAAATAGCAAAAGCAGTCATAAAATTCATCTGGAAAAATAAGAGATCAAGAATAGCTAAAACAATCCTTAGCAAGAAGAGTGAAGCAGGTGGCATCATCATATCAGAACTTAAACTATACTACAGAGTAATAGTGACAAAACAGCAAGGTATTGACACCAAAATATACTTGAAGACCAATGGTGCAGAATAGAGGACACAGACATAAGTGCACATAAGTAGATGATCTTAGATTAAGCTGCCAAAATCATATATTGAAGAAAAGATAGCTTCTTCAACAAACATTGCTGGGAAAACTGGAAATCCATATGCAGCAAAGTGAAACTAAAGCCCTCTCTCTCACTGTGCACAAAAATCAACTCAAAGTAGATCAAGGACCTAAGAATTAAACCAGAGAATTTGTGTGTATGAAAAGTAAAAGTAGGCTATAACCTCCATCATGTTGGATTGGGCACCAACTTCCTTAACAAAACTTCTAAAGCCCAAGAAATAAAATCAAGTATCAATATATGGGATGAATTTAAAGTAAAAAGCTTCTTTTCAGGAAAAAAAGAAAAACAATCATTGAGGTGAATATAGAGCATTTCGGGAGCAAATTTTTACACACACATCCTATAGAGCGTAAATCTCCAGGATATATAAAGAACTCAAAAATCTTAACACCAAAAAACAAATAATCCAATCCATAATTGGCCCAAAGAACTGAATAGCCACTTCTCAGAAGATGATATACAATCACTCAACAAATACATGACAAAAATGTTGAACATCTCTTGCAACTAGAGAAATGCAAACCATAACTACTCTAAGATTTCATCTCACTCCAGTGCAACTGGAAGCTATTAAGAATACAAACAGCAGTAAGTGTTGGCGAAGATGTGGGAAAAAAGACACACTCATACATTGCTAGTGGGACTGAAAATTGGTTGAGCCAATATGTAAAGAATTATAGAGATTCCTTAGAAAATTTGGAATGGAACCACCATTTGAATGTGCTATCCTACTCCTCAGTTTATACACACACAAAAACAAAACAAAACAAAACTTAAAACCAGTATAGTATACTGATGAGCCACATCAATGTTTATAGCAGCACAATTCACAGTACCTAATATGTGGAACCAACCTAGATATTCTTCAGTAAATAATGGATAAAGATTATGTGGTGTATATACACAATAAAATGTTATTTAGCATTAAAAGAGAATACAATCATGGCATTTGCAGGTAAATCGATGGTATTGGAGAATACTATGATAAGTGAAATAAGCCAATCCCAAAAAATAAAATGCCAATGTTTTCTCTGATAAATGTATGCTGATCCATAATGGGGGTGGAAGATAGCATGGGAAGAATATGGTACTTTGGATAGGGTAAAGAGGAGGAAGGTAAAAGGAGGGGGCATGAGGGTAGGAAAAATGGTGGAATGAGATGAACATCATTACCCTAGGTACATGTATGAAGACATGTATGGTGTGACTCTACTTTGTGTACAACCAGAGTCATGAAAAATGTGCTCTACATATGTAATATGAATTGACATGCATAATGCTGTCATATATAACAAATTAAAATAAATAATTAAATTTTTGACAAATCACATACAAAAACATATTAAAAATAATGTGCATCACTATCAAGTATGATTCATTTTTTGGATGCCTGTTTGTTTCAACATATGGAAATCAGTAAATGTAATTCATCACATCAATGGATGGCATTGGAGAAGATAATGCTAAGTGAAGTTACCCAATCACAAAAATGCAAATGCTGTATGTTTTCTCTGATATAAGGAGGCTAACTCATAATGGGGTAGGGAGGGGGAGCATGGGAGGAATAGATGAATTCTAGATAGGTCAGAGGAGTGAGAGGGAAAGGGAGGGAGCAGGGCATTAGCAAGGATGGTGGAATGTGATAGACATAATTATCCAAAGTACATGTCTGAAGACATGAATTGGTGTCAACATATTTTATATACAACCAGAGATATGAAAGTTGTGCTGTATATGTGTAATAAGAATAGTAATGCATTCCACTGTCATTTATTTTAGAAAAAAATAAAATGAAAGACTAAACATAAAAGAAAGAATTGTATGATCATCTAAATACATGAAGAAAAAAGTGTTTGACAGAATAAAGCACTTATTCATGTTCAAAACACTAAAAAAAAAACTAGGGATAGTAGGAACATACCTCAACATTGTAAAAGTTATGTATTATATGCCCAAGGCCAACATCATTCTAAATGGAGAAAAATTGAAAACATTCTTCCCTCTAAAATCTGGAACAAGACAGGTATAGCCCCTATTACCTCTTATATTCATCATAGTCCTGGACACTCTAACCAGAGCAATTAGAAATATGAAGGAAATTAAAGGGATACAAATAGGAAATAAGCACTGAAATTGTCAATATTTGCTGATGACATGATTCTATATTTAGAAGATCCAAAAAAATCCACCAGAAAACTTCTAGGGCTAATAAATGAATTAAGCATAGTAGCAGGATATAAAGTCACCACTCATAAATCAAATACATTTCTATACATCAGTGATGAATCCTCAAAGATAAATTACTAAAACTACCTCATTTGCAATTGCCTCAAAAATAATAATAAAACACTTGAGAGTCAATCTAACAAAAGAGGTGAAAGACCTCTACAATGAAAACTACAGAACCCTAAAAAATTTGAAGAAGACCATAGAAGATGTATAGATTTTCCATCTTCTAGGATGGGCAGAAGTAAAATTGTCAAAATAACCATATTACCAAAACTGTTTTCAGATTTCATGCAATTCCTAATAAAATCCCAATGACATTCTTCATAGAACTAGAAAAAGCAATCACAAAATTCATTTAGAAAAATAAAAGACTCTGAATAGCCAAAGTCATCCTTATGGAGAAGAGTAAAGTAGGAGGCTTCACAATACCAGACCTTAATTCATACTACAGACGTATATTAACAGCAATGGAATGGTATTGACACTAAAGTAGACATGTAGACCAATGGTAGAAAATAGAAAACACAGAGACAAACACACACAAATACAATTATCTCATACTAGACCAAAGCATGAAAAACATACATTGGTAAATGATAGCCTCTTCAATAAATGGTGTTGGGAAATCTGGAAATCCATGTAAAGCAAAATATAATTAAACTTTTATCTTTAACCCTGCACAAAAATCTACTCAAAGTGAGTCAAAGACTTAGGCAGTAGAACAGGGAACCTGTGCCTAATAGAAGAAAAATTAGATCCAAATCTTCACCATGTCAGCTTAGGAACTGACTTTCTTAACCAGACTCCTAAAGCACAAGAAATAAAATCAAGAATCAATAAACGGGATGTTCAAACTAAAAAGCTCTTCGCCACAAGGGAAACAATAATTTGATGAGACAGCCTACAGAATGAGAAAAATTCTTTACCACATGCACCTCAGATAGAGCACTAATCTCCAGCATATATAAAGAACTCAAACAATTTAACATAAAAAAACAAATAACCCAATCAAGGAATGGGCTAAGGAACTGAAAAGACATTTCGCAGAAAAAGAAATACAATTGATCATCTCTAGCGATTAGAAAATTGCAAATCAAAACTCTATGATTTCATCTCACTCCGGGGAGTCAGATGGCAATTATCAAGAATACAAGCAACAATAATTGTTGGTGAGGATGGGGGGGTGGGGGAATGTACACTCATGTACTGTTGGTGGAACTGCAAATTGGTGCACTGTTAAGGGATACAGTATGGACATTTCTCAGAAAACATGGAATGGAAGAACCATGTGACTCAATTATCCTACTCCTCTGTTCATACCCAAAGGGCTTAATATCAGCATAATACAGTGATGCAGCCACATCAATGTTTACAGCAGCTCAATTCACAATAGCTAAGCTATGGAACCAACCTAGATGCTCTTCAACAGGTGAATGGATAAAGAGAATGTTGTGTATATACAGATTGCAATAGTAGACTTAAAGAAGAATGAAATTCTGGCATTTGCAAGTAAATGGATGGAGCTGGAGAATGTCATGCTAAGTGAAATAAGTCAGACATCAAAAGTAAAAGGCCAAATATTTTCTAAAAAGTGGATGCTAATCCATAATGGGGGGATGGAGGGAGAATGAAGCAGCTTTGGATTGTGCAGAGGGGAATGAGGGGAGATGGACATTATTACCCTATATTCATGTATAATTACACTACCAGTGTGACTCTACAGCATGTTCAGCCAGAGGAAGGATAAGTCGTGCTTTATTTGTGTAAAATGTGTCAAAATTCGTTACTGCCATGTACAACTAATTAGAATAAATTATAAAATGAAATAAAAATGAATACTATGAAATATCTAAAATAGTCCACTTCATAGAGACAGAACATAAAATTATCAGAGGTTGGGGAGAGGGTGGAGAATGAAGAAATATTTTTTAATGATTATGATTTTCTATTTAGGAAATGGAAATAGTTTTGAAATAGTAGTGGTAGTTGCATAACATTGGAAATATAAGAATGCCACTGAATTGTACAATTAAAAATGTAAAATGGCAAACTTTATGTTACATATTTTACCACAATAAAAATAATTTTTTAAAAAACATTGAAAAAAATATTAAAATTTTTCCTTGTTGAGATGTTTAAGGTGGACTGATTATTTTCAGGGACTTTCAGATTGGTAATCCATCAAGTATTGACATTGTGGCAAATTTCAAGTCTCAGTGGCATGTTCTCTAAATGTTTCTGGGCATGGAGGCAGCTAAGGAATCAACTTGCTTGTAAAGGACAATGTATACTAATTTTTCCATGTCTAAGTCGGCATCCTTTTTCCAAAATGCTGTGCAGAACTCATGTTCCTGGGCCAAGTTACACCCCACTGACTTTCACTCACAGCTCCAGTAGAGCCAAGGTAAATCTAGGAATCTCTGCTATGGGTCCAGGCACCTCAAACTATTAATTTCAAAAGGAATTTTTTTTTTTTTTTTTGCCTTCCTTTGTTCCATAGACTAGAACAGCAAATCACACCTGCAGACACTTAAGTTCCAAGGAATCTGAGCTATGGCCTTTTACTGAACAAGGATTGAGTCTCTGGTGCAGGGAAACTGCCTCAGTGGTGGTGGATTCCACAAACACCCTTGAGCACAAATAGAACTTCTAAGTACTTAGTGTTCCTTTTTGGAGAGGGCAGATGCAGGCCCCAAACATTTTGTCAAACCCAACCAGGGCTCTTAGCTACAGCTCCCTCAGGAAACCCCTGTAGAATTAAACTTTCTCCCACACTAAACCCTAACCATCAGTGCTATATGTGAATTCTTCTCTCCACTCAGTAGACCAGCAGACTGCACATCCTATTGCCCAATTTTTTGAATGAGTCTGAAGTAGCTTCTTTCCTGGACCCAAACTGACATTCTGTAGTTACTCACCAGAGGCATTTAAAAGAAGGGTGGTCATTAAGTCTTGGAGATATATATATATATATATATATTAAAAAGTCAGACTTTCTGATCTTTCATGCAGAATGCCTATACAACAATTTCCCTCTTAAGATGGCTGCCTCTCTTGGCATTTTCTGAATCCACAGAAAATTACATTGCCTCTGTTGGGCAGATGTCCTTTGAAAAATCCAAATCTTTTTTCTGTTCATGCTGCTATTCTCTTATTTGATCCATGAATGCCTAGCATGACTCTAGTCTCTTTTATTCTACAGTTTTCTTATTACAATAACAAATATTTCGGGGTTTCATCTGCTCACTATCTTTCTCAAGTTGCACTCCAGTGCTTTCTCATGTTCCGTTTATCAGTTTATTTGATTCAATTTCAGGCAGCAACTGGCAAATGCTGATGCCTCAAGTCTATGATTTTTGTCTTTTAACTTTTATACTAGATTTAAGAGATCAATGCAATTCTCTAAAATATTAGTGTCTTCTGGAGTTGATTATATTTTTGAACTTAGAATGTGTTTCAAAAATTTCATGTTACTGGGTCTCTTTGTTACAGTTTCATGAATACTTTTAGCATTTCATATAAGACAGTTCTATTATTGAAAAACTCCTTCAGCCTTCACTCGTAAAAGTCTTTACCTCTCCTTTACTTCCAAAGGACAGTTTTTCCATGAGAAGTATATTGTTGGCTGGGAGGTTTCATTGTTGTTGTTGTTGCTTCTTTTAGCACTTTGAATCTTTGAATATATCATCCCCTATCTCCCGTGATATAGATGTTTTTGTTGAGAAACATAGGCTCATAGAGGTCCCTATGTAGCTAAAGAACTTTTGTATTTCTTTTGCTGCTTTGAAAATTCTTTCTTCAATTTGATTTTTGATGGTTTGATTATAATAATGTCTTGACATAATATTCTTTGGTTTGAGTTCAGTTGAAAACTTTTGAGTTTCCTGTAACTAGATGTTTATTTATTTTCCCATATTTTGGTAGTTCTCAGACATTATACCTTTGGATAAGCTTTCTATGTTTTTCTTCTATTTCCTCAATGGGCTCTTTAGTCTTCTTGATGACATCACATAAATGTTGTAGACTTTCTTCATTCCTTAACATTCTTTTTTTTTTCTCATGAGTACTCAAATGACCTTTCTTCAATTTCACAGATCATTACTTCTGCTTGGTCAAACTGCTTTTGATTATTATTTTTTTTTTTGCATTTTAAAGTTTATTTATTGTATTCATTAAAGAGAATATCTATTGGGGTTTTTCATGATTCCACTTTATTTAACATTTTATTTTTCTTTGTTGTGTAGTTTTTATTCTTTTGTAGCACATTGTGCTTTCCTGAAACAATTACTTAGAATGGTTTTGTAAGGCAATTCATAGATTAGTGATGTCATATTTTCTGGGTTTTTTTTTTTTGTGTGTGTGTGTTTGTTGTTGCCTCAGCTAATGTCTGACCATTTGTTGAAACTGTGACCTCTTCCTGACTTCACAGACTGCTTTTGGTGGGGAAAATCCTTTTCTGCTGAGTAAGTATGAAGGTACCAGCCAGGTGTGGTATATTCATTCTAGTTCTAATGAAGGTATAGTGGCATATATGATTCCTTAGCTCAGCTTAGCTAAAGCAAATATTATAAATCCTTTCTGTAGTCAAAACTGAGTGATGAAAATGGTGACAAGAGCATTGGTAATTTTTGGTAGTTAAAGCTACTGGGGTCCTCCTGATTTCTTTCTCTCTTATTGGAAAAGTTATGGCAATAAAGATTCTTCCTGCAATAAGGTATGGCTGACAGGTGATTTGTAGTGGTGGTTGCACAAATATAATGTATGTAGCAATGTTGGAGTGGTCACAGAGTCAGAGTTTGAAGCAAAGACATGCACTGTGTTACTATGGCTCCAGAGTCAAAGGGGAGTGGTAGTAGAAATGTCTGGAGCAAAAAATTTCTGACTGTAGCATTGGTAATGATGTGTGCAGGATGAATGCTGTTGGAGCAACCATGGTGCTAGTATCCAGAACTTGGATATGAGTAGAGCTACAATTCTTAGATTTGTAGCAATGGCACTTCAACTGAGGTATGGTCCTAATATCTTAAGCATGGACACCAAAAAATCAGCTGTAGAGCCAATTTTGACATTACTCATGTGTGAAGAATGACTGCTCATTCATAATCTGGAATATAAAAGTGTCCACTGCCATAGCAGCTATGTCTTTTATGGTGAAAATGATACAAAGTAGGCATAGACTCAATGCTTGGAGTGGAAGCACAGGCAAAAAGACTGTTAGATTAAGGATCTAGGTCTCTGTCTAGTATGCAGTGACACTGGCTCCAATGACTGATATATGGGCATTCAGAGAGCAGTGGAAGAGAGAGAGGCTGATGGTACGGAGCTTGAATACAAGCACATACAGAATTGATGCACCTCACAGATTTGGGTTACACATGGGCTTGAGGGGGATGTTCTTCAAAGGCAGGGGAACACCTACTAACTTCTTCTCTGAGTAAATGGTAGTGGCAACAGTTGTTAGCTACTTCTGTGGAAAAAATCAGTTAATGTTCTCTGCTTAGTGATAAATATTATGTATAGATAAAGCCCATTGCTGTTGCCTGGTGTGAGACAAGGGTGACTTTGTTCTCACAGACTTGGCTAAAAATGTTCTTATGGTAGATTGTGCTACTTCTATTGACTACTATCAGGTGGAAATCAGATTATGGTATTGCATTTTTTAGAGTCTGCTTCGTGTAGATCAAGCACTGTTGTCAGTGGGTTGTAGTCTGCCTTCCTAGTCCCTACTGGGCTTTCCCTTTCATAGTTACTTTCCCAATGAGATGGGCTTTTCTGGTTTACCCCATTGAAGAAGGTGGTGCTTGAATTTCTGACAGAATATTGCCAGTGGAGTCCAAAATCATCTCTATGTCCAATACCATTTATAAGTAAATTGGTTGACAAAGAAGTGCAACGCAAGATTAGTATTGCTGTTGTTGTTGATATTTGTTTGTTTGTGCTTTCTGATATGTGCCTTATAGTTGCTGGTTGTAAAGTTCCCTCTTTCCCAGTCCAGTGTATATGGGAAGCAAAAACTAAGAAACATAAGACATTCAACATAGTGTCATTTTTTAACTCCTGTTATTCCCTAGCTAGTCTTTCCTCTTTACAACTTTCATAGCTATTTTTAAATTGTCTGTTGAATTATTTTCAGGTTACCTAGTTTTGTTTAGAAGAGTGGTGAAAAGTTGCTCTAATCCACTTGTGCTAAAATCAAAAGTAAATTATTTATATAAAATTTCTGATATTTTCTAGTTTTTTTTAACTAATTTCAAGAGAATTTATATATGTTCATTGAATTTTTTCATTACAACTGCCTTTAAAATACTTGTCAGTTAATTGTAACATCTTATTCACCTCTGTATTGGTATCTGTTGTCTTTTCTCATTTGTATTCTGATTTACAGTTCTTAATTTAACAAGTAATTATGACTGTATCTGAGTTATTTTGTAATTTATAAGATACTGTTTTTTAAATTATTTTTTATCAGGCAGCCCTATTTAACTGCAGTATAAGGAAAAAGTGTGTGTGTGTGTGTGTGTGTGTGTGTGTGTGTGTGTGTGCATGTGTCTGTCCCACTGGCACCAGAGAGTGGAGAAATGGAAGGCTTATTCACACTGTTTGGTCAATGCAGAGTGGATATAAAAACTAAGCTCATCACTTGGCCCTGTTGAAAAAACAATGTAGGGGAGTAGAATACATCTCAACTACTTCCATTTCCCATAACCGCATTGCACATCATTGATACAAGGCGTGAGTAGAAGTTCAGGTCCCTACTGGACTCTCTGAATGAAAAGGGGTGGAGAAGCAGAGTTCTTACTATCCTGACCATGTAAACTTAGGAAGTTTCTGACATGTTGTTCTTCAAGTGTTGAGATTCCTAGATATTCCAATTTCTTCTTTACAACTGTTGGATTTTTTTGTCTTTGCTGCATGACTATTGTGTTATATCTATGTTTAAATTACAAGAATAAATATATGACTTCCTGACCAACAAGCTCTTTAAAAACACCTTTTTCAGGTTCACTGCTACCAAATGTTTGTGGATTTATCTCCTCAACAGGCCCTGCTGCCACCAGGAAGATAATGAAGTGTTGCCTATCTCTAATTCACATAACTTTATTGAGCCTTATTGATACCAGTTACCAGTAGAGGCATATGTCTTCAGCAAAACCTACTGACTCCAGAATAGGGAAGAAGCAGACTGAATACTAATCTTGCGTTGCACTTTTTTGTCAACCACTTTACTTATAAATGGTATTGGAAATAGAGATGAATTTTGGACTCCACTGGCAATATTCTGTTAGAAAATTCAAGCACTACCTTCTTCCATGGGGTAAAGGATCAGTTCCATTCAGTTTCAAGGTATCAAGAAAATCAGCAAGCTCCCTGTTTCTAATGAGATGTGGAAGTAAAATTGCATCCCTCCTTATCCCCGTTGATACCATTCAGTGGGGAAATAATCGTTCCTTGTTTGACCTTGCAGGAAAATTGGAGTGCCACTATATGCTTTGTCTTACCCCACAGATCAGTTCCCCACTCAGCCCCTTTGAAATCATGGATGTTGGGCATTTTTTTATTTGTGTTTGGTTGGCTTATGGTAGGAATGGCAAAATGTTTTCTGTTGTTAAGCCACTCTTTTTCAAGTCCCTAGACTTATATTGAAACTTCTTTTGTTGGCCTGTTAATGGTTATAGGTTGGTGACTTTTGAAATGCCCTGTTCAGTAAATATGAGAGAAAATATAAAAACCTTAGGAAGTGGATGACATGTTGTTCTTCAAGTGTTGAAATTCCTAGATATTCCAATTTCTTCGTGAAAAGTGTTGGATTTTTTTTTGTCTTTACTTCATGACTATTGTGTTTTGCCTATGATTAAATTACAAGAATAAGTAAATGACTTTCTGTCCAGAACTTGGTCCACTTGTATGCTTTTTATTTAAACAATTAGCATATGTAAATTGATTTGACACTGAAAATACTTAGAATTTTACAGGCTCTTCATTTAATTTACTTAATATTTAATTTTATCAGCACCTTACAATGGAGAGTAAACCTAATTTCACTTTAATAAACTTGCCCTTAGAATTTTTTTATATAAACATAAATAAACAAATAGATATTGACACTTTGGTGATACAAGGGAGATTAATGGGATTAGTTTGTGCATTAACTGACTCCCTGTTCAAGTGTTGCAAAATATAACTACCATTGAGATTTTCCATTAATTGGTGAAAACTTCCATGGTCTTCTAAATTTGCCAATCTTTACTTGGTACCTCTTTTTGAGTAAAGAACATTTTAGGTATGCATATAAATTGCTTCCTACCCTTATCTATTATGCTATTTGTACTTTATTAAGGCAAGTTTTCTTATTGTTTTCTGTTACTATGACAAAATATATGAGACTGGATGCTGTGATTTGGCTGTGGTTTAAGGGTAACCCTTAAACTTCATTTACTGGAATCTTAGTCCACATTGTGATGGTATTGAGGCTTTGGAACCTTTAAGATGTGGGGCCTATTCAAAATTAATTAGGTGATTGGAGTTCCATGAATGGATGAATACTCATTCTGCAGAGTGGATTAAGTTTCATAGTATTGAGTTAGTTCCTATGAAAATAGGTCATTATAAAATTAGTGGCCAAGTGTCCTTATTGGTCTTTTCATTCCTGTTTCACTACATGATCCCTGTATCTTCCATATGTGCCCCTGCCATTGTGATGCCATTTACCATAAGGCCCTCATAACCTCACCAAAGGGAAGTAGATGCTGGCACCATGCTTTTGAATCTGCATATCTATGAGCTAAAATGACTAGTTACTTTATAAACTACTCAGTCTTGGGTGTTTTAATAACAGAGATGGAATAATGTGCTGTGTAATTTGTGAAGAAAAGAGGTTTATGCTCATGACGCTGGCATTTTCTCAGCTTCTGGTGAAGTCTTCATGCTATGTCATATCGTGATAGAAGCAGAAGAGTAAGTGTATGTGTTTAGAAGAGGGAGGACACAAAGGATCTGAACTGTTTTATAAAAGCCTGCTCACATAATAGCTAATTCAGGATTGCAAGAAAGGCATTAATTCTTAAAAACCTCAATGTTTTTCAACATTGTTACATGTCAATTTTATTGGAGCCAATCCATTTTCTGTCTAGAGTAATGACTGTGTTGGCTATACCAGTAAGATATTGAAGAACTTTTTTTTAATATGGGAATAAATATAATGAGTATTCTATCCATAAGCTTATGTCTATTCCCCACAACCAAGAAATTAGAATGGGCTTAATTTCATAAACTAAAACAATTTCCTCAGTCTTGTTAAGTTTTTTTTCAATGCAGAGACAAGAAAAAATATTTAAAACTTAAAACCAAACTTAAATACTATGAAGGCAGTAATAAGAGAAAAGTTCACTGCATTAAACTCATTCATTTAAAAAGAAAAAAATCAACAAATAAAAAACCTGACATTACATCCAAGAGAAAGGAAAAATAGAACAAACCAACATCCAAAAGTAGAAGAAGACAGGAAATAATTAAATTCAGGGATGATATCAATGAAATTGAAATAAAAGAAACAATTCAAAAAATTGGCAAAACAAAAAGCTTGTTCTTTGAAAATATAAACAAAATCGAGAAAACCTTAGCCACCCTAACAGAAAGGAGAGAAAACATTCAAATTTCTAAATTTTGTGATGAAAAAGGAAATATCATGTCAGAATTATTGAAAGAAAGAAGACAATTAGAAACTATTTTGAAAATTTATATGCCAGTAAAATAGAAAACCTCAAAGACATCAACAAATTTCTAGAGTCATATGATCTACCCAAACTGAACCAGGAGGACATACACAATTTAAATGAATCAGTTTCAAGCAAGAAAGTAGAAGATGCCATCCAAAGCCTTCCAACCAAGAAAAGCATGGCACAAGGAAGATTCACAGTTGAGTCTACAAGACCTACAAAGAAGAATAACCAATACTTTTCAAATTATTTTATGAAATAGAAAAGGAGGGAACACTTCCAAACTCAGTCTATGAGGATGGTATCTTCCTGATACCAAAGCCAGACAAAAACACATCAAGGAAACAAAATTTCAGACCAATGTCTGTGATGAACATAGATGCAAAAATTTTCAATAAAATTCTGGCAAATCATGTATGAAAACATTAAAAAATAGTGCACCATGATCAAATGGGGTTCATTCCAAGGATGCAAGGTTTATTCAACATATGGAAATCAATTTTAAATGTAATTAATCACATCAATAAACTTAAAGATAAGAATCATATAGTTATATCAATTGATGAAAAGAAAGCAATTGACAAAATACAGCACCCATTCATGTTTAAAACAGTAGAAAAACTAGGACAGTAGGAACATACCTCAACATTGTAAAAACTATCTATGCTAACCCCAACACCAGCATCATTCTAAGTGGAGAAAAATTGGAAGCATTCCCACTAAAACCTGGAACAAGAAAGGGATGCCATGTTTCACCAATTCTATTCAACATAGTTCTTGAAACATTAGTCAGAGCAATTAGACAGACAAAATAAATTAAAGGGATACATATAGGAAAAGAAACACTCAAATATCACTATTTGTCAATGACTTGATTCCATACTTAGAGAATTCATAAACATCCACCAGAAAACTTCAAGAATTAATAAATGAGTTCCTCAGAGTAGCAGGATTTAAAATCAATAGCCATAAATCAAATGCATTTCTATACATCAGAGATGAAAACTCTGAAAGAGAAATTAGAAAAAGTACTCCATTCACAATAGCCTCAACAAAACAAAACAAAGCAAAACAAAAAACTTGGGAACCAATTTAACAAAAGAGGTAAAAGACCTCTACAATGAAAACTACAGAACACTGAAGAATGAAATTCAAGTAGATCTTTGAAGATAGAAAGATGTCCCATGCTCCTGGGTAGACAGAATTAATATTCCCAAAATGGCCATACTACCCAAAGTGCTATACAGATTCAAAATGATTCCAATTGAAATCCCATCCTCCTTTCTTCTAGATATAGAAAAAGCAATTGTGAAATTCATTTGGAAAAATAATAGATCCAAAATAGCCAAAGCAATCCTTAGCAAGAAAAGTGAAGCAGGAGGCTTCATAATACAAACTATACTGCAGAGCTATAGTAACAGCAATGGCATGGTATTGTCACCAAAGTAGACATGTAGATCAATGGTACGGAATAGAAGGCACAGAGACAAACTTACAAAAATACAGTCATCTCATATTAGACAAAGATTCCAAAAACACACATTGGAGAAAAGAGAAAGCCTGTTCAACAACTAGTGCTGCAAAAACTGGAAATCCATATGAAACAAAATAAAACTAAACCCCTATCTCTCATCATGCACAAAAATCAACTCAAAGTGGATCAAGGAAGTAGGAATTAGACCAGAGACCCTATGGCTAGTAGGGAAAAAGTAGGCCCAAATCTTCATCATGTCAGATAAGGCCCTGAAATCCTTAAAAACACTCCTAAAGCACAAGAATCAATAAATGAGATGGATTCAAACTAAAAAGCTTCTTCTCAGCAAAAGAAACAATCAATGAGATGAAAAGAGGGGCTACATTTTGAGAACAAATTTTTGCCACAAAAATGTCAGATAGAGCACTAATCTCCAACATATATAAAGAACTAAAAAAACTTAACATCAAAAAAAAACCCCAATCAATAAATGGCTAAGGAGCTGAACAGACACTTCTCAGAAGAAGATACACATTCGACCAACAAATATATGAAAAAATGTTCAACATCTCTAGTAATTTGAGAAATGCAAATCAAAACTACTCCAAGATTTTATCTCATGCCAGAATGAGATGTTTTCAAGTCAAAATGGCAGTTTTCAAGAACACAGACAACAATAAATGTTGGTGAGGATGTGGGGAAAAACCTACACTTATACATTGCTGATGGGACTGCAAAATTGTGCAGCCAATCTGGGAAGCAGTATGGAGATTCCTTACAAAACTTGGAATTGAACCACCATTTGACCCAGCTATCCCACTCCTTGGTCTGTATGCAAAGGACTTAAAAATAGAAAACTATAATGACACAGACACATCAATGTTCATAGCAGCAGTATTCACAACAGCCACTGTGGAACCAACCTAGATGCCCTTCAATAGATGAATGGAAAAAAGAAACTGTCACATATTACACAATGGAATATTACTCAGCAATAAAAGAGAATAAAATCATGGCATTTTCAGGTAAGTGAAAGGAGTTAGAGAATATCATGTTAAGTAAATCAATACCCAAAAAACAAAGACTAAATGTTTTCTCTGATAAGTGGATGCTAATCCATAATTGATGGGGAGGCATGGGATGAATAGAGAAAATTTGGATGGGGAAAAGTGAAGGGGGAAAGGGCATGGGGGTAGGAAAGATGGTGAAATGAGAATGACATAATTACCCTAGGTTCATGTATGATTGCATGAATGGTGTCACCCTATTTGGGGTACAACCTAAGAAGTAAAAAAAGTGTGTTCCCATTTTTGTGAAGCACTGGGTTTGATCCTTAGTACAACACAAACATAACCAAATAAAATAAATGTATTGTGTACACCTACAAATGAAAAAAATTAAAAATGTATACTGTGAAATGGCTAAACAAAAAATATACATATTATTTCACATGTGTGATATTTTTAGTTGTGAGAATACTCAAAATATCTAATCTCAGGCTGTGGATATGGTTCAGTGATAGAACATTTGCTTTGCATGTGCATTGCCCTGAGTTTGGTCCACCGTATTGAAAACAAAGAATCTAATCTCCTGTGATTACACTGCCCTTAACTATAGTCACCATGTTGGACATTAGATCTCATGATTATATTCCTTCTATGCTAAGAAATTTTGTATTATTTGAGTAACACCTTCTGAAACCCACTTCCTCAGCCCTCGGTAACTGCCATTCTAATGTCTTCTCCTATGTGTTCAACTCATTTAAATTCCACATATAGTGAGGTAATGAAATATTTATTTTTCTGAGCCTAGTTTATTTCAAGCAACATAATGTCCTCCAGTTTCATTGGATGTTGTAGAACAGGACTAGATTTACGTTTTAGGTTGAATAGAATTCTACTATTTATAAACATCAAATTTTCTTTGTTCACTTATCTGTTCACAGGTTGTTTCTATATCTTGGTCATTATCAGTAATACTTCAATAATTACCAAAATTCAAATACATTTTTGCAATACTTATTGCATTTACTTTGGATCTATATCGTTTATCCACATCATCAACACTTGCTATAATTCTTTGTTTGATAATAGCCATTCTGACAGGTATGAGTTGATTCTTCATTGTAGTTTTAATTTGCCTTTCCTTAACAATTAGTGATGTTAAGCAATTGTTACTATACCCATTAGTCATTTACTCTTCTTCTCTTTAGAAATGTCTATTCATGTGCTTTGCCCATTTTTAAAACAGGTTGTTTGTTTTCTTGTTAATCAATTGTTCAAGTTTCTTTATATTTAAGATAGTAACCTCCTATAAATTATAGGGCCTGCAAATAATTTCTCTCATTTTCTTATGTAGTCTCTTCAGTCTTTTGATTATTTCCATAGTTGTATAGAAGATTTTTACTTTGATATAATCCTATTTGCCTCATTTTGTTTTTCTTGCCCGTGCTTTTGGGGTTTTATACACAAATTTCTTGCTTAGTTCAATATTGTGAAATATTCACCCTATTTTTTTCTAGTAGTAGAGTCTGTAATAATGATTGTCTGAGGTTTGAGAGGGTTGAAAGAGGGTAGATGAGGAAAGCATGATTAATGGACTGGACGTAACAGGAAGAATAAATTCTGGTGTTCTATTACACAGTAGGGTGACAATAATAAATAAACATGCTAATAAAAAGAATTTTGTTTATTTTACGACAAAGAAATGATGATTGTTTTTGGTGATGGATATGCTAATTATTCAGACTTAATTATTATTCAATGTGTACATGTATTGAGCATAATATTGTATCCAGTTAATTTGTACAATTAGTGTG
Source organism: Callospermophilus lateralis (assembly GCF_048772815.1). Classification (NCBI taxonomy): domain Eukaryota; kingdom Metazoa; phylum Chordata; class Mammalia; order Rodentia; family Sciuridae; genus Callospermophilus; species Callospermophilus lateralis. The sequence continues at coordinate 70,269,402 of NC_135325.1, forward strand.
TATGAAATAGAATAAAATAAAAACTTTAAAAAGAACATTAAGACAAATTAGAAAATATTTTTTTATCTGAATAAAAAAGATGCAAAATAATATGCTGTAAAAGTAAATTAAAATCAATCAATACAATTCATCAGATTTTTAATAAATAGAAGATATCTTTATATAGGTAAATAGAGAAAAATACTTAAAAATAAAATACATTGATGGTGAGAAAAAATTGACTTAGGAAGAAATAGAAATGTGTTTAATCTGATAAGTGTTATTTGAAAAACTTGTAGAGTGTACATCATACTTAATAATGAAATTTAAATTTGTGAGATAAAGTCAAGCAACAATTTTGAGGAAATTTAATTCTTTCTGAGTATATTTGATACAAAACACTGAAAAATCAAATAGTCTAAGTTTACACCACTAGAGTCTAGAGAAAAACAACAAATTGATAACCCGTAAAATTTAGGAGGAAATTATTACTTAATGTAAGAACACAAATACATAAGATAAAAACAAATTGTCAATTGAGAAAATAATCTTATTCAATTATTTAATAAGAATAATATTATAAATTGGATTATTGCTGCCAATTTCTTCTCTTTCTCACTTAATAGAGTCACATATGCACATATCCTGATTTGTGGCTTTACAATGTCATCCTAAGTGGACAAGGATTCCATCCCACAATGTGATTATTTACTTCACCTTATAAATTGCTTTATCTTAGACAATGTTTACATAAATAATACAATGTTTGTTCTAAATTCAGATCTTAAGAAAACATTGCATTTTAATCCTCCTCTGCTTGTACATTTGTAATATGACACAAGTAAAACATGCCCAAATTATTTGCTACTTTAAAAAAAGAAGAGAAACATGCAACAAAACCAATTTCAAATTGCAGAATTAACTAAGAGTAGCAGACACATAGACTAAAATACAGCCACTCACAAATCCATGGAGGAGAGAAAAAAGTGTTTATAATTGTAATTAACATAACCTTAGATTTTTTTCTTATAGAGCATTAATAAAACAAGTGATGTTTTATTTTAAAAATTGATGAAACTGGCAAAAAATCAAGGAATAGAGAGCGAAAATAAAAATTACCAATGACAGAAATAAAGAGTAAAACCTACAAATATGAAAAGGATAACAAAATGATACTATGAGCATTCATATTAATAAAACAAGGAGGCATTTAGAGTAAAATTTAATATAAGAAATACAAAATTGTAATACTTCATGTCTATTAAATGAATTGATTTTGTTACTAAAATTCTATGAAGAAATTAAAACAAATATGAAAAACATGTTAATCTCAAATGGCTTCAATGAGCTTTTTTTAATCCTTCTATTCCAAAAATTATACCAATATTTTACATGTTTTTCCCAAGAACAGGAAAAAGTAGAACTTTTTTTCATTTCATTTTTGGAGCATTATGACTTTATTCCCAAAATATGAGTGGAAAAGAAAATTCTAAAAAAAAATTTATTTATTCATGATTTTGATTTTCAAGGTCCCAGTTACATGTGGTCAACAACTATCTGAAAATATTAAATAGGAAGTTCCAGAAATAACAATTCTTAATTTTTAAAATTTCATTCACTATTATGCATAGCATGATAAAATACTGTGCCATCCTGTTTCATACAGCCTGAATTATGAATAATTTCTTTGTCCAGTATATCCACACTGTATATACTACCTGCCCAATAATCAAGTAGTAGCTGCCCTAGTTAAGCAAATGAACTGTCATTGTATCACAATGTTTGTGTTCAATAAACATGATGCATGTATGGTTTGTTGCTTTCTATGATTTCAGGTATCCACTGGGGTGTCTTAGAACATATCTTGGAGGACATGCTTACAAAACTGAATTCCTGATGGATTACAATCATAAATGTAAAACTAAAACAATTAGCTGTTATAAAAATATTACAGAATCCATGCATACATAAAAGTTAGAGAAAATTGTTAAAGTGGGCACAAAATGTGTTAATGATAAAGGAAAATATGAATTGGATCACATTTAAGTATCTAGCATTATTATTTATTAAAATACACTGTTGAGTGAAAATTTAAGTTTTATAGTATGAAAAGATATTTCTAATCTATCCAACAAATTATTATACCTAGCATATATATGTAACTTCTAGAAATAAGAAATAAAACAAATTTTATGAATGAAAGGATAAGAACCAGATAACTCAATAGAAGTATTGACATAAGACTTTTCACAGCCCCTTAAGACAAAAGTGCATCCTAATAAGCAATATGTACATAAAAATGTACATAGTTTCACTAGTTTCTAGGAAAATGCAAATTTTAACTACATATGTACCAGAATTGAAAAAAAAATGAAAAGGTTGTAAGTATCAATTTTTGGTGAAAATCTAAAGCAACTATAATTTTTTTGTACTCTACTTGTAGGAGTATAAATTGGTAAGCACTTGAGGAAACTGTTTATCAATGTTGTCAAAGGTAAACAAGAGCATATTCTGTGACTTAGCAATTCCATTCTATAGCAAAAATTCAACAGAAATTTGTATAGTTAATAAAAACACATATACCACATACAAAATTATATTAATAATGTTCATCTTATTCATGTTAAGCAAACCTAGAAGCAATGTAAATTTCCATAAATATTATACTAGGTTAATTTGTGTTACTTTGTTAATATTATATATATTATATTATATATATATAACAATTCATATATATGTATATATAATATATCAATTTAAATAAACAATAAAAAATAATATGTGTGAATCACACAAACATAATATTAAGCATAAGCGATACACAATATACATAGTATTATTTTCAAAGGCAGACAGAACTAGTATATTTGGTTGAGTGTGTGGTTTGCACCTAAAAAGACACAAGGGACCTTCAGTTTCTTGATCCAGGTGTGGTTGATATGTTATTTTCATGTTTTAAATATTCATTGAGTGGTTTACATAGAGCATACATACTTTTCATTATATAAGTTACATTGAAACAACCCTATTTAGAGGTTAAAAAAGCTCATCTAACTAATTTACATTTAAGGTGAGAAATAGAAATGTCATGAATGGAATCCTTGAGGTGGAAAAAAACTTGACATATTGGAAGAGATAAAAGTGACCAGTCTGTCAAGTGATATTGATAAGAAGTGAGGCTAGTGTATAGCCCTGAAGACCATGTTAAGTAAGGATCATAAATTTTATCTGAGGAGTAATGAATGGGAAAGCATAGAAAAACTTGATCAGTATCATGGCATATATCATTTTATTGCTATTTCTATATATTGAAGACTAATGTATCATAGTGGAGCAAAATTGAGTGTTAGGATTCAGATAAGGCACCAAAAAAGAAATAATAATCTATCGTATAATGTTTGGAAAAGTGAAATTCAAAATAAATGGACTTGTTTAAGAAATACTTTGGAGGTTGACTGGGCAGAGATTAATGATGAATTTGTTCAAGAAATAAGATATATTTATCAATTGTGATACATATATTTCTTTTTTTTTCACCATGGTCATACTTAGGGTGACAGTATGAATAAATAGTTGTTTTGAATGAAGAATACTAATTTAATTTCAGATATATAAAGTTACATATGTAATTCTTAATTATGGTAAAAATAACATAATTTGTTACCATCTTAACCACTTTTTAGTGTACACCTTAGTAGTTCTAAATATGTTCATACTGCTGTACAACAGAGCTCCAGAAATATTCTTCTAAAACTGAAATTACCTATTTAACAATGAATTCTAATTATCCCTTCTCCCGAGTCCCTGGCAACCGTCATTATATGTTTTGCCTTTATGAATTGACTCTTAGATACTAGTGGAATCATGCAAAATTTGTCTGTTTTGTGACTGGTTTATTTCACTTTGCATAATGTCATCAAGGCTCATCCATATTCTAGAATATGACTAAATTCCTTTCCATTTACTGCTGAATAATTCTCCATTGTATGTATATACCACATTTTGCTTTTCCACTTGTATATAGATGGATATTAGTGCTGCTTAGTTTCAGACATTTTAAGGTTGAAAGTACTGTGAGAATTTCAAATGGCAATATCAAGGAGGCAGCTATAAATTGGAGGATAGAAGTTATATTCAACATATAATATAAATGGCAAAGATTAAGGGAAACTTAAAAGATTTGCAATCTAGACTCTATTATTATTATTATTATGCATATGTATAATATAAAATTTTACTCATATATAATATACATATATAAAATACATGAGCTTTTCTAGGTTAGAAAAGAATGAGAACTCTGATTTAATTATTCATAAAAATCTAATAGTGTTATGTATGTTAACTATACTACAAGTAGATTAAAATGTGACAAAAATAATTCAATATTGGGATGGAGTTCTAGCTCAGTTGGAGAGAACTTGCCTAGCACATGTGCGGCACTGGGTTCAATCTTCAGCACCACATAAAAATAAATAAATAAAATAAATGTATTGTATTCATTTACAATTAAAATATTTTTAAAAATAATTTGATGCATAAATATCCAGAAAAAAATCATATGAACAAAAAGCTTAAGAGTAGAGGAAAGAGACAAAGCAACAATACAAGAAACAATCAGGGGTGAAAGAAAGCACTTTTCTAAATCAGAAATATTGGAAGGTACTTAAAAGATGAAGTAAACTACCAGGAATTCTTTGATTACTACCAAGGTGAATCATTAGTCAACTTTTGTAAAAGCACATGGAAGAAGCTTTCCTTGATTTTGTAATTGATTTCTTGTAGGTCTAACTCAATGCAAGGAATATCAAGAAAAATGTGTTCTTAACTGAATGTTTGAGCTAGGAAAACCCCAGGGCCTAAGGATTTCTTTAAAAAGCCAAGTTCTCCAATAAGGTCAACAGGATTTTCAAATATATTTGGTAAATGTGGCCTAAGGAGCCAGAAAATACTTTTTATTGTTGTTATTCTGGGATGGTGAAAGGAGTATATTGTGAATCCCAGAGAGTTTATTAAAGACTGAGTACTGGATCGTATTTAAAGTGGGCTCTCTGAGAGACTAAACTAAATATGAACATTTTAAATTCTTTCTACCAGATCTGTTCTGAAAATTATACTCTCCTATTGCAGCCACGTGAGATAATGATAAAACACTAATACTATTGTGGGTGAGAATGTAAGGTAATCTTTGGAATTTGTGTAAAAATATTTTATTTTCAATGATTTAAAATTTATGACACTAGTTTTCCCAATACTAAAATGAACACTTCTCAATTTTACAAATTTAATTGATGAGGTTATTTTCTATAACACAATGTGAGCAGTTTTAAGAGGGAAATTCATTTCTTGGAGTTCTTTCCTCAAAAAAAGAAAAAAAAAACAACAAATAAATGAACTCACACTACACCACAAAAACCTAGAAAAGAAAGAGCAAAACAACAGCAAATGTAGTAGAAGACAAGAAATAATTAAAATTAGAGCAGAAATCAACGAAATTGAAACAAAAAACCATTGAAAAAATTGATAAAACTAAAAGTTGGTTCTTTAAAAAAATAAATAAGATCAACAGGCCCTTAGCCATGCTAACGAAGAGAAGAAGAGAGAGAACTCAAATTACTAACATACGGGATGAAAAAGGCAATATCACAACAGACACTACAGAAATACAGAAGATAATTAGAAAGTATTTTGAAACCCTATATTCCAATAAAATAGAAGATAGTGAAGATATCGATAAATTTCTTAAGTCATACAATCTGCCCAGATTGAGTCAGGAAGACACACACAATTTAAACAGACCAATAACAAAGGAAGAAACAGAAGAAGCCATCAAAAGACTACCAACCAAAAAAAGCCCTGGACCGGATGGGTATACAGTTGAGTTCTACAAAACCTTCAAAGTAGAATTAATACCAATACTTTTCAAGCTATTTCAAGAAATAGAAAAAGAAGGAGCTCTTCCAAATTCATTCTATGAGGCCAACATCACCCTGATCCTGAAAAAAAGAAAAAGACACTTCAAAGAAAGAAAACTACAGACCAATATCTCTAATGAACTTGGATGCAAAAATTCTCAATAAAATCCTGGTGAATCGAATACAAAAGCATATCAAAAAAATGTGCACCATGATCAAGTAGGATTCATCCCTGGGATGCAAGGCTGGTTCAATATACGGAAATCAATAAATGTTATTCACCACATCAATAGACTTAAAGATAAGAACCATATGATCATCTCGATAGACGCAGAAAAAGCATTCAACAACAGCATCCCTTTATGTTCAAAACACTAGAAAAACTAGGGATAACAGGAACTTACCTCAACATTGTAAAAGCTATATATGCTAAACCTCAGGGTAGCATCATCCTAAATGGAGAAAAACTGAAGGCATTTCCTCTAAAATCTGGAACAAGACAGGGATGTCCTCTATCACCACTTCTATTCAATTTAGTTCTTGAAATACTAGCCAGAGCAATTAGACAGACAAAAGAAATTAAAGGCATAAAAATAGAAAAAGAAGAACTTAAATTATCGCTATTTGCAGATGACATGATAATATATCTAACAGACCCAAAAGGGTCTACAAAGAAACTGCTAGAGTTAATAAATGAATTCAGCAAAGTGGCAGGATATAAAATCAACATGCATAAATCAAAGGCATTCCTGTATATCAGGAACAAAACTTCTGAAATGGAAATGAGGAAAAACCACTCCATTCACAATATCCTCAAAGAAAATAAGATACTTGGGAATCAACCTAACAAAAGAGGTGAAAGATTTATATAATGAAAACTACAGAACCCTAAAGAGAGAGATAGAAGAAGATCTTAGAAGGTGGAAAAATGTACCCTGTTCATGGATAGGCAGCACTAACATCATCAAAATGGCAATATTACCCAAAGTTCTCTACAGGTTTAACGCAATGCCAATCAAAATCCCAATGGCATTTATTGTAGAAATAGATAAAGCAATCATGAAATTCATATGGAAAAACAAAAGACCCAGAATAGCAAAAGCAATTCTAAGCAGGAAGTGTGAATCTGGAGGTATAGCTATACCAGAGTTCAAACTGTACTACAAAGCAATAGTAATAAAAACAGCGTGGTACTGGTACCAAAACAGGCAGGTGGACCAATGGTACAGAATAGAGGACACAGAAACCAATCCAAAAATTACAACTTTCTTATATTTGATAAAGGGGCTAAAAACATGCAATGGAGGAAGGATAGCATCTTCAACAAATGGTGCTGGGAAAATTGGAAATCCATATGCAACAAAATGAAACTGAATCCCTTTCTCTCGCCATGCACAAAAGTTAACTCAAAATGGATCAAGGAGCTAGATATCAAATCAGAGACACTGCGTCTGATAGAATAAAAAGTTAGCTACGATCTACATATTGTGGGGTCGGGCTCCAAATTCCTTAATAGGACACCCATAGCCCAAGAGTTAATAACAAGAATAAACAAATGGGACTTACTTAAACTAAAAAGTTTTTTCTCAGCAAGAGAAACAATAAGAGAAGTAAATAGAGAGCCTACATCCTGGGAACAAATTTTTACCCCTCACAGTTCAGATAGAGCCCTAATATCCAGAATATACAAGGAACTCAAAAAATTAAACAATAAGATAACAAATAACCCAATCAACAAATGGGCCAAGGACCTGAACAGACACTTCACAGAGTAGGACATACAATCAGTCAACAAGTACATGAAAAAATGCTCACCATCTTTTGAAGTCAGAGAAATGCAAATCAAAACCACCCTAAGATACCATCTCACTCCAGTAATATTGGCAGCCATTATGAAGTCAAACAACAATAAGTGTTGGCGAGGATGTGGGGAAAAGGATACACTTGTACACTGCTGGTGGGACTGCAAATTGGTGAGGCCAATTTGGAAAGCAGTATGGAGATTTCTGGGAAAGCTGGGAATGGATCCACCATTTGACCCAGCTATCACCCTTCTCGGATTATTCCCTGAGGATCTTAAAAGAGCGTACTATAGGGATACTGCCACATCAATGATCATAGTGGCACAATTCACTATAGCTAGACTGTGGAACCAACCTAGATGCCCTTCAATAGATGAATGGATAAAAAAAAAATGTGGCATCTATACACAATGAAGTATTATGCAGCACTAAAAAATGACAAAATCATAGAATTTGCAGGGAAATGGATGGCATTAGAGCAGATTATGCTAAGCGAAGCTAGCCAATCCTTAAAAAAAAAATGCCAAATGTCCTCTTTGATATAAAGAGAGCAACTAAGAACAGAACAGGGAGGAAGAGCATGAGAAAAAGATTAACATTAAACAAAGACGAGTGGGGGGAGAGAAAGGGAGAGAGAAGGGAACGCATATGGAAATGGTAGGAGACCCTCAATGTTACACAAAATTACATATAAGAGGTTGTGAGGGGAAAGGGGGGCGAAACAAGGGAGTGAATTGAACAACAGCAGATGAGGTAGAGAGGGAAGATGGGAGGGGAGGGGAGGGGGGATAGTAGGGGATAGGAAAGGTAGCAGAATACAACAGTCACTAATATGCCATTATGTAAAAATGTGAGTGTGTAACCAATGTGATTCTGCAATTTGTATTTGGGGTAAAAATGGGAGTTCATAACCCAGTTGAGTCAAATGTATGAAAGATGATATATCATGAGCTTGGTAATGTTTTTGAACACCAATAAAAAAATAAAAATAAAAAAAAATTAAATAAAAAAAACAAATTTAATTGATGAGGTTATGTTCTATAACATTTTATTATTAATTTGTAGTACATATTTCCAGCATTTTATTATTATTATTATTATTATTATTATTATTATTATTATTATTGTCAAGAACAGTTTAGGGAGAAAAGATTTTAATGAAGATCTATATTTAGGTAAATGAAGTTTATAATTTCCCAGATACTGATTGTTCTTGTTGTTTTTGCTAAATTAAAACACTCAAGCATTTCCAGTACATGGTTAAAAGTTATTTGAATGACTTTTTCACTAATATATGATTATATAGTGGATACAAAATATGACATTAATCTTAAAAGATTATTACTGTATTTATGTTCTGCTAAAAATAGTATAAAATAGACTAATCTCATCAATTTTGGCTATATATCAATATCCATGTGTTGATTGATGAGTAGTTGAAACATCATTGTAACAATAGATAACTTGGAAATAGAGGCTTATCTTTTTTAAAATAAATTCACTCAGAAGAAATTTAATTTTTAATAATTCAGGACAAAAAATCCAATAAGATTTTATAAGTATTTATTATGCATTTAACAATATATTTAGCATCATGAGAAATCAAAAGAAGTATAAAAACACAGTGATTGAGAGCTCACTCTGTTCCAGGACCTGTGTTAAGCACATTACCTTAATTATCTCATTTTCACAGTGAATCTATGAAGTAGAACCAATTATGATGTCAACTTTAAAGATGAGTTGGAAGTGGTGGCATATCCCTGTAATACCAGCAGTTTGGGAGACTGAGGTGGGAGGATCACAAGTTCAAAGCCAGGCTCAGCAACTTAGCAAGATCCTGAGCAACTCACTGTAATAATAATAATAATAATAATAATAATAATAATAATAATAATAATAATAATAATAATAATAATAAATGGCAGGGGATATGGCTCAGTGGTTAAGTCCCCCTGAGTTCAATACATGGTATCAAAAATAAATAAATAAAGATGAAAAAATCTATAGCATAGAAAAGCAGCTTTCGAAAGATATTCCAAATAACAAATAGCAGAACCCAGATTCAATCTCAGTCTAACTATCCTTAGAGCTTGAGTTATGCTGTAATATACTCTTCTACTTACAGTCTTAAAGGCAATAGGTTCAGACAAATGGGCCCAGGCACCCATATAATGGAATATAATTAAGTGAAAAATCATGTAAACTAGGCAGATATTATCATAAGGTATTAGAATTAGTTTCCTTTTCCCCCTCTTTTTGTGCTTTTCCAGAGATGAAAGACTTTAGTGGCAATTTCTTCCTCAGCATTATGTTTGTGGCCTGCTGTAATTGTAGGAACTCTCATGCTCAATAACATTAGAGGTAATGAAATGGGATCTCATGTGTTTTCTCTTTCTTTCCTTCCTGTACATACATCTAATATGAAGGTAATTTTTACCCCCAAAGCTGTTTACTATCTTGTTACTCACAAGCCAATGATCAAAATGCACAGTATTGATTTACTTCATATCAAGTTCCATGTATGACTCAGTCTTAATCTGAGTCCTTTATAGGGTTATACCGTATAGTATTCCATAACAGTTATCTTTATACAGCCTGTATCTTTCCTTCTTCCCTTTTATTCTTTCTACATTCCACTAATAACTTCCTAAACCTTTCCTATTTTTATGTCTTTTTCAAAATAAAAATTTTCAGTGAAAAACTACCCTTGTAACATTAAAGTTAAAAGGTTCTAGAATTTCAGCTAAGATTCTCAAACATAAAAATGTATAGATCAAGAGAAGGGCATGGTTATACGAGCCAATAGTCTGAGCTACTAAAGAGGTTGGGGCTGGAGGATTACTTCTCAGGAGTTTGAGGCTTGCCTGAGCAACATAGTGAGAACTTGCTGCACCATTCTACTAAAATGATCTCCTGCAATAATAATCTATCTCAGTCTCTCTAAACTCCTATCTCTTCCATGAACTTATTTTCAATTTTATTTCCTCCATGACCAAGTAAGTCACAAGGATTTCCCTTTCAATTCTGAATTTCTCCAATGTTCTGACTTTTAATCATTATAGAATTATATGGTTAATTTGAGACTTAAAGGTCATACAGTCTAAAACTCCATTTGATGATTATGTAAGTTATATTAAAACAATTTCAATCATAGGGAACTTACTACATTGTGAAGTTATCAATTTTTTCTTCGTGCAACCCATGGTTTACTTTCTAAATTAGGCTAAAATAAGCTCTTTTACCATATTTGCTCATGATACTTGGACTATCTTTTTGTTACCAACCATTTTAAAAGTCCATGAGATCACAAATATCATAAGTAAAACAGAAGGCATTAATAAGACAGAAGTTAGCCTGTGGTGAAAGGTGAACTAAAATCAGAGACAGACATAAACTGAATTTTAGTATGGAAAATTGATTACTTTAGAGAGCAATGATTCTCTTCCCTATGTTAATTATTAAAATGAATGTGCATTACATTTGCAGTTGTCTCACATATCTGCTTTCATACTAGAAGATCTACTATTGCAGCTATATCACTATTTATGTCCTACCTTGTACAGCCTGTCTGTATGATTTCCAAGATAATTTTTGATAATGAACAATATATAAAAAAATGATATCAAGCATGTAATTTTCTTGAGCACCCATACAATAAACTCCTACAGAATGATGAAATTGGAATGTGTAATTATCCATTAGCCATTTCAAACTGAAAGACAAAATTCAAAGCCATATATAATACTTTCATATTATATGACTATTTGAAATAATTTTGAAATTTTCATTATAATTTTAGTATATTCATTGTATTTCCCAACATTGCACCATCAGCAAATTGGATTATCTTGAATTATCACTTCATAGGCATAAATGGTAAAAGTATTAAGAGAATGGAACCAAAAAGAGATCATAGAAAATCAAACTTCTGATTGATAGCAATCTACAGATGAACATAGCGTATGACTGAAGACTGTTAAAAAATAAAACTTCACAATTGTACTATCATTCAAAGCATATTTCTATATATTTATTAATCATATCATTTTTGACCTTGTAAAATGACTTTCTGAATATATTAATAGCAAACACAAGACAGCAAATGATCATTTGGTTTGTACCTATCACAAATCATAGTAAAGGAAAACAAAGAGAGAAACATGAGCTCCAAAGTTATATTTTATTTTTTGGAATGCCAATCTGATACTTATCAGATGTGTGATTCCAGATGTATTACTTAATTTCTCTGTTCATTGATAACTTTATCCATAATATTAATAATAATAAACACAAACTCATGGGATTGCTGTGAATATTAAAATTGTTAATTAATATATAATACTAAAGATGGTGCCAAAAACACAGTAGTTTTTTAATGTAACTACTACCTATTGTTATAATTAGTTGTTAATTCTGCTGGTAGTGATGGGGTTATGTCAATTATAAGTCTCTGTAATCATTGTTTCAACTTGTATAATATTGTGAACCAGTAGAAATCAAAAAATACCTGATTGATTTTTATCCAGGGGACATTTTTTGAGCATTTTCTATATGTAAGAAACAGAATATTTTACTAGTAACTGGTCTAAATTCATTAGAAAAAAAGTCTGTGTAAGTTTATACACAAACAAGAATTAGAAAAAAAGCAGGATGAGTGGTGGATTAAATTAAAACATATAGTGACATTTTTGAAGTAGATTATCACACAGGAAAATTGAGAAGAAAAGATAATTTTCCACAAAAAAGAGTCTTAGTAAATAAAATAAAACATGAAGAAACTTTGAGAACTTTTGATAGTAATATTAACCTAATTGAGTGCAAAAATCTTTACTAACAGCACCTGGTAGGTTCAGAGAACTAAATATTATTTTCATGAAACTGTAATTTATAATAGTGAAAAACTAGAAATAACATCCAAGTCCAAAATTATGTCATTTAGTCAATATCAATTATAATTTACATCCATAATTTAAGGTGAATATGAACAGACATTGAAGAATGATAAAAAATAAGGTACAAAATAGACATTAGACTAACCAAGAGAGAGAAGACAAGTTAACAAAATTAGAGATTAAAGAAAAAAAAATAGACATTACTGAAATCATGAGGATCATTAGAAACTGTTTTAGCACATTAAACTCAAATAAGCTAGAAAATCTTGAAGATATTGACAAATTTCTAGAGATATATGATCTGCCCAACTTGAACCATGAGGATATAGTAAAGTTAAAAACATGAATATCAAGTAATAATTTTGAAACAGCTATTAAAAGCTATCCAACAAAGAAAAACTCAGAACCAGATGGATTCTCAGCTGAGTTCTACAAGAACTTTAAAGTAGAACTAATTCCAATCATTCTCAAATTGTTCCATGAAATAGAAAAGGAGGAAACACTGCCAAATTTATTCTATAAAGCCAGTATCACCCTGATATCAAAACTAGACAAACACATAAAATAATGAAAACTTCAGGATAATATGCTTGAAATAGATGCAAAAATTTTTAATAAAATATTGGCCAACCACATTTAAAAACCTATTAAGAAGATAGTGTACCATAACCAAGTAGGTTTCATGCAGGGATGCAAGGTTGGTTCAACATAAATAAATAAATGTTATTTACCAATTAAATGGAATTATTGACAATAATAACATGATCATCTCAACAGAAGCAGTAAATCTGACAAAATCTAGTATCCTTTTATCATTAAAACACAAAAGAAACTAGGGATAGAAGAAATTTACTTAGACATTTTAAAGGTTATAAATGACAAACATAAGACTTACATCATACTTAAAGGGAAAAACATAACTGAAAACATTTTAAAAACAGAAACAAAACAAAGATGTCTACCTTCACCCCAGTTATTCAACATAGTTCTTGAAACTCTAGTCAGAGGAATCAGGCAAGAAAAAGAAATTCACATGGTACAAATAGGAAGAGGAAGTCAAATTATTTCTGTTTGATGATGGCAAAAATTTTATATGTAGAAGACTCAAAATATATTTCACCAGAAGGCTTCTAAAGCTGAAAAACAAATTTAATAAAATGGCAGTATACATGATCAATGTACATAAATCAATCACTTTCCTATATTCCAGTAATGAATCTGGTGAAAATAAATTAGGAAAACTTTCCCATTCACAATAACCTCAAAAAAAAAAAAAACAACTTAGAAATTAATCTAAAGAAGGAGGTGAAAGACCTCTACTTTAAATGGAAACAATAGGATGCTGAAGAAAGAAATTAAATAGAATCTTAGAACATGGAAAGACCTCTCATGTTCTTGGATAAGCATAATTCATATTCAAAATGAATATATGTTAAAATGGCCATATTACCAAAACATATATACAGATTCAATGTCATCACAATCAAAATATCAATGGCATTCTTTACAGAACTAGAAGAAAAACAGTTCTAAAATTTATTTAGAAGATTTAGAGACCCAGAAGAGCCAAAACAATGCTCAGCAAGAAGGCAATTCCAGAAGCATACTAATTCCAGACCTCAAATTATTCATAGAGCTATAACAACAAAAACAATGTGGTATTAGTACCAAAACAGATAGAAGGGACCAATGGAATAGAAGACAGAGAAATCCCACATAGATAAAGTCATATGATACTAGACAAAGGTGTCAAACATACTTTGAAGAAATAATAGTCTTTTTAAAACTAGAAATTCATATGTAGAAGAATAAAATTGAATCCCTGTCTCCCTCCCTGCACAGAAGTCAACTCAAAGACCTAGAAATTACAGGCCAGGATTTCTGCAACTGCTAGAACAACATGTAGACTCCTCACTCTTAAGATATAGTCACAGGAATCAACTTCTTTCACAGGATTCTTAAAGTGCAGGAAATAAAACTGAGAATCAATGAGTAGGCATTATGAAATTAAAAATCTTCCTCACAGCAAAGTAACAACATAAACCATGAAGAGATAGCCTATAGAATAGGATATTTTTTGCCACCATCTACTCAGATAAGGCATTAATATTCTGGATATACAATGAGTCCATTAAATGTAGTACCCCAAACCAAAATAACTCAATTAATAAATGGGCAGATAATGAAATAGTCACTTCTCAAAATGAGAAATACTAATGGTCAATAAATATATTTAAAACTTTTCAATGTCTCTAAAATCAGTGAATCAATACTACAAATCAAAACTACATTTATATTTCATCTTACTACAGTCATAATGGCAATTATCAAGAATACAAATAATGTGGCTGGGATTGTGGCTCAGCAGTAGAGCGCTTGACAAGCACGGGTGGGACCTGGGTTCAATCCTCAGCACCACATAAAAATAAAGGCATTATGTTGTGTCCATCTACACCTAAAAAATATTTTAAAAAGAATACAAATAACAATAAGCACTAGAGGATGTGGGGGAAAGACACAGTCATACATTGTTGGTGTCAACAAAGTAATGCAACCATTCTGAAAAGCAGTATATTATAGTGATTCCTCAGAAAACTAGGATTGGAACCACCATAACTATCCCACTCCTCAGTATATATTAAAAAGTTCTAAAGGTAGTACACTATAGGGATGCAGCCAAATCAATGTTTACAGGAGCACAATTTATAATAGCCAAGTTATGCAGCCAACCTAGATGAATGGGGAAAGAAAATGTGGCTTACTCATAAAAAAATGAAATATTAATTAGTCATAAAGAAGAATAAAATTATTACATTTTCCAGTAAATGGATAGAACTAGATACCATGATGTTAAGTGAAATAAGCCAGACCATGAAAGTCAAAGTTGAATGTTTTCACTTATATGAAGAAACTAGAGTTAAATAAGGGAAAAGAAAAATTAAAACCCGGTTGGTGGTGGCATTCCATGAAAATAGAATAAAATTAAGTGCAGTAAAGAAGGGGAAAGGAATGAAAGAAAAGGGTATAAGTGTTGAATTAATTTGACCAAAATTTCCTATGTGTATTTATGACTATACCACAGTGAATGTCACCTTTATGTATATCCAAGGCACTATTACTTTAAAAATCTATAAATAAATAGAGGAAAGGTCAGTAAAGTACAGGAAAAATAATAGGGAACAGGGAGGAGTGGGAAGAAAGGAGAAATACTGGGGACAACTAAACGTGAGCAAATTATATTCCATGCTTGTATAATTATGTTAATATGAATCCTAATTTTATGAAAAAGAAAAATGAACTAATAAAAATAGTCAACAGAATATTGTGTCTAGTAGGATTCTATTTTCCTTCTATAATGTGTATATGGAGAGATTTGTTGGAAAAAACAAAGATGGAATTTCAGCTAGCTTAAATATTCTTCTTTTTTACCATCATTGTGCTGTAATATTTTCAAACTTTCAACAACAATAAATTTGCATTATATTTGTGATTAAAAATGTATTACTATGTTTATTTTATATTCAGTACTCAGTGCATCAAATTTTAATATAAAGGATATTAAAATACATATCACTCATACCTCACAACACTTTTATGGAATGCATGAAATACACATTAATCCAATTCAAAAGGAAAAAATATATATGGCTCATTAGTGTCAGAATTAGGGGTATAATCTAGTAGATTTTTTCTTGTTGTGTGCTGAACATGTTGGGGTTAATATAAGAATGATAATCATAATTATTTCACTACTTATTTTGAAATATTCCAGGATGAATATATTTCAATTCCTGAAATATTTCGTGAGCCCCCATATTAACTAAATAAAATTCAAAAGAATGAATATATATATATATATATATATATATATATATATATATATATATATATATATATATACACATACATATATATATTCTGTTGAGCAGTAAGCCTTCAAATGAGTTACTACTTTAAGTTTAGTCACATTTCCTTCATTTATATTAAATGTGAACATAAAGCCTAAGCTAATTCTAAAGAGTGAATTAGGAAGTTTAGAGAAATATTAATGTTTTTATAGCAACAATTTGTTGAACTCTGTGAATAATTTTCTTTTTTTAAAAAATTAATTTTTATTGTTGGTGGTTCAAAACATTACATAGTTCTTGATATATCATATTTCACACTTTGATTCAAGTGGGATATGAACTCCCATTTTTACCCCGTATACAGATTGCAGAATCACATCAGTTGCACAATCATTGATTTACATATTGCCATTCTGGTGTCTGTTGTATTCTGCTGCCTTTCCTATCCTCTACTATCCCCCTCCTCCCTCCCCTCCCCTCTTCTCTCTCTACCCCCTCTACTGTAATTCATTTCTCCCCCTTATATTTTTTGCCCTTTCCCCTCACTTCCTCTTGTATGTAATTTTGTATACCCCTGAGGGTCTCCTTCCATTTCCATGCAATTTCCCTTCTCTCTCCCTTTCCCTTCCACCTCTCATCCCTGTTTAATGTTAATCTTCTTCTCATTCTCTTCGTCCCTACTCTGTTCTTAGTTACTCTCCTTACATCAAAGAAGACATTTGGCATTTGTTTTTAAGGGATTGGCTAGCTTCACTTAGCGTAATCTGCTCTAATGCCATCCATTTCCCTCCAAATTCTATGATTTTGTCATTTTTTAATGCAGAGTAATACTCCATTGTGTATAAATGCCACATTTTTTTATCCATTCGTCTATTGAAGGGCATCTAGGTTGGTTCCACAGTCTTGCTATTGTGAATTGTGCTGCTATGAACATGGATGCAGCAGTGTCCCTATAGTGTGCTCTTTTTAGGTCTTTAGGGAATAGACCGAGTAGGGGAATAGCTGGATCAAATGGTGGTTCCATTCCGAGCTTTCCAAGAAATCTCCATACTGCTTTCCAAATTGGCCGCACCAATTTGCAGTCCCACCAGCAATGTACAAGAGTACCCTTTTCCCCACATCCTCGCCAGCACTTGTTGTTGTTTGACTTCCTAATGGCTGCCAATCTTACTGGAGTGAGATGGTATCTTAGGGTGGTTTTGATTTGCATTTCTCTGACTGCTAGAGATGGTGAGCATTTTTTCATGTACTTGTTGATTGATTGTATGTCCTCCTCTGAGAAATGTCTGTTCAGGTCCTTGGCCCATTTGTTGATTGGGTTATTTGTTATCTTATTGTCTAATTTTTTTAGTTCTTTTTATATTCTGGATATTAGGGCTCTGTCTGAAGTGTGAGGAGTAAAGATTTGTTCCCAGGATGTAGGCTCCTTATTTACCTCTCTTATTGTTTCTTTTGTTGAGAAAAAACTTTTTAGTTTGAGTAAGTCCCATTTGTTGATTCTAGTTATTAACACTTGTGCTATGGGTGTCCTATTGAGGAATTTGGAGCCCGTCCCCACAGTATGTAGATCATAGCCAACTTTTTCATCTATCAGACGCCATGTCTCTGATTTGATATCAAGTTCCTTGATCCATTTTGAGTTAACTTTTGTGCATGGCGAGAGAAAGGGATTCAGTTTCATTTTGTTGCATATGGATTTCCAGTTTTCCCAACACCATTTGTTGAAGATGCTATCCGTCCTCCATTGTATGATTTTAGCCCCTTTATCAAATATAAGATAGTTGTAATTTTGTGGATTGGTTTCTGTGTCCTCTATTCTGTATCATTGGTCCACCCGCCTGTTTTGGTACCAGTACCATGCTGTTTTTGTTACTATTGCTCTGTAGTATAGTTTGAAGTCTGGTATAGCTATACCGCCTGATTCACACTTCCTGCTTAGCATTGTTTTTGCTATTCTGGGTCTTTTATTTTTCCATATGAATTTCATGATTGCTTTCTCTATTTCTACAAGAAATGCCGTTGGGATTTTGATTGGCATTGCATTAAACCTATAGAGAACTTTTGGTAATATCGCCATTTTGATGATGTTAGTTCTACCTATCCAGGAACAGGGTATATTTTTCCATCTTCTAAGATCTTCTTCTATTTCTCTCTTTAGGGTTCTGTAGTTTTCATTGTATAAGTCTTTCACCTCTTTTGTTAGGTTGATTTCCAAGTATTTTATTTTTTTTGAGGATATTGTGAATGGGTTGGTTGTCCTCATTTCCATTTCAGAGGATTTGTCGCTGATATACAGGAATGCCTTTGATTTATGCGTGTTGATTTTATATCCTGCCACTTTGCTGAATTCATTTATTAGCTCTAATAGTTTCTTTGTGGACCCTTTTGGGTCTGCTAGGTATAGAATCATGTCATCTGCAAATAGTGATAATTTGAGTTCTTCTTTTCCTATTTTTATGCCATTATTTTCTTTTGTCTGTCTAATTGCTCTGGCCAGTGATTCGAGAACTATGTTGAACAGAAGTGGTGAGAGAGGGCATCCCTGTTTTGTTCCAGATTTTAGAGGGAATGCCTTCAGTTTTTCTCCATTCAGAATGATGCTAGCCTGAGGCTTAGCATAGATTGCTTTTACAATATTGAGGTATGTTACTGTTATCCCTAGTTTTTCTAGAGTTTTGAACATAAAGGGATGCTGTACTTTGTCGAATGCTTTTTCCGCATCTATCGAGATGATCATATGGTTCTTATTTTTAAGCCTATTGATGTGGTGAATAATATTTATTGATTTCTGTATATTGAACCAACCTTGCATCCCAGGGATAAATCCTACCTGATCATGGTGCACAATTTTTTTGATATGTTTTTGTATCCGGTTCGCCAGAATTTATTGAGGATTTTTGCATCTAGGTTCATTAGAGATATTGGTCTGTAGTTTTCTTTCTTTGAAGTGTCTTTGTCTGGTTTAGGTATCAGGGTGATGTTGGCCTCATAGAATGAATTTGGATGTTCTCCCTCTTTTTCTATTTCCTGAAATTGCTTGAAAAGTATTGGTATTAGTTCCTCTTTAAAGGTTTTGTAAAACTCTGCTGTATACCCATCCGGTCCTGGGCTTTTCTTAGTTGGTAGTCTTTTGATGGTTTCTTCTATTTCCTCAATTGATATTGGTCTGTTTAGGTTGTCAATATCCTCCTGACTCAATCTGGGCAGATCATATGACTTAAGAAATTTATCGATGCCTTCACTATATTCTATTTTATTGGAGTATAAGGATTCAAAATAATTTCTGATAATCTTCTGTATTTCTGAAGTGTATGTCGTGATATTGCCTTTTTCATCCCGTATGCTAGTAATTTGAGTTCTCTCTCTAATTCTCTTCGTTAGCGTGGCTAAGGGTCTGTCGATTTTATTTATTGTTTCAAAGAACCAACTTTTAGTTTTGTCAATTTTTTCAATTGTTTCTTTTGTTTTGATTTCATGAATTTCAGCTCTGATTTTAATTATTTCTTGCCTTCTACTTCTTTTACTGTTGTTTTGCTCTTCTTTTTCTAGGATTTTAAGTTGAAGTATTAGATCATTTACTTGTTGGTTTTTTCTTTTTTTAAGCAATGAACTCCAAGCAATAAATTTTCCTCTTAGAACTGCTTTCAATGTGTCCCATAGATTCCGATATGTTGTGTCTGTGTTTTCATTTATCTCTAAGAACTTTTTAATTTCCTCCTTGATGTCTTCTATAACCCATTGATCATTCAGTAACCTATTGTTCATTCTACAAGTGATGCATGTTTTTTCCTTACTTCTTTTATCGTTGATTTTCAATTTCAGATAAGATGATCAGATAAGATGCATGGTATTATCTCTACTCCTTTATATTGTCTAAGTGTTGCCCTGTGACATAATATATGATCTATTTTTGAGAAGGATCCATGTGCTGCTGAGAAAAAAGTGTAACTGCTTGATCTTGGGTGGTATAGTCTATTTATGTCAATTAAGTCTAGGTTATTAATTATGTTATTGAGTTCTATAGTTTCCTTATTCAACTTTTGTTTGGAAGATCTGTCCAGTGGTGAGAGAGGTGTGTTGAAGTCTCCCATGATTATTGTATGGTGGTCTATTAGACTCTTGAACTTGAGAAGAGTTTGTTTGATGAACATAGCTGCACCATTGTTTGGGGCATATATATTTATGATTGTTATGTCTTGTTGGTGTATGGTTCCCTTGAGCAGTATGTAGTGTCCCTCTTTATCCCTTTTGATTAACTTTGGCTTGAAATCTATTTTATTTGATATGAGTATGGACACTTCTGCTTGTTTCCGAAGTCCATATGAGTGATATGATTTTTCCCAACCTTTCACCTTCAGTCTATGTATGTCTTTTCCTATCAAATGCGTCTCCTGAAGGCAGCATATTGTTGGGTCTTGTTTTGTGATCCATTCTACTAGCCTGTGTCTCTTAATTGGTGAGTTTAAGCCATTAACATTTAGGGTTATTATTGAGATATGAGTTGTTCTTCCAGCCATATTGGTTTATTTATGTTACTAAACATGGTTTGTTTTTCTCTTTGATTATCCACCCCCCCTTTACTGTACTACCTCCTGCTGTTGGTTTTCATTGATATTTTCCATTTCCTCTTCCTGTAATATTTTGCCGAGGATGTTTTGAAGAGATGGTTTTCTAGCTGCAAATTCTTTTAACTTTTGTTTATCATGGAAGGTTTTAATTTCATCTTCCATCCTGAAGCTTAATTTTGCTGGATACACAATTCTTGGTTGGAACCCATTTTCTTTCAGTGTTTGAAATATGTTATTCCAGGATCTTCTAGCTTTCAGAGTCTGTGTTGAAAGATCAGCTGTTATCCTGATTGGTTTACCCCTAAATGTAATCTGCTTCCTTTCTCTTGTAGCTTTTAAAATTCTCTCCTTATTCTGTATGTTGGGCATCTTCATTATAATGTGTCTAGGTGTGGATCTCTTATGATTTTGCACATTCGGCGTCCTGTAGGCTTCTAGGACTTGGGATTCTGTCTCATTCTTCAAGTCTGGGAAGTTTTCTCGTATTATTTCATTGAATAGATTGCTCATTCCTTTGGTTTGGACCTCTATACCTTCCTGTATCCCAATGACTCTTAAGTTTGGTCTCTTTATGTTATCCCATATTTCTTGAATGTTCTGCTCATGGTTTTTAACAGCCTTGCTAAGCTGTCTATGTTCTTCTCCAGTTGAAATACTTTGTCTTCATTGTCTGATGTTCTATCTTCTAAGTGTTCTACTCTGCTGCTAGTATTCTCAATTGAGTTTTTAAGTTGGTTTATTGCTTCCTGCATTTCCAGGATTTCTGTTTGTTTGTTTTTTATAACCTCTATCTCCCTGTATAATTGATCTTTTGCTTCTTGGATTTGTTTATGTAATTCATTGTCGAAGTGGTCGAAGTGGTCTTTCATTGTCTGATTTTGCTGTCTAATGTCTTCCTTGAGACTCCAGATCATCTGAAGCATGTATATCCTGAATTCTTTATCTGACGTTCCATCTGCTGCAGATATTATCACTTCTAAAGTTGAGTTGACCTGCATTGCTTGTGGTCCTTTCTTTCCTTGTCTTTTCATACTGATCGTGTTTCTTTCTGCTTGGTGAAAGTGTTGTGTTATTGATTTCCCCCCCTATATATTTATATTGCTCTTGCATAGTTGCAAAGTCTCCCTTGCAGGCTTTGGTGGTGGTTCTGCCCCTCCTCCAATTGGGGCAATGTGCCTACCACGCCAGCAGGCCGCTGGGCCTGTACTTTCGGTGGGCCTGTTCTTTGGGTGGTCACAGGTCCGCCTACCTTGCAGGCGTGAGCAGCGGCTCTGCCCCTCCACTGGCCGCTAGACCTGTTCTGTCTGTCGGTTGCAGGTCTGTCTACCTAGCAGGCGCTGGTGGCGGCTCTGCCCCTCCCCCAACTTTGGCGATGTGTCTGGCGGGCCACTGGGCCTGTTTTGTCAGTGGTCACGGTTCCGCCTACCTTGCAGGCGCGTGGGGCAGCTGTGCTCCTCCACAGGTTGCTGGGCCTGACCTGCCGGTGGGTCGCAGGCCTGTCTACCTTGCAGGCTCGGGGGGTGGCTCTGCCGCTCTGCAGATTGCTGTGCCTGTTCTGCTGGTGGGTCGCGGGTCCGCCTACCTTGCAGGCGCCCGACGGCTCTACCCCTCCCCTAACCAGGGCGATGTGTCTGGCGGGCCACTGGGCCTGTTTTGTCGGTGGTCACGGTTCCGCCTACCTTGCACGCGCGTGGAGCAGCTGTGTCCCTCCGAGAGTTGCTGGGCCTGACCTGCCAGTGGGTGGCAGGTGCGCCTACCTTGCAGGCGTGGGGGTGGCACTGCTGCTCTGTGGGTTGCTGTGCCTGTTCTGCTGATGGGTCGTGGGTCCGCCTACCTTGCAGGCGCCCGACGGCTCTACCCCTCCCCTAACCAGGGCGATGTGTCTGGCGGGCCACTGGGCCTGTTTTGTTGGTGGTCACGGTTCCGCCCACCTTGCAGGCGCGTGGAGCAGCTGTGCCCCTCCTCGGGTTCCTGGGCCTGACCTGCCGGTGGGTGTCAAGTGCGCCTACCTTGCAGGAGTGGGAGGTGGCTCTGCCACTCCGCGGGTCGCTGGGCCTGATCTGCTGGTGAGTCGCAGGTCTGCCTACCTTGCAGGCGCCCGGCGGCTCTGCCCCTCCCCCAACCGGGGCAATGTGTCTGGCCGGCCGCTGGGCCTGTTCTGTTGGTGGTCACGGTTCCGCCTACCTAGCAGGCACGTGGGGCAGCTGTGCCCCTCCGCAGGTTGCTGGGCCTGACCTGCCGGTGGGTCGCAGGTCTACCCTGCCTTGCAGGCTCGGGGGGTGGCTCTCTGTGAATAATTTTCTAAGAGCTACTATAGTTAATAAAAATATTTTTTTTCCTCAGTGTCAATTGATCTGTTTAGAAATGTAATAGATTTTTGTGTGTACATTTGGAAAAAAAAATAGGTGACACACAACTGTAGACTTTATTATGTTTGCGTTTAGCCCCATATTTTTATTTTTATTATTTTAAAAAGATAGTGAGAGAGAGAGGGAGAGAGAGAGAGAGAATTTTTAATATTTTTTTTTTATTTATGGGCGGACACAACATCTTTGTATGTGGTGCTGAGGATTGAACCCGGGCCACACGCATGCCAGGGGAGCACACTACCGCTTGAGCCACATCCCCAGCCCCAAACCCCATATTTTTAAAAAGTAAAGGTTTTCAGAGAATTCAAAATGGACAAAGTGGAGAAGAATCACTTATTTCTCCTGGTAAGCACATTATAAAGTCTTAGCTATTACATGCAAAACAAACATGAGAATATTTTTAAGGGCAATAAAGGACTATAAAGTTACTAGGGAACTCGGAATTCAAGAAACAATACTGTGTTGATTTATTTGTTTTTTCTTTCTTTTTTATCCCCTCACATATTCTGGACTGAGTGTTGGTGAATGCAGTAGGCCAGGAACATCTCTGGGTGGAGACAAGAAAAATTCCAAAAGAAGATTTTTCTTACTAGCTAAAGAACCATGAGAGCAGAAGTCTAGTAAAACATAAAACATTGAGACAATAATAATTCTATCTTAGCCAAATAATACGTATATGAAAAACATTAATTCCAGGCCAAAATTATCAGCAAAGACAGTGTGTAGCCTAAACTTTTGCCTTTGTTTTACTATAAGGAGACAAAGTTTCCCTTAAACATCCTCCACCATTGTGAAAACAGAGAGAAGCAAGTGGTGACATAATTTTCATTAGTGTTAGATGGTTATGGGGAATTCCCCTCATAATATCATTGGGTATGGAGAACCTAGACATAGCAATTGACAGTAATAAGTGTGATATCAGAAGAAGCACAGAGCCTAAGAAGAAAAGAATAAATGTGCCATTGGAAAAATACTTAATTGAATAATAGTTGAAATTTATCAAATTTAATAAAAGACACAATAAGCTTATGTATTCAGGAAGTTGAGGATTGAAAAAAAAATCAAAGAAATTCATACCAATGTATAATATAATTAAACTTTTGAACATTAAAGAAAATGAAAATGAAGAACAGATACATTACTTGTAGTTTTATACCAAATCAAATGATTCTCATAAGAAATTACAGAGGCCAAAAAGCAGTTAGATGATAAACTCAAAATGTTAAAAGGATGACT
Organism: Callospermophilus lateralis; assembly: GCF_048772815.1. Lineage (NCBI taxonomy): Eukaryota > Metazoa > Chordata > Mammalia > Rodentia > Sciuridae > Callospermophilus > Callospermophilus lateralis. Next base: position 70,294,011 of record NC_135325.1, read on the forward strand.
GACTAAATGGATGGTGTTGGAGAAGATAATCCTAAGTCAGCCAATCCCCAAAAAACAAATATTAAATATTTTTTCTGATATAAGGAGGTTGACTCATAGTGAGATTGGGAGGGAGAGCATGGGAGAAATAGATGAATTCTAGATAGGGAAGAAAGGTGGGAGGGAAAACGAAGGGGCAGGGGATTAGCAAGGATGGTGGAATGTAATGGACATCATTATACAAAGTACATGTCTGAAGACTTGAATTGGGTTTCAACATACTTTATATACAAGCAGAGATACAAAACTTGTGCTATATATGTACATTAAGAATTTCAATGCAAAAAAGGAAAAGAATAGCATTACCTTAGATTAGGTAGAGGGAAATGAAAGGAGGGAAGGCAGGGGATGTGGGGATAAGATAGAAAGTAGAATTAAACAGACATTATTACTTTAGGTATGTATGCGACTGTGTAACCAATGTGATTTTACAATATGTATATTCAGAAAAATGAGAAATTAAATCCCATCTATGTATGATATATCAAAGTATATAAGTACATTCTACTGTCATGTATAATTAAAACAAATAAAAAATTAAAAATGATGAATTATAACATGATTTCTATATTTCATGAAATTATATTTTGAAAACTGAATGAGAAATTAAGACATTCTCAGGTAAACAACAAATAATTCATTATCTGCCTTGAAAAGGTATAATACTTAAAAGGACTTCTTCCAGCTGAAATGAGAGAATATTAGAGAGCAATTTAGAGAACAACAGAGTTCCAGTCACATTAACCACATAAATATATATATATATATATATATATATATATATATATATATATATATATATATATAAAAGATAATATAAATGCAGTTTTTCTTTGCAATTATTTTCATTTCCAATATCATTTTAAAAGACAACCTCATAAAAATAATTATAACTATTATAAAATAAACTACAAAGGAATTAAAGTGATGTACTGCCAAAAAAACCAAAAAGCTTTTTAACTCAAAAGAAACCTGAAACCTGTGATGGAAGAATACAAGAACAAAATTATATAAGGTACATTTAAAAAATGACTACTTAAAATCCTACCATATCAGTGGTTATATTAAATGCAAGTGGACTGAAAACTCTAATTAAAGAATAGATTCACAAAATGTATGTAAAATAATGCTCAACTATGTGCTGTCTCGAAAGACACACATCAGATTCAAAACCAGTATAGATTGAAAGTGAAAATGTGGAAAAATATATACCATAAATATAGTAACCTAAATTCAGCTGAAGTAACTATAGTGATATCAGAATAAATAAACTTGAAGATAAAGATTTTATTGGAAACAAATATTTATATTTTACAATAATAAAATAAATTAATCATAAAAACTTCAAAAATTATTGACATATGTCTACCAAAAATGCTCCATGATTAAAAGAAAACAATGAAGAGAAATATTGTGAATAATAGTTAGATATTTTATTATTCTGTTTTGAATAATAGAACAATAGGCCTGGAATGGAAAAAAAGAAAGGAAATACTTGAATTGAACAGCCTCATAACCAACTATTTCTAATAGATCTCTATATAACATCTACCAACAATAGAAAACACAGCCATTATTTTCATGTGCACATGGGATGATCCCTAGCATTTATATGGTAATCCATAAAACAAGTATCAATACATTTGAAAAGATTGAAATAATTCCAAACACATTCTCACAATGAAATAAAATTTGAAATCAATAACACTAGGAAAAGTTGGAAATCTTTTTTAAAAATGTGAAAATTAAGGAACACAGTTTATTTTTTGTATTGGGAATTAAACCCAGGGATACTTAACCACTGAGTCATATAATATACATACATACATACATACATACATACATACATATACATACACATATACAGGATCTCTCACTAAGTTGCTTAGGTCCTCATTAAGTTACTGAGGCTGGCTTTGAACTCACTGTCCTCCTGCATTACCCTCTTGAACTGCTGGGATTATAAGCATGAGCCACCATGCCCAGCAGGGAAGCACTCTTAAATAATCAGTAGGTCAAGGAAGAAATTGCATGATAAATGTAAAAATATTTTTAGGTAAGTGAAATGTAGTCATCAGATATAAAATATACAGCATGTCACAAAAGCAGTGCTCAGAGGGAAATTTGTAACTTTAAATGAATATATTAAAAAGAACAAACATTTCATATAAATAACATCACATTTCAACTTATCAAACTATAAAAGAACACATTAACAAATCAGGCAGATGGAAGAAAATAAAGATTATAGCAGAAATAAAATATAGAAATGATTGAGAATGTAAGAAAAATCTCTAAAAATAAGAAATTATTTGAAAAGATCAAAATATTTCACAACATATTTGATGAACATGAATGGGGGTGCATGCACATTGAAATTATTGCAATCAGGAATGATTATGGAATGTTAAAATCGATGTTATAAGGGAGAAAATACCAAAAGAAAATATAATGAATTATTACATTCTAATATATCAGTTGATGTAAATGAAATGAACAAATCCTATAAACAAACAAGACTAAAATAAAATAGACAATAACAAGTACTGGGTAAATTTGGAGGAAATGGAAGCCTCATACATTGCTGGTAGAAATGCAAAATGCTGTAGCACTTGTGGAAAATAATTTAGAATTTTTTTTAAGTTGTTCAGAGATCCAAGATGAGAGAGATGAAGTAGGTTGCAGATCTCAACTCCTCTGCATTTTGTGATAAAAGCAATAAGAGAACAGCCGTCAGAGAGGTGGATAATTGAGGGAAGGCACAGATTCACAATTGGAACATCAGAGACTCAGGAACTCAAAAGTTCTGGTTCCTGGAAAAGAAAACCGGAGGGTTTGTTAACCTGGAACCAGGAACTGCACCATCAGAACAGACCTGGGAAGAAAGGTTAACAAAAGGAGAGAGGGAGAGGCAAAGCATACAAGCTTACTTCAGAAACAAAGGTAACTAGAAAGTCAGACTGAGTTAAGTTGGGAAAGAAACTGCAAAGCTGCCTGGCTTTTGAGAAATGCTCTCCTTTTCTCAACTTGCTGGTGACAGACAGTAATTAGCAGTAATTTTGCAGAGACCACCTCTAAGCTTAGAGATCAAAATCCTTACAGTTTCATCTCATCTAGAGATAAGCAGTTTATAATACAATAGGAAACACATTTGAAATGACATAACTGAAAATCCTATGTAGTGGGATTACCCCACATTGTCAGATGCCAAGACATCCACATCACACATCCCATGATGGTGGTTAAGGAAAGAGACACAGAAGCAAATAGATGGAACTAAAGAAGAAAGAGAAGGGAAGGAAATGGGAATGTGTCAGGAGCCATCCATGAGCTGTGTTTGTGAACTATTGTGCATAGTAGCCAAATGAGGGGATAGGCCTGGCACTGAAAGCTCTACATAAGGGAGTAATCACATGATGCAGGTGAAGCAAGACTCCACCCTTGAAACATTATCCCTGCCTCTGATGTTCCCACTACAAAATAAAGGAAATTGGGCTCACACCCTCTTTTCAGCACTCTTTCAAGGTGGAAACTGACCCTTAAGGTTGCAGAGATGTCCTGTCCTGAATTTGGAAAACTTATATCTGTGTTGTGTGATTTTCACCATTTTCTTAGCTTAATGTTGTAGTCAGCTCTTTTAAACCTGTTTTGTCTTGTCTGTGCAGGTTGTGAGCAAGACAAATGAGAAAAAAGAAAAGACTTACTGAGAAACAATCTAAGATTGCAAATGAAGATTGCTATATTCAGCTAAGCTATGGTTCAGAATCAAAGAAGTAATAAAAAAAATCCTTCAAAGATAAGCATAAACTAAAGGAATTCATGGTGTCTAAGCCAGCATTGCAGAAGATATTTAAAGAAATTCTCCACAAAGAAGAAGGTGATAAAAATATGAAGAGAACACAGACCCTGCACCTAAAAGAAAAAGAGCAGGCCCAAGTCTTCACCATGTTGCCTTAGAAACTGATTTCTTAACAAGACTCCTGAAGCACAAGAAGTAAAATCAAGAACCAATAAATAAGATGGAATCAAACTAAAAAGCTTTTTTCTCAGAAATGGAAGCAATCATTAATGAGAAGAGAGAGCCTACAGAATGGGAGAAAATCTTTACTGCATGCACCTCAGATACAGCATTAATCTCCAGGATATATAAAGAACTCGAAAAACTAAACACCAACAATCAAATAATCCAATCAATAAATGGGCAAAGGAACTGAACAGATACCTCACAGAAGAAATATGAATGGTAAGATAATATATGAAAAAAAGTTCAAAATCCCTGGCATTTAAAGAAATGCAAATCAATGACTATTCTGAGATTTCATCTCACCCCAGTCAGAATTACAATTATAAAATCTAAGCAACAATAAATGTTGGTGGGGGAAAAGGTATACTCATACATTGCTGGTGGGACTGCAAATTGGTACAACCACTCTGGAAAGCACTATGGGGATTCCTCAGACAACTTGGAATGCAACCACCTTTTGATCCAGTTATCCTACTCCTCAGTTTATACCTAAAGGACTTAAAATCAGCATATTACAGTATGCAGCCACACTGATGGTTATAATGGATGACTTCAAATAGTGAAACTGTGGAGCCAACTGTGATGCCCTTCAACAGATAAATGGATAAATAAAATGTGATTTATATGCTCAATTGGAATATTATTCAGTCTTAAAGAAGAATAAAATTATGGCATTTTGCAGGTAAATGAATGGAGCTGGAGAATATCATATTAAGCAAAATACACCAATCCCCCAAAACCAAATGCAGAATGTTTTCTCTGATATACAGATGCTAATTCACAATAGGAGGGCGGGAATTAGGGAAGAATGAGGTACTTTGTATTAGGCAGATGGGAGTAAAAGATGAAAGGGGTTATGGAGTTATGAAGGATAGTAGAATGAATCAGACATTATTACCCTATGTGCATACATGACTACACAAGGGGTATCATTCCACATCATGTACAACCAGAAGAATGAGAAGTTGTATGATGTGTCAAATGCATTCTACTGCAACGTATAACTATTTAGAACAAATAGAAAATATGAAGAGAACTTGGGAAAGAAAAAAAATCTCATTAAGAGATAATTAGGATCAACAAAGAAAGCCCTGTGTACTGGTACATGGAAAAATTCCACAAGAAGATAATAAATGAAGATAATAAATATTTGTGCCACAAATATTGTTGCATTTAATTACATAAAACAAACACTACTTAACATACATGCTAATATTTATCTCAACAAAATTATACTGGGTGATTTCAAAACATCTATCTCCCTGATAGGTCATTAAGACATAAAATCAGTAGTTACTACATACTTAAAACTCACATAGTTCAGATATACTACAGATATCTACAGAATATTTAATCAAAACCAGCTGAATATTCTTTCTCCTCTGTAGCTCAAAAAAAATTTTTCCAAAAGAGATTATGTTTTAGGTCATAAAGATGTCAGCAATTGCAAAAAGAAAAGTGATATAAAAAGATATATAGAAGCCAGGCATAGTGGTGCATGCCTGTAATCCCAGTGACTTAGGAGGCTGAGACGGGAGGGTTGCAAGTTTCAAGCCAGACTCAGGAATTTAGTGAGGCTGTAAGCAATCTAGCAAGATGTGGTCTTAAATAAATAAATAAATAAATAAATAAATAAATGGATGAATAAATAAATAAATAAAAAGATCTTGGGATGAATATATATATATATATATATATATATATATATAATATATATATATATATAGAGAGAGAGAGAGAGAGAGAGAGAGAGAGAGAGAGAGAGAGATCCCTGAGGATTGAAAACATGTGTCCACATAAAAGCTTTATGACAATGTTTGAAGCACTATTATTTCTAATAAACAAAATGCAGTAGTAATATAAATGTTTATGAATTAATATATCTCCACAAAAATATGGCATATTTATATAGAGTAGTATTTGAAAATAAAAAAGAATTAAATTCTGATACATGATAAAATATAAATGAACCTTGTAAATATGGTATTTAGTAAAAAAGCCAGAAATAAAAGTGGAAATATTGTATGATTCTGTTTGTACAAAATGTCCCACAAAAACAAATCCACAGATACAGAAAATTAATTATTATATTTTTCACCAGAGCTGCTGGGAAGGGTAAATAAAGAATGGCCCATACTTTCCATGGAAAATAATTTTTACTGAAGAATACAGCTAATCATGTATCACCTTAGTCGTTACTCCATTCCAAGGAGTCTGCTTGCCACAGTTTGATGAAACCAATAGTCACACATTTGCAAACTTTCTTGTCAGAATCAATAACCAACAGGAGATTAGAATTGATTAATAGTGAATCCTCTTCTTAAAGACTATTGTATTATAAAATCTATGGGTAGGGGGCTGGGACTCGGGCTCAGCGATAGAGCACTCACCTATCATGTGTAAGGCACTGGGTTCGATCTTCAATACTACATAAAAATAATAAAGATATTGTGTCCCACTACAGCTTAAAAAGTATTTTTAAAAAATCTATGGGTGTTCTGAAAATTTAGAAGCATGTTTTACCAAATAGTTATGGTATTGAGGTGCCAAATGTGGATATGAGATATCCCCCCAAAGCTCATATACTACACAATATAGCAATTATCAGAGTCACAACATTAGATTATGAGAGTGGTAACCTAATTTGGTAGATTAATTGATTTAAAAGTTTGATAATTTGAATGAATTACTCAGTGGTAACTCTAGGCATGTTGCGCATAGCTAGAGAAAACAGGACACTGTGGACATGTTTCCCTGGCTCCTCACTCACTCTCTCTTTCTCTCTTCTTCCTGGCTTCTAGGAGCTGAGCAGTTGTCCTCCACCATACACTTCCCCCATGATGTCTTGCCTTACCTCAGGCCCAGAGGATTGGAGTTGGCTGACCATGAATTGAATCTCTAAAACCATGAGCCCCAAATAAACTTCCTTCTTAAACTTAGTCTTGTCAGATATTTTGGTCACAGCAATGAAAACCAGACTAATATATCTTTGTTTTTGACAAGTTATTTTCCGTACTTATTGTCTTAGAAAGAAAAACTAAAATTGTTGTTAAAATTAAGGCTATTTAGGACTAAGATGATATGTGTTCCATGGAGAGCAAATCATGATAATTTTATCTGTATTTATTTTACATTAATTAGCAGAATATCTGCATCTTTATTCCTGGTTGTATAATTTTATTAGTGAATTATAGTTATACATAATATTGGGGTTATTTTTTCATATTCACAAAAGACTATATATTTTCATCACTCCTTTAATATCTCTTTATTCAGAATTTGAATCCTATAGGAAGAAAATAATTCATTTTAAATGATCTAGTTAAATTACTCATGGAACTTTCAAGGTATTATGAATAGCATATTCTCTAGTCAAGTATTTATACAAACATTTGTATATATAGTAGTTCTAAAAATAATGCATTAAAGTGTGGAGATAATACAATGCATTTTATCTGATCATAATGGAATGAAACTGGAAATCAATGATAAAAGAAGAAACGAAAAATCCTACATCATTTGGAAAATAAACAATATGTTACTGAATGATCAATGGGTTACAGAAGACATAAAGGAGGAAATAAAAAAATTCTTAGAGATAAATGAAAATACAGACACAACATATCAGAATCCATGGGACACAATGAAAGCAGTTTTAAGAGGGAAATTCATCGCCTGGAGGTCATTCCTCAAAAAAAGGAAAAACCAACAAATAAATGAGCTCACACTTCATCTCAAAGCCCTAGAAAAGGAAGAGCAAAACAACAGCAAATGTAGCAGAAGGCAAGAAATAATTAAAACCAGAGCAGAAATCAACGAAATTGAAACAAAAGAAACTATTGAAAAAATTGACAAAACTAAAAGTTGGTTCTTTGAAAAAATAAATAAGATCGACAGACCCTTAGCCATGCTAACAAAGAGGAGAGAGAACTCAAATTACTAACATACGAGATGAAAAAGGAAATATCACAACAGATGCTACAGAAATACAGAAGACAATTAGAAATTATTTTGAAACCCTATATTCCAATAAAATAGAAGATAGTGAAGACATTGATAAATTTTTTAAGTCATATGATTTGCCCAGACTGAGTCAGGAGGATACACACAATTTGAACAGACCAATATCAATGGATAAAATAGAAGAAGCAATCAAAAGACTACCAACCAAGAAAAGCCCAGGACCAGATGGGTATACAGCAGCGTTTTACAAAACTTTAAAGAAGAATTATTACCAATACTTTTCAAGTTATTTCAGGAAATAGAAAAAGAGGGAGCTCTACCAAATTTATTCTATGAGGCCAACATCACCCTGATTCCGAAACCAGACAAAGACACCTCAAAGAAAGAAAACTACAGACCAATATCTCTAATGAACCTAGATGCAAAAATCCTCAATAAAATTCTGGTGAATTGGATACAAAGGCATATCAAAAAAATTGTGCACCATGATCAAGTAGGATTCATCCCTGGGATGCAAGGCTGGTTCAATATACGGAAATCAATAAATATTATTCAGCACATCAATAGACTTAAAGATAAGAACCATATGATCATCTCAGTAGACACAGAAAAAGCATTCGACAAAGAACAGCATCCCTTTATGTTCAAAACACTAGAAAAACTAGGGAAAACAGGAAATTACCTCAACATTGTAAAAGCTATCTATGCTAAACCTCAGGCTAGCATCATTCTGAATGGAAAAAATTGAAGGCATTCCCTCTAAAATCTGGAACAAGACAGGGATGCCCTTTATCACCACTTCTATTCAATATAGTTCTTGAAATACTGGCCAGAGCAATTAGACAGACTAAAGAAATTAAAGGCATAAAAATAGAAAAATAAGAACTTAAATTATCACTATTTGCAGATGATATGATTCTATACCTAGAAGACCGAAAAGGGTCTACAAAGGAACTACTAGAACTAATAAATGAATTCAGCAAAGTGGCAGGATATAAAATCAACATGCATAAATCAAAGGCATTCCTGTATATCAGTGACAAAACTTCTGAAATGGAAATGAGGAAAAACACCCCATTCACAATATCCTCAAAAAAAATAATAAATACTTGGGAATCAACCTAACAAAAGAGGTGAAAGATTTATACAATGAAAACTACAGAACCCTAAAGAGAGAAATAGAAGAAGATCTTAGAAGATGGAAAAATAAAAGACCCAGAATATCAAAAGCAACTCTAAGCAGGAAGTATGAATCAGGCGGTATAGCGATACCAGATTTCAAACTTTACTACAGAGCAACAGTAACAAAAACAGCATGGTACTGGTACCAAAACAGGCGGGTGGACCAATGGTACAGAATAGAAGACACAGAGACCAATCCACAAAGTTAGAACTATCTTATATTTGATAAAGGGGCTAAAAGCATACAATGGAGGAAGGATAGCATCTTCAAAATGGTGCTGGGAAAACTGAAAATCCATATGCAACAAAATGAAACTGAATCCCCTTCTCTCGCCATGCACAAAAGTTAACTCAAAATGGATCAAGGAGCTTGATATCAAATCAGAGACTCTGCACCTGATAGAAGAAAAAGTTGGCTCCGATCTACATATTGTGGGGTCATGATCCAAATTCCTTAATAGGACACCCATAGCCCAAGAGTTAATAACAAGAATCAACAAATGAGACTTACTCAAACTAAAAAGTTTTTTTCTCAGCAAGAGAAACAATAAGAGAGGTAAATAGGGAGCCTACATCCTGGGAACAAATTTTTACACCTCACACTTCAGATAGAGCCCTAATATCCAGAGTATACAAAGAACTCAAAAAAATAAACAATAAGATAACAAATAACCCAATCAACAAATGGACCAAGGACCTGAACAGACACTTCTCAGAGGAGGACATACAATCAATCAACAAGTACATGAAAAAATGCTCACCATCTCTAGCAGTCAGAGAAATGCAAATCAAAACCACCCTAAGATACCATCTCACTCCAGTAAGATTGGCAGCCATTATGAAGTCAAACTACAACAAGTGCTGGCGAGGATGTGGGGAAAAGGGTACACTTGTTCATTGCTGGTGGGACTGCAAATTTGTGCAGCCAATTTGGAAAGCAGTATGGGGATTCCTTGGAAAGCTGGGAATGGAAATACTATTTGACTCAGCTATTCCCCTTCTTGGACTATTCCCTAAAGACCTTAAAAGAGCGTACTATAGGGATACTGCTACATCCATGTTCATAGCAGCACAATTCACAATAGCTAGACTGTGGAACCAACCTAGATGCCCTTCAACAGATGAATGGATAAAAAAATGTGCATTTATACACAATGGAGTACTACGCAGAACTAAAAAATGACAAAATCATGGCATTTGCAGGGAAATAGATGGCACTAGAGCAGATTATGCTAAGTGAAGCTAGCCAATCCCTAAAAAACAAATGCCAAATGTCATCTTTGATATAAGGAGAGCAACTAAGAACAGAGCAGGGAGGAAGAGCATGAGAAGAAGATCACCATTAAACAGGAACAGGATGAGAGGGGGGAAGGAAACGGAGAGAGAAGGGAAGTTGCATGGTAAAGGAAGGAGACCCTCATTCTTATACAAAATTACATATAATAGGAAGTGAGGGGAAAGGGGGAAAAAATCAAGAGAGAGAAATGAATTACAGTAGATGGGGTAGAGAGAGAAGATGGGAGGGGAGGGGAGGGGAGGGGGGATAGTAGAGGATAGGAAGGGCAACAGAATGCAACAGACACTAGTATTGCAATATGTAAAAAAGTGTAAACGATGTGATTTTGCAATATGTATACGGGGTAAAAATGGGAGTTCATAATCCGCTTAAATCAAATGTATGAAATATGATATATCAAGAGCTTTGTAATGTTTTGAACAACTAATAATAAAAAAAAATTTAAAAAAATTAAAAAAATTAAAATAAAGCATTTTATTAGGGCCATTTTAAATATTATCTGTCTTACTTATCTCTACATTTATATCATATTCCCTGTATCCAATATAGTAGACAACAGAGAAGTTATTTAAAATAAATAAGTGGATGAATTACTGAAACCTTTCAGTAAATTTTTCTGCTTGAAGACCAGATCCAGAGTTGGATTAATGTCAGAAAAATACCATTTAAAATCACCTCAAACTTTGAACTTACTCCAAAGTCAATGTTTCTGTAGGAACAAGGACTATGTTTCAGTGATTGTGTATATACACTAGCAACAGTGATTCCCCTATAATAGTTTATGCATTATGTTAAATTTAACAAAGTAAATGAGGTACAGGTGTGCTTTGATCACTATGGCTCATACTGCTCTTCAAGTAGACAGTTCTATTGTACACCAGGCGGAGCTCTTGCAGGGGTTCACCCAGGTATGCACACCACGGGGGACTAAAAAACAAATATTGTAAACTACTGTTGTTTTGATCAGCAGGATTCAGATTATGATCCTTCTCACCTCTTATACCATTTCCATTTACTGATACACATATATAAGATATAAATTGCAGCCAAAATGCTTTCAATGTGAATATTGTCACTAAAGTAAACCAGGTATTTTCAGATTTCTTTGAAGTAAGACTCAGAGTAAAAATTAAATGGCAAGAATTATACAATGTATTTGTCAATAAGTAATGGGAAAACTATCTTCTATTATGCACATCCACTTTCCACTCAACACATAGAAGATTTTCTCTTCCTCCTCATGTCTTTACAAATCAGTAAAGAATTTAAGTTTAGTAGTCAGATGCTAGCACTTTGCATGTGTTTTCCCCACATCATTTTTTTTTATTTGCTTAATTTTACATTGTTTGAACTGATACAATAATGGTCCAAGTTGTCCTATTAGTGCCCTTGGAGTAGCTTTTTTATCTAGTAAATTATGCTTAAAATCTTTGTGGTAAATAATTAATTAGTTGCATTCAGCATTGCTGATCATCATTCTTGGACTGACACAACCAGAGGAAAGTTCTTGTATTCATGCAAAAGTGTATGAAAGGAATGGAACCTTACTAATCACAGTGATCATGAGAGTTATACACTGTTTATGAATCTTTTTTGGTACTGTTATGACAGTTCCCAAGCTGCTAATATGAGGAATATTCAGATAGTATTGAAAATGAGTGTTGGCAGAATGGTAGTGACTCTGTTCATGTTTCATCTATGTATTTATACAGAGTTCAGACTAAAAGAGCTATGATGTGTTTACAATAGTGTGGATTATTTCTTCCATGTCCCTTAGAACAAATTATTCCACTCTGCAAAACTGAAAGAAATGAAATAGATTTTATACCATTTTAATTAAGATTTATAATTCCACATAAAACATTTAAATATCACCATTTGAACAAAATGAGCCAAAATTAGTCCTCCAGAAATCACAAGTAGGTTTTGAGGTAAGAATTTGGAACTACAAAGCAGCCTATATCCATTTCAATTCTATTTTGAGTATAATGATGTGTTTAGTTGTAATCTGGAAATATAATGTTCAACACAAAGAGATGTTTGTCTGTCTTTGTGTTTTTAGGTCACTGAGCATTGAACTCATGTTAACGTACAAACTGGTAAAAGGGAATGGACTCTGGTATCTTCATATTTCTGAGTTTCTTCATTAAAAGGCTAGCTTAGGGCTGAGGTTGTAGCTCAGCAGTAGAGTGCTCACCTGGCACGTGCAAGGCCCTGTGTTCAATCTTCAGCACCACATAAAAATGAATAAAAAGAAGGGCATTGTGTACAGCTAAAAGAAATAAATATTTAAAAAATAAATAAATAAATAAAAGGCTTGCTTATGTTCCATGTGAATATAATTTTTTTTTTTGAGAACTCGCTTTGTAGAAGACATGATGCTTTACTTCTCTTTTATAGTTCTTGGAAGAGCACTGTTAATATTAGAGGGCTTCCAGTCTATATTTAGATAGACAAATAAGTAGATATAAGCAGATGATAGATAAGATAGATTATAAATAAATACATAATGCAATCCATTGAAGTGACTGTAATATAAAGGTTTCTCATATTTCTCATTAAGAGGACTTTAAATATGTATGTCTTAATGAATGTTAATAACCACGAATCACCACCTATAACAAGTTTTGCTAATCCTAATGTATGGAAATAACTTTATTTAGCCAACATTTTAGATGGTTTTACTCTCTCCCCATGACTTTCATGTTATAATGGAAAATATTTGAAATTAAATATTTAGTAAAAGGTAATTGCTATCTGAATTAAAGTAAATCAAAAAAAAGAAAAAAAAGAATTAAAGTAAATCAAATAAAAATAAAAGATATAACCATTGACATAACTGGGCAAAGGATACATTACTTATCTTTACTATTTTTGCAACTCTCTGAATTTACTTAGCAGTAACATTAATAAAAGAGTCACACCTCGGTAATATAACTTGTCAGAGTAGTATTCATCAAGATGGTTTTGGATTATCAAGATCTTTTCCCTTATGAAGAAAGAAAATACAAAAGAATAAAGGTATAAACACTTTAGAATGATGTCTGTCCTGTTCATGGTCTTTCTTTTTCCCCTTATTTTCATGTATTAGATTTAAATAAAAGTCCAGGATTATTGATGTCAATGAAATATTGAGTGTAGCAAAATATTCCACCACATGTTCATTGAAATGTAAATTACTAACAAAATCAAGTATGTGGGATGATGGAATTTTTTCAAGGAGGAATAAAAATGCTCAGGTTAATTTTGGAAACATTTTTTTTGTAGTTTCTTTAAAAGTTAACCATATGTCACTTAGTTGTATATGTGTGGGCTTCCTATTCTTTCATTACTCTGCTCACATATTTTTCATCAAAACCACACTTTCATGATAACTGTAGCTTTTTTTGTACCAGAGATTGAACTCAGGGGCACTTGACCATTGAGACACATCCCCAGCCCTATTTTGTATTTTATTTAGAGTCAGGTCTCACTGAGTTGCATAGTGTTTCACTTTTGCTGAGGCTGGCTTTGAACTCGTGGTCCTCCTGCTTTAGTGTCCCAAGCCACTGAGATTAAAGGTCTGCACCACCATGCCCAACTAACTGCAGCTTTTTACCATGTGCTTAACTCATTTTCAAACTTCAATTTTTTTTCTTGTCCTTCAAAATTGAATTAGCTGTCTTAGGTCTTTTGATGCTCTTTATAAACTTTAGAATTAATTTGTTGATATCCACAAAATGACTCTCTGGGATTTTGGTAAGGATTCCAAATATATAGATCAATTTCAGAAGAACTGATATCCTGACAAATTAGGTCTTACTATTCATAAACATGAAATATCTTTCCATTCATTTTTTTTCTTTGATTCTTTCTTTAGAGTTTTTTATTAGAGTTGTATATGTATACATACTAGGTGGATTCAACCTGACAAACCCATGCGTGCATTGAATTCAATATCAGTCCATAATTCTTCCTTTTTCTCTCCTGTCCTACCTCCTCTCCACCATTATCCTTTTTCAACTTTACTAGACTTCCCTTTGCTGGTCTATTTACTTATATTTGTTTGGTCCTTTCCACACTTTCCCATAGGTGAAATGCATTGTGGTATGTTTATATACGCACATAACATGATTTCTTAAGAATTCATTTGACATTGCTTCTTCTTTCCCATCCTTCCACTCCGTCTCTTGATCTCCATCTTCTACATCATTGATCCTCCCTTTATCTTTATGAAATCCTATTCTCTTCCCCATTTCTGTATTTTATTCTGGCGTCCATGAGAGAAAACATTTACTACTGAATTTCTGAATTTGGCTTATTTCACTTAGCAAGATACTCTCCCTTTCCATCCATTTCCAGAATGTGCCAGAATTTCATTATTCTTTATAGTGGAGCATTTCATTTGTGTTTTATAGTTTTATCCATATAGATTAATACATGTGCACAGATTGTTGTCTGAGTATTTTCTTTCTGAAGGGTGTTAACATAAATGGTATTGTGTGAAAAGGGGTTTTAAATTTCAAATTTCACTATAATAAACTGACTTTTTTCTTTTCTTTTTTTTAGTCAACTGATCTTTGACAAAGTATCAAAGATGGCACAGTGGAGAAAAAAGTCATCTTTCTTCCTTTCTTTCCTTCTTTCTATCCTTCTTTCTTTCTGCATGTGATGCTCTGCATTGAGCTCAGGGCCCTGTATTGAAAAATAGAACTACACCATTAAGCTACATATCCATCCCAAAGATGATCTTTTGCAAACTTTGCTGGGACAGTTGGACATCCACATGAAAAAAAAATCAATCTAGACATAGATCAAGCACTCTTCACCAAAATTAACTGCCACTGAAAATACACAACACTTAAAATTCAACAACATGATAATGGGCAACTTTATTTAAAACTTTATTTTATGAACATATAAAAAGTTGCTTCACATGATATATCATTAGGGTACTAAAAATTAAAACAACCGTGAGGTTCCAATTCGCACCTATTAGAATACACAAGATCCAGAGGACTGACAACACCAAATACTAGAGAAAGGCCCTGGGTTTCATCCCTACTCATTGGAATGCAAAACTATACAGCCATTTTTAAAGACAGTTTGGCATGTTTGAACAAGACTAAACAAACTTTTACTATATTTTTCACACCTTGGCATTAACCAAAGCAGTTGAATACATAACTAAACAAAAAAGCTGCATATAGATGTTTATGACAAATTTATTCACAATTATCAAAAGCTGGAAGTATCTGTGATGCCATTCAATATATTAATCATTAAATAAATGGTGAACAATACAATGCTAATGACAATAGAATGCTATTCAGTGCTGAAAATACATGATATATCAAGTAATGAAAAGATAGGGAGATAATTTATATGCACATTGCTAAGGGGAAAATACCAATCTCAAAAATCTGCATACTAGAGTATTCCAACTATGTGATATTCTGGAAAAGACAAAACTATGAGGAGACTAAAAATATCACTGTCTTCCAGGGGACAGTGGGTTGGAATAGATCACAGAGGATTTTTGTTTTGCTGTTGACTATAGCTTTATTTATAATAGGAAAGTTGGAAAGACTTTAATAGATTAGAGACTGGAATGTATCCCCTGGGTGAATTCTTCATCATCAGAAATAGTGATATTGAAAAAGTTTGCTTTAATATTAACTGAAAAGAAGGAATCATAATGTTATATACAAAATGATTTTGGTTAAATACATATAAAAATAAGAAATATTTAAGAGTTTTGCAATTCTTTCTTTTTTCTCTTCCTCATGTGTGCTTAAATTTTATTATTTGTATGATTTTAAATATTAGAATTTATTTACTGATATTTTTATTTTTTATTTGTTGTTTTTAGAAATACATGATAGTAGGGTATATTTTGAAAGACTATACCTACATATGTGCAACACATTACAATTTTGATCCTATTCTTGTGGTTGAACATGATGTAGATATGCACTGGTAATGTATTCATATAGGAGCATAGGAAAGTTATGTGTGATTCATTCTCCATTTTTTCCTCTTTCTATTCCCCCTCCATTCCCTTGATTCCCCTTTTTCTAATCCAATGACCTTTAATACTTTCCCTCCCTAACCTCCCTTGTTATGGGTTAGCATCCAAATATCAGAGAGAACATTAAGACTTTGTTTTCATGGGATTGGCTTATTTCACTTAGCACAACATTCTTCAAGTCCATACATTTACTGGCAAGTGCCATGATTTCATTCTTCTTTAGGGCTGAGTAATATATATATATATATATATATATATATATATATATATATATATATATATATATATATATAAAACATTTCCTTTATCCATTCAACTGTTGAAGGTCATCTTGGCTGGTTCCATAGCTTGGTTATTGCGAATTCAGCTGCTATAAAAATTGATGTGACTGCATCACTGTAGTATTCTAATCTTAGGTCCTTTGGGTATAAACCAAGGAGCAAGATTATTTGGTAAAATGGGGGTTTCATTTCAAGCTTTGTAAGGAATCTCCATACTGCTTTCCAGAGCAATGTGCAGTATCACCAGCAATGTATGAGTGAACCATTTCCCCCACATCTTCACCATATTTATTGTTGCTTGTATTCTCTTGATAATTGCTATTCTGACTGGGATGAGATGAAATCATAAGTGTAGCCTTACGTTTTGTGCATGGTGAGAGTTAGGGGTTTAATTTCATTTTGTTGAATATGGATTTCCAGTTTTCCCAGCACCATTTTTTTTAAGAGGCTATCTTTTCTCCAATGCATGTTTTTTTGGCACCTTTGTCTAATATAAGATAATTTTAATTTTGTTGATTAGTCTCTGTGTCCTCTATTCTGTACCATTGGTCTACTAGTCTATCTTGGTGCCAATACCATGCTGTTTTTGGTACTATTGCTCTGTGGTCTGGTATAGTAATGCCATGTGCTCCACTTTTCCTGCTAAGGATTGCTTTAGCTATTCTGTGTCTCTTATTTTTCCATATGAATTTCATGACTGCTTTTTCTATTTCTATGAAGATTATCAATGGGATTTTGATTGGAATTGCATTAAATTTGTATAGTGCTTTTGGTAATATTTTGTCAATATTAATTCTGCCTATTCAAGAACAAGGTAGATCTTTCCATATTTTAAGGTCTTCTTTGATTTGTTTCTTTAGAATTCTGTAATTTTTACTATATAGATTTTTCACCTCTTCAAGGACCTAGGAATAAAACCAGAGGCCCTGCATCTAATAGAAGAAAAAGTAGGCCCTATTCTCTTTCATGTGGGATTAGGCCCCAATTTCCTTAATAATACTCCTTTGGCACAAGAATTAAAATAATGAACCAATAAATGGGATAGAATCAAACTAAATTGTTTCTTCTCAGCAAAATAAAAAAAATCTGTGAGGTAAATAGAAAGCCTATATCTTGGGAGCAATCTTTATTCCTCACATATCAAAAAGAGCATTAGTCTCTAGGGTATATAAAGAACTAAAAAAGCTAAACACCAAAAAAATAAATAAATAACCCAATCAATAAATGAGCAAAGGACCTGAACAGACACTTCTCAGAAGATGACTTAAAATCAATCAACAAATATGAAAAAATGTTTATCATTGCTAGTAATTAGAGAAACGCAAATCAAAACTACTCTAAGATTGCATCTCACTCCAGTCAGAATGGCAGCTATTAGGAAGACAAACAACAATAATTGTTGACGAGGATGTGGGGGAAAAGGTACACTCATATACTGCTGGAGGGGCTGCAAATTGGTGCAGCCACTATGGAAAGCATTATGCAGATTTCTTGGAAAACTGGGAATAGAACCACCATTTGACTAGCTATCCCTCTCTTCAATCTATACCTAAAGGAGTTAAAAACAGCATACTACATGGACACAGCCACATCTATGTTTACAGCAGCACAATTCACAATAGCCTAACTGTGGAACAAACCTAGATGCCCTTCAATAAATGAATGGATAAAAAAATGTGGCATATACATACACAATGGAATATTACTTAGCAATGAAACAATAAAACCATGGCATTTTCAAGTAAACAGAGTTAAAGAAAATAATGCTAAGTGAAGTAAGCCAATCCAAAAAGACCAAACGCTGAATGTTTTCTCTGATATAAGGAGGCTAATTCACATTGGGGTAAGCAGGGGGAGTGGGAGGAATAGATGAACTCTAGATAGGGCAGAGGTTTGTGAGGGGCAGAGAGGGATTATGGGTTTAGAAATGATGGTGAAATGTGATGGACAATACTATTTAAAGTACATGAATAAAGACACAAATTGGTGTGAATATACTTTGTGTACAAACAGAGATATAAAAAATTGTGCTCTATATGTTTAATAAGAATTGTAATATATTCTGCTGTCATATTTATATAAAAATTAATAAAAAATAAGTGAATAAAAACAAAATATTAAGAGAGAAGACTGAAAAATTTGTAGCTTTTTTTCATTCTCTAATTACTAGAGATGTTGAATGTTTTTTCATATTTTTTTAACTACTCATATTTCTTCTTCTGTGAAGTGTCTGTTGTTTTGCCTATTTCTTGATTGTGTGTTTTTTTTTTTTTTTTTTTTTTGTCGGTGGTAAGTTTTTTGAGTTCTTTAAATATCCTGGGATTAATGCTCTATCTGAGGCATAGGTGGTAAAATTTTTCTCCCATTTTGTAGGGTCTCTGTTTATGTTCTTCATTGTTTCCTGTGCTGAGAAAAAGCTTTTTAGTTTGATACCATCTCATTTGTTGATTTTTTATTTTACCTCTTGTGCTTTAGAAGTCTTATTTAGGAAGGCTGTTTCTGAGCTGCTATGCTACACAGATGATTTTTGAGGTAGGCAACATACTCTGAATCATATTTTAATGGTGGATACATGTTATTATATATTTGTCAAAACTCATAAAATGTACAAGACCAAGAAGTAGCCTTAATGGACACTAAGGGAAACAATGATGTAAATGTAGGCTCATCAATTATAAAAAGTGTATTAACTGGTGAGGGATTGATGTTGGGAGGCTATACTTGTTTGGAGGCCAGAAGTATTTAGAAAATCTGTACCTAAATTTGAATCTACTTCTCAATCATGTTGGCAACCTAAAAAAATTAACCATGTACTTACCCTATGTTCTTCAGAGAAAGCAAACAAATAGGAGATAAATAAAATGTGATAAGTATGTACACAATGCTACTCAGCAATCAAAGGTGAGTAAGTACTGATAGATCTTAACACTGCATAATAGGATACTCCTGTAAAAAATAACTAAAAATATGTACATGGCTTCATAATTAGGTAATGGATAAAAGGTTGGAAGAATTTTAAGCTTTTTTTGAAATTAAAAGCCTAGGTTGCCTTAAGAAGACTTTTGGCTGAGTTATGAATGTTAAAGTTGAGTTTTTCAAGGACTAGAAAAAATAATTTGTAAAGAAAATTTCTATTATCTTAAAGATAAATATATTGTCACAAAGAGAATGTTGCTAGAAATATGAACTAAATGCAATTCATATGAAACCTCAGAGAAAAATTACAGAGTTCTTTGGACTAGTAACTCCTTTATTCCTTTAATGCTTCCCATCTAAGAGTGGAAACAACTATTCTATACCTGTCTCACTATTGAATCTTGGAAGCAGATATTTTTTTCTAGTTTATAAATGTCTGTGTAAATAGATAATTTTTACCAAGGATGGATCAAAACCAGAGAACACTATAAACCTGATTTAGATGAAATCTAAATGAGATTATGTACTTATAGTGAATACAGAATAGGTTAAGACTTTGGAGTATATTGAGGTGGGCTGAATTTATTTTGCACATGGGATCAATGTGAATTTTAGAAGTCCAGAGGGCAGACTGTACTTGGTTGGATAGTATTTCCCACTACCATATGTCCTTCTTTGAATGCTAGAATATGAACTTATTTGGACAAAAGTCTATTGCAGATGTTGTTAATTATATGATGGCATATTGGAGTAAAATGCAACTCTAAACTAAAATGATTTGTTGTCTGTATAAGAAGAGTGGAAGAGATGCAGAGGGATGTGACAATGAGGAAGATTAGAGTGGTGAATCTACCAGACAAGGCACATCCAGCATTACCAGCAACTACCAGAAGTTAAGAAGAACCAAGTAAGTATCTTCTCTAAGGTTTTAAAAGAAAGCATGAACCTGCCAATACTGTAATTTTAGACTTATAGCCTCAGAAATATGAGACAATACATTTCTCTTGTTATAAGCCCCCAATTTTTTAGTTTGTTATGGTAGCCCTAGGAATTGGACTCATCAGTCTGTTCTAATCAGGTAAATTTAGGACTGGAATTCTTAAGTCCAAACATGCTTCTTTACCATAAAAAGTAAAAAATAAATTGGAACCTTAGTTTTCAAGTGATGACACACAGAAGAAATGCTAACTTCCTCTGAAGGAAGTCACTTTAAATAAATGTGTTAATTATATAGCACTCATAAAATTGCAAGAAACCTGAATTTTAACATTAAAAATCAGTAAGCACATGACTGATTCATGTTATTATAAATATATGCATGAATAAAGGATCTCTTAAACTGTAAGGTTGACCAACAGATTTTAATAAAGCTAATTTTGAGAAATTTATTGATATGATTTCTTATTCCATATACTAAATATTCTTTAGGAAACTTCCACTTGTGGAATTTGTTCTGATATTTTTGAATAATAACCATACTCTGAATTGTCTATTAGCATTCATGTCCCAATTTCATATCTGTGTGTGCAGACTTCCTTCATTTCATAACACAACACATAGATTTAATGTAGATGCCTTCAGGAACCAAGACATTAAAGAGATTTTCAAAAAGGGAAAACAATTCTGCATTGTTCTTTTCAGTTTTGTTTTTTTTAATGCAGTTATAAAATGTTACCTAAATGACATTATAATGGCCATTATTAAAAACACAAAAGAAAAACATTGTTAGTGAGAATGTAGAGAGAAGGAAACCCTTACACACATTTGATGAAAATGTAAAGCAAAATCATTATGGAAAATTGTATAGAAGCTTCTCAAAAAATTAAAAGTAGAGTTTCAATATGACCCAGTAATAACCCTACTAGGATATAACCAAAGGAATTACAATCAGTATATTGCAGAGTTGTTGACACTCTCATATTTATTCCAACTCTATTCACAATAGCCAAGGTATGGAATCAACTTCAGTGTCCAAAAACAGATGAATAAAGAAAATGTGGTACATATACACAGGGAAATACTATTGTATCATAAAAGATATGAATCCTTTCATTTGTGACACCATGGAATTACCAGGAAGACATAATGTTAAGTAAAATAACCCAGATTCTGAAAGACAAATATTGCATGTTCTTGCTCATATGTGGAATCCACAAAAACCAACCTCAAAAAAATGAGAGTAGAATAGCCATTAACAAAAACTAGGAAGATTAGTGGAGAGGGAAAAATGGATAAAGGTTGGTCAACAGGGATTTGTTTACAGTTAGATAAGAGGAGTAAACTCTGGTGTTCTATGAAATAGTACACTGAATATAACTAACAATAATAAATATTTCCAAATAGTAAAAGAGAGGATTTAAAATTTTATAAAAATAAAGAAATGATAAGTTTTTGTACCGATGGGAATGAGATTAGCCGGATTTCATCATTACATATTTATGTGTCTATCAAAACATCACATTGTATCCCATAAATGTGTCCAATCACTAATGTGCTTATTAATTAAAAATAAAAAACAAAAATAAAAATCAATATGATTAAGATTAAGTAATTTTAAGCTTATTATTTAGTGTCTGTTAATAAAAAATAGCTTACTGAATTATGTAGACAAAATATGTGTGTTCTTAGTTATTTACAATTATAATTTTTTATGCCTCATTCTATACTTCTCCAAAATTTCTTCTTTATCCACTTCAAACCTTTATCTCTTCACCTCCAATATTCTCCTGTTTACATGTAAATTTATACTCATTACTCTTGTCCCCATATTTTTCTGCCTATTACTTCTTTATTCCATCAAATCTCCTTCTCTAATACAGTTTCTCCATCATCCCCTTTTGTGCATTTTTAGTTTGCATAGGAGCACATCATGGGATCTATTCTTTTAATATTATTTTAAAACTCTATAGTACAGCATCTTCAACTATAGAATTATATTGCATAAAGATCTCTAGAACTTTTTCATCTTATATAATTGAAATTTTATTCTTGAGGCTTATTATCATGTTCATTTATACAATTTAATATATCCACCCAAAAAGCTTCTCTTTTATCAAATAACACATAGAAAGGGTTATTTTTTTCTTTGAGAGAATGCAAAGAATTATAATATTTGAAGGATAGTGTGAAACAAAGTGAAAATACATATTCCTGGAGAACAAATAAGGAGAATATCATGAGCAAAAAATCTTGCTGTTTCTAACTTTGCGTCCTTCTGTCCTTACTTGGAAAATTCTGGATACACCATTTTTATCACGTTATTTACTGAATCAAATATCTTTAAGAAGCAAATATTTTAAATTTTCTCAAGTTCAAGTTCCAGTATAGTAAATATCAACAACCTAATGCAGGAAGAGAGAATCTCTTTGGGTCAGGGATAACTTTATGAGTTTTAAGGATCCCTGAAACCCTTTAAATCTGCTAAATTAAACAACAATTAGAGGAAATAGAATTGGATAGAGAGTACCTAATATAATGCATTATTATTTCTTTTAAATCATTTTATTTGGAAAATTATAGATTTGTAAGCAGTTTTAAAGATAGTACACATAGGTCCCACATACCCTTAGCCCAAGTTATGCCCATCTCAAGATACCAGGAAATAAGTGTGGGTAAATTTGTGTAACCACCATTGTAATATAGGTATATACATTTCCAACCCTGTCACTTATGGCTTATCTCATTGTGGCTTCTCCAAATAATTTATTTTATTATTATTTTATATACTATAGACTACATTATGTAATGCATTACCTTATATATTAACATTTTTACAGTATTATTTCATACATTATTTGAGGAAAATATTTGATTAATGCTTATTTAGTTATGAAAACAAACATGAAAAAACTTTCCTACTATTAGTTTTATTTATTTTTTATTAGTTGTTCAAAACATTACAAAGCTATTCACATATCATATTTCATACATTTGATTTAAGTGGGTTATGAACTCCCATTTTACCCTGTATACAGATTGCAGAATCACAAGGGTTACACATCCACGTTTTTATATAGTTTTATTTTTTTAACATTTATTTTTTCATTGTAGTTGGAAACAATACCTTTGTTTATCTATTTTTATGAGGTGCTGAGATTGAACCTAAGGCCTCACATGTGCCAAGCACTCTACTGCTGAACCACAACCCCAGAAAAACTATGAGCATTACTATCTTAAAAACTGAAGTATTTACGGTTATTGTAACAACATAGGTGTTAAAATGTTTAGTAAAATGATAATGCATTGAGATTAGACCTCAAATGGATGAAAGTTTTAGATTGAAATTATAGGTTGAAAATATTATATCTTTATTCTTCTTAAATTATAGAAAACAGTCAAATCAAACAGAAATCTAGTACAAAAAAATTATTTTTGTAGCCAGGCACAGTGGTGCATGCCTGTAATCCCAGCGGCTCTGGAGGCTGAGTCAGGAGGATCTCAAGTTCAAAATCCAGCCTCAGCAAGAATGAGGCACTTAGCAACTCAGTGAGACCGTGTCTCTAATAAAATACAAAATAGGGCTGGGTATGTGGTTGAGTATATGGATGAGTGCCCCTGAATTCAATCCCTGGTACCAAAAAGAAAAAAAAGAAGAAAAAATGTCTTTGGTTCAAATTTAAGTGTTGCATTTAGGATTCAGAATGTGTGTTGAAACTTTATACAACACACTTCATCTCTTTTTTAAAAAAGATATAACTGCTTTTCCTCCTTTTCCAAAGTGTTATATAAAATCTTTCACAGATGCAAATATTATCTGTCAGTCTCCAATAAATTACTTTTGATTTCATAAAACTCACCATTTTTTACAAAACAACCATTACACTTAGATAATTGTTCTTGCTGTAATTCCTCATATTGATCCAAAAAACTGTTTGCTTAATAATTTGACTCTTTGAATCCAGTTCTTTGTTTGAATTTAGAATAATTCCTGTTTTATTCTTCTAGTATATTTTAAATCTTATCACTTTAATACATTTCTTCTTTATGCTCAAAACCCTGTGTTAACTATCCTCATGAAAACTGATTATCATGTCCATAGTCCTTTCATTGACATATTTTTTTGAAATGTGGCAGTTTATTAATGAAATTCAAATAACAGCAGCAACAACAAAGCACACTTTTCTAGGCTTACTCTAACTTATGCATAATATGTCAAATAAGAGGTTGTAGCTCAGTGATAGAATGCTTGCCTTGCATGTGTGAGGTACTGGGTTTGATCCTCAGCACCACAAAAAAAAAATTAAAAAAATAAATAAAGGTATCATGTTAATTTACAACTAAAAATATTTTTAAAGATATCTAACATGACATAATCAAGACATGAAGTGACATGAAAAATAGACAGATATAAGTAAATAAATAATAAATTTTCAGGCAACATCATAAGAAGAATGAATATCTAGGTAATATAGAAAGAAATAATTGTCAAGAGGAAAATATCCCTTTATAAAGGGAGCTGAATTCTTGCAGGTATATTACCTTCATATTTAGATATTTACTATAGTACCAATATTGAATTGATTCACTTTGATGCCAAAGGAAAAGGTAAATATATCTTTGTGCAAAACCAACTTTCTTTATCATATCAATGACAGTGATGTGTGCATACCACTTGAGCTCCTCAACCTATTTAGTTTATTTCCATCTTCTTACAGTTCATCTGAGTCTACACTGTGGTACAGAGATAATGTTCTTATGGTGATCTTTTTTAGAAGAAAAAGTGGAAGCCTATGAAGATATAATAATCTGACAAACTGAGTTGGTAACACAGGTTCACAGGATTAACCACAATTTCTAACTGTATTCTAAACCAACATTCTAAGTACACCAAGATGCACCCATATATATAAATTGAAACTATGTTTTTATGGAGACCATAATTTCATGTTCTAGAATTCTGGAGTTAGAATTCTGGAGAGATCTTCTATATACTTTCTACACCCTTCCTATAGATGATCTGACAAATTTATCAGGGAAGAAGGACCATTTATTCTATTATTTCTTCACATTATGAAGGAAAGTCAATTAGTCATAACTTCATCTTTAATTTTGGGCAATTTTCACTGATCCTTTTTTAGAGAATAAATGTGTTTCATAGAAACAATTTGATAGATATCAGACAATGATAATGTTAGTGGTTTATGCATTTGGATCTTCATGAGTCTATAGACAAATTCAGTGAAAAAAAATGCAGCCTTGCATTTGAATTTAACACAAGAAATTCAAACTATAGATTATAAACCTAAGAAAAAATAAATTGTTACTTGAGAAGAATGGGAAATAATTCATTATCTTGAACATTAGTTAAATAAATATTAGATAAATCACTTTCCCTGCCATCTATATATCACTAGGTAACTGAATATTAGATGAAATAAATATCTGAAAAACTATTCCAGCTAATAACTTTTTAAATGAACAGATTATTGCCATTTTACAATAACCAGTGAATAAATTAATGAAATATGACATTAAACATCTCCTGATTAAAAATCTCAGATCACCATCTATTATTTTACCAAAGAGATCAAATTTAAATCTGATGAAGACCCTGGATTCAACTGCTAATTTGTAGAAAACACAAATATCAGAGGAACAATTTGGATGGAACTATGATTTTGCCATTAGTAAATTTCATGTTCCACAGCCTGTCTTCCAGAAGATTAAGTTGTAAGAAAAAGAAAGAGAAGAATTTCAGCAATTTGACTATGAATAAATTCAAACAAGGTATTTATATAAAAATTAAGATAATAGTTTCTTTTGGGGAGAAGCAAAAAGTCAACTCTGGTTTGGATGGAACGCATGGAGAGGCTCTTTGGGTGACTGAAAATGTTCTACTTCTTCACCTGGATGGTGATAACAAGGATAATTTCTTGATATTAATGAAAATTATATATTTGTTTTGTGTACTCTTCAAAATCTGTTCCATTTGTATAATAATAAATGTATAAAGCAGCTAAAGAAATTCAATTTGTATATTTTTGTAGAATTGCACTTTTATTCCCTGTTAAGCTATTCTACTTGCTGTAACATGTATTTATCCAAAATTTGTTTTCCCATTCATCATATTTTCTTGTTCTTACAATTCTTGGATATATCTATATTTATTTTAAAATAAGGATCACATTTTTATGTATTTATAGTTCAGTAAATGTGAATATTAGGAGAAGAAATTCTCTACCTATTGTTTTTTAGTTTTGATTTTTATCAATAGTATGTATGAATAAGTCTTAGTGTGATACTTTAATATGTGCACACAGCATGCATTGCTAAAATGCAAACTCTTTGTACCACTTTCCCCTGCCTTACAAATCTCTAGTAATCACTATCATGCACTCATACTTACTTTAAAAAAATTCCACATATGAGAAATAACATGGTAGTTGATCTATGTTTGACTCATTACGCTGAATATAATGTCCTCTGGTTCCATCCATTGTGCTACAAATGATATTATTTCATTCATTGAAAAATGTGAAAAATGAACTCTCATGCATTGTTCACACAAATGTAAATTAGATAACAATTAGGGAGAATAGTATGGCGGTTACATAAAAAACTAAAAATATACTTATCATCTAATCCAACTATTATTGTTTTAGATATATACCCAAAAGAAAATGAGGTCAACATGTCCAAAAAATACCTGCACCATCATGTTTATTGCATCATTAATCACAACAATAAACATAGGAAATCAACTTTAGTGCTCATCATTGGATAAATTGTTAACAAAAAGTAGCATGTGTGTTCAATGGAATATTTTTTATCAATGAAAACAATAAAATCAGGCTGGGGATGTAGCTCAAGTGGTAGCGCGCTCGCCTGGCATGCGCTGGGTGCTGGGTTCGATCCTCAGCACCACATAAAAATAAAATTAAGATGTTGTGTCAACCGAAAATTAAAGAATAAATATTAAAAAATTCTCTCCTAAAAAACCCCAATAAAATCCATCTATTTTATGTATTGCTTGTACTCTATGTCTCTCTATGTCTTCAAGTTATTAGAAGTGCTATATTTAGTACATGTCCATCCATTGTTGAGAGCCATAGCCGAAGGGGCCCCAGCAAACTTCCAGCTGCCAGCAAACTTCCAGCTGCCAGCTGATGATTGGCTCACAGCGGCCCCAACAAAATTCTAGCTGCCAACTGATAGGTTCCTCTGCGGTGATGCTCATTGGGCTGTTTCCCCGCCCTTTCAAACCATGGAGCTGCTCATTAGGGGACTTTTTTTGGCTCTGCCCACGTGACCCAGCCAATCAGCCTCAAGAGCAAGAGGAGTGGAGGAGGTGGAGAGGCTTGTGGGAAGCCGGTGGTGGCAGCTGGGCTCTGAAGGTTTTCCTGAAGAGCTGTGTGGTTTGGTGTGTGTGTTCTAAAAATAAAGTTTGTTACTTTTGACAAGTGGCTCCTAAATTGTGCCCAGCCAGACTGTGGCATTTGGTGGCTCGCACGGGAAACGACTGAGGGTAAGTGATAAGATAAACTGCTCACCCCTGAGGGCAGGGCGAGAGGATGGGTAGCCATTTTAAGATTCTTCTTTTGTTTTGCTTCACTTTTTTTTTTAAGTTGCCTGTCCCTGGAGATGTGTAAGATGGAAGAAAAACCACTCACATCTGAGGAACAGATAGGGAGAAAGGACGAATGGACATTTCAGGAGGATGGAAAGGATGATATAATGATTTTTTGTTGTTCCAATTTTGTTTCACTCTGTTTCAGTTTTGTTTGGCGTCACCTTGTTGGATTGTATTATAGTTATAGTAGAAATATTCAAGTAAAAGAGAAGGTCTCTTGAACTAGTCAGACAGAAAAAAAAAATTCAAGTAAAAGAGAAGGCCTCTCAAGCTAGTCAGACAGAGAAAGAAAGTGTAGAGCAGGGGGAAAGTTACAACAGAAGACTGCTACTAACACCTTTCTATCACCAGAGGGCTTAAGTGTTCAACCAACAACGCCACCTCTACAGAAGACTGCTACTAACACCTTTCTATCACCAGAGGACGTAAGTGTCCAACTGACAAGGCCACCTCCATATGCTGAGAGGCCCCCAACCCCTGCAGTGGATAGTTCAGATCCTGAGACAGGATCTCAAGTATTAACATGCCCTGTATTTGAGGTAGGAGGGCAGCGAATTTACCATACTTTAAATTTCAAAACAATGAAGCAGCTAAAAGAGGATGTAACAACCTATGGTCCTCAAGCACCCTTCACTGTAAGCTTGGTTGAATCCATTAACAACTTGGACATGTCGCCAGCAGATTGGGCTAATATGTGTAAAGCTGTGCTAAATGGAGGACAATACCTGCTATGGAGGGTTGCCAATAAGGAATTGTGCAAAGAGACGGCTAGGCGAAATGCAGCAGCTGGTTATCCTCAGAGAAATCTAGATATGTTGTTAGGAAAGGGACCTCATGAGGATCAGCAGCAACAAATTGCATATGATCCTGGTGTATATTTACAAATTGCTGTAGATGCGGTTAGGGCATGGAAGACTTTACAAGGACATGGAGGTTTACAAGGCCAATTATTTAAGGTAATACAAGGAGCTAATGAACCTTATGCTGAATTTGTAGATAGGCTTATTCAAACAGCTACCAGAGTTTTTGGGAATAAAGAACAAGCAATGCCATTAATAAAACAACTGGCTTATGAGCAAGCAAATCGTTGGTGCAGAGAACTCATTAGACCATGGAAACATGAAGATTTAAACACATATATTAAATTATGCAGAGACATTAATGAACAAGGGCAAGTCATGGCAGCTGCAGTAAAACAGGCTTTAGATGCCAGGCCAAGAACATGCTACAATTGTGAACAAACAGGACATTTTAAAAGGAATTGCCCCATAGGAGGAGGGTTTAACAAAACTAGATATCAAAGGAGTAGAATAACGTGTATTTGCCCACGATGCCATAGAGGGAGATAATTGGGCTAATGAATGCCGTTCTCAAACCACCATAGAGGGTACTCCATTATCAAAAAACGAACAAGGACCAGGTGTTTATCCACGATATCGTGGAGAAAAGCATCGGGCTCCGATGCCAAAAAATGGACATGTGGGCCCAATGCTCCGGGGCCCAAGACCACAAATATACGGAGCACTGGAGGAACCCAGCAACCCCATCAGGGTAGTGCCCAGGACACATTGTCCATTAGATCCCTCATCAGACAAACCAGAGGGACCACAGGGTTGGACATCTGTGCCTCTGCCAGAGCAGTACTAACTCCAGAGATGGGAGTTCAAATCATTCCCACAGGGGTAAAAGAACCTATTCCCAAAGGAACAGTAGGCTTATTATTGGGACGCAGCTCTTCTACTCTAAAAGGACTTATGTAAGTCCTGGGGTAATTGATCCCGATTATGAAAGTGAAATAAAAATTATAGCCAGTTCTCCAAAGGATATATCAGTAATTTCACCAGGAGATAGAATAGCACAGTTACTAATAATACCCAGCCTCCATGATAAATTTTCCAGTCATACTGTAGAAAGAGGTTCCAAGGGATTAGGCTCCACAGGTACAGGTTGGGCTATGCTTTCTTTAAATTTAGATTCTTGCCCCATGCTAAAACTAAATATTCAAGGACATGAATTTAATGGGCTACTGGATACAGGTGCAGACCTTAGCATCATCTCTTGTCAAGAATGGCCAAAACATTGGCCATTACAACAAGCCACTCAAACACTTCGAGGCCTAGGAGTGGCGACTAATCTCCATAGAAGTGCAATGGTATTAGATTGGAAGGATCCTGAAGGATGTGAAGGAACTATACAGCCATATGTATTGGATCATCTTTCCGTAAATTTATGGGGACTAGATGTCCTAGATCAATTAGGTTTGACATTAACAAATAACATCAACCAAAATGCACCCACTATTATGACTAGACAAGGTTTTAGGAAAGGAAAAGGATTAGAAAAACAAGAACAAGGTATAGCAGCAGCAATACAAATAGATCAAGGAACAGACAGACATGGGTTGGATTTTCAGAAAGGGCAACTAAGACAATAAAAATTACTTGGAAATCACAAAGACCAGTATGGGTTCCTCAGTGACCCCTGACTAATGAAAAGATACAAGCAGCTCATGACCTGGTCAAACAACAATTAGCGGAAGGGCATATACAACCTTCTGTATCTCTCCATAGTACTCCCATTTTTGTCATCAAAAGAAATCTGGTAAATGGAGATTATTGCAAGATATAAGAGCCATTAATAATTAGATGGTTATTATGGGACCTTCTCAATCTGGGATTCCTCAATTGTCTGCTTTGCCAAAAACCTGGTATGTTTTAGTTATAGATATTAAAGATTTTTTTTTTCAATTCCAATTCAAACTGAGGATACTCCACGTTTTGCATTTACTATCCCTGCACTGAATCATGAAGGTCCTGATCAGAGATATGAATGGAAAGTATTCCCTCAAGGGATACAGCCCAACTGTGTGTCAAATTTATGTTAACAAAGTAATCCAGCGACCTAGAAATCAAAATCCTGAACTACAAATATTTCACTATATGGATGATTAGCACACAAAGATAAAAACACATTGCTAGAATGTTATGCCACACTTACAAACTTATTTAAAAAAATTATAATCTAGAGATAGCAATAGATAAAGTACAATTAAATTTTCCAATTAATTATTTAGGAGTTCTATTATCCTCAACCATGGTCCGTCCACCAAAAATTCAAATACGAGTAGACAACTTAAATCACTTAAGGACTTTCAAAAGTTATTAGGAGACAAATTGGATAACACCTTATCTAGGTATACCAACAGGAGTGTTGGGACCTTTATTTGATATCCAAAAAGGTCCATCAGATCCAAATTCACCCCGAATGTTAACACCTGAAGCAAGAAAGGCATTAAAAATCATTAAAACATATATGGAAAATATGCATTTGGATAGAATTGATATAAGTTTGCCTTTATTATTTATTGTACTACCAACAAAAAATATTCCTACAGGAGTATTTTGGCAAGAAGGTCCTTTATTATGGATACATTTATCTTATTCTCCTAACACTATTCTTACTAGGTATCCTGAGGCTGTAGGACAATTAATACTCAAAGGAATAAAAGCAACAAAGGTAGTGTTTCGAATTTCTCCCAATAAAATTATTACTCCATATACTATGAATCAAATTGATGAGTTAGCTAATGAGTTAAATACTTGGACAATAATCATGTGCAAATCTAATGTTTCATTTGATAACCACTTACCATCTAATCCTTTATTGTCTTTTTGGTCATCGCATCCTGTAATTTTTCCAAAAATGACAAGTAAAACACCTATCATGAATGCTCCAAATATATTCACTGATGGGTCAAATAATGGTACAGCAGCAATAGTTACACCTGATCAAACTTTTACATTTTTAGTACCCAAACAATCAGCTCAAAAGGTAGAGCTTAATGCAGTATTACAAGCTTTTGTGATGTTTAAAAATTCTGTATTTAATTTATTTTCCGATAGTCAGTATATAGTTAATGCTATAGTATCCCTTGAAGATACTGGTAGGTTTTCCCCTTCCTCTACTGTTTTTTCTTTGCTTTCCACTATACAAAGTCTAATCTTGGACAGAAAAGATCCGTATAAAGATAGGACATATCAGGGCACATACAGGATTGCCTGGAGCCCTTAGTTTGGGCAACGATTTAGCAGATAAAACTACACATGACATACATATTTTCTCTGCACTAGAAGAAGCTACAAATTTTCATTGAAAGTTCCATGTCAATGCTAATACTTTACAAAAGCGTTTTAAAATAACTAAGGAACAAGCTAGACAAATAATAAAACAATGTCAAAATTGTGTGACCTTTTTACCACAAGTTAACCTTGGAGTCAATCCTAGAGGACTGATACCTAACCATATTTTGCAGATGAACGTCACACACTTGCCAGAATTTGGAAAATTAAAATATTTGCATGTTACAGTTGATACTTCTTCTGGATTTTTGATGGGCTCCCTTCATGCCAGAGAAAAAACTAAAGATATTATAGCTCATTGGTAACAAAATTTTGCCACTGTGGGCGTTCCAAACAGTTAAAAACAGATAATTCCCCTGGTTATACTTCTACCTCTTTTAAACAATTTTGATCATCATTTGGCATTACTCATATAACAGGAATTCCATGCAAACCACAGGGTCAAGGCATAGTTGAAAGAGCTCATCAAACTATTAAAAAGAGGGAATTGGGAAAGGGTATATATTCCCCAAAAAATAAACTTAAAATAACCCTTTTTACTCTAAACTTTTAAAATTTGGATTCATGAGGACTTAGTGCTGCTGAAAGGCATATGTGTCCAAAAATGTACATAAGCCCAAGGTACTTTGGAAGGATATTCTAACAGGACAATGGAAAGGTCCTGATCCAGTAATTGTCTAGAGTCGGGGGTCTGTTTGTGTGTTTCCACAGGGAGAACAGGAGCCAATTTGGATTCCAGAGAGATTAATTAAGGTCCAGACCCAGTGATTGTCTGGAGTCAGGGGTCTGTTTGTATGTTTCCGATTTGGATTCCAGAGAGATTAACTAAGGTCCTGACCCAGTGATGTCTGGATTTGGGGGTCTGTTTGTATGGTTCCACAGGGAGAACAGCAGCCGATTTGGATTCCAGAGAGATTAACTAAAGTGATTTCTACAGACCAAAAAGAAGATGATTTGGCTCAAATCCATAACAGCTGATATCCAAAACTCCAGTTTAGCTATCCTTACATCTGTGACAGAACCAGGATGCTTTTTTCAATATTTATTTTATTATTACACTTTCCCA
Organism: Callospermophilus lateralis; assembly: GCF_048772815.1. Classification (NCBI taxonomy): domain Eukaryota; kingdom Metazoa; phylum Chordata; class Mammalia; order Rodentia; family Sciuridae; genus Callospermophilus; species Callospermophilus lateralis. Next base: position 70,327,497 of record NC_135325.1, read on the forward strand.
CATCATGAAGTTCTATTTTGTTTTTTGAGCTCATACAGACCTAGGTTAATGTTTTGCTGATCAGCTCTATTTTTTGACTATATAGTTTTTAAACATCGCAATGGAGATTTCACCTGTAAAAAGTTATAAGGCCTTTACTATTATGTTATGTGTTGTATGTATTATATTATGTGTGCACACTTGTGTTTTATGTTGTATGTTTGTATGTACGTATGTCCATATATCATATATGATGAATGCTTATGACAAAATGCATCCAAATATATTTTTTTTGTTGTTCACGTGATTTAAATGCTTTAATTTAAATTGGGTAAACAGCTGTTGAGGATTGTTTTAATATGTGAACAAAAAAGAGGTTAACAGATCTGTTTACTTTCACCTTTTCTTTTCATTATATTTAATAATTCTGTTCAAGATAATGTAAATTGTTAAGAAAATTGTTTTCTTTTAGTGTCTTCTGAAATGTTACATAATTTTTTTTCTTTAGCCATTATTGCCAGAATTCATATCTTCATCCCAGTGCCAGTGAAGACAAAGATAAAACCAATCTACAGCTTCTGCAACAGCCATCACTGAACTTCTTGCAGAACTTCCTGGACTATGTATTACTTGTATGCATTGTGAACTCACTTGTATGCATTGTGAACTATCTGTTGGTGCAGTGACTTGTGGTAGAGTTGGGGTATTTTTGCTGTTGGTGTCATCAGTGGTATAATTTTTCCAAAAGGAGCCGTCAATTGGCTTGGTGTATCTTCCTCCCTTTTGCTTGCCATGGTCATTCAGCTAAAATTTGGGGGCCAACAGAGGTGAGGCAAAGAACCTCACACCCCCACTGGTACAAAGACCTATCCACAGGTGTGGCTGTATGCTGGACCAGTAGTCAATGACGGGTAAGATCCAATTGCAATGGTACCAACCTAAGACAGGAGGCTGACGCCTTGAGGTCAGCTCATCCGATGATGGGTAAGTTCCATATGTACTATTGGATAACCTAAGACAGGCACGGTCCCTAAGCCACATGCTTGTTGTTTAAGCAGAGAGGGGGAGATGTTGAGAGCCACAGCTGAAGGGGCCCCAGCAAACTTCCAGCTGCCAGTAAACCTCCAGCTGCCAGCAAACTTCCAGCTGCCAGCTGATGATTGGCTCACAGCGGCCCCAGCAAACTTCTAACTGCCAACTGATTGGCTCCTCTGCGGTGATGCTCATTGGGCTGTTTCCCTGCCCTTTCAGAAGACAGAGCTGCTCACTGGGGGACTTTTTTTTTCTCTGCCCACGTGACCCAGCCAATCAGCCTCAAGAGCAGGAGGATTGGGGGAGGTTGAGAGGCTTGTGGGAAGCTGGTGGTGGCAGTTGGGCTCTGAAGGTTTTCCTGAAGAGCTGTGTGGTTTGGCGTGTGTATTCTAAAAATAAAGTTCGTCCAGACTGCGGCAATCCATAAAGTAGTAGCAGTCCAAAAAAAGGAATATAGAAGTCAAGGATATTTAGAAATTATAGATATGTGGGTGAATTATATGTTTAATACAATAATGTACTTGGACTTATAAATTGAATGTTCTTCCAACTTTTTATTTTTCTAGGTTTCATAAGAAAAATACATAAATTAATATTTTTCTACTAAATTATTTTTACTATATTTTACAAATGTCTTTACACAGAATGGGTCACGAACCAACACACAAAAAAATCACAAAACCCTGTTAAAATGAAGACATTACAGATAATTGAGAAGCACAACTTTAGAGGACACACTTCCTTGGCATTTTTATTTCTGTTTTGTCGATCTTGAGAGACCTCAAGTGGTTCCTTTCCCCTATAAGCATGCTATTTCAGTCTGAGTACTGCATAAAAAAAATTGTCTCTTCACAGTTGTGGAGTTTGAGAATCCAAGACTAAGATGCCAGCCGGTTTGATGTCTGGTTCTGCTTCTAAGATGGCGCATTGTTGCTGTATCTTCTGGTTATGATGAATACTCGTGTCTTCACAATGCAGAAGACAAACAGGGAAATAGGAACAAAGCTCCCTCCAGCATTTTTATAAGAGACTAATTCATTCATGAGGAAGAGCCTTCATGACTTAAGCACTTTTCAAAACCACTCTAAACAATTTAAAGTTTTAAATCTATTTATTTTATTAATTTTCTTTTTAATTATACATAATGGTAGAGTATATTTTGACATAATTATAAAAGCATACAGTATATCTTATTCTAATTAGAATCCCAGACACAAATATTGGCACAAAATTTTAAAAACAATTTTGGACAGAACACATTCAAACCAAAGTAAAGGCAAATACACTGATTTAATGTCCTTATCCTTTTGTTATCAAACCATAATTATGCTAAGAATATTAAAGGATATTCCTTGTAAATAAATTTTTATAAAGAACATATTTCTGAGCTTGGATGATATAAGATTGCCATGTTTGAAAAGGATGAAAATGTGCAGGGCATAGTGGTGCACACCGGTAATTCTAGCAACTCTGGAGGCTGAGGCAGAAATATCACTTCAAAGCCAGCCTCAGCAACTTGCCCAGGCCCTAAGAAACTTAGCAAGACCGTGTCTCAAATATTAAAAAGGGCTGGGATGTGGCTCAGTGGATAAGTGCCTCTGGGTTCAATCCCCAGTACCACAAAAAAAAAAAAAGATAAAAATGCTCAAAATATGTCATGATATGTGTTCATGCACCTTTAATCCATGAGTTTTTATGTTCTGAATATGCATTTTTGAGGTATTTATATGAAAGAAAATGAAACCAGAAAGTAATTTTATGATACTATTAACATAATGCCTCCAGCTGTTTTATGAATATTTTTCTGACTTTTTAAAAGCAATATATTTTATTCTATAAACATCAGAATATGCAGCTAAACTAAACAAAAAATATTTTCATTTAAATGATGATGACTCAACTCAACATTTTGTGTATATATTTGCATGATCAATCTCCCAGCCTAGACTCTCTCTCTACACACACAACACATGGAAAAATATTATCATAGAATTTATTTTTAAAATATGGGGATTATATTTTTTAAATAATTTTATACTCAATAGGCTGCTGTCTTTAATCACTTAACCTGTGGTTAGTATCAGTTTTCACCAAGCAATTTCTTTTATATAAAAACCTTATCACATCAAATTTATTGAAGATTTTTCAGGGAACCCATAAAAGGGAGTTTTTATCACATCCTTAATCCTTCTGCCTCTCTCACTTTAACCTAATGAACATATACATAAAGAAAACAAAATTTACTTCAGATAATTTTGTTCTTCAAAATCCTATCTTTGGTCAAGCTTAGAAAAAGCACATATAAGTTTTCTTACTGTATTTTCTCACTAATTTACTTCTTTCATTTTGGGCTTTTTCCCAGATTAACTTTACCTGCTTCTTCTTGTGTTCTGGAGGATAATTCACTTCAGTCTCATTTGCTAGCCCAGTTGCAATGATAATTTTTATCAAGGTGCTCAACCAAGCCTAAGACCTCAAGTAAACAGAATGCAACATTTTCCTAAAGGCAATATAATTTAGAAATAATGCTCATCTGTTATTCTGTTTTTTTTTTTTTTACTTTGAACTTTAGCATTTCCACTATTTTAAAATTGTTGACCATACTATCACAAATTCCTAAATATTATTCCAACCTTTGGATATACCATAATTCATATAACCAAATTCTTATAGTAGGTCATTTGTTAATAAATTATTTGTTTACAAAATATGTTTCACTGAGAATTCTTCAAATAAATCTAAGAGAATATATATTATTATTTGGTTAAATGAATTTCTGGGTTAAAGGAAAATTATAAGCTTTTACTATTCCTTCCCAGAAAATTTCTGATAATTTGTCCATTACCATTAGCAGTATATTTGAGTAGCTATTTTTCTGCAGTGTTGCCAATACTAGATATTACTATTTAAAAATGTTTGATAATTAGATATGTTAAAATACCTTTTTATTTTCATTTGTGCTTGTAAGATTTAAATTGAGGTTCTATTTTTCCATCTATTTGCTCAACAATGTTAAGTGCCTTTTACATTGCAGTTTTGCTTTTGTATTAGAGGACACAGAAATAAACATGAAAATATCCATGTTCCATGCTTATTGGCCATATTTCTTTTTAAACATAGCTATTTCCAATTTTTGATATGTTGGTATTTATCTGTATTTTTCCTGATTTTTATTATTTGGGGGATTGCAACTCCAATTTGAGTTCTATTTGATCCTCTGTTTGTATTAAGGATATCAGCCCCTTTATACACCATAAAAGTTGCAAGTATTTGCTTCCCTTTGTAGTTGTTTTTTTATTAAGGTAGACATTGTTATTGCATATTTATTAGCTATTTAATCAAATATACTGTTCTTTTTATGCTTAGTACAAAATATAAGTAGAAATTTATATTTCATATCCAGAATTAAATAAAATTATATATGATAATTTGAGATGAGCTTTGCTCATCTTTCTCATCTTTCTCCCAGTTTAAAATTCCATATACCAAGGTTCCAATTTTTATTTTAAGCATTTTTATTTATAATTTTAAAAATATTAGTTTGTAGTGTGATTAAGTCTCAAACTCAGTCTAAAATTTACAGTTCTATTCTATTTTTAGGATTGCAACTCCAATTTAAGTTCTATTTGTTCCTCTGTTCATTATGCCAGGCAATCTCCTATGGGCTGAGAAAAAAACAATTAAGCATTGATCTTAGTAAATCTTATGATTTAGAGACATAAACTGTAAATGCCATGAATTTTATTCTATTTTATTGCTGAGTAATATTCCATTGTGTATATATGTCACATATTTTTATCCATTACTCCACTAAAGGGCATCTAGGTTGGCTCCACAGTTTAGCTATTGTGAATTGTGCTGCTCTAAGCATTGATGTGGCTGTATCCCTGTAGTATGCTGTTTTTTAGTCTTTAGGGTATAGACTGAGGATAGGAATAGCTGGGTCAAATGGTGGTTCCATTCCCAGATTTCCAAAGAATTTCCATACTACTTTCCATATTGGCTGCACCAATTTGCAGTTCCACCAGCAATATGTGAGTGTACTTTTTTCCCCATATCCTCTCCAACACTTATTGTTGTTTGGTCTTCATAATAGCTGCCATTCTGACTGGAGTGAGATGAATCTTAGAGTAGTTTTGATTTGCATTTCTCTGAGATGATGAGCATTTTTTCATATATTTTTGTTGATTGATTGTATATCCTCTTCTGAGAAGTGTCTGTTCAGGTCCTTGGCCCATTTGTTGATTGAGTTATTTGTTTTTATGGTGCTTAGAGTTTTTGAGTTCTTTAGATACCCTAGAGATTATTGTTCTATCTGATGTGTGAGGGGTAAAAAATTGCTCCCAGGATATGGGCTCTCTGTTCACCTCACAGATTGTTTCTTTGGCTGAGAAGAAATTTTTAGTTTAATTCCATCCCATTTATTTGATTCTTGGTTTTAATTCTTGTGCCAAAGAAATCTTATTAAGGAAGTTGGGGCCTGATCCTTCATTATGAAGATTAGGGCCTACTGTTTCTTCTATTAGGCGCAGAGTGTCTGGTTTAATTTCTAGGTCCTTGATCCACTTTGAGTTGAGTTTTGTGCATGGTGAGAGATAGGGTTTTAATTTCATTTTGTTGCATATAGATTCTCAGTTTTCCCAGCACCATTTTTTGAAGAGGCTATTTTTTTTTTCCCGATGCATGTTTTTGGCAACTTTGTCTAATATAAGATAATTGTGGAGAAGATAATGCTAAGTGGATTTAGCCAATCCCCCCCCCCCAAAAAAAATAAAAAAACAAATGCTGAATTTTTTTCTCTGATATAAGGAGGCTGACTCATAGTGGGGTAGGGAGGGGAATCAAGGGAGGAATATATGAATTCTAGATAGGTAAGAGAGGTGGGAGGGAAAGGGAGGGGGCAGGGAATTAGCAAAGACTGTGAAATGTGATGGACATCATTATACAAAGTACATGTATGAAGACACAAATTGGGTGTCAACATAATTATATACAAACAGAGATATGAAAAATTGTGGTATACATGTGTAATAAGAATTATAATCCAAAACAAGTACATGCATATAAAAAGGAGATATAAACTGTAAAAAGCAGGTAAGCATTTTAGAAAATTAATCTAAGAGATCCAACAAAAGTAATGAAATCATGGAAGAATATATTCTGGAGTTGATGCAGTATTAAAAATTTCAAATTGAGTCTATAGGATGGTATTCAGAATGAACAAAAATGTCCCATTTAGGAAACTCTTAATAAATTCTTATAATACTAAGAATAAAAATAAGATTTTAAAAGTTTCTAGAATTTAAAATAAATAGATAAAAGTTAATTTCCAAATGAATATAAATGAGACTAGCTATAGATACCTCTTCCACAATTCTAGCTGCTAGAAGGCTATATAGTACAATAGTATCCACTTATTTATGGTTTCATGTTCCACGGTTTCTGATACTTGTAGTCAACTATAGTCTGGAAATGTTACATGGAAAATTACCAGATAAACATTAGGTGTATTAAATAACTTTTATCATTGTATCATGTTATACTTGCTCTATTTTGTAGTTAGTTACTGTTAATTTCTTACCTGTGTTTTAATATACATAAGTATGCATAGAAAAAAAACATACTTCATACAGAATTCAGCTGTATCAGGGTTTTAGACATCTGATGATGTATTCCCCACAGATAAGAGAGGAATTACTACAATTCCTTCACATTTATGAAGAAAAATACTACTTTTTCTTATTCAGTGAATGGAGAATCAACAATATTCAGTTATAAGATATTTAATAAGACATGGAAAAGCTTTAAAATTGTACACAGCAATCAGAGTCTGTAAACAGCAATACAAGTGGTATTTAAAACAATACTGATAAAAGATAGAGATAAAAGGAAGAAATGCATGTTCAAAAGTCTAACATTTGATGATAAGAAATTTTTCTTTTATGGGCAATTACCTCTTAAATCTGAAAGTACCATTCTTTTCCAGACACCAAATTTTCTTTGATCCAGTGAGGTTTGCTGCTTAGTGAACCCAACCAACATATTTTAACAGTATTCCACATTTTTTTCAATAATTCCAGAGGGAAACAAAAATTTAGAATGTTAGTGTCAAAAGCCAACTTCCCTAGGATTTTCAGGATTTTAACGCTGAAAGTCCCAATCAGTCCTGGGAAAACCTAGGTTTTTATCCCATTAGCACTGGACTCTATAAATAAAAGACTACCCATAAATAAGAGTTATTTAAAAATCAAAGAGCTTGACCTCTACAAGTAAACACTGCAATATATAAGAACTAGCAGTGACTTCCTCAGTAGGACTCCTATAGCTGAGTAACTAATAACAAGAATCAATAAATTGGATGGTATCAACTGAAAAGCTTCTGCACAACAAAAGAAACAAGTAGCAGCATGAAGAGAGAAGCTGCATGGGAGAAAATCTTTGCCAGTTACTTTCCCAGCATAAAATTAATATCTATAATATATTTAAAAATAAGAAAAGCTCAACACTAAAATAAATAAATAACCAATTTAAAAATATGCAAATGGATTAAACAGACATTTCTTTTTTTAAGAGAGAGAGAGAGAGAGAGAGAGAGAGAGAGAGAGAGAGAGAGAGAAGAGGAGAGAGAGAATTTTTTAAATATTTATTTCTTAGTTTTCGGTGGACACAACATCTTTGTTTGTATGTGGTGCTGAGGATCGAACCCGGGCCACACGCATGGCAGGAGAGCATGCTACCACTTGAGTCACATCCCTAGCCCAAACAAACATTTCTAATAGGAAGAAAAAATGGCTAATTATATGAAAAATTATTCAACATCTCTAGCCATCAGGAAAATGCAAATCAAAACTATACTGAAATTTCATCTCACTTAATGTTTTAGTTTACTTTTTTATTGCTATGACTCAAAGACCTGAAAAGTACAAAATAGAGAAGAAAAAGTTTATTTGGGGCTCATGTTTTCAAAAGTCTCAGTCTACACATAGCTAATTCCATTGCTATGGGGCCAATGTGAGACATAGCCTCATGCTGAAAGTGCATGGCAATCAGCAAGCAGAGAGAGAGAGTTCTGCTCACTGGGGAAAAAAATATATACCCCAAAGATGGTCCCCAGGGACATACCTCCTCCAGCCACACCCTAACTACCCATAGTTACCACCCTGTTGATTTATATTAGTAGATTAATGCACCAATTACATTACACCTCATAATCTAATTCTTTTACTCTGAACATTCTTGCATTGTCTCACACATGAGCTTTGCGGGGATACCTCATAACATTCAAGTTATTACAGCAATCATCAGTAATATAAATAATAGCAATATTCAAAATATGGCTTAGAGAAAGGCTGCATTTCAAATTGCTTTTTGGCTCAGGACCCAACCAGCAGGGGTACTGCTTCTCAGAGGTGGGTAAAAGAGTGAATTCAATGAAATTCAATGTCAGACAGTGATAGTCTCTTAGAGAATCAGAAATTTGATTTCATTAAACACAAAACAAAAAGAGTTTGTTGGGGCCAAGCCAGTTGTGACCATAGCAGTGATGGTGGTCCATAGCAGAGAGGAGGGATGATATATAAGAGAAATACAATTTACAAATTTTTCATGGAAATACCTGGAGATAAGAGAAGAAGACTGATCTTAGCTGATCCAAGAGAGCACAGTAAACTGGAGTCTGAAAGGTGCTTTTTCTTAATTGGCAAGCAGAAAGCTGAGGCAGGAGCCAAACTGAGGTGGTGACACTGCAACTTGCTGCTACAAGAGCATAGGAAATTGTAGAAAACATTGTCATACTGTCCTGGCAAGTGCCTCTCACATAGCCTAGAGTATACCTATCAGAATATTAGTGAAACAGACACAGAGAAGATTGCACACAGGTGGAGTCAAGCAAGAATTAGAAAGGGTGTGAAACAGTTTGCTTTGGAGTCTGGCAGCTCACATGACTGAAGAAGGTTGGAAAACTGAATAGGCAGGTGAGTATACACTCAGAGACTACACCTAGGGAGGTTATATTTATAGGCAGTGCAATGTGTGAGAACTAGGAATGGTTGACTCCTCAGCCCTGTGAGTAGTATTCTTGAAAAACTTCTAAAATCCAGACACTCAGCAGATAAGCCTGACCCTTGGGGTAAGTTGATTTAAACTCTCCAGATCAAATAATACCCCACAAAGTTCATGAGGCCTGATTAAACCTATGAACCAGGTGCCAGAACTCTCCATTTAGACCTCTGAAGTAAACAAGCTCAGAAGTGCATAGGTATGATTTATATGAACAAAAATTAATAGTACTTCCCATTTCTTAACTTTAAATTCATGAATAGTGAAGCTTAAAGTTTTAAGCTTAAAGTTTTAAGCTTCAGTTTTAAGCAATTCTGACTGGCAACTTGGTGAGCAACACAAAAGTAAGAACGGTTTAACACCCCCAGCCCTTTTGCTCTCCCACTCTCTTACTCTCTTTGATACATAGCCAAGTAAAAAATTGAAAGAAAGACCGTTGGGCACAGGCAGTGACCATTCATTCTCATCCACAGTTTTGACCATCTCAATGGAGACAATTCATTTATTACATTTCATTTTCCATTAAGAATTCCCCCATCCTCTCTCTTTCTCTCTCTCTTTTCAGTGTTACTGTTGTGTTGATTTGTTTATGGATGCACAGTATGTGTGTGTGTACACATATATGTGTTTGATTCTTTATTTTTTACAAATTTATAATAGTTATTTTTCCTAATATTGTCTTTCGAGTGTTAGCCTTTTATATTTATTTCATTTCACTTTGTTTCTTTCTCTACTTTCTTTTTCCACTAACTGCCAAGTTCTCTTGTTTTCTCTTTGACTCTTCCTTTTCTTTGTTTTCCCATCTTTCGTCTCCATTAGAGCCATCACTTGCTACATCTCTTCTGCATTAACTCTGTTTACTTCTTGAAAATTATAAACATTGTTCTACCCTCTTGTTATATTTTCCTTTTTCTTAGTTAACTGTATTTTTATCATCTCTTAGAACTATCTGGTTTATATAAATGCAGTTTTCTCCATTAATGTTGTTGCAATTATTAGTTCTGTGGATCTCATAATTGACATCTGCTGTTTGTTTTAATGACAGATCAATTTCATGGCTATTTTTTGTTTGTGCTCTAGACAACTGCTGACCCCACCATTCCTGTTTTTATGGTATTTAGTGCTGTAGATGTCATAGTAGAGACTGAGTATTCATTTTAATGTTGTATATTGTTTGCTTTGGTTGTTTCTATGCTTGTTTACCCTTTTCTGTGGGATGAGGAAATCCACAATGACACAAAAAAATTCACAGGGGACAGAGTCTGCTGCTGAAATAAGTCCAGCCAAGGGACAGCTCACTTTGATCCACACAGAAATTAACAACACTGAGACTTCAAAAGTACTTTAATTCATGAGACCATGGGGTCTCAAATTAGTTTAATCTAGGACACTCTGGCAAGAGAGGACTGTCTCCTAAAAATGTTGACACAGAATAGTGGAAGAGAAATTTATCCCTGTTATGGTTTGGTTGTGAAGTGTCCCCAAAAACCTCACATATGAGACAATACAAGGAAATTCAGATAAATGATTAGATTGTCAAAGTCTTAACCCAAACAGTGAATCAATGCTCTGATATGGAATAACTTAGTGGTAACTAAAGTGGTAGTATATGGCTGGTGGAAGTGATTCTTTGGGAGCATGGCTATAGGAGATATATATATATATATATATATATATATATATATATATATATATATATATATTAGACAATGGAATATCTCTTTCTCTCTTTCTGCCCTCTGATCATCATGTGAGCTTCTTCCCTCTGCCATACTCTTCCACCATGATGTTCAGCCTCTCCTTGAACCCCAAGGAATAGACAGAGCTCTCTATGGACTGAGACATTTGAAACTATAAGCCTATAAATACACTTTTCCTCCTTTTCCTCCTCTACAGTTGATCTGGTTGGGTCATTTTAGTCACAGTAGTGAAAAAGCTGACTAAAACAATACCAAACTGGTAACACACAACACAGAAATAGAAGAAATATGAAAAAAACAAGGTAACATGACACAACCTAAAGTTTATAATTGTCCAGCAATTGACTCCAAAGATATTGCACTGAATAGAATATAATATAAAGAATTGGAAAAAGCATGGTAGTTAATTTCATCTTCTCAGGTGTTCTTCAATTAGTTTCTTTAGTGTTTTGTAGTTTTCATTGAAGAGATCTTCCACCTCTTTTGTTTGATTGAGTCCAAAGTATTTTTTTTTGAGACTATTGCGAATGGGGTAGTTTTCCTAATTTCTCTTTCAGTAGATTCATCACTGATGTATAAGGAACATGTTTGATTTATAGGTCTTAATTTTTACCAAATTCACTTATTAGTATTAGGACTTTCCTGGTGGAATTTTTTAGATCTAATAAATATTAATGAAATTAATTAAAATCTCAATAATATTCTTCACAGAAATAGAAAAAGTAAATATGAAATTCGTTTGAAAGAATAAGAGACCCAGAATAGCCAAAACAGTCCTTAGCAAGAAGAGTGAAGCAGGAGGCATCACAATACCAGAACTTAAACTATAACACAGAGCCACAGTAACAAAAATGACATACTTGCACGCCAAAACAGACACATAGAACAATGATACAGAATATAAGACACAGAAACAAAACCACATAAATAAATTTAGCTCAAAGTAGGCAAAAGTACCAAAAATATTGACTGGAGAAAAGATAGCCTATTCAACTAATGGTGGTAGGAAAATTGTAAATCCACAGAAAAAGAAAAAAGAAAGAAAGAAAGAAAGAAAGAAAGAAAGAAAGAAAGAAAGAGAAATTAAATTCCTGTCTCGCACCCCTCATTAAACTCTACTCAAAGTGGATCAAAGATGTAGGCACTGGAACAGACTAGATTAAAAAGTAGACCCAAATCTTCACCATGTCAGAGTAGGATCTGAATTCTTTAACAAGACTCCTAAAGTTCATGTAGTAAAATCAAGAATCAATAAATAGGATTGATTCAAACTAAAAAGCTGCTTTCAGCAAAGGATATAATTAATAATGTGAACAGAGAGCCTATAGATTTGAAGAAAATCTTTACCATAGGCACCTCAGAACATGAATCTCCAAGATATATAAAGAACTCAAAAAAAAAAATTAACACCAAGAAAACAAATAACCCAATCAATAAATGGGCTAAGGAACTGAAAAGACACTTCACAGAAGAGGAAATACAATTGATCAACAAATAAATGAAAAAATATATATATATTCAACATCTCTAGCAATTAGAGAAATGAAAATCAAAACTACCATATGATTTTATCTCTCTCAGTCAGAGTGGCAACTATTCATAATACAAACAACAATAAATGTTGGCAAGTATGTGGGGAAAATGTTCACTCATATGTTGCTGGTGGGACTGCAAATTAGTGTAATCATTATGGAAAGCAGTATGACATTTCTCAAAAAACCCAGAATGGAAACACTATTTGGCTCAGCTATCCCACTCCTCTGTTTATAACCAAAGGACAGCATATTACAGTGATGCAGCCACATCAATGTTTATAGCAGGTCAATTCACAGTAGCTTAACTCTAGAATAAACCTGGGTTTCTTTCAACAGATAATGGATTAAAAAAAAAAAAACACAACAGAAACATTACTCATCCTTAAAGAAGAATGAAAAAATGGCATTTGTCAGTAAATGGATGGAGCTGGAGAATATCATGCTAAGTGAAATAAGCCAATCCTAAAAAAAGGCCAAATGTTTTCTCTGATATGTGGATGCTAATTCACAATAATTAGTGGGGGCTATGGAAGAATAGTATTACTTTTAGTTAGGTACATGGAGCTGAATGGAGAAAATGGAGTATGGAGGGAGGAAGGATAATAGAACATATGAGACATTATTACCCTATGTACATACATGACTGTATGACTGCTGTGATTCTGCATCATGTACAACAAGAAGAATGAGACATTATGCTCTGTTTATATATGGCATGTCAAACTGCATTCTACTGTCATGATAACTAATTAGGATAAATAAAAAATAAAATGTCAAATTAACTTTTACAGAGAGCAGGAAAATAGAATTTGAAAGAATTATTATAAAAATTGAAAAAAAAATGATTGTAAAAATGATCAATAAATTCCAAGATAACATAGCAAAAAAGCTAAATGAATTTAGAAAGTCAGAATAGAATGTGGATGGGAAATCAAATAAGGAGACAAAGATATTGAATAAGAACTAAAAAGAAATCTTGAAAATGAAAGACAAAACAAAATATTCAGTTGAAAATCTCTTCAATAAAGTACATTATGATGATGACAAAATCTCCAAGGTAAAAGACAAAGAGCTAGCCAAAATTCAGACAGCATTAAAGAAAAGAAAATAAGTAACCATGACCAGAATATACAGGAACACTGGAAAAACATTAAGAGTCCAAATTGAAGAAGATTTTAATTCAAGAAGGTTGTGAGATATAGTCTAATGGAATGGTAAAGATAAACCCTTTAGAAAAATAATAACATTTCCAAACATTGATAATGAGATGAATATCCAGATAAAGAAGTTATTCAGAACCCAAAATAGACAAATTCAAAAAAACTTCTCCATAATACATTATAATTAAAATGCCTAACATACAGAACAAGAATAGAATATAAAAGCCTCAAGAAAAAAAAAATTCAGGTCCCATTGAGAGGCAAGCCATTTAGAATTACCTCACACTTTTCATCTCAAACTCTAATACAAGTGGTCTTGTAATGATGTGTTCCAAGCCTTTGATAAAATCATAGCCAAACAAGATTCCTATATTCACCAAAGCTAACTTTCAGAATTGAAAAAAGAATAAAAGATTTCCAAGACAAACAGAAACTAAAAAAAAAAAAAAAAAGTGACCCCCCCAAACTGGCTCTACAGAAAGGACTTAAAGAAATATTTTACACAGTGAAATAAAAAAAAAACCAGAGCTCACAAAAGAACAAATTTCACTTGAAGAGTACCTAAATACTGGGTAATCTAATATGATGTAATAGAAGAGGTCATGTTCCTGGCTTCTCCATGGCATGAAACTGAAAAAGCAGCCAGGTAGCTTCTCCACAAGGTTTTTAAACAAGCAAATAAAGTGGGGAGTAAAATTTGCTGCATGATATTCATCTGTAGAGAAAAATGCTGGCTGTATTACTCTACTAGAGTAATGCCAATAGAACTAAAAAATTAATTTAGCAAAATTTCAAGATGCAAGATCAATATTTAAAGTCTACTGTATTTCAATGTAGAAACATTGAAGTATTATAAAGCCATAAAGAAAAATTAACATATGTAATTAGAAAGAAAATGGATGGAACTAGAGACCACTGTGTTAAGCAAAATAAGTCAAACTCAGAGGGTCAAGGTCGCATAATTTCTCTTAAATGTAGAAGCTATATAGGAAAAAAGAAAAGAAAGGTGGGTGATAGGGATCTCATGAAAACCAAAGGGAGATCAATAAAGGAATGAGACCATGGAGTGGAAGGAGCAGAGGGAGGGAGAAAGTGCAAGGAAGTTATATTGGCCAACTTATACTGCTATATTTTGTGCATATACAAATATGTAACAATGAATTCAAAATCCATCACTATATATAACTATAACACACCAATAAAAATATGAAAAGAGAAAAATTTAAAAATGAAATCTTTTTTTTTTAAAGAGAGAGTGAGAGAGGGAGAGAGAGAGAGAGAGAGAGAATTTTAATATTCATTTTTTAGTATTGGGCGGACACAACATCTCTGCTTGTATGTGGTGCTGAAGATCGAACCCGGGCCGCACGCATGGCAGGCGAGCGCGCTACCACTTGAGCCACATCCCCAGCCCCTAAAAATGAAATCTTAACAGTATATATGAGCTACTGGAAAATAAATTTAGAACAGTATCATGTTATATAGCACTACAATTTTGACTATTTTTTTTTAATGTGTGCAAGGTCTATATGGTGAAAAAATACAAATCATGGAAGAAAAAAAATCAATGAAGGTTTAAATATATGAATATAAATATTCTCTACAAAATAAATAGTGTTTTCATGGTTTCTATTAATAAGTCACTTCTTCCCATACTGTCCCATAGATGCAACACTATTTGTGATTATAAAATGTATTTAGGGGAAAATGTGTTTAAACTATACCAAACAGTACTGAAAAATAATAATAACAAAACTACATTGATATTTATCATCAAAAATATAAATAAAGCCATGTGCAGTGGTTCACACCTGTAATCCCAACGACTCAGAAGGCTGAGACAGGAGGATCATGAGTTCTAACCTAGCCTCAGCAGTGATGAGGCACTAAGCAACTCAACAAGACCCTGTCTCAAAATAAAATACAAAATAGGGCTGAGGATGTGGCACAGTGGTCAAGTGCCCCTGGATTCAATTTCCAGTAATCCTCCAAAAAAGAATACAAAAAAAAAAAAAAAAAAGTGCAGGTGAGAAGGTGGGGAAATAGGAAAGAAGATACACTTTTGTTTGGAATATAAACTAGGACATTCACTATGGAATTCAGTATGGAGGTTTTGCAAAATTAATAAAAATAGAATTAACAGCTGGGGTTGTGGCTCAGTGGTAGAGTGCTCAACCAGCACGTGTGAGGCCCAGGGTTCGACCTCAGCACCACATAAAATAAAAAGATAAATAAAGTTATAGTGTCCAACTACAACTAAAATTAAAATATTTAAAAAATTACCATGTGATTTATTTATATCAATTCTTGGTATTTATCCAAAAGAATTAAAGCCAGCATACTTTAGACATACAAGCAAACCCATGATTTTACAGCACAATTCAAAATAGCCAGGTTATTTCATCAACTTAAGTGTCTGTTAGCAAATGACCAGATTAAGAAAATGTGGCATGTATACACAAATAAGTTTTATATAATCATAAAGAACAAAATTATGTAATTTGTAGGAGAATAAATGGAAATAGAGAGGCTCAAGTAAAGCAAAGGAGCCAGAATCAGAAAGAGAAGTATCATTATATTTTCTCTCATATGTGGAAGATAATGGGGGGAAAGGAGCATAATAAAAACAGAAGGGGGTATCAGGACATGGCAAAGAGTATCTGGTCAGCCAGCCCCAAACACTTCATAGTCTAGAATGGAAGCAGTGGAAGAATAGCAGACCAAAGAGGTGAATAATATAGTAAATGTTCTAAACTCAATATTGGACAATCTGAGACTTGAAGAAACATAAATCTTGGTTATGGAACAGAAAATAAGAACAGAGATTGAGGCAGGGTAAGGGGGGTAACAAACAGAAAGAGGGTAAGAATAGCACATCACTTTCTTAATTGCAGTTGGAAAGAAATGCAGAGAAAATAAAAATCTGAATGGAGAAACAAAGTCAGTTATGGATATCTGTTGAGAGCCACAGCTGAAGGGGCCCCAGCAAACTTTCAGACTGCCAGCTGATGATTGGCTCACAGCGGCCCCAGCAACATCTAGCTGATTGGCTCCTCTGCGGTGAAGCTCATTGGGCTGTTTCCCTGCCCTTTCAGGCCACGGAGCTGCTCATTGGGGGACTTTTTGGCTCCACCCATGCAACCCAGCCAATCGGCCTCAAGAGGAAGAGGATTGTGGGAGGTGTGGAGGCTGGTGGTTGGGGAGTGTGGCTTGTGGGAAGCCGGTGGTGGCAGTTGGGCTCTGAGGGTTTTTTCCTGAGGAGCTGTTTTCTTTGGCTTGTGTGGTTCTAAAAATAAAGTTAGTTTCTTTTGACAAGTGGCTCCTGAATTGTGCCCAGCCAGACTGTGGCAGATATCAAGGAGTTTAACCCAATCATACTCTGAAAGATATGTTGGGCTTGGTTGTCATTTTATAAAGTTGTCACCTAACCAGCCTCCTTAGAAGAAACTAAATTAACAAAGCTTCTCCCCACCTTCAGATGCCAATTAATATAAGCAGAGGGAATGCTTCTGCAATAAGTTGTCTCAATATTCTGCCCGGAAGAAATTTGTAGAAGGATTACCACTAGCTGAAAGTTACTGAAACTCCTTCCTGCTCACTGTGGACAAGGGGAGTGGTTGTTGAACAAACCTGAGATATAATCACTCCCAGGATGTGTCAGCCCCAACCCAGTCCTCCACACATCTTCTGTAGGAAGTTAGACAAAGATGAAAGCAGTCACCCATGATGAACAGCCACAGGCAGTGAAAGCATAGATGCAAGTGGAACAACTATCTCTACTCTAGTCAATGGAGGTGAGAGGCTCCCACAATTTTCAACCCGAGGCAGTAGAGTTCAAATGCAGGCAACCCAACTGATTCACTTTACCAGTCACAGGTACAGTATCCTGGCAATCTACATCAGTCAGAGGGGAGCTTCTGTACCACAACCACCCACAGAGAGCCCACAATCACTGGTCTTACACTTATGCACACAACTATCAGGGTCTGTGTCCCAAATTCTAATAAAATTAGAAAATATAAAATTTTTGTGGAGGCACAAAAATCCCCAAGTAACAAAAGCCACCTTGAGCAATAGGAACCAACTAAGAAACATTATATTATCTGATTTCAGAACATACTATAAGTCTGTTACGATTAGAAAAGTATGGTATTGCCATTAAACACAATGGAATAGAGAGTCTAGAAATAAACCCACATATCTACAGCCAAATACTTTTCCAGAAAGGTGATAAGCATACTCTTTGGAGAAGGGACAGTCTTTTTAACAAATACTGTTGGAAAAGTTGGATAACCATGTGCCAAAAGATAAATTACCTCTCCCTCTCTCCCCCCCTCTCTCTCTCACTGGTTAAAATGAACACTTCAAAATGATGTAAAAACTTAATTGAAAGATCCAAAACTGTTAATCCAATAGAAGAAAACATTTGAGAAATTCTTCAGGATATTAGAATGGACAATAAATTTTGGTTGAGTGTCGGGTTTTGGGCCCTTGTTCCCTCCTGACCTGCGGGAGAGATGGGGAGAGCACGCCCTGACCAGGAGGAGCCAAGAAAGTAAAAGGCCAACTGACTGCCCACACCCAGCCCTCCCTCACCAGAAGAAAATCAGAGGCATCAGGGAGACCTGTCAAAGGAGGATCTCGTTGAATGAGAAAACACACACAGCTAATATAATGTACAGGAGCCAATCAGGGTAAAGGTCAACAGTGTGGGGAGATTTCACCTGTACACTCATACTACAGGCAGTAATGGGAGACATGAGCTGTCCACGAGGGTAGAAAGGTTCCGAACCTATCCTAGAGGTGGTCGGATTTTTTTTGTCACAACCCACAGTAATGCCTTCTGGTTGAAGGATGGCCAGGCGCCATCCTAGTCATATGTGGCCCCAGGACTGGGAAGAGGGTAGCAGCCAGCAAGTTAGGTTTCCTCTTTTCTGATGCAACATGCCCCACGTTACATCATGCCCTACAGTTCAGGAAAACAAAAACAAAAATGGAAGACTAGATTACATCAAACTAAAAACTACTGCACCATAAAGAAAACACTCTAGAAAATATTGAGGCATCCTATCCTACTTAATGGGAGAAAATATCTTTATAGTACACATCTAACAAGGGGTTAATACATGACATATGGAAGGAAGTTCAAAAACTTAACAGCAAATAATAATAATAATTATAGTAATAACCTAATTTTTAAAATGGGCAATATACCTAAATAAATAAATAGGTCTTTCTAAAATGAATACGTTCAAAAAGTCAATAGTGGAATAAATCTAACATAAATTTCCTGTATACATATATGAAAACATCACAGTGATTCTCATCATCATGTATATCCAAAAGACTGGAGTCTTAATCAGAATAAGATATATTCCATGCTTGTATAATGATATCAAAATATACTCTATTGTCATGTATGACTAAGAAGCAATAAAGAAAGATGGGAGGAAGAGTGTAGTGGTGCATGCTTGTAATCCAGAAACTCAGGTGGCTGGAGTATTGGTTCAAAGTTAGCCTCAGCAATTTAGTGAAGCCCTAGGCAATTTAGTGAGGCCCTATCTTATAAAAAAAGAAAAATAAAAGAAAAGAAACAAAGAAAGAAAGAAGAAAGAAAGAAAGAAAGAAAGAAAGAAAGAAAGAAAGAAAGAAAGAAAGAAAAAGAAAAAGAAGAAAGAAAAAATAAAAAGAAAAGGGCTGGGAATGTAGCTCAGTGGTAAAGGGGTAAAGGTAAAGTGCCCCATCACTAATCATCAGGGAAATGCAAATCAAAATCACAAGGAGATATCACCTCACACCAATCATAATGAATAATATCAAAAAATTAAGATAATAAGGCTGACAAAAATGTGGAAGAAAGGCAGCCTTTGTTCTGTTGGTGGAAATGTAATTTAGTACAGCCATTATGGAAAACATTATGAAGATTCTCAAATAATTAAAAATTGAACTACAATATGATCCAGCAGTCCCAGTATTGGATATCCAATGCATATGAAATCAGTATGTTGAAGATCCATCTTCCCTTCAGGTTCAACGAAGCACTATTCACAATAGCTGTGCAAAGGAAACAATGTTAAGTGTTTGTGATCTGATTAATGCATAAAAAATTGTGTTCAATCTATACAATGGAATAATATTCAGCAGTAATTTATCAAATCCTTCATTTGCAGCAACAGGTGTGGAACTGGAGATCATTATTCATATTTAATTAATTCAGTAGAACAATGACTTCTACATGATCTCACGCATGTAAGAAATCTAAAATCATTGATCTCTTATGTTGAAATATAATGTCAATTACCAGTGGTTGGGAAAGGAGTTGATGGGGAGGATGAGTATTATGGTTTAGATATGAGGCATCCCCCAAAAGCTTATGTGTAAGTCAATGCAAAAGGTTTTAGAGAGGACATTATTGGGTTATGAGTGCCTTAACATAATTAGTGAGTTAAGCCAATCACAGGGATTAAACTGAATGGTAACTGTGGGCAGATAGGGTGTAGCTAGAGGAGACAGGTCACTAGGGGCATGTCTTTGAGGTTTATAATTTGTCCAGTGAGCACGCTGCTTTTAGCTGAGTTCTCTCTCTCTCTCTCTCTCTCTCAAAATAAAAAATACATTAGAATTTCATCTTTAGTCAGAATAGCAATTATTAAGAATACAAATAATAATAAACATTGGTGAGAATGTGGAAGGAAAAGGCACACTCATATATTGTTGGTAGGATTTCAAATTAGCACAGTCACTCTGGAAAACAGTATGGAGATTCCTCAAAAAAAAAAAAAAAAAAAGACTAGGAATGAATGGAACCTCCAAATGAACCAGCTATTTTAATGCTTGGTATTTATAAAAAAAAATCTATAATCAACATTTTATAAGGATGCAGCCAAATGAATGTTAATAGCAGCGAAATTCACAATAAGCAACTTATGGAAGGAGTCAAGATGCCTCTCTGTAGATGAATGGATTAAGAAAATATGGCATATATACACAATGGAGTTATATTCAGTCATAAAGAAGAATTAAATTATCACAATTGCCTGTAAATTAATGGAACTGTAGAGCATCATGCTAAGTGAAACAAGTCAGGCTCAGAAAGCAAAGGGTCAAATGTATTCTCTCATATACGGAAGCTAGATAAAAATAAGGAAAAATTGAAGAAGGTGGTTTAATTCCATGAAAATACAAGAGAGATCAGTGGAGTAGAGGAGATAGATTGAGTGGGTAAGAAGAGGGAAGGAAAAAGGAAGGAATGATGGTATGAAATTAACTAAATTATCCTATGTGCATATGGAAATATATCACAGTGAATTGCAATTTTGTGTATATTTATAGAGCCCTCTTTAACTATAAATGAATAAAAGGAAGACCTGTAGTAGAGAGAGTAGAGGAAAGGGAACAGAGGAAGAGGGAAATGGAAGAAAAGGTGAAATACTGGGGTCTGTAATGGATCAAATTTTATTCTGGTCTTGTACAATTGGTCCAAAATAAACCCCCAAATTGTACATAATTATAATGCAACAATAAAAAATAAAAAAAATAGTTGAAGATGGAAAAAATAAAAAAAAAACCTAAAATGTAAGTTTTCTTTTACAAATATTGTGATTTTGTACTTCATGTCACATTCTATGCTTTATTTTGAGCTAGTTTTCAAAGATTAATGTAATGTTATGTTTAGTTTCTTTTTTTTCTTTTTGCATATCAATTATTCAGTTAGCATTTGTTGGAAAGTCTATTTTCTCCAATGAATTACAAGAAACTTTTGTTAACAATTAATCAATCAATCATTTTTAAAAAATAAAAAGAAGAAGAAAAAAAAGGACTCACACTAAAGTGGTCTTGTGTTATTAAATTCACTTTCAAAACAAATTAAAGAGAATTTTTTAAAATATTTATGTTTTAGTTTTAGGTGGACACAATATATTTTATTTTTATGTTGTGCTGAGAATCAATCCCAGTGTCTCCTGCATGCTAGGCAAGTGTGCTACCACTTGAGTCACATCCCCAGCCCCATGAAAGAGAAATTTAATCAGGGAATAATACTCCTTCCAAATAATGACACAAAATAATGAGAAAATCATATACAAAAAATACAACATGTATAATATAACACATACCAAAATTAGCTCAAAGTGAGTTATAATAGTATATGTAAAATTTAAAACTATTAAACTTTTTAAAAAATATTTTATTGTAGTTGTAGTTGTACACAAGGACTTTTATTTTATTTTTATGTGGAGCTGAAGATTGAACCCAGAACTTTTCATTTGCTAGGCAAGTGCTCTACCACTGAGCCACAACCCCAGCCCCTAAAACTATTAAACTTATACAATTGAATGTAAGAGAATAAAATTATAATCTTGAATTGGACAAGACTTTTTTTAGGGGAAAAATACAAAATATAAAATCCCTAAAATTAAAAAAAATGTTAAGGTAATTTTTCCAAAATTTAAAATTTTTCTTGTGAGAAGATATTATTAATCAATGTATTTTTCAATAGATGACTTAAAAAATAAATTTTGGTATGTCCATATAATGAAGTAAAACTAGTATAATTAAATAACTATTGATAAACATAATGCCATGAATGAATCACAAAATATTTATCTGAGTAGAAATAGTCAGATAAGACAAAAGTAAATACTGTATGATTCTACTATGTTCTAAATTTTACAAACTAATCAAAGTGAATAACAGAAAGAAGATCAGTGTTTGCCTTGGGAGGGAGAGTAGGAAGTAATGGAAAAGATGTATTACAAAGTGAACAAAGAAATTTTGGAATGATATAAATGTTTACTATCATTTTTTTAGTTTTATTGATTTTATTTTTTTTGAATATATGACAGCAGAATGCATTACAATTCTTATTTCACATATAGAGTACTATTTTTATTTTGAGAGAGAGAGAGAATATTATATATATTCTTTGGTATAGTTCAAGGGGAGGGATAGCTGGGTCAAATGGTGGTTCCATTCACAGATTTCCAAAGCATCTCCATACTGCTTTCCATATATATATATATATATATATATATATATATATATATATATATATATTAGTTTTTGGCAGACACGACATCTTTGTTTGTATGTGGTGCTGAGCATGAACCCGGGACGCATGCATGCCAGGTGAGCGTGCTACGGCTTGAGCCACATCCCCAGCCCAAGAGTACAATTTTTCATACCTTTGTATATAGAGCATATCCAGGCCAATTTATGCCTTGATACATGTACTTTTTTTTTAATTACAATTCTTATTACACATATATACCACAATTTTTCATATCTCTGTTTATATATAAAGTATGTTGACACCCATGTTGAGTCTTCATACATGTATTTTGGATAATGATGTCCATCACATTCCACTGCCCTTCCTAATCCCCTGCCCCATTACTTTCTCTCCCAACCCACTACCCTATCTAGAATTCATATAATCCTCCCATGCTCCCCCTCCCTACCCCATTATGAGTCAGCCTCCTTATATCAGAGAAAATATTCGGCATTTGTTTTTGGGGGGATTGGCTATTTTCACTTATCATTATCTTCTCCAACACCATCCATTTACCTACAAATGCCATGATTTTATTCACTTTTATTGCTGAGTAGAATTCCATTGTGTATATATGACACATTTTTTTTATCCATTCATCCACTGAAGGGCATCTAGGTTGGCTCCACAGTTTAGCTATTGTGAATTGTGCTGATAAAAACATTGATGTGGCTGTGTCCCTGTAGTATGCTATTTTTAAGTCCTTTGGTACAGTTCAAGGGGAGGGATAGCTGGGTCAAATGGTGGTTCCATTCACAGATTTCCAAAGCATCTCCATACTGCTTTCCATATTGGCTGCACCAATTTGCAGTCCCACCAGCAATGTATGAGTGTACCTTTTTCCCCACATCCTCTCCAACAATATTGTTGTTGGTCTTCATAATAGCTGTCATTCTGACTGGAGTGAGATGATATCTTAGAGTAGTTTTGATTTGAACTTCTCTGATTGCTAGAGATGATGAGCATTTTTTAAATATATTTGTTGATTGATAAAAAATAAAAATTTCTCCATCACCTGGAAACTAAAAATTTTGCTACTGAATAAACAATGGGTCACAGAAGACATCAAAAAAGAGATTAAAAAATTCTCAGAATTGAATGAAAACGTAGACCTAACATATTAAAATCTCTGGGACACTATGAAAGCAGTACTAAGAGGAAAATTCATTGCATCGAGTTCATTCCTTAAAAGAAGAAAAAGTCAACAAATAAATGACCTCACACTACATCTCAAAGCCCTACAAAAAGAAGAACAAATCTACTGCAAAAGCAGTAGAAGGCAAGAAATAATTAAAATTAGAGCTAAAATCAATAAAATCAAAACAAAATAAACAATTCAAAAAATTGAAAAAAACATAAAGTTGGTTCTTTGAAAAAATAAATAAAATTGACAGACCCTTAGCCACACTAATGAAAAGGAGAGAGAGAACTCAAATTACCAGCATACATGATGAAAACAGTAAAATCAAAACATATACTACAGAAATACAGAGGATAATTAGAAATTTTTTGAAATCTTTTACTCCAATAAAATAGAAAACGCTGAAGGCATCCACAAAATTCTTAAGTCATATGATTTGCCCAGATTGAGTCAGGAAGATATACACAATTTAAATGGACCAATATCAAGCAAGAAAATAGAAGAGGCCATCAAAAGCTTACCAATCAAGAAAAGCCCAGGACCAGTTGGATACATAGCCAAGTTCTACAAGACATTTAAAGAAGAACTAGCACCAATAATCCTCAATTTATTTCAGGAAATTGAAAAAGAGGCAGTAATTCCAAGCTCATTCTATGAGGCCAATATCACTGCGATCCCAAAACCAGGTAAAGACACATCAAAGAAAGTAAACTTCAGATCAATATCTCTAATGAACATAGATGCAAAATTTTCAATAAACTTCTGGCAGATCGAATACAAAAACATCTCAAAAAAATTGTGTACCATGATCAAGTGGGATTCATCCCAGGGAAGCAAGGTTGGTTTAATATACAGAAATCAATAAATGTAATTATTTACATCAATAGACTTAAAGATAAGAATCATATGATCATCTCAATAGATGCAGAAAAAGCATTTTACAGTATACAGCACCCCTTTATGTTCAAAACACTAGAAAAGTGGCTGGGGATGTGGCTCAAGCAGTAATGTGCTCACATGGCATGCATGGGGTGCTGGGTTTGATCCTCAGCACCACATAAAAATAAAATAAAGATGGTGTGTCCACCGAAAACTAAAAAATAAATATTAAAAAATTCTCTCTCTCTCTCTCTCTCTCTCTCTCTCTCTCTCTCTCTCTCTCTCAAAAAAAAAAAAAAAACCCACTAGAATAACTAGGGATAATGGGAGCATATCTCTACATCGTAAAGGCTATCTATGCTAAGCCCAAGCCAACATCATTCTAAATGGAGAAAAATTTAAGGCATTTCCTCTAAAATCTGGAACAAGACAGGGATGCCCTCTTTCACTACTTCTATTCAACATAGTTCTTGAAATGCTGGCAAGAGCAATTAGACAAAAGAAATCAAAGGGATATATTTAGGAAAAGAAGAACTTAAATTAGCACCATTTGCTAACGATATGATTCTATACCTAGAAGACCCCAAAAAACTCCACCAGAAAACTTTTAGAACTAGTAATGAATTCAGCAAAGTAGCAGGATATAATATCAACACCCATAAATCAAAAGTATTTCTGTATATCAGTGACAAATCCTCAAAAAGGGAAATGAAGAAAACTACCCCATTCACAATAACCTTAAAATTTTTTTTTAGATGCTTGGGTATTAATGTAACAAAAGAGGAGAAAAATCTATATAATGAAAACTACAGAACTCTAAAGAAATAAATCAAAGAAGACCATAGAAGATAGAAATATCTACCTTGCTCTTGGACATGCAGAATTAACATTATCAAAATGACCATAGTACCAAAAGCACTATACAGATTTAAAGCAATATTGATCAAAATCCCAAGGGCATTCCTCATAGAAATAGAAAAAGCAGTCATGAAATTTATCTGGAAAAATAAGAGACCCAGAATAGCTAAAGCAATCCTTAGCAGAAAGAGTGAAGCAGGTGGCATCGCTATACGAGACCTTAAACTATACTATAGAGCAATAGTAACAAAGACAGCATGGTATTGGCACCAAAACAGACTGGTACACCAATGGTACAGAATAGAAGTCACAGAGAATAACCCACAAAATTATAATTATCTTATATTAGACAAAGGTGCCAAAAACATACACTGGAGAAAAGATAGCATCTTCAACAAATGGTGCTGAGAAAAATGGAAATCCATATGAAAAAAAAAATGAAATTAAAACCCTATCTCTCACCCTGCACAAAAGTTAACTCAAAATGAATTAAGGACATAGAAATAAACCAGAGACTCTGTGTCTAATAGAAGAAAAAGTAGACATTATTCTTCATCATGTGGAATTAGGCCCCAACTTCCTTAATAAGACACCTATGGCACAAGAATTAAAGCGAAGAATCAATAAATGGGATGGAATCAAACTAAAAAGTTTCTTCTCAGAAAAAAAAACAATCTGTGAGGTGAACAGAGAGCCCATATCATGGAAACAAATTTTTACCCCTCACACATCAGATAGAGCACTAATCTCTAGGATATATAAAGAACTCCAAAAGCTAAGCATCATAAAAACAAATAACAAAATCAACAAATGAGCCAAGGACCTGAACAGACACTTCTCAGAAGATGATATACAATCAATCAACAAATATATTTAAAAAATGCTCATCATCTCTAGCAATCAGAGAAGTTCAAATCAAAACTACTCTAAGATATCATCTCACTCCAGTCAGAATGACAGCTATTATGAAGACCAACAACAATATTGTTGGAGAGGATGTGGGGAAAAAGGTACACTCATACATTGCTGGTGGGACTGCAAATTGGTGCAGCCAATATGGAAAGCAGTATGGAGATGCTTTGGAAATCTGTGAATGGAACCACCATTTGACCCAGCTATCCCTCCCCTTGAACTGTACCAAAGGACTTAAAAATAGCATACTACAGGGACACAGCCACATCAATGTTTTTATCAGCACAATTCACAATAGCTAAACTGTGGAGCCAACCTAGATGCCCTTCAGTGGATGAATGGATAAAAAAAATGTGTCATATATACACAATGGAATTCTACTCAGCAATAAAAGTGAATAAAATCATGGCATTTGTAGGTAAATGGATGGTGTTGGAGAAGATAATGATAAGTGAAAATAGCCAATCCCCCCAAAAACAAATGCCGAATATTTTCTCTGATATAAGGAGGCTGACTCATAATGGGGTAGGGAGGGGGAGCATGGGAGGATTATATGAATTCTAGATAGGGTAGTGGGTTGGGAGAGAAAGTAATGGGGCAGGGGATTAGGAAGGGCAGTGGAATGTGATGGACATCATTATCCAAAATACATGTATGAAGACTCAACATGGGTGTCAACATACTTTATATATAAACAGAGATATGAAAAATTGTGGTATATATGTGTAATAAGAATTGTAATTAAAAAAAAAGTACATGTATCAAGGCATAAATTGGCCTGGATATGCTCTATATACAAAGGTATGAAAAATTGTACTCTTGGGCTGGGGATGTGGCTCAAGCCGTAGCACGCTCACCTGGCATGCATGCGTCCCGGGTTCATGCTCAGCACCACATACAAACAAAGATGTCGTGTCTGCCAAAAACTAATATATATATATATATATATATATATATATATATGGAAAGCAGTATGGAGATGCTTTGGAAATCTGTGAATGGAACCACCATTTGACCCAGCTATCCCTCCCCTTGAACTATACCAAAGAATATATATAATATTCTCTCTCTCTCTCAAAATAAAAATAGTACTCTATATGTGAAATAAGAATTGTAATGCATTCTGCTGTCATATATTCAAAAAAAATAAAATCAATAAAACAAAAAAAATGATAGTAAACATTTATATCATTCCAAAATTTCTTTGTTCACTTTGTAATACATCTTTTCCATTACTTCCTACTCTCCCTCCCAAGGCAAACACTGATCTTCTTTCTGTTATTCACTTTGATTAGTTTGTAAAATTTAGAACATAGTAGAATCATACAGTATTTACTTTTGTCTTATCTGACTATTTCTACTCAGATAAATATTTTGTGATTCATTCATGGCATTATGTTTATCAATAGTTATTTAATTATACTAGTTTTACTTCATTATATGGACATACCAAAATTTATTTTTTAAGTCATCTATTGAAAAATACATTGATTAATAATATCTTCTCACAAGAAAAATTTTAAATTTTGGAAAAATTACCTTAACATTTTTTTTAATTTTAGGGATTTTATATTTTGTATTTTTCCCCTAAAAAAAGTCTTGTCCAATTCAAGATTATAATTTTATTCTCTTACATTCAATTGTATAAGTTTAATAGTTTTAGGGGCTGGGGTTGTGGCTCAGTGGTAGAGCACTTGCCTAGCAAATGAAAAGTTCTGGGTTCAATCTTCAGCTCCACATAAAAATAAAATAAAAGTCCTTGTGTACAACTACAACTACAATAAAATATTTTTTAAAAAGTTTAATAGTTTTAAATTTTACATATACTATTATAACTCACTTTGAGCTAATTTTGGTATGTGTTATATTATACATGTTGTATTTTTTGTATATGATTTTCTCATTATTTTGTGTCATTATTTGGAAGGAGTATTATTCCCTGATTAAATTTCTCTTTCATGGGGCTGGGGATGTGACTCAAGTGGTAGCACACTTGCCTAGCATGCAGGAGACACTGGGATTGATTCTCAGCACAACATAAAAATAAAATATATTGTGTCCACCTAAAACTAAAACATAAATATTTTAAAAAATTCTCTTTAATTTGTTTTGAAAGTGAATTTAATAACACAAGACCACTTTAGTGTGAGTCCTTTTTTTTCTTCTTCTTTTTATTTTTTAAAAATGATTGATTGATTAATTGTTAACAAAAGTTTCTTGTAATTCATTGGAGAAAATAGACTTTCCAACAAATGCTAACTGAATAATTGATATGCAAAAAGAAAAAAAAGAAACTAAACATAACATTACATTAATCTTTGAAAACTAGCTCAAAATAAAGCATAGAATGTGACATGAAGTACAAAATCACAATATTTGTAAAAGAAAACTTACATTTTAGGTTTTTTTTTTATTTTTTCCATCTTCAACTATTTTTTTTATTTTTTATTGTTGCATTATAATTATGTACAATTTGGGGGTTTATTTTGGACCAATTGTACAAGACCAGAATAAAATTTGATCCATTACAGACCCCAGTATTTCACCTTTTCTTCCATTTCCCTCTTCCTCTGTTCCCTTTCCTCTACTCTCTCTACTACAGGTCTTCCTTTTATTCATTTATAGTTAAAGAGGGCTCTATAAATATACACAAAATTGCAATTCACTGTGATATATTTCCATATGCACATAGGATAATTTAGTTAATTTCATACCATCATTCCTTCCTTTTTCCTTCCCTCTTCTTACCCACTCAATCTATCTCCTCTACTCCACTGATCTCTCTTGTATTTTCATGGAATTAAACCACCTTCTTCAATTTTTCCTTATTTTTATCTAGCTTCCGTATATGAGAGAATACATTTGACCCTTTGCTTTCTGAGCCTGACTTGTTTCACTTAGCATGATGCTCTACAGTTCCATTAATTTACAGGCAATTGTGATAATTTAATTCTTCTTTATGACTGAATATAACTCCATTGTGTATATATGCCATATTTTCTTAATCCATTCATCTACAGAGAGGCATCTTGACTCGTTCCATAAGTTGCTTATTGTGAATTTCGCTGCTATTAACATTCATTTGGCTGCATCCTTATAAAATGTTGATTATAGATTTTTTTTTATAAATACCAAGCATTAAAATAGCTGGTTCATTTGGAGGTTCCATTCATTCCTAGTCTTTTTTTTTTTTTTTTTTTTTGAGGAATCTCCATACTGTTTTCCAGAGTGACTGTGCTAATTTGAAATCCTACCAACAATATATGAGTGTGCCTTTTCCTTCCACATTCTCACCAATGTTTATTATTATTTGTATTCTTAATAATTGCTATTCTGACTAAAGATGAAATTCTAATGTATTTTTTATTTTGAGAGAGAGAGAGAGAGAGAGAGAGAGAGAGAGAGAGAGAGAACTCAGCTAAAAGCAGCGTGCTCACTGGACAAATTATAAACCTCAAAGACATGCCCCTAGTGACCTGTCTCCTCTAGCTACACCCTATCTGCCCACAGTTACCATTCAGTTTAATCCCTGTGATTGGCTTAACTCACTAATTATGTTAAGGCACTCATAACCCAATAATGTCCTCTCTAAAACCTTTTGCATTGACTTACACATAAGCTTTTGGGGGATGCCTCATATCTAAACCATAATACTCATCCTCCCCATCAACTCCTTTCCCAACCACTGGTAATTGACATTATATTTCAACATAAGAGATCAATGATTTTAGATTTCTTACATGCGTGAGATCATGTAGAAGTCATTGTTCTACTGAATTAATTAAATATGAATAATGATCTCCAGTTCCACACCTGTTGCTGCAAATGAAGGATTTGATAAATTACTGCTGAATATTATTCCATTGTATAGATTGAACACAATTTTTTATGCATTAATCAGATCACAAACACTTAACATTGTTTCCTTTGCACAGCTATTGTGAATAGTGCTTCGTTGAACCTGAAGGGAAGATGGATCTTCAACATACTGATTTCATATGCATTGGATATCCAATACTGGGACTGCTGGATCATATTGTAGTTCAATTTTTAATTATTTGAGAATCTTCATAATGTTTTCCATAATGGCTGTACTAAATTACATTTCCACCAACAGAACAAAGGCTGCCTTTCTTCCACATTTTTGTCAGCCTTATTATCTTAATTTTTTGATATTATTCATTATGATTGGTGTGAGGTGATATCTCCTTGTGATTTTGATTTGCATTTCCCTGATGATTAGTGATGGGGCACTTTACCTTTACCCCTTTACCACTGAGCTACATTCCCAGCCCTTTTCTTTTTATTTTTTCTTTCTTCTTTTTCTTTCTTTCTTTCTCTTTCTTTCTTTCTTTCTTTCTTTCTTTCTTTCTTCTTTCTTTCTTTCTTTGTTTCTTTTCTTTTATTTCTAGCTTTCAGAGTCTCTGTTGAAAAATCTGCTGTTATTCTAATCGGCTTTCCCCTATATGTAATCTGATTCCTTTCTCTTGTGACTTTAAAAATTCTCTCCTTATTCTGTATGTTGGGCATTTTCATTATAATGTGCCTTTGTGTGGATCTGTTGTGTTATTGTACATTCAGTGTCCTATAGGCTTCTTGAATTTGGATTTCCAATTCATTCTTCATGTTTAGAAAATTTTCTGGTATTATATTATTGAATAGATTGCTCATTCTTTTGGTTTGTACCTCTATGCTTTTCTTTATCCCAATAACTCTTAAATTTGGTCTTTTTTATATGATCCCATATTTTTTGAATGTTCTGCTCATGCTTTCTTATTATTTTTGCTATGTGGTCTATGTTCTTTTCAAGATGATTTATTTTATCTTCATTGTCTGATGTCCTATCTTATAAGTGGTCTACTCTGTTGGTGATACTCTCATTTGAGTTTTTAATTTAGTTTATTATTTCTTTCATTTTAATGATTTTTTAAGAACCTCTATCTCCCTGTTGAGGTGATCTTTTGTTTCTTGGATTGTTTATGTAACTCATTGTCAAAGTGATCTTTCACTTCCTGTATTTGTACTCTTATGTCTTCTTTAAGATCCCAAAACATTTTAACCATGTACTTCCTGAAATCTTTTACTGTAATTTTTTTCTGCTGTAGCTGCCAATGCTTCTAATGATGTGTTGTCTTGATTTATTTGTGGTACTTTCCTCCCTTGTCTTTTCATGTTGCTCACATAGCTTTCTTTCTAGCTCTGTGGATCTGGTGTGTTATTGTTTTTACCCTATAGATTTGTAATGCTCTTGTAAGGTTCCAAGATCTCTCCTTTGTGGGGAAGGACAATGTTGACATATCCCAATATCAACAATACAGCACCTATGAACAAATTGTTTTTATTAAGATATTTACAATTTAGCCTCAATGTCCAAAAATATTGGATTTAATTATTACTTAAAACATAATCATAATCAGTAAATATATTTACTATCTTAAATGTGGCAATGATTCCACATATGTGTACATATGTAAAAATTATCAAATAGGATAAGCATAGTGATACATGACTACAATCTAGGAAGCTCGGTAGGTTGAGACAGGAGGATTGTGACATCAAAGTCAGCCTCAGCAACTTAGTGCAGTGCTAAGTAACTTAGCAAGTTCCTACCTCAAAAATAAAAAAATTAATAATAAATAAAAAGTACTGGAGATGTATCTCAGTGACTAAGCACCTCTGAGTTTAATCCCTGGGACCAAAAAAAATAAAATAAAATTTTCAAATAGTATACTTTTAACACATACACCTTTACAAATTCATAATATATACAAATTAATCGTTAAATAGAAAGATACTGATAAAAATAAAATTACCAAACCACAGAATAGGAAAACAATTAAAATGTCATATCTAATAAGTAACTTGAATCTAGAATATATAAAGAAACTTAAATAAAATATTAAGAAAACAAGTCAATAGAAATATTGGAGCCATGCATGATGATGCATGCCTGTAATCTCAGCAACTTAAAAAGCTGAGGCAGGAGGATCTCAGGTGTGAGGACAGCCTCAGCAACTTAGGGAGACCCTGTCTTAACATCTAAAAAAATAAAATAGATTAAAAAGGGCTGGGGATACAACTAAGTTTTAAAATGACCTTGGGTTTTATTCCCAGTCCAAAAAATACCTGGGGCTAAATATTTGAATAAAGACTTTGCCAAAATTATATGCAGATTAAGATAAGAATATAAAATATGTTTACTACATTATTCATTAGGGAAAGAACATATTACTAAAAGCATATTAAAGTGAAGACAATAAAAATGGTTACAAACATGTAAACATGTCAATAACTTTGAGCAACAACTGTAAAATATACAGTCATTTTGGAAAACAATTTGCCATACACTTACCATAAAACCCAACAATCATACTTCTAAGTATTTATCAAAGACAAAACAATATATTTAAAGATTTGTATGTGAATCAAATCTCACTGCATTATTCATTGAACATAAAACCAAAATTGGGAAACAACTCAAAAAGTCTTTCAAAATGGATAAACAACTACACAATGCAACCATATGCTGAAATACTACTCAGCAATAAATAGGAATGCATTACTGATATATGTGCAAGAATGCAGACAAATCTCAAAGGAATTTTGCAAAGCAAAAGAAGGCATACTCAAAGGCTTATACAACACATGGAAAATGCAAAACTACAGGGTAGCAAACTGGACAGTGGTTATCAGGTACTTACTATGGATACATGGTAACTACTAGAGATAGAATTTAACTACAAAAGGTCTCAAGATACTCTAGTGGTGGTGGGGTGATGGAACTATTCTATATCTTAATTTTGGTAATGGTTATATGACTTCATTTGTAAAACTCAGGGTTGTACACTAAAAATTATGACTTTTATTTTATACAAATAACATGGTTTTAAAAAGCAAGTCTAATCATATCACTTCTCTGCTCAAAACCTACAAGGATTCCTCGGTGTACTAGAAATAGAAGCCAAGGCCTCATTATGGCCCATGGAGTCCTATACAAACTGTACTCTCTTGGGCTTTTTCACCTATTAATATTTCTCTCTCTCATACATCTCCAATGACACTGGCTCTTTTGCTCTTTCTTAAACATATGAGGAAAAAAAAAAAAAAAGCCTTCTGCCTCAGAGGTTTTGAAATGGCACTTCCCTGTGCCTGGAATGTGTTTCACCTAGATAGCTTCAAGTCATGTTTCTGCATCTCTTTCAAGTCTTTCTTCAAATGTCACATCTTCAGTGATGTTTTAATTTTTTTTTAATTTATTTTTTAGTTGTACTTCGGCACAATATCTTTATTTTATTTATTTATTTTTATGTGGTGCTGAGGATTTAACCCACAGCCTCACACATGCTAAGTTATCACTCTACTGCTGAGCCACAACACCAGCCAGGTGTTTCAATTTTAATTGTAACTTTTCCTTACTGATACTCTTTATATCCCCTTCATGTTGTTTTTACACAGAATTTGTCACTATCTGCCAACTTAAAAGTTTTAGATATTTATTTTGTTTATTTTCTTTCTCTTCCCACTTCAATGTAATCTTAGTGAAGATAAAAAATTTAATACCTATTTAATAACTGTTTTTCCTCCTTTTTATCTTTATAACTTACAAGAGTGCCAAATGCTTAGTAGCCATTCAATAAATATGTGTAGAAGAAATGAATTAATGAAACATTCATAGATATTAAAAATGGGACTAATAAGAGATGAGGCAGAAATAAGCTTTTAATTATCTCATCAGATTTTTTTTTTTTTCAGAGGAACAAATGACAAGGCTTTCAAATATATTCTGGGAGAAATCAGAAGCTATGTAAGGGTTTGGTGAAAAGAATGACAAACTTTTAAATTTTCATTTTAAAACGTCCAATTTTACTACTATGTGGGAGATTAATACGATGGACACAGTACAGGAGGAATTGAGACCAGTTAGACTTCTCTTTCAGCAGTCCATGTGAGACAATGGCCAAATAGATTAGGGTCCTGGTGGTAAATTTGGATAGAAGTTACTGAATTCAGCAGATACTCAGAAGTGTTCTGTACTTGATCCCTCTTCTGTTCACTAAGAACTCCACTTGCATTCATTTCTCAGTGCCAAATATGAGTCTATACTTATTTATTAGATCATGTTTAAATGTTCCCATTGTCTCTCTCAAATCTTATCATTTGTTCTTCCAGAACAAGGATCATATCTTTTATTCTAAAGATCCTCCTCTGCAGTACCTAGGACTATGTTAATCAGTAGTTAACAATTAAAAAAACCACTAAATTTTAGCCAGGTCTGAAATATAAGAGGAAGGATTTGAGAGATTTTATAAGATTTAGCTTTGTCATCAAATTTCATAGAAAGCTCATCAACTTCATTCATTGTTCTTTGTGCTATTTTTGTGTCTTTGGAAATCAACTTATAAACAACATTTCCTCTTCTCCACCCAAGTCTGCTTTCATTAGGAAGGCAATGTTACAGTCTGGAAAGGAGCAGTGCAAAAACTGAAACCATTTAGAAATGCAAACAGAGGGAAAATAAAGTTGCCTCTCTTCATCCTGAATGAGTTTTCAAAAGAGACCCCTTCTTGACGCATTGCAGAATTTGTTTGGG
The DNA here is from genome assembly GCF_048772815.1 of Callospermophilus lateralis. Classification (NCBI taxonomy): domain Eukaryota; kingdom Metazoa; phylum Chordata; class Mammalia; order Rodentia; family Sciuridae; genus Callospermophilus; species Callospermophilus lateralis. Next base: position 70,362,390 of record NC_135325.1, read on the forward strand.
GGTAGAAATTTAATATACACACTAATTTAGAAAAAAAGAAAATATCTGGAATCTATCATTTCATATCTAATTGACAGTGAGTTGGAGCCAAATGCTCTCTGATCCAGTTACATTTGTCATTTTTGGACGCCTTTATTGGCATAAGACCTATAAACACCAGCCGGTCATGATTAGAAGCTTGTGAACTGAATGACATTCAGTTTGCCATTAACTCTCAGTCCCTGAGATCCAGCCAATAACAGAATGCCTTACTGTGCACTAAGTGGTCTAGTAACGAGATCTTGTGCCCCTTAGTACAGAGTTAGAATAACAACCTCCTCTCCAGAAGAGAGGGTGTTTCATATTAAGTAAAATTTTATGCAAGTTTTTAGCATTTAGAAGATAAAAAAAGTTCTTAAAGCCTACAAGATAAAAAAAAGTTCTTACTTCATTGTTTTAGGAATAAGTAGATTGTGAAATCAAATGACCCCAGAAAGAAGCAGTTTCTCCTTTTCAGAATAGACACTATCAGAAAATCCAAATGTGAATAAGAATGAGCTCAAAAATTTGCATTTTAAAATTAGATAAACTCCCTAGGTTATTCAATTAGATAGATATAGCTCCTTGTTTATATGTATGAAGAAAAGCAATCACCCAAAAAATATTTATCAAACACCTAAAATGTGCCAAAGACTGTGCTCAGCACCACTGAGACAAGGATACAAAGAAAATATGGTGTGTCTCCTACTCAAAAGATATTTTTGCTCTGGTGAAATAAAGTAGTTCATGATGTACCTAAAGAACAAGAAAAAATATAAACTTTGAGTATTTGAAATGAGACTTAGCCAGAGTTAGAGAAAACAAATGCTCTGTTTACTTGGTGAGAAATAGTTTTGTGAACAAAGTACTCTGGTGATGCACAATGAATTTTTAGTAGCCCCCATCTGAAGTCTGCACTCTGATTTTCACTTGGCACATAGCCTTGAAATACCCATTTTAATGATTGGGGGGAATTTATGACTATTCCCCAGTTCCCAAAACAGAAATTATTCTCTTCCATACAACCAAAACAAACACACATGAACTACCAAAATGTTTATTCCTGGACACTTTCCTCATGTGAATGGTGCCTACCATGAAATTTTCTAAGTTGGTGGGATGGCATTATTGAATTGCTTGTAAGTTATCTTAACATCAGTGTTAAATATTGAATATTATGGAAGGCCTTTGAGTTATTCCTCTAGATGTAGGATTCACAGAAAAGTTCATGAATAAAAGGATATTTCTCATAAGTTTAGAGCTGAGAGTGATGAATTTTATGGAAGCTAAGTAATATGTGAGACTATTAATAACTGACCAGGAATGATGATTTTTCATTCAATTTTGTAGTAACTCTTTAATCTCTGAGATTGTATAGTCCCCATAATAAAATCCACTTGAATCTCTGGAAATGTGCTTTTAGAGAGTGGGGAGGTTTACACATTTATGGTGTTGAAAGATTTGCCAGCAGTGCTGGGCTGTGGGCTGTCACCAGGCCCTGAGACATGAATCTCTTGTGGTCATTTTAGTGCTTGTGTAACTCAAAAAGTCTGTAGGCTTAAACTGGAATTTCAAAATGATTAGTCCATGTTTGCCACTAAAGTAATTGCTCCAACTATTATAAGAGGACGACTGAGAGGCTAAAGTTCCCAAATGACTTATCCTATATACTGTGGAAGGCCCAGCAAAGCTTTGGCAAAGAAGCCAGCAATATTTAACTTCCTCATTCAAGTTGCCTACCACCTGAAGGCTTAGACAGAAATACTGTTCTGTAGGGAATAGCACATAATGAGCTCCCATGAATATAGCTTGAGTAGTTCTAAATAAGACTTGGTTTTAATTCCATGAGGGAAGCATCAAGGGTACCACACATCTTTAGAAGGCCACGAATAAAGTCTAGGAATGGCTTTATGAATCCCCTTCCAATGCATGAAACTTGGAAACTTATTAGACCAGCTCTGTTACTTTACCACTGGTCAAATCTTTAATTATTATCAAAGCCTGAAATAACTGTCAAAAGAGGTTTGCTTGAGTTGATTTAGTGTGTGACCTTTTGGCTACTGATACTGATGGAACTCAAAAACTCAAGCAAAGTGCACATTCATTCAGGCTTTATAACCACAATAGATGATACTTGACCCTTTGCATCAAGTAAATCCAAGGGATTGATAAATGTTTTTGAATTTCAGCATTGAAAGACACCTTAAAGAGCAACTAATTCAGGGCTGGGGATGTGACTCAAATGGTAGCGTGCTTGCCTGGCATGCGTTCAGCCTGGGTTCGATCCTCAGCACCATATACAAATAAAGATGTTGTGTCTGCTGAAAACTAAAAAATAAAATATTAAAAAAAACCTCTCCCTTCTCTTTAAAAAAAAAAAAAGAGAAGTTAATTCCAGGTATTTGTTTTACATGAGGAAACTGAGGCACAGAGAAAGTGGAGTGACTTTTTTCAGGTCACACAACTAAAGAACAAGACAAAATATAAACTTTAAGTAGTTGAAATGAGACTTAGCCAGAGTTCAACATAGAGAATCTTAAATAAAACTACCAGTTCCATCATTTTTCTACTCTATTAGGAAGAATGCCAGTAGGCATTCCAAACTAGAAGTGAAATCACAGAAAGGCATCTACATGTTGTATGTATCTCATGGGATGATAGTTCAATTTTCTTTGAACAATTGAGCTTAAAGTCATTTTGCTAATAATTTGTATAGAGTTATTCAGTACATATCATTATCATAGATATTATTTCATTTTGTTCTCCCCACAAGTCTTGAAGGAAAACAGGACAGATTACATTTTTCATCTAAGAAAAGGAGAATTAAACCTCAGAGAGGATATATAAATTGGACCAAATTATATAGTATTCAACCACTCTGTTCTACTGAACCTAAGGTGAATACTCTTGAACCTGCAAAAGATAATATAGAAGCTCAACAAATAAATGATCAATTTTCATGTTTTACATAGCCAACATAAGTTTATCATGTATGAAAGTTTCTTATAATTTTATTAACACATTATGTAATTAATAATAATGATAGTAGTAAACTTTTCAAATATATTAATTTGTGGAATATTTACTAAATCAACTATAGAGATGAATAATTTTCCTGTAATTGTTTTTATAAATTAATAAATTAGTGTAAAGAAGGTTTAAACAAGTTTACCAAGGTCACTATGTTAATAAATGATGGAGCCAAAATTTGGGCCTAGGCAATCTGAGCTCTAGAAGATCATTCATCTACTACTGTCTACATTGTCACTCTAGATAGCTAGGAGAATTGTTTGTGTTGAGAGCCACAGCCGAAGGGGCCCCAGCAAACTTCCAGCTGCCAGCAAACTTCCAGCTGCCAGCTGATGATTGGCTCACAGCGACCCCAGCAACATCTAGCTGCCAACTGATTGGCTCCTCTGCGGTAATGCTCATTGGGCTGTTTCCCCGCCCTTTCAAACCACAGAGCTGCTCATTGGGGGACTTTTTTTGGCTCCGCCCACATGACCCAGCCAATCAGCCTCAAGAGCAGGAGGAGTGGGGGAGGTTGAGAGGCTTGTGGGAAGCCAGTGGTGGCAGTTGGGCTCTGAGGGTTTTTCCTGAGGAGCTGTGTGGTTTGGCGTGTGTGGTTCTAAAAATGAAGTTCGTTTCTTTTGACAAGTGGCTCCTGAATTGTGCCCAGCCAGACTGCAGCAGTTTGTCTTACCACTCTGAAAATGTCACTCTGTAATTTGTGTTGGTTCAATAACACACAAAATAAAAGGAGAAAAGCTTTAGTGCTATCCAGCCATCCTCTATAGAATGAAAAGGCAACAGACCAAGCAATTGAAAAAAAAAAACCTAGTTACATTATTATGTAGGAAACATTAAGATGTAATGATTTTTGATGAATCTAAACCAAGTTATTAGAACCCCTTTTATTAAAAAAATATATATATATAAAGTTCCCACATTGATTTGTGTTAAAAAGAAAAAGATGGCTCTAAAATAAGCATATTTTTTGTTTCTAAAACAAGTATTCCATCAAACATGACCATGTATCTCAAAGAAAATAACAGTATTAGTAAATAATATAGGTTTACAGATAATAGAGTCCAAATGTAACAGTTTCACATAGTATTGGCTCAGTTGTCATGATAAAATATATTGCTATCAAAGTACATGAACATAATTTAATGACAACCAAATGGTGATTTTTCACAAAATCAAATACCAAAGGTTATAATCTAACTGATAAAAGGAAAGTTTGTTTGAATAACTGAGCATTTTAGTTTTTTAAAAAGATTAATTAATTTGCCTATTTGATCTAATTTGTTAAAGATGACAGTAGAATGCATTTTGCTTCAAAGTACACAAATGAAGCACAATTTTTCATTTCTCTGGTTGTACATAAGGTAGAATCACATGATTCATGTCTTCATACATGCATCTAGGGTAATGATGTCCATCTCCTTCCACCATCTTTCCTACCCCCATGCCTCCTCCCTTCCTCTGGTTCCCCTTTGCCCTATCCAAAGTACCACTTACTCCTATGCTCCCCCCATGCCATTATGGATCAGCATCTACTTATCAGAGAAAACACTTGGCATTTTGTTTTTGGGGATTGGCTTACTTAGCATGATATTCCCCAACTCCATCCCTTTACCTGCAAATGCCATGATTTTAGTCTCTTTTAATGTTGAGTAATATTTCATTTTGTGTGTGTGTGAATGTATATATATATATATATATTTTCCCACAATTTAGCTATTGTGAATTGTGCTGCTATAAACATTGTTGTGGCTGCAGCACTGCAGTATGCTGTTTTTAAACACTTTGGGTATACTGAGGAGTGGGATACTTGATTCAAACTGTCATTCCATTCCAAGTTTTCTAAGGAATCTCCATATTGCTTTCCAGATTGGCTTCACCAACGTGCACTCCTACCAGGAACAGTTTCCTTGCCGAAACTTATTGTTGCTTGTATTCTTAATAACAGCCATTCTGACTAGAGTGAGATGAAATCTTAGAGTAGTTTTGATTTGCATTTCTCCAATTGCTACAGATGTTGAACATTTTTTATAGTTTGTTGATTGATTGTATATCACCTTCACATAAGTGTCTATTTAGTTCCTTAGCCCTTGTGTTGATTGGAATATTTGTTATTCTAGTGTTAATGTTTTTGAGTTCTTTATATATCCTGGAAGTTAGTTCTGTATCTGATGTGCATGTGGCAAAATTTTGCTCCCATTTGGTAGTCTCTCTATTGACCTCACTGATTGTTTCTTTTGCTGAGAAGAAGCTGTTCAATTTGAAATCACCTCATTTATTGATTCTTGATTTTATTTTTTGCACCTTAGGAGTCTTGTGAAGAAAATAGGGGCCTATGTTGACATGATAAAGATTGAACCCACTTTTTCTTCTACTAAATGCAGGGTCTCTGGTCTAATTTCTAGTTCCATGATCCATTTTGAGTTGAGTTTTGTGCATGGTGAGAGAGAGGGGTTTAGTTTCATTTTATTGCATATGGATTTCTAATTTTCCCAGCAATGTTTGTTGAAGAGGCTATCTTTTCTTCAATATATGTTTTTGGAACCTTTGTCTAGTATGAGATAACTGTATTTATGCAGACATTTCTCTGTGTCCTCTATTATATACCATTGGTCTCTAGGTCGATTTTAGTGCTAATGCCATGCCATTTTTGTTATATTTCTCTATGGTACAAATTAAGCTCTGGTATAGTGAAGCCACCTGCTTCACTCATCTTGCTAAGGATTACTTTGGCTATTTTGGGTCTCTAAATTCTCCAGATAAATTTTATGATTGCTTTTTACATTTCTATGAGGAATTTGATTGGGATTTTGATTGCAGTTGCAGTAAATCTGTATAGTGCTTTTGGTAGTATGGTCATTTTGACAATGTTAATTCTACCTATCCAAGAACAAGGTAAATCTTTCCATATTCTAATGTCTGCCTTAATTTCTTTCTTTAGTGTTGTTTAGTTTTCATTATAGTTGTCTTTCACCTCTCACATTAAGTTGATTCCCAAATATTTTATTTTTTGAGGCTACTGTAAATGAGGTAATTTTCCTAGTTTCTCTTTCAGAGGATTCATGAGTGATATACAGAAAAGCATTTGATATATGGGTGTTGATTTTATATCCTGCTATTTTGCCTAATTTATTTATTAGTTCTAGAAGTTTTCTGTTGGGATTTTTCAGATCCTCTAAGTATAGTATCATGTAATTGGCAAATAGTGAAACTTTGAATTCTTCTTTTCCTATCAGTATCCCTTTAATTTCTTTCATCTAATATCTATGGCTAGAGTTTCAAGGACTATGTTAAAAGTCTTGTTCCAGATTTTAGAGGAAAAGCTTTCAATCTTTCTCCATTTAGGATGATGTTGGCCTTGGGCTTAGTATAGACAGTGTTTAAAATGTTCAGATATGTTCCTATTATCCCTAATTATTCTAGTGTTCTGAGCATGAAAGGGTGCTGTATTTTTTCAAATGCTTTTTATCCATCTATTGGGATGATCCTATGATTATTATCTTTAAGTCTATTAATGCAATTAATTATATTTATTGACTTTCTAATGTTGAACCAATCTTTCATCCCTGGGATGAACCCTATTCAACTGTGCTGCACTATCTTTTTAATATGCTTTTTATTCAATGTGCCAAAATTTTAATGAGAATTATTGCATCTATGTTCATTGGAGATATTGCTCTGAAGTTTTCTTTCTTTGTTGTGTCTTTGTCTGCTTTTGAAATCAGGGTGATATTCAACACATAGAATGAGATTGCAAGTGCTCCCTCTTTTTCTATTTCATGTAATAATTTGTGGAGAATTGGTGTTAGTTTTTCTTTAAAGTCTTGTAGAACTCACCTGTGAATCTGTCTTGTTCAGGGCTTTTCTTGGTTGGTAGGCTTCTGATGGTGTCTTCTATTTCATTGCTTGAAATTGATCTCTTTGTCTTCTGTATATCATCCTGATTCGGTTTAGATAAATCATTTGACTCTAGAAATTTGTCAATATCCTTGATAGTGTCTATTTTATTTGAGTACAAATTTTAAAAATAATTTCTAATATCATCTGTATTTCTATATCATTTGTTGTAATATTTTCTTTTTTATAATGGATATTAATAATTTGAGTTTCTCCTCTTGTGATCATGGCTAAGGGGTTATCAATTTTATTTTCTCAAAGAACCAACTTTGTCAATTTTTCTAATTTTTTGTTTGTTTCAATTTCATTGATTTCAGCTCTGATTTTAATAATTTCCTATATTCTCCTACTTTTGGTTTTAACTTATTTCTTCTTTTTCTAGGGCTTTGAAATGTAATGTTAAGGCATTTATTTGCTGACTTTTTCTTCTTTTAAGAAATTAACTCCATGCAATGAACTTTCCTCTTAGTACTGCCTTCATAGTGTCCCAGTGGTTTTGATATGTTGTATTATTGTTCTCATCTTCCTCTAAGAATTTTTTAATCTCCTCTTTGATACCTTCTAATCCATTGTTTATTCAATAACATATTATTTAGTCTCAAGGTGTTGGAATTGATTCTATTTTTTATTTTACCATTGATTTCTAATTTCATTCCATTATGATTTGATAGAATGCAGAGTAGTATCTCTACTTTTTTTTTTTTAATTTGCTAAGGGTTACTTATGGCATAATATATGTCTAGTTTAGAGAAGTATCCAAGTGCTGATGAAAAGAAGTGTATTCACTGGTTGATGGATGAAATATTCTATATATGTCAGTTGATCTAATTTATCAACTGTATTAGTGAATTTATAGATTCTTTGTTTAGCTTTTGTTTGGAAAATATATCTAGTGGTGAAAGTGGTGCATTAAAGTTACCCAGTATTACTGTGTTGTTGTCTATTCAACTCTTGAAATTGAGAAGGGTTTGTTTATGAATGTAGATGCTCCATTGTTTTGACCATACATATTTATAATTATTATTTATTGTTGACATTTGGTTCCCTTAAGCAATATGAAATATCTTCCTTTATGTTTTTTGATTAACATTGGCTTGAATTTTACTTTATTTGATATGTGCATGGAAACCCCTGCTTGCTTATTCAGTGCTTATGGGTGGTATGATTTTTCCAAAGCTTTCACCTACAGTCTATAGATGTATTTTTGTATGAGATGAGTCTCTTGAAGGCAGTATATTTGTGCTTCAGTTTTTTTATCCACCTTGCCAATCTATGTCTTTTGATTGATGAATTTAGGCCATTAACATTCAGGGTTATTATTGAGACATATTTTGTTTTCCCGGTCATTTTTGTTTATTTTTGTTTTTTAACTTGACTTGGTTTCTTCTTTGATTGGCTTTTCTTTTGTTGTAATACCTCCCTTTGCTGATTGTCATTGTTGTTTTTTGCTTCCTCCTCATGGAATATGTTGCTGAGGCAGTTCAATAGTGCAGGCATTCTAGTTGTAAATTCTTTTAACTTTTGTTTATCATTGAAGGTTTTAATTTTCTCATCAAATCTAAAGTTTAATTTCACTGGATTTAAGATTCTCAGTTGGCATCCATTTTCTTTGAGAGCTTGTTATATATTATTCTAGGTTCTTCTAGCTTTGAGTGTCTTGGTTGAGAAATCTGCAGAGATCTTCATTGGTTTTCCGCTATATGTAATTTGATTCCTTTCTCTTGTGTCTTTTAAAATTCTCTCCTGGGCTGGGGATGTGGCTCAAGTGGTAGCGCGCTCGCCTGGCATGCGTGCGGCCCGGGTTCGATCCTCAGCACCACATACAAACAAAGATGTTGTGTCCGCCAATAACTAAAAAATAAATATTAAACTTCTCTCTCTCTCTCTCTCTCACTCTCTTAAAAAAAAATTCTCTCCTTATTCTATATTCTAGGCATTTTTATTATAATGTTTTTAGTGTAGATCTGTTGTGATTTCGTACATTTGGTGTCCTAAAAGCCACTTGTATTTAATTTACCAATTCATTCTTCATGTTTGGAAAACTTCATGATATTTCATCTAATAGATTGTTCATTTCTTTGGTTTGAAACTCTATTCATTCCTCTATCTCAATAATTCTTAAATTTGGTCTTTTCATGTTATTTCATATTTTTAATATTTAGTTTTTAGGGTTTTTTTAAGGTGGACACAATATCTTTATTTTACATTTATGTGGTGCTGAGGATAGTATCCAGTGTCTCATGCATGCTAGGTGAGCACACTACCACTGAGTCACAACCCCAACCCTATCATAATTCTTAAATATTCTACTGATAGTTTCTTATCATCTTCACTGTGTGATAAACTTTTTATTTCCAAGATTATATATTTTGTCTTTATTGTCTTAGTTTCTGTCTTCCAATTGATTGAATCTATTGGTGATACTTTCTATTGAGTTTTTAATTTGGTTTATTGTTTTCTTCATTTTGAGTATTTCTGTTTTTTTTTTCAAAAATCTCTCTTTATTGAAGTAATCCTTTTATTCCTATATTTGCTTATGTAGCTCTTTATCAAAATTTTCTTTTGCTGCTTGTATCTGCTCTCTTAAATCATCCTTTAATTCACAGAACATTTTAATTATGTACATCCTGAACTCCTTCTCTGTCATTTCTTGTCTGTGCTGTTCATGAATTTTAATACTTTAATATCTTGGTTTGTTTGGAGAACTTTCTTTCCTTGTTTTTTTCATGTTGTTACTATGTCTTCCCTTATGTCACATGGAGGTCTTACAGTTTTTGCCTTATAGGCTTATATTGTCCTTGCAGGGTTCCAATAACTCTCCTTTAATGGGGAGATCAATATTAACAGATCCCAATACAAACAATATATGGTCTTAAACCAAATAGCTGCTATTCAGACATTTATGGTTTAGTCTCAATATACAGAAATGGTAAGTTTACTTATTGTCTACAACATAAACAGTAGATTTGTGAAAGTGTCTATGCTTTCTGATGGTGGACAAAGAGAGAACTGGTGTGAGGTGTAAAATGAGATATTAAGGAGAAGGAGGTGAGGATATAGATTTATTAGATCTTAGGAATCATAAAATAGTAATCAAAAGAAGTTGGCTAGTAGCAGGATAAAAAAGAAAAAGTGATTTGTGGGAGACAAGTAAGTGGGAAGACAATAGAGAGAATACAAAAAAAAAACAAACAAATATAAAAATTAAGAAAAATTTAAAAATGTAAAAAATAGGAGATAAAAGAATATATAACACAACTGTAATATACTATCCAGACATCCCAGTTCTCAGTAGCCTAATTTATAAAAAGTACTTGGTTTTGCAAATCTTGAGAATGTGAGGACAAGAGAAAAGTGAGAGAGAGAAAAGGAAAAAAAAAAACAAGAAAAGAAAACAAAACTCTCAAAGGAAAAATAAAGAACTGTTTTTTTGTTTTTTTTTTTTTTTTTTTTTTTTTTTTTTGGAGTTCAGTATATTTCCAGGTTCTCTTCTCATCCAACAGGTGGGGTTGTCTCTTGTTTGCTGGAATCTCCACCCTCAGGATGGTGAAGGTTATTTGGGTGGGAGGATTGGTCTTGGGGGCAGAACCCCTGGATATGTGTTATAGTACTTGTCAGTACTTGTTGGGAGACTGCACCCCAAGGATCTCCTTTGGGGCCTGCTCATGTGATATGGGCACCTGGTCTTATCTCCTTATATTACTTATAGAATTCATAATTCCTGGTCTCTGCTTTAGCCTCTAAACTGCAGCTCACTCACCCCCTCTTTTTCTCCTTCCCAATGAGTATTCTTTATCTCCTGAGGTCTTGTGGGATGCACTCTGGGGGCTATGAACCTGTTGCAGGGAGCTGTTTTGTATTAGACAGTTCAAGACCAGGTTTTACAAGCTATGGATTGGCCATGTAGCTGCTCACACTGTGCTAGGTTAGTGGCTGTGGGGGAAATGGGAGAGTTGGGGACTATATTACCTTGATATTGCTTCTAGACCTCAGCCAGTGTCCCAAGATGGGAGTTGCCCCAACTAAAGATGGCAACAAAAGTTTCCCAAAATAGATGTGGCTGCTTTCAGAGATGGGGTTTTGGGTCAGGCCTGGAAGTGGCATTAGGCAGCATATTCAGAGATATTGCTGTGTCGTGTGCAATGTTGTTACTCATGGCTGTCTCCAGATCCTGTGCAGTGTTCCCAGGTGCAGGTAACTATGGCAGTGATTGTAGTGTCCCAAGATTGAGGCAACCAGGTTAGCCTCACACTGGTAGATAGGGGTGCACATGGCAGTGGTGGCCATGGATCCTGCATGGGAATGATGGCTGGGGGTTCTACCCGGGTGGGCGGCTGGTGGTCCTGTGTGGGTGAGCAGTGTGGGCTTAGTTTTCTGAAGTTATTATAGCAGAAGCAAAAGGTCCCTTAATTATTGCCTTCTGATATAATATGGTATGCCAAAATAACTCAAGTAAATGAAGAGGCTAAACACCCTTGCTCTGGTTGTTGGCACACATAGTTGTAGTTGTTACAGTCCCTGATATATCAATCTGTAGTTTTCTGTTCATCCTTCAATTTCCCTAATGTTCCTTTCTTTTCTCCTTCATTCCTTCTTTTCTTTCCTTTGTTTAACAAATGTTTTGAGTGCTAGGGATATAATGGTGAGCAAGCAAAGAGACAACATGTACTCTTATATTTGGCTTAAAATCTAACAATAAATGCTATGCTTTTGTAATTGCAGTAATGAAAGTATAATTTTAAATGGAAGTAAATGTTCTGGAGGAATGGAACAAGGCTTCTATCATAGAAAAGTGTGACAGTGGCTATAAATGGAAGGTTTCATCTAAGGAGTTTTCAAGTTCTGGTTTTAAAATTATTAGCGGTTAACTGGATGAGAGAGGGGAATCATCTTACAGGACAAGAATGAATACTACTCTAAGTCTTTTAGGCAGGAAGGAAGTTGTTATATTGCAAGGCTCACAGTAGACTCAGGTTCATCGCACCACCAGCAAAGTTTAGGCTCTGGCACTACCTCTTCTGACCAGCAGGCCACCCTGGAGCTCAGGCCTGGTCCAGATCTACCCACACCAACATATGTGGAACTAAGGCTCAGAATAGGTCTGAGTTCATCACTCCCACCCACCTGGGAGCCCAAGCAAGCCTAACCCACTTGCAACTTGGGACATTGCAGACATAACCATAGCTTTCCCATGCAGTAGCCCCTACCTTTTTGACAACATACAGGGCCTAGAAACAACTGCATCTCAGAGCAGGCATCCCAAAGACAGTGAAAGGCCCACCCTTTCAGCTCCATCTCTGTAAGACATTGCATCCATCTTGGGGAACCTCCACTATTATCTTGAGTTACTTGTCTATTGCTGCCACCACCTTTAGTTGCAGTAGCATACATTGAGGGACACCAGCAGGGTCTGGGAGCCCAACATCAAGGGGAGTACGGACAATCTGAACGGGAAGATACCATATTGCATGAACTAGAAAAAGCCCAAGATAACTGGAATATAGAAGTTAAGAGAATAATAATCTGAGATGACCTGGAAAACATGAAGAATTTGGGAAACATAATTTCTATAGATCAGAATTTCTGTCTCCTTTATATCTTCCTTTACATCCTCAGATACCTGCAACAAACACATAACCCTTCTTCTCACTTTTAACTACCATGGACATCCTTTGAGGACTTCCTATGAAGGATTTTATCAGCATTCCATCTTATGAGCAAACCAGATAATCAGGTTCAAAATATGAAGATATTGTTTCAAGTTGGACAGTCTGACGTCCATGTGAGAGAGGAAAAGTTTTAATTCTGAACTTATGAAAGAAGAAATTTGATAGAAAATATGGAATTTTCCCTTAAATGAAGAACCTTTCTTTATCCAAGCAAGAGAACATATCTTTCTTAAGCACAGCAATGAGAATAAACATGTCTTATTCATGCCCTCACACTTACCCCCAATTTTTTTAAAGCCAGGATTATATTTAAACCCATGAGAGTTTCTTTAATGACTCAAAATAAATTGTTCATGTATAGCTACTTCCTCAAGAGCAGCTCTTCATTGCACAAAAATCTATCACTACTTCATGGCTAGAAATTGTCAATGATCATTCTGTAATATATCTAATTCATTTTACTCTTCTGATTGTGTGAAGCATAGATCTTCTTACTTTCCCAGAGACCAAATGGATTCTTGCTTCTCTGAATTTTGTTCTCCAAGGCATAACTGTTGATTATAGTTTCTGTTTCATATCTTTTCTTAGAGTGTGATTCCTAATGGTCCCTACCCAATTTCATGTCCTCTTTTATACATGCCTGTTTCTTTCCTTAATTTCCAGTTACTAACAATGAGATTCAAATTGCTTCAGTTGATTATTGGAAAGGCAGATGTTCTCATTCATAATCCCTTTTTAATTGTTTTGATGCTACCTTTGAATCCAGGCCCCAATCTTAGTACAACAGCTGTTATCAAATAAAAAAAAAAAAAACTTAATCAGGGATACAGAGTGTGAAGAATAATTAGCCATATGATGGGTGTGGGAAAGTGTGCCAAAGTTCAATGTCATTACCCTGTGATGAAGAAGAGTCCACTAGACTCTGGAACTTTTGACACAAGCCAACAATACAGAACTTCTTTTCAGTTATTTTGGTTCTTTGCTACTCATCTGATCAGAACAATTTTCAGATTATGTTCTAAGGATCCTTTAGTTTCTTACAGCGAAATGTCATGGCATAAGAAATCCAACTTCTACTTCAAGAAAATTGGATTCATATTAATCATTTCTGGAAATTTGATTTATTTTAAAACTTTTATTTGAAAAAATGGTCTCACAGCAATGAGACTCTTCATGAAGTCTCAGAGAGAGTTCATCCATATGCACCCTAGGGTTTTTCTAAACAAGACAAGGCAGCAACCATCTCTACCTTGGGCTGGCAGTATTGCATTCTGTACAAGTTGACTACCTTGTTGATTTTCCAAGTTGCATAGCAGAAAGCAAGAATCTAGATGAAACATCAATGGTATCCCTAAAATGAGAAATGAACTCTCTATAGGAAACTGTATCTCAGAGAGGTGAAACATGGATTTAGCTCTAATTCAGCTACCTGGTACATTTCAGAATAACAAATTCCAAAATTCTTAGAAGTGTTCATCCACTGTAAGTTTAAAGAACAACCTATGGGAAGAGGCAATGGCTGGCTGGCCTTCTTGAGGACCTACTGAAGCAAATAATTTTGGTAGGTGGCAAAAAGAAGAATCCAGAAAGTATCAGGCTTAAGGGAGTAGGCATACTACAATTAAGTAGTAGGTCTATGAAATGCCTATTTGGGTCTGCATCCTATGCCTAAGAAAAAGTTACTATGCACAAGGGTGTATTTTATGCAAAGCAGTACTCCTTTGGACTGACTCCATTGTTGGGAACACCATTTCTGTTTCCAATTTTCTTGAATTTTGGTTGCATTTGTCTATTTTGACTTGTCAAGGAGGAATTGTATAATATTGATAATTCTGCATATAAGTCAAATATTCTTACATTTGCATTTAAAAATGTCACTGCACATTATAAAAGTGAATGGAAATATACTACCTAATAAATTAAATTTTTTAACTTAGAAAGACATTATATAGCAAATAAAAACACCACATTGAGACATAAAAAGAAAGGGGAAATAAACTTTAATACAATTAAAGACATCTTTTTTCTGTTCTTTTTTTTAATCAAGGGAATCCCAATTTTATTTTTATTTCACTCTGAAAACTATGTAGATAGCCTTGAGTGTTACATATTTTGTATTTAAGAAATGTTCTTGAGATTTGTTCTGCAATTCCATTAGAATCACTTGAAAACAGTTTAATCCCCTCAGAGTTTTTTTTTTCTTTTTCCTTCTTTCTTTTTTTTTTTTTTTTTTTTTTTTTTTTAAGATTACTTGGTTGGGACTAGAACTTCCGCAGTCTGGCTGGGCACAATTCAGGAGCCACTTGTCAAAAGAAACAAACATTATTTTTAGAACCACACACGCCAAACAAAACAGCTCCTCAGGAAAAACCTTCAGAGCCCAACTACCAACCCCGGCTTCCCACAAGCCTCTCAACCTCCCCCACTCCTCCTGCTCTTGAGGTTGATTGGATGGGTCACGTGGATGGAGCCAAAAAAGTTCCCCAGTGAGCAGCTGCATGGTCTGAAAGTGCGGGGAAACAGCCCAATGAGCATAACTGCAGGGGAGCCAATCAGTTGGGAGCTAGAAGTTTGTTGGGGCCGCTGTGAGCCAATCATCAGCTGGCAGCTGGAAGTTTGCTGGCAGCTGGAAGTTTGCGGGGCCCCTTCGGCTGTGGCTCTCAACATCTCCCCCTCTCTGTTTAAACATCAAGCATGTGGCTTAGGGACCGTGCCTGCCTTAGGTTGTCCAATAGTACATATGGTTCTTACCCATTATTGGATGAGCAGACCTCAAGGCATCAGCCTCCTGTCTTAGGTTGGTACCATTGCAATTGGATCTTACCCGTCACTGACTACCGGTCCAGTATAGAGCCACACCTGTGGATAGGTCTTTGTATCAGCCGGGGGGTGAGGTTCTTTCCCTCACCTCTATTGGCCCCCAAATTTAGCTGAACGACCATGACAAGCAGAAGGGAGGAAGATACACCAAGCCAATTGATGGCTCCTTTTGGAAAAATTGTACCACTGGTGACACCATCAGCAAAAATACCCCAACACTACCATGAGTCGCTGCACCAACAGATAGTTCACAATGCTTACAGGTGAGTTCACAATGTTTACAAGTGATTCATACTCCAGGCAAGTTCTGCAAGCAGTTCAGTGATGGCTATTGCAGAAGCTGTAGATTGGTTTTATTTTTGTCTTCACCACCTTGGGATGAAGATAGAAATTCTGGCAATAATGGCTGAAGAAAAAATTATATAACATTCCAGAAGGCACTAAAAGAAAACAATTTTCTTTTCTTTTTTTTTTTTTAGAAAACAATTTTCTTAACAATGTACCTTATCTTCAACAGAATTATTAAATATAATGAAATAGAAAGGTGAAAGTAAACAAACAGATCTGTTAACCTCCTTTTTTGTTAATATATTAAAACAATCCTCAACAGCTGTTTACCCAATTTAAATTAAACCATTTAAATCACGTGAAAAAAAAAATATTTGGATCCATTTGCTCATGAGCACTCATCATATATGATATATGGACATACATGCATTCAAACATATAACACAAAACACAAGTGTGCACACATAATATAATAAATACAACACGTAACATAATAGTAAAGGCCTTATAACTTTTTACAAGTGAAATCTCCATTGCAATGTTTAAAAACTCTATAGTCAAAAAAAATAGAACTGATCAGCAAAACATTAACCTAGGTCTGTATGAGCTCAAAAAACAAAATAGAACTTCATGATGTGGGAAAGGGCAATAATAAAATAGATATTGAAAAAAGCATCCTGGTTCTGTCGCAGATGTAAGGGTAGCCAAACTGGAGTTCTGGATATCAGCTGTTATGGATTTGAGCCAAATCATCTTATTTTTGGTCTGTAGAAATCGCTTTAGTTAATCTCTCTGGAACCCAAATCGGCTGCTGTTCTCCCTGTGGAAACACAAACAGACCCCCGACTCCAGACAATCACTGGGTCAGGACCTTAATTAATCTCTCTGGAATCCAAATTGGCTCCTGTTCTCCCTGTGGAAACACACAAACAGACCCCCGACTCCACAATTACTGGGTCAGGACCTTTCCATTGTCCTGTTAGAATATCCTTCCAAAGTACCTTGGGTTTATGCACATTTTTTGGACACATATGCCTTTCCGCAGCACTAAGTCCTGATGAATCCAAATTTAAAAAGTTTAGAGTAAAAGGGGTTATTTTAAGTTTATCTTTGGGGAATATATACCCCTTCCCAATTCCCTCTTTTTGCTTTAATAACTAAATTTTAATATTTTGATGAGCTCTTTCAACTATGCCTTGTCCCTGTGGATTGTATGGGATTCCTGTTATGTGAGTAATGCCAAATGATGAGCAAAATTGTTTAAAAGAGGTAGAAGTATAACCAGGGCCATTATCTGTTTTTAACTGTTTTGGAACCCCCACAGTGGCAAAATTTTATAAGCAATGAGCTATAATGTCTTTAATTTTTTCTCCAGCATGAAGGGAGCCCATCAAAAATCCAGAAGTATCAACTGTAACATGCAAATATTTTAATTTTCCAGATTCTGGCAAGTGTGTGATGTCCATCTGCCAAATATGGTTAGGTACCAGTCCTCTAGGATTGACTCCAAGATTAACTTTTGTTAAAAAGGTCACACAATTTTGACATTGTTTTATTATTTGTCTAGCTTGTTCCTTAGTTATTTTAAAATGGTTTTGTAAAGTATTAGCATTGACATGGAACTTTTTATGAAAATTTATAGCTTCTTGTGTAGAGAAAATATGTATGTCATGTGTAGTTTTATCTGCTAAATCGTTGCCCAAACTAAGGGCTCCAGGCAATCCTGCATGTACCCTGATATGTCCTATAAAGAATGAATATTTTCTGTCCCAGATTAGACTTTGTTATTTGTTAATGTCAAACCTAATTGATCTAGGACATCTCGTCCCCATAAATTTACAGGAAGATGATCCAATATATATGGCTGTATAGTTTCTTCACATCCTTCAGGATCCTTCCAATCTAATACCATTGCACTTCTATGGAGATTAGTCACCACTCCTAGACCTCGAAGTGTTTGAGTGGCTTGTTGTAATGGCCAATGTTTTGGCCATTCTTGACGAGAGATGATGCTAAGGTCTGCACCTGTATCCAGTAGCCCATTAAATTCATGTCCTTGAATATTTAGTTTTAGCATGTGGTGAGAATCTAAATTTAAAGAAAGCATAGCCCAATCTACACCTGTGGAGCCTAATCCCTTGGAACCTCTTTCTACAGTATGACAGGAAAATTTATCATGGAGGCTGGGTATTATTAGTAACTGTGCTATTCTATCTCCTGGTGAAATTACTGATATATCCTTTGGAGAACTGGCTATAATTTTTATTTCACCTTCATAATCAGGATCAATTACCCCAGGACTTATCATAAGTCCTTTTAGAGTAGAAGAGCTGCGTCCCAATAATAAGCCTACTGTTCCTTTGGGAAGAGGTCCTTTTACCCCTGTGGGAATGATTAGAACTCCCATCTCTGGAGTTAGTACTGATCTGGCGGAGGCGCAGATGTCCAACCCTGTGGTCCCTCTGGTTTGTCTGATGAGGGATCTAATGGACAATGTGTCCTGGGCACTACCCTGATGGGGTTGCTGGGTTCCTCCAGTGCTCCGTATATTTGTGGTCTTGGGCCCCAGAGCATTGGGCCCACCTGTCCATTTTTTGGCATCGGAGCCCGATGCCTTTCTCCATGATATCGTGGATAAATACCTGGTCCTTGTTCGTTTTTTGATGATGGAGTACCCTGAATAGTGGTTTGAGAATGGCATTCATTAGCCCAATTATCTCCCTCTATGGCACCGTGGGCAAATACCCAGTATTCTACTCCTTTGATATCTAGTTTTGTTAAACTCTCCTCCTATGGGGCAATTCCTTTTAAAATGTCCTGTTTTTTCATAATTGTAGCATGTTCTTAGCCTGGCATCTAAAGCCTGTTTTACTGCAGCTGCCACGAATTGCCCTTGTTCATTAATGTCTCTGGCATCTAAAGCCTGTTTTACTGAAGCTGCCACCATAATGAGACATAAAAAGAAAGGGGAAATAAACTTTAATACAATTAAAGACATCTTTTTTCTGTTCTTTTTTTTAATCAAGGGAATCCCAATTTCATTTTTATTTCACTCTGAAAACTATGTAGATAGCCTTGAGTGTTACATATTTTGTATTTAAGAAATGTTCTTGAGATTTGTTCTGCAATTCCATTAGAATTACTTGAAAACAGTTTAATCCCCTCAGAGGTATTTTTTTTTTTAAGATTGCTTGGTTGGGACTAGAACAATACTCAATCTAGAGTCAAATATTTCCCAATATTGAAACAAGATACTAATACATATGCTACCCAATTCCATGTGAATCTTGAGATTTTTCTAGTCTGGTTGTTAACAAAGTTCATATTCCTAGCCTTAGGTGAGTATGAACACATTAACACTAAATTTTGAGGGAGAGTTCTGGTGATTACTTTGCTCACATACACTATTCAGTAGTTTTCTGAATATTTGAGGGAAACTCTCTGTAGGTCTCAGAAGTTTTCTCTCTATGCAACTCCTTCCTCTCCTGTACTTGGTTCTATGAACTATAACTTCCTTGATCTCTCTGAACTCTTAGCTCCATCTTCTCAATTTAGGGATAACATGGGGTATCATGTAAATTCTCACTTTCTGCTCTGCAGCTTGGATAATAAACAAGGTAGTACACTTGTCTATTTCTTGCCATTAGAGATCACTAACCTTTGTTGACTATATTCAATGTCTTGAAATCTGTTATTTTATTTTTGCCAACCACTTTTTGGTTGTTTTAGTAGGAAGGTAAATCTAGTCCCTGTTACTCCTGTTTGGCCAGAATAAAGTTATCTGGCTTCTTCAGCAGCCAAGACCCTTATCAGTATTGATAACAGAGACAAACATTGATTATCACAGAAGATATGTAATGACATTGAATCCTAAGTCTGAAGAGGGATGTATTAAATTAAAACTGAAAGGATAAAATGTTTGATTTTATTGATTTGAATCCCTCCCAAATTCTTATTAAACTAAAGCTTATAAGTATCTTCTAGTTTATACCCACTGTCAAACTCTCTCTTCTGGCTGGATTTATATCTGTGACTCCTTCTCATGACCTCACAGATTTTCTTTCCCAGGAATACCTTAGAAAATTCAGATTCACTGGGATTTAATTATCCATTTGAAAAGAACATTATAACATTTTTCTACCTGCATTTTGTCTTAATAAATTAGCAATTGGAAAATGTTAGTTAGGATTACCTGAATAATAACTGCAATAAGAGTTTTAATTTGCCTAAGAATGGAATAAAAGCCAAATTCAGGATCAAAATATAAAGCCAAGGTTTTCCAATTAATTCCTTTTAGTTTTATTATTGTGGTGGTTTAATTGAAGAACTTATAAGTATGATGGCTTTATAAAAATAAAAAGGTAGTACATCAAATCCACTTGGAAACTCCTCAATTGTTTAGAGTTAGAAATACTCACTTATTAGTATGCTTGTGTTTGCTCTTTTATTTGTATGTGCACATCACTGCAGATATGGGTGGTTGAAGAATACTTTCCCTGTAAAAACTAGGAAGTAATTGGTCAGGCTTAAAAATCACCACTGATTGTCAGGCATGATGGCACACATCCATAATCCCAACAGCTGGGAGGCTGAGATGAGAGGATCCTAAGTTCAAAGCCATTGTCAGCAAAAGTAAGGCACTAAGCAACTCAGGGAGAACCTTTCTCTAAAGAAAATACAAAATAGGGCTGGGGATATGGTTCAATTCCCAGTACCACCAAAAAAAAAAAAAAAAACCTGAAAGTTCTAGATATTTGAGTTCCTAAGTTGGTGTGAATAGGTTTATATTTTGTTGACTTTGATTATATGCTACTCATTTATGAAAGTTAGATTTTGAGATTAAGGATAAGAGGTGTTTTTTTCTTAAATGATAACTCTATAATAAATATACATTTTTATTACTATCTATGCATCAATTCTAACAATGAGGCAGAAGATATAGTAGAATAAACTCAGTCAATTTATTCAGGCTTAGCTACCAGTGTTTGCTAGTGACAATTTCTGCTTACTGAAAAAAAGAAAATCAGTCTATCTTGCTGTCTAGGATATATTTTTACTTTACTCCAAATACATAAGCTGTTGGTATATATCTTAATAAATACTAGCTACTTAATTTAAAATATATATGTGTATATGCATGTACATATATGTATACATACACACATATTTTTCTGTTGATTTGAATTTGAAGTAAACTGATTAAATTGCCCTATTTACTACCATCACATTTACTAGCATCACAAACACCATCAGCACCACCATCACCACCACCATCATCATCCATGATAGAAGCAGCATCAACTTGACTATTTTGGGATATATGTAAGAGATATGAGATGCTATATAGGCCATCCTAGTAACTTTGCCAGCAAAACAGAGTCATTTCAGAGCATATGAAATGGAACCATTTAGGAATATATAACTGCTTGAGTTACTGCTACTGTGATTGTGATCCATGCGCAATATGCAATAGCTAATTTTATAAGATTTTACCTCCATTTTGATCTGACCTGACTTAAACGCCATTATTCAATAAGCTGTGTTCTAAAGTCATATGGTTAATTCATCAAAAAATGATACTATTCTATCAGTGTTTGATTTTTTTTTCTTTTTAATGAGATGTAAGTCTTGAAGTCACACATGTTTGTATTCTTTAAATGAGCTAAACATCGTTTATATTTGAATATTAGTTAATTTGTGGGATTTTAATAGTAATTGCTAAATTGAATGCAATGCAAATCATACACACTTTCATACATATTATATGTTATGTATGTTATATATTTTTATATTATTATGTTATATGTTACTTTTTTATATGTTATGTATGTTATATTTTTTGGTAATGCGGATTAAACTCAGGGGTGCTCAAACACTGAGCCAAATTCCCAGTCCTTTTTTATATTTTGTTTAGAGATAGGGTCTCTCTGAATTCCTCAAGTCCTTACTAAATTGCTGAGGCTGGCTTTGAACTCGTGATCCTTCTGCCACAACCTTCATTGCTACTGAGACTAACCACCTCACCACCTCACCCGGCAAGTTTTCAATTCTTTGTGCTTGTTCTTTTCTGATATTGGTACACCATTTATTACTAAATATATTTACTTTCAATGTTATATGAGACATAAACATTGTACATAGTAAAAATTGTACATCATCATGTGATGATTTCAACTATGTGTATATAATGTTTACATCAACTTAAACATATTTATCTCCTGAAACATTTATGCATTTTTTTAATTGTAGTTGGACACAATGTCTTTTTTATTTATTTTTATGTGGTGCTAAGGATTGAACCCAGAGCCTTGCATGTGCTAAGCAAGTGCAGTACTGCTGAACCCCAACCCCAATCCCACATTTATCCATTCTTCATGGCAAAAACATTCAATATCTTTTCTTGTAGCTTTTTGAAATATTCAGTACATTATTATTATCTATAGTCAACCTACTGTACAATAACACTTTGACATCTCTTATTCTTTTCTAGCTGTAACTTTGCATGCATTAATCAACTATTTTCCATACCTCCTTCCTACCATACTATTGAGTCTCATACTTGACTATATAACCAGTTTCTGGTTAAAAAACAATCCAATCATATTAACAAGTATTAATTTGATCTTGTTCAAGGGCTAAGGCTATTAAAAATACTAGAATGATTAACTTGATTTCATTTTTTAAGCCTTAACTTAATAATAAATGCTAGAATATATTTGCTTATATTTATGAATGGTGCCACTGAATTGATTAAATACTGACTGAAATTTAAGAATCAATTCATTTTATCAACTAATATAAAAATTATTCACTGAGATGGACAGTTTTTGTCATGACTGAAAAGTCAGTAATTGAGGACAGATTAGCATCAGTCAAAACAGTTGACATAAATAGATCCTGAAATGGCTATGCAATTTTAACCAAAAATTATATTTTGTTGAGAGTATTCTGAATCATGAAGACAAAAATAATGTGACTGAGTTGAATTGCCTATAGTGCTGTCCCCAAAACGTGAATAAATGAAAAAAATTAAAGAGATTGTAATAGTAGTACTGATTGTGAAGTGATTTAGACAAACAATAATTTATAAAATGATGAATATCTAAACTGATGGCATCTGTTGTCCCATATAAAGCTGAGACAACACCTCCTTTGTTTCTCCTGATGGTTTGATAGACTATTATCAAAGACATCTACATATGTTTTTAACCATAGTGTTAGATACTCACAGCACAAATTATCACATGTCCAGCTGCTCATGTTTTGAAAGAAATTGGCAAGATGAAAAGATAACCATAGATCTGGACTAAGAAAATTGCATCCTCACAAAGACTATGGCTCTTGTAGGGAAAAAAAATGTTTTTGAAAAATGGGTCCAGTTAATATGATCATTGAAATGAATGAGCAATTTAAAAAAATAAGAGAACTGGATCTAAAAAAAAGGAACTTCACTAGAGGTATGTCCATAGGACAAGGACAAAGTATTATTTTGTTCTATGAATCTTATTAATTTGATTAATATCTTTCTACCTATTATATATATATATATATATATATATGTATATGTATATATGTGTGTGTGTGTGTATATATAGGATATATGTATATATATGATGTATATATATGATACACCATATATATATGGTAGATAATGTAAGTCCTTGATATTAATTTCAAATTATCTCACCTGACTTTCTTTATTGACTAATATTCAACTATCAATTTTATTACCTTTTTTGAAGACACAGGACATATCTTTATAGTATAAATATTGACATATCCATAGTTGAATTCAATTGCCTAAATTTGGTATAGTTATTTTAGTAGTTTTATCAGCTACATTAGCTCACCACATGAGTGGTTTCAATTGAAGCCTAATTTACCAAAATATTAATTCAGTAACTTGGCATAAGTTGCCTTTTATTTTTGTCTTACCACTTGTGCTTCTCCCACAAAAAAAAAAAAAAAAAAACATCAAATAAGGGGGCTGGAGTTGCAGCTTAGCGTAGAGCAATTGCCTGGCATGTGTGAGGCCCTGGGATAGATCCTCAACACCACATATAAATGAATAAAAGATCCTTTGACAACTAAAAATATTTTTAAAAAACAAAATAAATCGGGAATCCCTGTGTTTGCTATAGAGAAAACAAGCAGTGTTAGAAGATTTGTTTTTTCTTTTTAATGCAAAGTGTTGAAGTAACAAACATTAGTATCTTTTAAAGTTGTTTGTAATAGAAGGAAAGGGAGAAAGGGAAGAGTGGGAAGAAAGAAAGTTTGGAAATCTATGATTTAAAAATTTCAGGCATTAAATATAGATAATAGTGTTAGTATCGTTAATTTAAATACATCAACTCATTTTGATGTGATAATCTGAAAGTCTTCTGAAATTAATGCTATATTATGAAAAACTGCTTTTGTTTTTATCTTTTTCTTCCCTTCCCTTGCCTTCCCTTCCCTCTCCTTCCCATCCTTCTTCTCTTTCCTTTCTTTCTCTTCTTTTCTCTTCCCTTTCTTCCTTCCTTCTTTCCTTCCTTCCTTCCTTCCTTCCTTCCTTCCATGTCTCTCTCTTCTATCCCTCCTTCAAGTTACATCATATAATAGTGTGATTTCTTATAGTGTTTAACATGGCTCTTAATTTTCATAAGTATGACAATATATAGTTGCTCATAAACCATCTTAATATTGATGATAAAATGTACAAAATTGAAACAATTTTAAATGCATGTTTTCATTATTTCTGTGATACTCTAATGAGTTTATGGAGGGTCAGATTAAACAGAAAAGGGAGTAAATAGGAATTCAGACTTACATTTACTTTCTCACTAGCCAAATTTAAAAAGCAAAGACTGTACAGTAAACATTTGAACTTAATATTGAACTATATCACTAGTGCAACTTGAAATGGAAAGGATTTATCAAAGTAGAGAAAGTCAACTCTTCTACTGTACCAAACTTTTAATTAACTTCTTTAATTGTGCTCAAAGGGTTTGCAATGATGGGTACCTTTTGTAAATTCAAAAAAAAAGAAATATATATAAACCAACATAATTGATGATTATAATTACTGCTGATCAACACATTAGAGTCTATTATTTTTTTTATCTGTCCTAGCTGACTAAAGCACAGGGTGAAAAAGTGCCTCTCGAAATGCACATGATTTTCTCTAATAAAATACAAATCTTTATAACTTCATGAGTTATCCCTCCATCTATTCTTCTATACCTGAGGAAACGAAACTACTTGCAAAAGGAATCTTAGTATATAGTTTACTAACATTCATAGTTCATAGTGCGACACTTAGAGACAGGCTTGGCACACAGCTGCTGCACAGAGAACACTGAGAACTCTGTAGCACATAGGACTTAGCTGAAACCCTAGCTAAGGGCATTCAAAAACATACTACACACCAGGTGAGAAATTTTCTCTTCATGACTAAGTCTCAATGCTGAAAAGAACTAAATATGTAATGCTACATCAGCAGCAATGGGGGAAAAAGTATAAAAGCTAAGTGTCCTCAGTTTGGGTCCTGCCTCTTAGCTATAGTGCACAGTTTTAATGACAACACTCTCACATTAGCTCAGTCTTACTGGACTATTTCAAGCATTCATCATCTTATGTGCCTAACAGCATAGCTCATGTGAAATTAGTGGAGGAGGGAATGAGAAGGATTAAAAAGGTCTTGCTGCTTAAGGAAGTAAAAAGAAGGCTATCCTGAGCTCTTCATCTAGTTCTCTACATTTATTAAGGGCAAAACCATTTATCTTTCTACTCATAAATGGAACAGATACAGTATTTCTCCCCCAGGGAACCAGGAGCCACTGGGGAAAGCTAGATTAGGCTTAGAGAACTGATGCAACATAGTGTGGTGCGTTACTTCATGGAGCAATAAGTTAGCAACATGCTTTGATTCCAAATATTTTTAATATGTTTTGTCACACATGCACAGAGGGAAACTAAGTGGCAAAAAAGATTGCTATTGCCAGTTCTATATTTTCCGAGCTATAAGCATTGTGTCAGGATTTTCACAAATGGACATTCAAAACATGGCTGAAGGTTGGCTTCTGTGAGGGTACTTGTAAGAAGAACAATAAAAGAATAAATAACGTGGCTAGAGAGAAAAAAAAAAGATGTGATATGTAAAAATACATTCTTTTTATTCAAATGTCAATTAAGCTCCAGATTTTTACCACTTCAGTGGTCACTATCATTTTTCCTCTGAAGCAGAGCTCTGTCCTGAGTTTCAAGCAGAGTATACTATTCAGCTTGGTCTGTGGTGGCTGGAACATACTAATTTGTCCTACTACATTTTTAATTTCAGGATTGATATGTTGGCTTTGCAACTGACTGTCAGAATAATTCATATACATGGTATTAAAAATAAGTGTGTGGTGTTTTTATTAATGTACTCTTAAAGAATAATGAAACCTTCAGATCTGCTCTAATGAATTCTGATGAAGCGAAATGCTTAAGAATGATGTTCTTTGTACGTGCTTATTCCTCATTTAAGAAAGTAAAAAAATCTGCTCAGAGCCAAAATCTCCAACAAGAATATGGAGACCCTCTGTGAATTAATACTTTTATCCTCATATATTGAGACACTATGCAAAAAATAAGAATCAGATTTCTACTTGTGTTTAGAGCTCAGGATAATGGAAGTTTTTTTTTTTTTCTGTTGCTTTTTAAATTCCTTCATCTTCTGCTTTCCTGCAATCCTACTCTTTGGCAACATGCATATATTTAGAATGTATTTTTGAGGGTAGCTTGCTAATGTTGAGAACACACAGCCACTGTGTTTTAGTATTGCTATGATACTGTAGATGTGACACACTGTTCATAAAAATCATGGTCATAATTGTTACACTTTAATATTAAGAATAACAAGATGTATGGGGAAATATTGTTTTTGTTCTTTAACATATTTGTCATTTTTTGCAGGATAACCATACCCATACATTTAAAACCTGTGTTTGTGTGTGTGTGAGAGAAAGGTTGAGGGGGGTATTTCTAAAAGGGAAACAGGCTTTTGTATTGAGTATATTGATAAGCTGATAAATTATACTTCATTATTCCTCTGTAAATTAATGCATGCTGGGCAATGTGACATTGCCATGTCTCTGTCATGTTTTAATATGCACATTTTCATCTTAAGTTTTTCAGACATTTCATAACCAAAGTGCACTCTGAAGGGAAATTTACATCCCCATGTTTATAAAACTAACAACTCCAATTCACTGTCATACTGTTACCCAGAACAACAAGACATGCTAAAGTGTAGTAATGGTTACTAAGAAAGTATTTTTTACTAATCTCTTTGGAAGCAATTTTTATTGTTTTTTGTTGTTGTTGTTGTTGTTGTTGTTGTTGTTGTGAGGCAATATTACCTACCTTTGATATTAAGCCTACCTGTGTTTAAAAATAAGCTCACTCATTTACTAGTTGTATGAATGTGTACTAACTAAACTCTAATTTCCTCACTGTGAATGAAATAAAAATATATATTTTTCAGGGTTTTTGTGCAGTGGGAAAATAAAATTGCCTGACTCAAGGTAGATGTTCCTGTTCTGTCAGATATTTTTCTTTTTTTCAGGGATTTACATTTTTCAAACATTACTTGGTTGATCTTCACAATAATACAATCAGTTAGGTAAGCCAAAAATTACTAGTTAGGAAACTAAGGTCCATTTAGCCAGTCACAGAGAACACTTGCAAGAATCCAGGTGTTGTTCTCCATGACTGGCATACACTATCAGTACTCTATCAAATTCTAGAACATAAAACTTTCTGGCCTGATATTTTTTCTTTTCAAATCCACATGTAATGCATATATACTAATAGATGAAAATCTGTGTATATTATTTAGATACATAATTTCCTCAGCTATTTCCTAAGTTTTAAGAACTCATAATGCTTAAGTTTCTTGTGTAATTTTCCAAAAACTTTACATTTGTGTGAAAGGGTATAGATAAAACACTTTTATTATAAGTCTAAATTCTGGGTGAGAAATACCAACAGAAGTAAAAGAAAATTTCTAATTTCCTTTCTTCCAGAACATTCAAAGCAGTGGACCATCAATACATGAAGGTAATGGGTAAATATACGAAACACCTGAAGTTAACTGTTTCCCATAGTGTAGCATGGAAAAAAAAAAAAAAAAAACTTGAATGCCAAAAGGAAACAACTCTCTTGAACTCTTGGAATCCAGATCAATTTTGGAGCCTGGAAAAGCAGCATAAGTAGCTGACAGCCATAATGGCCTCATTTATACCTACTGCTGCTCCCTGGATTTGGGCTCACTTGATGACTCTTTCCCCCAGGTGTCCCTGAGGCTGTCACTAGACTTTTGCACTAGGAATTGTCTCTTTCAGGTAATGGTGACTATGGGGACAGATATAATTGTGTGACAGGGCCAATTTACTACATAGGTTCTCTGCACAACCAAGAGCAGACAAAAAATGGAGTTTTCTGCTGAGGAAGCAGGGTGCTTTGACACACTGAAGAGAAAAGGGCAGAGAAACAGAGTTGTTCTAAAATCAGTGGAACAGGGCATAGCTCTATAAGAATATTTTTATTTACAGACATTTTTATTAAAATATATTATGAAAAGACACTTTAATTTCCCCTAACTCCTCATAGTAATTCTTGTACCTCTGATCCAGAAGAAAGCCTGGCTTCTGGCTTTCCTCAGACTCCTACTACTAAAATCTCAAAACGGACAAAGCCATATAGGCCTGAAATCCTTATTTGCACCCATGTGATAATATTTACTCCAATATACCTTGAACCAGTCATGATGCAGATGTCTTCTTCACTAGAACATGAACTCCTGCAAGGGCCAAAAAATAGTTCTGTTTTTCCTCCTGAGCCTAAAACAGGATTTGTGTGCACCATAGACACTAAAGTCTATAGAATTAAACAAATTTATGGGAGAATTTATGGGAGAATAATGTAAAATGCTTTCTAAGGTTTTCTGGTATGGTAAACACAGAGGTAGGAAAGGACTGGGAAGCAAACAAAATTTGTACTGAGATATTGTACATGTGGACTTAGCAAAGGGGAAGAAGTCACCACTTACTGTTCACTGTGGGCTTTTAATCCCCATTATACCCATAAAAATTATGTGTTATAATCCTCACTTTTAAATGAGAAAGAAGAAGATCAAAAAGGTTAGATACTTGCCCCAAGTCACTAAGTAAACTGTGGAATCAAGAATCAAATTCATTAGTCTGATCACGAAGTCAGTGTTTAGTTCCATATAACACAATTGTGTATTCCTCTTGGTTTGCAAACCTTATGTTAAATGGAAAGCCTAAAACTAGAAAGAAATCATTATGTACAAGTAATAGCATATTTGAAAAAATTAGATATTTATTTACCTTAGAAATAAAATTAGAAACATTAGCATAGATTTAAAATTAGAAACACTGAGGAAGTAGGGAATGGGTGCAAACTAGATAAATTTAGCACATACATATAGTTATAAATATTAGATAATCTAAGTTTAGAAAAAGGCTAGAGCTTAGAAATTCATGGACCTAGTGGAAACCAGGTCTCTGAATTACATTCATCAGTTGTTCCCAAGAAAGGATTCCAAAGTTACTAAGATACATGTGAACAACCTGAGGCCAAATGAATACTATTTTAAATCAAGAAACCATTCAATACTAAACTCACAAAGCAATTACTATAAAATCTAGTATCTTTATCTTGCAAAATATTTTGAGATTTTATTTTTATGTTTAAGGATATTTAATTTACCTTGGACATATGCATTTAAAAGGTTTGCTAACTTCCTAAGCAAAAATTTTACTGTATAACAGTGTACATCTTGAAGGGACACATCTACAATGTCATATGTCAATGAATAAAGAAAGGTCTTGTGTAGATATGGTTTCATAGCCAATATATAAGGAAAATGCTTCCTTGACATTCTTGATAAACTGGAAACATATTGTGACTTATGAAAATTTCATATAGCCTATGGATAATAGGGAAAATATCATTATACTCATTCACAGAGGAGGAATGAATCACCACAACTGATTTAGGACCTTACCCCTACAATGAATCAGTGAAGATTTCTAAATTTACTGAAGGCTTCCAGAATAATTTTCCACAGGATCAACCATATTGGATGTCATTGTTCCTTGTAATAACATCAGGTCAAGTGATCATTCTCTAAGTTCTTTCAGTATTGTTATCATTTTATGAAAGTGTTAAAATTTATCATCTTTCAAGTATTTTTTTCATTCATGATGTCAACCTTAACAAAAACTAGTAAAATATTCTAGTAGAAAAAGTCATTAGAAAGATAGTCTAATCAACAAAATGGCTAGACAAGCAATTTAACTCTTTTGTGTCTGACCATCATCTCCCTGCCTAATAAAGCTATGTGAAAAATTAAAATGCTGCTTTATTTAGAGTGAAATCTCATTTACCTCAGGTAGTACACTTATTTATTTTTAGCTATTTTAAGTGTTGGTGATGGAAATAATTTTAAGATTAAGGGAAGAGTCTAGCTTGCTTTTAGTTACCTCTTTCAAGTCCACTATCCATAAAGAGACTTCATAAGAGATTACAATGGTATTTTTGGTTAAAAAGGGGGAGGGTCTATGCATTTCTCTCTCCTCTTTGTATCTACATAATCTTCTTAATATTACTAGGTTCCAGGTCAGAGTGGGGGGAAAGTATCTGTGTCTAAAGTATTGATTGCCCTCTAGTGGATGGAGTGTAAAGATTTCTTGTTAATATGTAATGAACCTGAATACTAATCTTAGAATATGTCAAAATGCTGCCTCTTTAGTTTCAAGAAACAGACTTGCCAGCTACTTTTGTCTTTCTGCTCTTAGACTACATCTCTAACTCAACCTCCTTCTATACCATATTTCATGGGTTGCTTTCCTTTTTTTCCAGGTTATCAAAAAACAGCAGGTATTTTTGCAAGTCTACTATATACAAGGGACTATGACAGAATCTGTGAGAGATTACAAAGTATAATGTATGGTCTCTGGATTTATAGAGCTCACATTTATCTCAGTTATGATATATGCACTTGAAAACATAGCACAGATTATCTTTAACTGATATTAAATGTTAAATGTATCTTTTAGATGAGGAAGGCCATTGAGTTTCAAAGACAAATTATCATCTCATATTTCTTCCCCACCATATAACCCATCCAGATTTTAATAGAAGTTTCCCAGTAGAACAGAGTAGAGTGTCAATGGGGTCATGATTCAAGGAAGCCATTAAACTTGAGTTTTTAGTAGATTTGAGCTAAATATGTTTTAACTCTAAAAACTCCTTTTAATTTGAAAGTATTGATTTCCATCTCATAGGGTAGAACCTCTAACATGAAAAATATTTAGGTATGATTTTAAAATATTTAACACTACTTAAATGAATATTAGAATGCATCAGTGTAAGATTGTAGAGACTTCATACATGCTGGTCAGCTAATTATGTGGATAAAGGTGCCCAAGTATTTTTTTTTTCTATACAAAGCCCCCCATCTTCCTCTTTTTTCCCTATCCATCCATGACCTGGAAAAACTTTCTTTACCCCTATATCATAATACTTACAGTATTGAATAATTATTACTTTCTGTACCTCGCTCTATACTAGACTGAAATTTTTTTTTTCATTGCTTTCAGTGTTTAGGACAACTGTAGGCAAGAAGTAGTCCTAAAATTCAATAAAATATTGTTGAACACATGAATAAATAAATGAAAAATAGTGGGGGTTTTAGGCACTTGTGGAAATTCTATTGATCATGGTCACCTAATAATGTTTCAAACTATAATATGTATAAAACTATTTCATCTTCCTGGCTATTCATTTCATTTGTTTGTTGCAACTGTTAGTTAACATGCAAGTAGATCTTATGAAACCTAAATCAAAATTACACTCTTTATTTAGCAATTGAGAGAGGACCACGTTTGTACTGTTTTTCAAAGCACATCAACTAGGAACAAAGCCAAATTAAGCCATGCAGTAAATTTTCTAATGATTGAACTGAAGAAAATAATGATCTTTTAATGGAAATTTTAATGCCAAAATTCCCCAGAAAACAATGTCATATTGTTAGTCTGATGAGAAAAGTAATCTGTACAAGATTAGGCAACTTAAAAGAATAAAAGTTGTGTGCTTTGAAAAGTGAATTTTTTTGCTAAAAATATAAAAATAGTAGATGTGGGAGTAAAGAGAATGACATTGAAGTCCTCATATTTGTGACTACAAAGAAACAGGGACCTCTTTTAATGTCATAATTCTTTCATATGGAAAACTCTATAGGAATGCACTAGAAAAGAGTCTTTTGATGGTTATATCTGGTATCTAAATGCACAAAAATATAAAGTGAAAAGTACAATTAAAAAGACAGGAATTAACAGATAAGAGAAAAAAAATAGTTAAGTCTATATAACATGAGATTGATGTTCCAGGAAATTTAGTGATTTTGATGACCCTTGTTTAGTTCCAAAAATATGCTTTTTATGAAAAAGGAAAAAGTGAAAGAAAAGGAATAGATAGAATAAAACTAGGTGAAATATATTTATAGAATAAAATTTTCTCCACTTGTTGAAAAAGAAGTTGCATTGGAGTATTAAAATTGCTTTAAATACTTGTTCTCTATATTACTCTGATTGGGAATATAACATTAGACACAGGCAAGACAACAAAAAAAAAATATCATTGGTAACAAACATGAGGCATTTTCTTCAATCACTTCTCTTGTGTACATCCTTATTAGAAGGACCTGTTGCCTATTCTTCTCTTTCCAATCTTAGCAGGTGCAAAACCCTCACTGATTGTCATAATATTCAGGAAAACAGTCAACATTCAAAACTCTAAAATATTTGACCACCGGCTTAGAGTTATAGTTTTTCCTTTATATCAGTGTAATACTCAGAGGAGATTACAGGCAAACAATTATTTATTTGTACTTAAAATTTGGCCCCAAATTCTGAGTAGTTCAAGAAAATCTATAAGCATGGACATTCTTTTTGTTCTCTAGCTTCAGGATTAGACTAGCAATACTTGATTTGCCTGCCTTCTTAACTATCATTTACACTTCAGAAAGCCAGAGAACCTGTGGATTTTGTTCACTGCTTTCAGAAATAACCGTAGTTGGTATCACAGTAAATATTGGTTGATATCAGTAAGAAAAGAAAGCACAGTCCTATCTTTTTCTTGATCCTTTTTTTGTTCCTGCTCAGTCTATTTAATCTAAGGACAGTGGTGAAAAGTTAGGAGGGCATTTTCTCTTAAGGGCTCATCAATTCCTTACAGAAGAAAAAGAAAACAGTTAAAAGAAATTGAATAACAAGAAAAGCTAAAAGATCACTGGTCCCAGTTAAGTTATACTTAGAATTTCTTTATTCTATCCATTATAAGACCAATCTTTGGTTCTGTTGCCCAGTTTTATTTTGAAGGAGTAAAAGGCTAATGGGAAGGTAGAAGTCCTTGAATTTTACAAAAAGTAAAGTACGTAGCCGACTTGTGTAATCCAGACCATATTTAATAAGCAGGTTTGCTGAGTAAGCATAAAAAGTATAAGGCCTAGTAGGTTTACAAAAATGTCCTCCTACTTGAAGATCAATCAAATCCATTCAGCATTTTCTGTATTTTACCTCATGCTTTCCTTCCCACAATATAAAAAGCATGCCCCGAAAACAGTATTGGAAAAAAAAAATTATGCGTATGTTTCCTGAGAGGTGTCCTCAGGGAAAGAATATCAATGATCAGAATTAGATCCCAGTGAATATTCAGCCAAAATACTGTCTGTAAAATTTCCTCTAATTATTTAGTGCATGTACAGTATTATAATTGCAAGACTTCTATTGCTGATATGCCTGGGATAACTACACAGTGATGTTTCAGTTAAAAATACACTAGATTTATATGTAGATGGTATGATTCAGCAGAAACTGTTATTGATTTCTTACAGCATTTTCAAAAGTGAATTGAAACAGAGCAGCATATAATGATGTATGGAATTCATAGTGTGAATTCATTTGAACCTCAGGATGAACTTCACTTTCTTGTGGGACCATGATATTTTGTCCCTGTTAAATGAACCCCATGGATCACATTTGTCAGGGTATTCTCGCTATTAGGAAGACATTTCATATAAAAAAAAGTTTACCATGTGTTAATACTTTTTTAAAACATCAAGATTACTTGTTGGTAAGTTTATCATTTAACTTAAAATTTAAGTTTCACTCATCTAAATGACACTGTGATAGTAGAACACATGCTTTTCATATGAGGATTTGGGACTGTTGCTTTGTTTATTTTCCAGACTTGCCATCTCACTTCTAACATGGTAAGACCTATGGTGACAAAACAGAAAAGTAGAAGAGAAAATAGAAGAGGGAAGAGGAGAATGCAAAATCAGGCTGTGCACACATAAGTTTTTAGGAATTTCAGCATTGAAGAAGTATGATGGGGTATATTCAGTAGGTAAAGGAGGCAGCAAATTAATGTAGAAGACCAGTATGTTTATAAGAGGTAGACTGTTTTCTTTCTCCAAGAACATCTAATAAAAAATGTTATGTACTGTTGAGTAGAAGCAACAATTATAAAATCAGCAGCATTAGCAGAAACATCTACTACTACTATTGCATGCTTATAAACCCTCTGGACACTGTGTTAAGCGATTTCCGTGAATAAGTTTATTGGCAGCATTCAACTGTATGCTGATAGATGTAAAACAGGTCATGTTCCATAAATCTGCTCTAATCATTGATCCTCACACATAGACATACAGTTGGGGTATCTCAAGGGTTACAGTGACAGACTATTAATACAAATAGAAAATAGAAAAGTTTGGAAATTTTGTTAGACTGATGACTATGAGCAATTTGTTCCTTTTTTGTAGTTGTATATCCATCTAATGGTTTTTCCTTATTCATATCCCCTAACCTATTTTAACAAAATACCCTCAACAGAGTCCAAAAGCTAGTGAGTAGAACAGATATGTGCATGTAGCAATAAAACAGGTAAAAGGGCTGGGGTTATAGCTTAGTTGTTAGAGTATTTGCCTCACATGCACAAGGCCCTGGGTACAATCCTCACGCCCCCCAAACAAAGAAAAGATTGAAAAAGTGAGAGATGGTATTGGGAAAGCTAGAAGAGACAGGGAGAAAGTAAAGTGTGGACTGAGTAAGAAACATACTGTACAGGTCATGAATTTGACCACTTGTATTATGGAGTTAAGGGTTTGTTTTTATGTGATCTTTGTTAGACATAGTTAGTGGTTATGAGAATGTGTCTAAAAATTCATGGTAGTATCACAGAAATACATTCAATTTAAGACTACTAAATTGTTCTGCCTATGCTTCCAAACGTTAAAAAAAAATCTTACTGCTCTATACAATTACTTTAATTTTTGACCAGACACTTCATTCCAGATGGGGAAGGACATTTTATAGTTCTATATGAGATCTTTATAGAGCTTAAATTCTGAAATATAAACCATCCCAGAACTTCTCTTTCTCTCTGTTCAATGAAAAGAATCCCCAGTGGAAATTGGTCATGATTTCATTTCATGAACTATACTGGATGCTTGGATAGTGTTTGGATCTATGATATAAAAGCTCTCATTTCTTTCACATACAGTATTCTCTAAAAATATCACTCCTTTCTATTCTACTTCTAAATAAAACATAGAATCCAATGGCATGATACTCAACTTGGAGTTAAATGCAGCAAAAATCAGACCTGTAATGTAATAATGTAATAGTACTTTGACAATGTTTCATGTATACTAAGCAGCAAAGATACAACTCCATCAAGCCTTTGATGTATACTTTAAAAGTACCCTGTGATTTTAAAGGTACCCTTTATAGACCCAAACTTTAATATACACAAATTTTAAAAAAAACAAACACAAATAAACAACAAAAAAACACTATCTAGAATTTATGGAATTTACTTGTTAGGAGATATATATATATATATATATATATATATATATATATATATATATATTCATTCATTCCTTTTAGTTAGGCTACTTTCTCCCTTTTGATTCTTTTGTGCTATCTCATAAGTATGTCTCTCTCCCTTAAAAATCTGAAGAGAAATATCAGCACCTCTTCAAATTAACTAGTACAAAGGAAAATGAAAGAAACATCTTCTTTCCTGATATTTGACTCATTGATAATTCAGCTGTTTATCAGTCTCCCTAAGCCCCATGCTCTGCAAAAGAACAACTTTCACTCTGCTATTCTGCAGACATCACAGTGGCTTCAAATTTTTTCCTCAAAGCACAACAGGGACTTTAAGAGTAGAAATGTAACACTACAGGTATCTCCCTAGTCTCTGCAGCACAAAGAGAATATGGGCAGCAACCAAAGTACTTTAACTGAATAATCGAGAATATTCTTAATCTTCAAAAATGCAAATTTTTTATCATTTCCATTAAAAAGTAAGTGAATGCTGAACATTAAAATATTTCAAGAAAGAATATGAAAGAATTATACTTCATCAGAAGAAATTGTGCATGAAGTAGTAAGTGTCAAATGCTCATGGGAAAAATTGCAGCTCCATAGCAAAGGAAGTTGAAAACTGATTTTTTGTGTTTTTGTGGCTATATTCATACCATCAGGTAGAAACGTTTTAATGTTGAAACACTCCCTAATACCTCAAGAGCCCATGCTTTTCAGCTTGTAAAACTTAGTAAACATGCAGGTCTAGAAGGATTCAGGTGTTCTTATTCATACAGCTGATTTACAGTGCCTGGCTATAATGGAGAAAGGATCATCTTGTAAGCCTTAGGGTATCTCAGAGTAGGAAAAAAAACATGTGGGATTCTTTTATTCTTGCTGTACTTACTTGTACAAGAAGAGTAGAACTAAGTAAGGGAAAGAATGCAAGGAGCTTGCACAGAGGGGGAAAAACAAACAAACATGAAACAGAGCCCCAACTTCTATGTTTTCTGACTGCAGGTTTTTCTTTCATTATTCAGAAAAAAAAAAAATAAAAACGAGTTTTTTCTCCAAACTTGTGAATATTTATGGTCTTTTCCCCTGGTTAGGAAAATCAGCTTTATAATGGAAACTGAGAAGTGTCTGTAGAAATTACAAACAAAGCAAAGTGTATTCTAAATCCCTTGTGGCTAATCTCATTATAAATGTGAACTTTTTCTCAATGATGCCAGACTAGAACGTATTTTAAATATAGTAATTTGGAATGTTAATAATAAATGCTGTACCAGACAGTGAGCTGTAGGCACCACAGCAGGAGCCTTTTGGAAGGATTATTGGTTGTAGCCAATGCAGGACAGAGATGGTGGACCTCAGCAGATGTGAGGTAATGTGGTCAGTAGGGGAATCAGCTTAGCAGAAAGTGAACCTCAGGTCAGATAGAATGAGCCCTTCAGAAATGTCACAAGGTTAAGTCATGTAAGCTGAATGAGAGGCTTTTAGAAAGGTCTCATAATCAGAGAGTTTGTCTCCTGTGTAACAGATTTCAGAAATGCTACTTGGAGGTAGCATTTTACATTTGCCCCATTTGGCTTGCTGTACCTTTTAGCACTGTTGTGATAACAAAAAATATATATCTTTAATGCATCTTAGCTGCAGATGTCCTCTTGCTTTTTGTATCTCAAAAGGAGCAACTAAAAACCTGCCAGAGGCACTGCTTGCCCTGCAGGTTTGTTCTCTTATCATCCATTTTAGCTGATGTATTTGTACGCCTTATGTTTTTGTACCATAGCTCATTTCATCCAGAAGGGATTTTGAGGGAATACATTTTCTGTCAAGGTAACCTAGGACAAATTAGATGAAGTGAGACTAATTTTATCATGCAGGGGATGTGGCAACTGCAGGAAAGTAAAGGAGACACCACTGAACTGTGACTTATAAAATCCCCCCAAAAAAATCTCTCCTTTTGGATTGTGTTTACACCTTACACTTAGAATGTACTGATGGTGCCCTTTACCCTTTAATAGCAGTGCCATGAATTACTGATATGTTGCTTTGGCCCTGAAGAATCAGGCCAGGTAAAGTAGGAATGCTTTATACTTAAGCAGTACCTTTCATCCAACAGGTTAAATCCCCTTTACATCCTCTGGTTCATTCACTCTCATAATACCTTCCTGAGGTGACATGTATAAACCCTATGGTTTATAGATGGGGTAACAGAAAAGTCACAACAGTTAGCTGACTGACTCAGAATGTTACAATATATCTTTAAAAAAAAAAAAAAAAAAACAATGGCAATTGATTGTAGAGCTCTGGGCTCCAAGGATGTAGACATAACAATTCCCAGGAAAGTGTCCTGTGAACCTGAAATGCCACTGAAATGGCATTCATGCAACTACAGGGGTGAAAAACAATGCTGTTTTGTATCAACAGCATTATACAAGGGGAACTTTTGACCATATGCATGAGATTGGCAATATTGTTTCTTGGAAACCCTTTCTTAAGCAGAAACTAAGTTTAATACAAGCAGCAATATCCAGCATTCTCAGTCTTGTGAGCATGCATTGGAAGAAAAATAGTTTAGGAACATGCCAGGTCATGGGTATGGGGAACAGGAGTGGGATTTTAGGATGTGGAGAGAGAAAAAAAAAACAGAATGAAAGGATTAAGCTCATCATCAATATGCTAGAGATGGCATTATAGAAAATGTGTTTAAAGATACCACATGGTAGAGTAGATGAGAGTGTCTATCACACATCTGTGATACTATATTCTACACATGTATGAGCTTTTTATTGTTGCACCCTCCAAAAAGGAATAAGAAGTCTGTGAATATTTAGAAGTAAAACCTGTCTTTGGTCTTGAGGCTTTGTCTGGCATGGAGATAACTATAAAATGATTTTAACAAATTCTTAAGTTTAGTTTTATATTTGATGTGCAGAACTTTTTCAGAAGGATTGAGGTT
The DNA here is from genome assembly GCF_048772815.1 of Callospermophilus lateralis. Taxonomy (NCBI): domain Eukaryota; kingdom Metazoa; phylum Chordata; class Mammalia; order Rodentia; family Sciuridae; genus Callospermophilus; species Callospermophilus lateralis. The sequence goes on from NC_135325.1 coordinate 70,400,999, forward strand.
GGTGCTCCTAGGGGACTGAGGCAGTTTATGCTGTTGCCTTTTTGTTTTATTGTTTGGTTTGCATTCACCAAGGAGTCATTTGAGAGTGATTTAGAAAAGTTATGTCTCCAGTGTTAGAATGTTGCCTCTAGTGGCATTTGACATCTTAGTAACATTCTGTAATAGACCCAAACATAATTCTACACCACACCAAAGTCCTATACCTAGTATTCTCACTAGACAAAACAAAAAATTCCAATAAGTCTTATCAATAACATGTATTTGCTTCATGTCATATCAGTTACCTTTTTTTTCATTCTCTATGGGATATTGCTTATTTGAGGGATAAGTAAACAAAATATTATCCCACATTTAATTTTCAATTCAATTTTAAATTTGGGTTTAAAAAATTGTTTTAAGAGTTGATCTATTGAAAAACCCAATGCTTACTGATTTCATTTCCTCACTTTGGCTCCTAGCTTCCAATGAAAGCTTCAAGTGGTTGTCTGAATGTGGTAGTATATCTGAGTAACAACAAAAAGAAAGCACTAGAAGAAATTTCTGATTCACACTCACCTATTTGGCCCATTGTTGACAAGGGTCTTGTGATTCTCATATTTAGACTAGAGTTTCTTCATTTTTAAGCATTATGACTAAATGACAATCTGTCAACAGTGTATTATCTCTTAAATTTATAGATTTTTTTTCCAAATTTGACATTAACCAGAATTTGGTTACAAGGATATAAAATATTTGAAATGAAATTTTGGTAACTCCTCACCAATGCAAAATACAGAAGATAAAGATAACAAAACACATAAGTTTTACAGAAATGAACTTTTTCTGTATTTTCTTTATCTTCTCCCACTGCCCCTTCCTAAATCTTAGTCCTATTGTCAGTCTTTGCCTAATGCCTTTCCTGGGTGCTTGGACTTTAGCAGATTATTGCTATCATTTCTTTACCAAAGGAGATTGTTAATGATTTGATTTTTTCCAGCTGACTTTTAATGATTATTTTTATATAATCAGTTGATAACATCCCAATATCAGATCCTTCAATATTCTGACTGGCCCTGTACCCAACTGCTGGATGCTGGATGTACTTCATTATACTAAGAAAGTACAAAAGGAGATCCCTCTGGGGCCTATTTCTTCCTCAGTATTCATGTCAAAATTCATATTAGGCCCACACCAGCCAGCACAGGACCCAGGCTCACAGTAGGCATGGGTCCACCCCTCTACCAGCATGGAAGACACCCACCAGAATCCAGCTTCTGGCATAGGACCACCCCTTCTGAACAGCCAACTACCACAGGAGGTCAAGCCCTTCAACCCAGATCCACACAAACTGTCCTGTACAGGACCCAGGCTCACCATAGGCCTGGGTCCACCTGCTACAACAGCTGGCACCCATGTAGACCCAGCCTCCAGCACAGGATCGCCTCTTCCAAACAGCAGACTACTGTGGGAGCCCAGGCCAGATCCATCCACAACAAATTGCACAGGACCCAGGTCTACAGTAGGTCTGAGTTCACACCCCCACACACATGGGAGCCACTTCCATCTTGAGTCATTGCCATAGCCTTCCCTACACTGTAGTGCATTTAAACAACAGACAGGGCCTAAAAGCAGGTGCATCTCAGAGCAGGAATCCCAAAGGGAGTGTGAGGCCCACTCTTTTAGCCCCATCTCTTTAAGAGCATTGCTTCCATCTAGGGGCACCTTAACTATTATCTCAAGTTACCTGTCTATTGTTGCCACCAGCTTTGGATGCAGTAGCACACATGGAGGGACACCAATAGGGTCTGGAAGCCCAATATCAAGGTGTGGTACAGACAATCTGCATGGGTACTGTAAGAATCTATGGTAGAAACTGTAATATCTCAGATTCACTGTGTAAGAAAAGAAGACACATAGACCACATGAAAAAAACAAGGGAGGAAAGTGCCCCAAACAAACCAGGACACCATAGTAACAGAACCCATCAACAACAAAGTTGATGAAATGTCAAGAAAGGAGTTCAGAAGGTTCATAATTAAAATAATCTGTGAATTAAAGAATGACCTAAATGAGCAAATACAGGCAAAAACTTATCACTCCAACAAAGAGATAAGAGAGCAAATACAGGTAGCAAAAGATTACTTCAAGAGAGAGTCAGAAACTCTGAAAAACAATCAGTCAGAAATCCTTGAAATGAAGGATACAATGAATCAAATAAAAAACTCAATAGAAAGCATCACCAACAGACTAGATCATTTGGAAAAATAATGTCAGATAATGAAGACAAAGTATACAATCTGGAAAATAAAGTTAATCACATTGTGAAGATAGTAAGAAACCATGAACAGAACATCAAAGAATTATGGGACAGCATCAAAAGACCAAATCTAAGAGTTATTGGGATAGAGGAAGGCACAGATATTTAAACCAAAGGAATACACAATCTCTTCAATGAGATAATATCAGAAAATTCCCCAAGCATGAGGAACAAATTGGAAAACCAAATGCAAGAGGCTTACAGGACACCAAATGACACAAAATTACAACAGAACACACCAAGGCACATTATAATGAAAATGCTTAGCATACAGAATAAGGATATAATCTTAAAAGCCATAAGAGAGAGGAATAAGAACACATATAGGATGAGACTTAACTGACATGTATAAAATATTTCATCCTGAGATATTCATATCTCAGCAGATTTTTCAACTGCGACCCTCAAATCCAGGAAATCATGGAATAACATATACCAAACTCTGAAAGAAAATAAAGGCCAACCAATGATCTTATAACCAGCAAAAATAAGCTTTTGATTTGAGAATGAAATAAAAACCTTCCATGATAAACAAAAGTTAAAAGAATTTACAACTAGAAAGTATGCACTACAGAACATCCTTAGCAAAACATTCCAAGAAGAGGAAATAAAAGACAATGATGAAAATCATCAGAGGGAGGTTTTACTCTAAAGGAAAATCTAATCATAGGAGAATCCAAGTCACATTAAGTACAAAAAATAAACAAAAATGATTGGGAATACATATTATGTCTCAATAATAACCCTTAATATTAATGGCCTAAACTCACCAATCAAAAGACATAAACTAACAGTTTAGATCAAAAAAATAGATAAAAAAGACCCAACAATGTGCTGCCTCCAAGAGACTCATCTCATAGGAAAAGACATTCGAAGACTGAAGGTGAAGTGTTGGTATGAAAATCATACCACTCACATAGACTGCGGAAGCAAGCAGGGGTTTCCATCCTATACGAAATAAAGTCGAATTCTAACTGAAGTCAATAAAAAAGGATAAAAAGGACACTACATACTGCTCAAACAAATCATATACCAACAAGACTTGACAATTATGAATATATATGCCCCAAGCAATGGATCATCTATGTTCATCAAACAAACTCTTCTCAAGTTGAAGAGTCAAATAGACCACAACACAATAATTTTGGGGGACTTTAATACACCTCTTTCATCACTAGATAGATCTTCCAAACAAAAGCTGAACAAAGAAACTATAGAATTCAATAATACAATCAATAACTGAGACTTAACTGACATGTATAAAATATTTCATCCTGCAATGAGAGAATACTCTTTCTTTTCAGCAGCACATAGATTCTTCTCTAAAATAGACCATGTACTAGGCTACAAAGCAACTCTTAGCAAATACAAAAAAGTAAAGGTTAGGGTTATAATGGAATGAAATTAGAAATCAATGATAAAATAAGAAATAAAACCAATCCAACACCCGGAGACTACATAATAAGCTACTGAATGAATAATGGATTGCAGAAGACATCAAGGAGGAGATTAAAATATTTTAGAGGTAAATGAGAACAGAGATACAACAATATCTGGGACACTATGAAAGCAGTTCTAAGAAGAAAGTTCATTGCATGGATTTCATTCCTTAAAAGAAGAAAGTCAACAAATAAATGTCTTAAAATTACATCTCAAAGCCCTATAAAAAGAAGAACAAATCATTACCAAAAGCACTAGAAGAGAGGAAATAATTTAAATCAAAGCTACAATCAATGAAATTGAAACAAAAGAAACAACTGAAATAATTGACAGAACCAATAGTTGGTTCTTGGAAAAAACAAATAAAATTGACAGACCTTTAGCCATGGTAATGAAGAGAAGGAGAGAGAAATCTCAAATTACTAACATATGTGATGAAAAATGAAATATCACAACAGACATTACAGAAATACAGAAAATAATTAGAAATTATTTTGTAAACTTGTACTCAAATAAAATAGAAAATATTGAAGTCATTGAAAAATTTCTAGAGTCATATGATTTGCCCAAATTGAATCAGGATGATATACACAATTTAAACAGATTAATTTCAAGTGATGAAATAGAAGAGACCATCAAAGTCTACCAACCAATAAAAGCCCAGGACCGGATGGATAGACACCAGGTTTTGCAAGACCTTTAAAGAAGAAATGATACCAATACTCTTCCATTTATTTCAGAAAATAGAAAAAAAAAAAAAAAACAGGAGCATTTACAAACTCATTCTATGAGACCAATATCACCCTGTTTCCAAAACCAGACAAGGACACATCAAAAAAAGAAAACTTCAGACCAATATCTCTAATGAACATAGATACAAAAATTCTCAATAAAATTCTGGAAAATTGACTACAGAAACATATCAAAAGAATCATGCACCATGATCAAGTGGGATTCATCCCAGAGATGCAAGGTTAGTTCAACATATGGAAATCAATAAATGTAATTCATCATGTCAATAGACTTAAAGAATCATATGATCATCTCAGTAGATGCAGAAAAAGCATTTGACAAAATACAGCACCCTTCATATTCAAAACATTGGAAAAACTAGAGATAACATGAACCTATCTCAACATCATAAAAGCTATCTATACTAAGTCCCAGGCCAACATCATTCTAAATGGAGAAAAATTGAAAGCATTCCCTCTAAAAACTAGAACAAGACAGGATGCCCTCTTTCACCACTTCTATTTAACATAGTTCTTTAAAAACTGGAAAGAGAAATTAGATGAAAGAAATTAAAGGAATACACATAGGAAAAGAAGAACTCAAATTGGCACTATTTGCTAATGAAATGATTCTATACCCAGAAGACCCTAAGAGTTCCGCCAAAAAACTTTTAGAACTAGTAAATGGATTCAGCAAAGTAGAAGGATATAAAATCAAGACCCATAAATCAAATGCATTTCTGTATATCAGTGACAAATCCTCTGAAAGGGAAATAAGGGAAACTATCCCATTTATAATAGCCTCAAAAAATAAACTAAAATATTTGTGAATCAACTTAATGAAAGAGGTAAAATATCTATATAATGAAAATTACAGAACCCCAAAGAAAGAAGTCAAAGAATATCTCAGAAAATGGAAAGATCTACCTTACTCTTAGATAGGCAGAATTAATATTATCAAAATTACTATACTATACAAATTTAATGCAATTCCAATCCAAATCCCAATGACATTTCTCAAAGAAATAGATAAAGCAATTATGAAATTCATCTGGAAAAATAAGAGACTCAGAATAGCTAAAGCAATCCTTAGCAGGAAGAGTGAAGCAGATGGCATCACTATACCAGACCTTACACCATATTACAGAGCAATAGTAACAAAAAAAGCTCGGTATTGGCACTAACACAGACTGACAAATAACCCAATCAATAAATGAACCAAGGAACTGAACATACACTTCTCAGAAGATGATATACAATCAATCAAAAAATTTATTAAAAATGTTCATCATCGCTAGCAATTAGAGAAATGCAAATCAAAACCACTCTAAGATTTCATCTCACTCCAGTCAGAATGGCAGCTATTATGCCTACCAACAACAATAAGTGTTGGAGAGGATATGGGGGAAAAAAAGGTACACTCATACACTGCTGGTGGGACTGCTGGTGGGACTGCAAATTGGTGCATCCAATACAAAAAGAAGTATGGAGATTTCTTGGAAAATTGGGAATGGAACCACCATTTGACCCAGCTATGCCTCTCCTCGGTCTATACCCAAAGGACTTAAAAACAGCATACTACAGGGACACAGCCACACCAATGTTTATAGCAGAACAATTCACAATATTTAAACTGTGGAAACAACCTAGGTGTCCTTAAGTAGATGAATGGATAAAGAAAATGTGGTATGTATACACAATGGTATATTACTCAGCAATTAAAGAGAATAAAATCATGGCATTTGCAGGTAAGTGGATGGAGTTAGTGATGATAATGCTAAGTGAAGTTAGCCAATACCAAAAATCCAAATGCCAAATGTTTTCTCTGATATAAGGAGGCTGATTCATATTGGGGTAGGGAGGGTGATCATGGGAGGAATAAATGAACTCCAGGTATCGCAGAGGGGTGGGAAGGGAAGGGAGTTGTCATGAGGTTAGAAATAATGGTGGAATGTGATGGACATTCTTATCCAAAGTACATGTATGAAGACACAAGTTGGTGTGAATATACTTTGTATACAACCAGAGATATGAAAAATTGTGCTTTATATGTGTTATAAGAATTGTCATGCATTCCACTGTCGTATATAATTAAAAAAAAATGTTAAAAAATATCCACATTAGCCCTGAGATGCTACTGCTGATGAGTTGAAAAACTCTGTGACTTGTCTGTCATGAGCAGTGACTGGAAGAATTCAAAATTGCTTTTTACAAATAATCAGCACTGCTCCAATCTAAGGAGAAAAACATATTTGCATTCACTTGGAACAATGAAAATCTCGAGATTCCACAAATCACATACATTTGATCTCTGAACTTTATTTCAGAGTACTATAATCATTTCCATTTTACTCTATCTCATTTACTGTTTTACTTAGTTTTTTATTTATATTTTTGCTGTAAACTGAATGGACTCTCTCTTGAGGAAGTTCTCTTGTGCCAATAGATGATGCATGCATTCTGGCAAGCAAAGTAATTGGGTGTCTATTCCAATTGAGGGAACTACTTTAGGGGAAGCAGATTTCCTAGGTTTTTCAGGCATTGCATTTTAAAGAGGCTGCCTTGAATTATAGCTTGATCTTCAGTAACACACTGGGTTTGTAGGTCCTTGGGCAGTGAGATGAGCCTTGGCAATTCTTAGTGTGTGGCTGAATTGAGTAAGTATTCTAGGAAAACTAATGAACATTCTCTCAAGGCCAGATATGCATATTGTTTTAGTCAGCCTTTTCACTGCTGTGACTAAAGGATGTGACAAGCAAAATTGTAGAGGAGAAAAAGTTTATTTGAGGGCTCACAAATTCAGTCTTAGTGCACAGAACATGGACTCCATTCCTTGGATCTTAAGATGAAGCTGAATATCATGCTGGGAGAGTGTGGCAGAGGAAAGCAGCTCATGTCATGATCAGAAGCAGAAACAGATACTCCACTCAACAGACATAAATATATATCCAAAAGCCACACCCCAATTTCCACCTCCTCTAACCAAATCCTACACTTCAATTACCATTCAGTTAATCTCTACCAGGAGATTAATTCACTGACTGGGTTAAGACTCTTATAACCCAATCATTTCTCCTCTGAACCTTCTTGCATTGTCTCACACATGAGCTTTTGGGGGACACCTCACATCCAAACCATAACACATATATAATGTACGCATATTTGTCTATACCCAAAAAGACTCTCTCTAAGGAACAATAGGAACAGGATTTTGGTCTTTTGTGTGTTGGGGGCAGGGAGGTCCTCACTCATGTGTGAAATGATTTCCAAGAAGGTTATCAGAAAAAGTACAAAAGGTAAGAATCTCAAGAATATAACAGATAAAAATGACAAGGAAAAATCTCAAATAATGGTACCTCAGGGGAAAAGGTTTTTTTGCTTTAGTAAAAATGAGATTCTCAAAGTATCTATTCATTCTCTCTCTCTCTCTCTCTCTCTCTCTCTCTCTCTCTCTCTCTCCTGTTTCTCCCTCTCTCTCTCTGATCCTCCTTCCCTCCCTTTCTCTTTCTCTCTCCACACACACACATGCATACAACATACATACAATAGGCACTGTGTTAGTTGGTAGAGCTGTGGTTTGAGCAAAATTCCTAAGTCCCCTGTCTTCATAAATCTTACCTTTCACTTGAGGAAAAAAAATAATAAAAGAGTAGACAAATAAGGACACAAATTAATTATGGATTATGGTCTGAAGGATACAAAAGAAGGTGATGAATTCAAGAGTGACAGGGAACACGGCATGGGGTAGAAATGGGAGGTTGCTTGTAATCTGAGATATGAATAATAAAAAGGTACCAGCTAATACACAAAGTGGAAGAAAGGGTGAAAAGCAAAGGCAATTAACTGCCCTGATGCATAAGGATCTTGCTATTTTCAGTGAAAAGATGCTTGGCATAATATGATTCAGGTGCATGATCCATTTAGCCTACAACTGGATCTGAGTCAGATGTAATAAAGGGCAGAATGAGGAAGGATAAGATTATTTTCTACAAGTTCACACTCAGATAGTGTGATCTCCTACTTCTCTTACTCTATTTTGTTCATCCACAAATTGATTTGAATTATCTTTAACCAGTTTATGACAACCAGTACTGCTTTCTGAAGTATGGTGAAATATCCTGGTTAGCTACCTGCAGTTTAGAGCAATGCTTCCTTTCTATTTATCCCAAATTGAACCCTTTAAATCTTCAAAACCTCTCCTGTTATTTCTAATACTCTAATACAAAAAGGGATATATATATATATATATATATATATATATATATATATATATATATATATATCTGCTTTCATCTTTCCACACAATCTAGACTTTTACCTTAGAATAATTTACCTTTGATATTTATGTCATATAGAATAAATGTTTTTGATCATTTTTAATTTTGTTCTTATTGACTATACCCTCACCCCCTTAATTATTCTATGGCCTGCAGGGTTGACCTCCTTGTAGGAAGAATTGGTATGGTATAGCTTGGTAGCATGTAAGGAGTCTAACAGGCCTCCATGCCAGCAAAAGAACTTTCTCAGGTAGCCCAAAAGTTTGAACACATTGTTTCCTTTTGCAACATCTTTAAATTAAGTCATTGAAGACTTATGTTTCTTAGGTAAGTGTGGTAGTACATTAAATCACCATCAATAATGATTTAATTCCTTAAATAAAGCTCTGAGGGAATATTATGCTGGAGAAGTTAATGGGAAAAGGGATTGAATACCTGGAGATGGGAAATCAGAGTTAAATCCCTGAAACAGTTTTTAACTTATTTTGTGAGGCAGGATGTTTTCTGCAAGACATAAACTATTGGTTGATAAAAGGTGTTGGTGACCACTGAAACTCCACATCATATACAACCACAAGAATAGGAAGTTATATTCCATGGTATGACAAAATACATTCTACTGTCATGTATAACCAAAACAAAGAAAAAAATAAACAATAATAATGAGAGAGAGAGAGAGAGAGAGAGAGAGAGAGAGAGAATTAGAACAGGATTTGGGTTTATGCAGACCTGATTAAGGTCCTTGCTCCACCACTGACCAGCTGGGCAAATTTCTTTAACTCCTATGACCTTAATCTACCTCATCTATAAATGAACTCACTACGCTTGAGACAATTAAATAAAACAATGTAGGTAACATGTGTGGTCCAAAATTAGCCAACAAAGCAGAATTGCTCTAATAAATTTTGAACCATTTTTTAACTACCTATAAAATGGGAAAAAGATTTCTCCAAATCACCAGGAAGCCTAGATTTATAAGCTTATGTGTGTGAAGTGAATGATTTATTTTAGAGATAGATACATATAGAAGCAAGAAAACATAGGCAGGAAATAATCACTACAGTGTATGTAATGTATACCATCCAGAATCCTTTTATAATTGAACTCATTCTTTCTTCTTCTGGAAATGCTGTGAGCACACATTTCTTATCTTTCAGCTCTCTTCATGATTGGTTGTCTACTTCACAGAATAGTTTATTGTCCAATGGAGAGAAATATAAAAACTATCATCTGTGTCCATCATTATGTAATACTGAAGGGCTACTTTAAAATATAAAATTCCCATAGAGTCAGATGAGAATTTATCTGAGACTATTTCACAGCACAACTTCTTCCCTATATTTTTTCCTTTCTTTTCTTCTCAGGTGGACATCACAAGACTGCCGCAGTCTGGCTGGGCACAAATCACAAGCCACTCAAGCAGAAATAAACTTTATTTCCAAACTCCCACAGCACTCCAAGCACACTCCCCAGGAAATCTCCGGAACACCACCCACGCGGCTCCTCCAGGAACACACCACACACCAACCGGAACTCCCCCCCCCCAAATCTCCTGGAACACCACGGGGCTGCGCGCGCACTCACTCTCTCGGAACCCCGCAAGAACTCAATGGGAACTCCAAAGTAGCAAGTGCCCGAGGCAGCAAGAGCCATCCTATTACAGGACAGTAAAGGTCTAATATACAATTGAATCAATCCAGCATCATCGTAATGGCTAGCCTCTCAACCATTACTTCTGGCAAAATGCCAGGGGCCATTCTGACTCGGATGTGGCTCTCAACACAAGACCATTCTCTAATAAATTTCCTCCATTCTAGCCTCAGTTTTTGTCCACAAAACCAACCCATTTATGTGCCCTGTCCCTTCAAAATCTCTTCTTTGGTCCAGAGGTCACTACTTAATTTTGGTTTGAACATGGTTGATATGCCAAATGTATTTCCAAAGATCTCATATTTTAGGTTGCATTCACAGAAATGAGACCATTTTTGAGGGAACTTTCTCACTGTAAAATGAAACAAAGATAGAACACACTTACACACACGCATGCGCACATGCACACAAACATGAAAATGTAGCTTAGTGAAATATTATGAAACAAATACACTTGTTCATCCTAGTCTCAATGACTTCTTTCTAAAATAAACTCCAATGGGAAAATCTTATGTTTCTTTATAGTTTTATCACTTTCAGGTACATCTCTAGATGTCTTTATTTAGTTATCCTAATTTTTAATTTGATATGTCCTTTGAGTCTCTTATTTCATGTTCCCCCTTCTCCTTTAAAATATTTTCTTTAAAATTTTCATTTGCACAACTTGGGTCATTTGATTTAAAGTTTTCAACCATCTGGATTTTGCTGATCACCTTCTCATGGTGCCATTAATCTCTTCCTCTCTTCTTAGTACTTCCTGAAAATTGGCAACTGTATTCAAACGCTTGATAAGGTTCAAATTTGATCTTTTTTAACAAGATATGATAATATTTTATTCTTTCCTTGAGAGACTATAAAGTCTATCTCTTTTCATTAGAAGTTCTTAATCCTCGATGCCCATATTTACTAATTCATTGCATTTGTCACATGGTGATATTCTAAAAAGATATTCCAAAAAGACCTGCTTTTTTTAGTGGGAAATAGTTTTTCAGGATAATTGCTACAGAATTTACCATAGTTTTAGGCCTTTTAAATATACAGAAACAGGAAATCATATATAATATAGATGTATGAATCATATGTACTTTTTGAACTTATACAGTTATAATATATAAAATGTATTGGAACATGCACATCCTCTCATAATTTTACATGTAGCTTTAATTTATACTTATATATAATTTTCTATCTCTGTATATAATTGTATAAGTTTATATCAATATTTTCAATTTTAATACAGGAGTAGGGATTATTATTTATCATTACCATATTATATCTATATCTCCTTTCTACATAAAGAATCTTCTCACAAACATAGAGGATGATAGAATTCAACTGTCAAGCAATTGCTCAATTGATTGATCTAATAATACATGGAATAGTAACAGAATAATGTCTAATAGCACTAAAATTCTCATGTCATTAAAGTTACTGAAAATAAATGATGTCTGGATAGAGTCCTTTTGTTATCCCCTCTTCATTTTTTTGTAATAATTATATCTACATTGATTTAGCATATAGTAATTTACATACATAATTTTTCAATTTTAATCTTTATTTAGTCTCTTTTTCACAGGTTGTATATTTAATGGTCACCATTGGTCCTTACGCTACAATCCTTTAGCAATATTGGTTGTTTGACGTTTATTCTCTATATTTTTCAGAAAGTGGTCTTGGGAAAAAAATATTCTTTTAGTCCTTGCATGTTGTTGACTTTTTTTTTTTTTTTGCCCTTTATTTTTAAGTCACTTCTTTTGGATGCAAAATCTTGGCTCACATTTTTCTTTCTCGGGTACCTTAAATATCTCATCTTATTTATTTGTGTCATAGAGCATTGTTTAAAAAAAATCTGATAATAATCTCATTTTCATGCCATTATAAGCTACATGTCCTTGTTTCATGTGTATGTTAAAAATTTTATTTTGTTTGATGCACAGAATATGAAAATAGGATTGTGTAATGTGCTCTTGTCCCAATGTCAAAGAGAAAGTATAATTCAAGCTCAAAAGGATGCCTTCTATTTTCACTGTTTTTAGCAGTGTGCTTGAAAAGTTAAAAGAGAATATAACTATTCCTCTACTTGTAGAATGAGTATATAAACTGGCAAAATGCCAGTGATTCCTACTCTTTTCCCTATTCACCATCATATAGATCTTGGCTTTTTGATCATGAGCATTCACTTTTTTTTTTCCCTGTGTGTGGGAATCCTGACAACTAAATACAAATTGTTGTGTCCTAGGGGACAACCAAAACAGTTAGCATATTCATTAATTTAATTAGGACCTTGTTTACATTTTTGCTGTCAACCATAATCATTTGTTTATCTGAACTAAAGTCACCTGACTTCATTAGAAGTATCAGTAGCTGTCAGAAAGTGAAAGTGTGCTTGACTTTCATAATTAACTGTAAATTCCAGAGGCTTGATTTCTGATAGGACAGGCAATGTTTTCACAATATGACGATGGAAATCAAAAATGTGGGCCTAGTTAAAGTTAGCCTTTGTGATAAAGTTAAACATAGGGCACTAATTAATGTTGATTATATTTTCTGACAATACTCCCCTCTTTGTCTTTAGTTCATTACTTAGCCCTTTCTTTTTCAAAATAGAAAGTATTTACATATTTACGTATGTTAACAGAGGCCTGGTAAACAGGTTTCTTAGGATTTCATTTCCTCAAATAACTGCATTATTTCTCTGATTTGACCTAGAAAAAGTATAATGGTCAAAAACAACCTATGGGCTGGGATTGTGGCTCAGTGGTAGAACACTAGCCCAGCACAGGCGAGGCCCTGGGTTCGATCCTCAGCACCACATAAAATAAAATAAATGAGTAAATTAAAGATATTGTGTCCAACTACAACTAAAAAAATAAATATTAAAAAAATATTAAATCCTTTCTTTGGACCAGCTATACCATTCATTAATAGAAGTAGCTAAATGTGTGAAAAGAGGATATGTCTGGAGTCAGAAGATTTGGAGTTTTCATCTCTTGTTCCATTACTTACCAGCTGAGTGAGCTTGAACAAGTTATAAAATCTTTGTGTCTGTTATGTTTTGGGTGTGAGGTGTAACTCAAAAGTTTACAAGTGAGACAATGTGATAAGGTTTGGAGGAGAAATTATTGTGTTTTCAGAGACTTAACCAGTGATTTAATCTCCTGATAGGTATTAACTGAGTGGTAACTGAAGTAATAAAGTGTGGCTAGAGGAGATTGGAACTGTGGCATGGCTTTGGTATATATTTGTATCTGGCAAGTGGACTCTCCCTCTGCTTGCTGATCACCTTGTAAGCTGCATCCCTCTTCCATACTCTTCCACCATGATGTTTGGCCTCACCTGGAGTCCGCTGCCTATGGATTGAGACCTCTGAAATGCAAACTTCTAAATAATTCTTTCCTCCTCTACAGTTGTTCTGGTTGTGTCTTTTAGTCACAGCAGCAAAAAAAAAAAAAGCTGCCTAAAAAAGTGTCTTTATATCATCATCTGAAAAATGGAGGATGATGGACATATTTGTTCTATCTTTAAAATAATAGATGATGGGCTGGAGATGTGACTCAAGCAGTAGTGTGCTCACCTGGCATGCGTGGGACGCTGGGTTAGATCCTCAACACCACATAAAAATAAATAAATAAATAGATAGATAGATAGATAGATAGATATTGTGTCTATCTAAAAAAACTAAAAAAATTAAATATTTAAAATAGTAGATTAGCAATATGGTGTAAACTTACAGGGAGCTAGGTAGATTCTTTTTATTATACAATGTTTTCCAAGGACTAATTTGTGATGGAATTTCAGGGAGTTCATGATAACTTGGTATTGAGTATGTTTTTTTGTAGAACTTTTTAAAATATCTTTTGTGTAAATATATTGGGCAATTAATATCTCAAATTCTATTTGATGCATGAAATGAAGATTGAAGAGAAGTAACACTGAGATCATATGCACATCCCCTAACTTACTTTAGCCTCAGTTTGAATTATATTCTCTTGAGAATTGGCTTGGGAACCACTTTCTAAAAGTTTGTGTCTATTCTTTTACCTTAGTAATTAAAACCTAGTCAACAGAATTGAATATTTTCATTAGTGTATTGGGATTGTAGAATAGCCTTGAGCGTATCCTTGTTAACTAACTCCTGTTGTTATAAACAGGACCAGCCTGCCAAAAATACTGTGAAGGGAGCAATTTTTTTTTCCTTTGGCTGTTTTCCTCTACCATGACCCCATCAGTATCTCCTCCTCCTTTTTGGCATACTCTCCTACCTTTTCTGTCTGCTATTTCCTAGCCAGCTTCTGCTATTGCCAAAATGTCGATTCAGTTGATATCTAATAATTATAGTATTAAAAAATGACTAGTCTAAGGCACAGCTTCTCTCAGTGTTTTTTTTTTTTTTGTTTTGTGTGTGTGTGTGTGTGTGTGTGTGTGTATTTTTCAAAAGGTACTCATGAAAAAGAAGATAATTCCTAAAGGGATAAAATACAATGGTTACACACTAGGATTAAGTTGAATTATATTGACAATTACATATCAGGTACAAAACGTTCGGAAATTTAAATTCAATCTGTTAAAGATGAGAGGACCGTTTAAAAAACAAATAAACAAAACTTTTATATAAAATCCTGATACTATCTTATTTTCTTGTCATTTGCATAATTCTAAAAATAAAGATAATAGTAAAACCTCAATTAAATGTAAGCACTGTTTATGTGCTTATTAATTTTAGTTTAACTCTAAATGTCAATACAGAATATATAGTAACCATCAAAGACTACTGAAAGGAGTAATTAGATACTGATCTGTGCTAAAATGGGTAACAAGAGAGGGGACTTGTTCATCAAAGAAAAAGGAATCCATCAATGGCAAGAGATGCCCATCTGACTATCATTTAGTACATTCTAGCACTAAAGTTATCAAAGCCCCTATGTTTCCAGTTATTTGAGCTCATATTTTCTGGGAACTCAGAAAAAAATGCATTTCTAAGTAAAGTAGTTGTCCATGAACCTTGCCTTATCCTCATTCTCTACTGTTGACCTAATATGAATCTGCTATTACATGTAGTGTAATTCTGGTAACAGTTTCACTGACTATAAGGCAGAGTATTTCATTTCTGATTGTGGGAAGCCACAAAGTGTAAGAAGAATACTTCACTGTGACTGTCCATAACTTAAAAATGCTGTTAATTTGAAAAGTGTATGAATATAAAGGAGTAGATTTGGTGATCCAAAATCAGTTTCTTTTCAAATCCCCACCAAATGTCATCCTTAATATGGACTATTTGGAAAAAATAATCTTGTCTCATATCCTTCCTGGAATTATCTACTTGATAACTGCTTCTCAATCTAATAACATTCTTCCTGTTACTCCTGACTTTATGGAGAACTACTGTTTGCTTTGGTACATGACACTTCTGGAAATTCTGGGACTATTTACAATTTGATGTGTTTCTCATACCAATATTATTGCCCCTATGGAGGGGATTATGTGGAAGTATCTGCCTTTACTTTTGTTACATCTGCATTCTGTAGTAGTGCTAAGTATTTAAAATACACAGCGGTGGACTTTAACTATCACAAGTAAAAAAAAAAAAGTGAATTAGAATACTGGAAAAATGTAAAAATGTGGCTAAATATAAATGTACAAATTGTTCAAGGAAAAATATTTTAAGCCATTTATGTATATTTCACCCATGGATCCTGACATTTTCTAACCTTATTCCTCTGCTTTAGGGTCTGTTCTTTCTATTTGAGAAAATATCTTGTATAAAAGGTCATGCAGAGTGAAATGATCCAGATTCAGAAAATCAAAGGTAAAATATATTCTCTCATATGCAAATGTTAGAGAGAGATAAGCAATTTTAAAAAGTGGAATCTCGAGAAAATAGAAGGGAGAAGAGTAGAGTAGAGGAAGGTCATAAAGGGAGAGGCAGGAGGGATAGGAAAGGAAAGGAACAATAGAATGAAATTAACTAGATTATGTCATGTGTATGTATGAGCATATCACAATGAATACCAATTTTATGTATAACCATAATGCACAAATGAAAAAAAATAAATATAAAAGAACCAAAGACCACATAATCAAGGTGAATCTTGTAAATTACACTATCAATAATCTTGTATTTAAAGTATAAATAATAACTAAAATTAATTTCTATGCATGTATGAGTAAGTCAGGATGAACCCAACTACTATGTGTAACCATAAATATCTAATAAAAAATAAAATAAAGTGGGCTGGGGTGTTGGCTCAGTGGTAGAGCCTTCGCCTAGCCCGTGCGAAGCACTGGGTTCAATCCTCAGCACCACATAACAATAAATAAAATAAAGATATTGTGTCCAACTACAACTAAAAAAATATTTTTTAAAAAATAAAATAAATAAAGTATAAATGATAACTATGTTACTTGAGTTCTGATATGGAGAAAATATAAATATTTCAATAAAACTACATAAAGTTTATGTATTTTATCAGATGATAAAAGTTTTTATAATATTTGGAAAAAATAGCGAATCTATTCTCTCATCTCTTTGCTCTCTTTTACTCTCTCACACGACATGTAGAAGCAGGCATAGACAAAAGTCATTGATGTCAGAGGCAATAGAGTATAGGTTTGTTTTATGAATAATTGATATAGATATAGTCTGCCCACAGCATAGTGTGGAAAACATTGTACACTGCTATGATTTTATATGATATAAAATATGAATTTTATTATAAATCCAGTATTGTTTATATGCATACATATATACCATAATTTTATATTTATACTACTACAATAGCAGAATAACATCACTTCTCCCTATCCACATTTTGTAGTCTCTATTATGTGTATATTTGACAAAGTCTACCAATAAGAAATGGACCTTGGAACAATGCTCATTTGAAACAACACAACACTCTATTCCTGTAATTTACCCTCTGGCTACTCAAAAATTCAGAAGAGATTTTGAATTATGGCTTTAATTTGACTTAGTCCAAATCAAATTCTTAGGCTGGTAAAGTTGGGCATGGGGAGCTAAGCACTAATTTTAGTCAGCCCATTTCCAGAAGTAGAAGGATTTAACTATTGACCCATAACATTCTCTAAGGCCAGAGTTTAAATGACTCTTTTCTCCTAGTCATATTTGCTTCTTTACATAAATGAATTGGTAAAGAAGTCAGTCAGTATATTAGCCATATTTCCTGCCACAGACTCTGGTTTATTCTAAGAAGGTCGAAGTTTCACTATGATTATTTTGTCATTAAAAGAATTTTCCTCTATAAATTTTGTTCCAAGGAAAAACAATTATTTTGTGGGTATTATTTGGGCACACACAAATTATTCACTAGAAATTATAATGCTTTTTCTCTCATATACCATAGTTTGGGTATAAGAAAAAAATTAGTTATTTCAAATACTAAGAGAGACAAAAGAACTTATTTCTAAAATTAGAGAAGTCTTTGCAAGACTGGTGAACTTTCTCATTCTATGCAGAGACACACATATGTGGCAAAATAGGAAAGCTGTATACTGAGCAACTAAGCCATGCTAATTCTTTTTCTTTAAAAAGAATCTCTTAATAAGAGCCATAATATAATATATATTTCCTGCATGCCTACTCATGTTAATTAATGTAATTAAAAATGTGCAGACAAAGATAGGTAAAATAGAATAGCACAAGAAAGGTGTATGTGTATGTATATATTTTAAAGAGGTCCAAATATTTTTCAGAATGAAAAGTGATTATGTAAATTTTATCATGGGGAGAAACTGAGTCAATAGTTCTCAGGAGTCCTCTCTAGTCATTTTGCAAATTTTTATAACTAAACTTATTTCAAAGTAAAAGATGAAAGAGGAAAAATAATTCTGTTGCAAAATATTTAATGTATATATTTTCAATAATCTGTAATAATTCATGATTCAGAAAGAATAGAACAATCTCAGGGAATGAGGAAATGGGATTTTTCTAGTAAACTTGGGTATTTTCCACCATATACCTTACCATGTTGTTAGAGAATTTACCTTGTGTCCAGTGTTGTACAAGTCAAATTTCTTCATATTATCTATTATTTATCTTTCTAAAATTCTTTACATGATAGAACTGTGAGATTTTACATTAGACTGTGAGTTTTATGAAGAGAGAGCCAGCACTTTGCTCTTTTGTTGTTGTAGCATAGAACACAATCCCTAGTGAATAGTCACAGCTTAGTGAAAGGTTTTTATGGCTAAATAAATTTTATTTGTTCTTGTTGTGGACATTTACTGGCTTTGACTGTTTAATATTAATTCATATTCTTCCTAAGAGCACTCTACTTCATTATCATCATTACTCCTTCCATATTTGAGACAATCTGGTGGGAAAGTGATCAAAATCCACCAACATCATCACCTCTTACCAAAGGATGATCACATACTATGAAATTAGAGGATTCCTCCCTGGAATTTTATTCAAGCTGAAGAACAAAGATAGGGAAAATAGTATATATCCATTCCAACAATGGCTTTGTGACAAAAATGACTGGAAAAAAATCTATTTGTTTCCTAAATCCTAAAATCCCATATCCCTTAGTGGTACATTACCTATATGAATGAGATCCACAGATAATAAACATAAAATCTATATATCTCATTCTATCTTAAAGCCACATGAGGTCACATGACCAAGTTGGGATTAAAAATATTTGATGAAAGGCAATATAGAAAAGTTCTGTGATGTGTCTTTAAAACTAGTGAATATTCCTCTCTTGCCTCCTTTTCTGCTTTTTTCCACTACATTGGAATATTGTCAAAATGATGAACATTTTTTTTTGAATATGCATATGGGCAACATTATGGCAACAGCAGAGATACAGTACCAAATGATACTGGGTCCATGGATGACTTCATAGAGAAATCACAATTAATAGCATATAATGTTATCACACTTTTTGAAAGTTAATAGATTGCATAGAAAAAAAATTCATGGCAAACAGAACATTTGAACAATAACAATAAAAATATTTGAAAGTTCTCAACAGATAGAGACATAAACTATATTCAGGTATACAAGGAAGACTTATAATTTCGACTGCTTATTAGATTGCATAGGTATTAACAAAATCCTAGTAACAGGTATTATGCACATCCCTGTCACTGACCATTATGTAAATAATGAGAATCTAATATTTAAAAAATTCTTAAATCCCAAATGAACTGTTAAATAACTTAGTTAAAAAAATTATAATGGAAATGATAAAGTTTTTCTTACTTGAATATCAATGAAAATACTCAAGAAACTTATTAAAGGAAAGCTGTAAAATACAGAAATATACAGAGAATAATACAACAAATTTTTGTATAATTAAAAATGTTAACATTTTGTCATTTTAAAAAAATTATAAGCCAAGATCATGGAAGAAAAATTGGAGTTTTCCGCACCTTTTCTAGTCCTTACTTTCATGGAAACACTTTTCATGATTGTAGCATTTATTGTACTGTATTAGGATGCTTTAATAAAGATGGACAAAAATTATATTGATTATTTTAGTGTCTACTTTTATGACATTTTTCATGTATTAAATTTATTAAAGTTTTGCTTATTTGGTTGTTTGTCCTTTTCCCTTGAATTTTGATTATTTATATATTTTGTGCAGTAATTTATTAATTATTCTAATTTATTTTATATCAACTTATTATATATTACATATGCTGTAACTCTTTACTCCAAGTCTGTGGATGGTCTCTTAAATTTCTGAATAATCTTTTGCCATGAATCATTAATTTTAAAATTTTGTGTAATAAATTTTTCAAGCTTTTTCTTCTTTTGATGTATATTTTATGCTGTTGGAGGAAATTATTTTTAATATTTTTAAAATTGTTAATGAACCTTTACTTTATTTACTAATTTATTTATATAAGGTGCTGAGAATCAAACCCAGTGCCTCACACATGCTAGGCAAGTGCTCTACCACTGAGCCACAGCCCTGCCCTGGAGAAATCATTTTTAACTCAAATAATAAAAAATATTGTTTCAGGATCGACATCATCATGAATGTTAAAGTACATATATCTGAAAATATAATTCCTCTTTAAAAATTGAAACCACCACCAATAACAACAAAAAACAAACAAGGAAACAATCATAAACTTTGCAAAATATATTTTTCAAAACACTAGAAGTTAACAAAAATCTTACAACAATCTAAAACTTAATTATTCAAGAAACACATTTGTATCTTAAAATTAATGGTAGGTTTAGTGGTGATTAAGTTCTCTTATTCACAGTCTCCTCTGTCCATCTCTTTGAAAACCAACAGTCCCATAACCATGTTGAAAACCAGGAGCATAGCACTATGAAATGGAACTTAAAGCGCTTGGAGTTCCCTAAAAATTTTACTCAAACAGAATTACCAGCATCTGATATGAGTGGAAGTATCCACTTCCACTCAGAGGACTTGTCTTGAATTAATTTGAGTTCTCTTAGTGTATTCAGCATTTTCTTTGGGGCATTTGTTGAAAACAATCAGTGGTAATTTACAATATTATTGTGGGTTAAAGTGGCAATAAGAACTAGAGGAATATTGGGGTGATCAAAAGCTTAAAATTAAAAAAAAAAAAAGTAAGAGATGAAGTTTCAAGAAGGAGTCTTTGAAACTCTGACATATGGCTAGTAGTTGAAGCTACTAGGCACATATGCCAGACTGTATATTAATCCAGGAGTTTTCAAATGCCCAATGCAGAACTGAGAAAACCCTAAGCTCTCAATTGTGACTCACCTTCCATCTCTATCTGAGCAGGAAGTGAAGGTAATAACTCAAAACCTACATAGAGAACTACACTACAATATCTAGGGGTCTTACAGGTCAAAAATATTTAAGTCTTTGTTAAACATTACTTGGTCACAAGTCCAATCAAAGAAGGACTTCAGTGTATTCAGTCTATACATATCATAAGGATACAGTATGATATATATATACATATATAATATGTATCATAAGGATACAGATTTCATAAAATTAGTTCTGAAAAGTTACTAAATAATAACAACAACAATTAAGAGAAATATCAAAAGAACCTTGCCCAGAACAGTGACACACATCTGTAATCTCAGTGGCTCAGGGGGCTGAAGCAGGAGGCTCATAATTTAAAAGTCAGCATCCACAATTTAGCAAAGCCCTTTTTATTATTTGTTTTATATATATATATATATATATATATATATATATATATATATATATATATATATATATATATAAAACAAATCATGGGCTGGGGATGTCGCTCAGTGGTTAAGTGTCCCTGAGTTCAATCCCTGGTTTCAAAAAAAGAGAATCTGAGGCTGGAAAGGGTAAGATTGAACTTATTCCTAGAGATGTCATATTGTAGAATAAAAATTGTCATTCTATCATTAAAAACAAATGATGACCCCATGCAAAGAAACTACATGTATAGCCCATAAAGAAGGACAAAAAATGGAAAGAGAAACCTGCTTTGAGGAAATTAAAACTTAAAATTGGCCATTTTACACATGCTTAAGGAACTGAAGCTTAAAGAAATAAAGACACAGAAATTTTGAGAAAAGATTTCACAAAAATTAATATTGTTAAATCAGTAAAAACTATTGAAAAGAACAAACTAAAATTATAAAGCTAAAAATACAATATCTGAAATGAAAATTTTATAAGAGATAACAAAAAATAGATATGAGCTGTGAGAAGAAAGAATTTGCTTACTCAAATGTAGGAGTAATTGATATCATTCTGTAAGAAGAACAAAAACTAGAGAAGTAGACAAAAGGAAACGAAGGGGAAGGAGGAAGGATGTGATAGGGAAAGACAGTGGAATAAATCTGACCTAACTTTTATATATATATATATATATATATATATATATATATATATATATATATACACACACACACTGCAGTGAATCCCACAATCATCTACAACCACAAGACACTAATTAAAGAGAAATATGAGTAAATAAGAAGAAAGATTAGCAGAGTAGAGAGAAGGGTGGAACAGAGAGAGGGAAGAGTTAGGATAAGTACTAGGGACTGAATTAGAACAATCATATCCTATGCTTTTATAATTATGACAAAATGAATCCTGTTGTTGTGTATAACTAGAAATAATGAATAAAATTATTAAAATGAGGAGTAAAAGAAATAATACATGTAAAGCACTGGGGATCCCAAGTACTAGCTATTATTTAGGTATCAAGTGGAGGTATGACACTTGTAAGAGAATATACTCAGCACTAAAAATATAAATTTTACTGTGAATAAAATAAATGGGAATTGTTTTTAAAAAATAGGAACAGAAAATAAATATAGAAAAGAAAAAGAACAAGAGAAACCTGTGGCAAAGTTTCTATCAAAATGTCTACAAAATTGTGCATAATGAGAATTTAAGGAGAGAAAAGAAAGGTGAAGAAATTATAGATAATGGCCAATACACCTCCAAATTTGATGAAAATTCTTTATCTACACACACACAGTTCAAAGAATTCTACATAACACAAACTCAAAGATAGACATGATTTTTAAAGACAAAAAAGAATCTTGAAACCTGTAAGAGGAATACAAAATTCATACACTGTATCTTCAATTATCACGGAAATTAAACAGAACTAATGTGATGACACATTAAAAATTCTGAAGAAAAAGACTATGAAACAAGAATTCTATATTCAGGAAAATTTTCAGTCAAAAATGAAGAAAAAAAGAGACATTCCCATACAAATAAAAACAGAACATCTATCATTAGCTGTGCAAGAAATAAAAAATAAAAGGATACAAGATGATAACTGGAATTCACATGAAGAAATAAAGAGCACAAGTCATTTAAATATATCACTTATGTAAAAAACACCATTAATGTATTTTTTGTTTGTTAAATTTTTTCTCCTATTCCATAAGCAAAAATTATTAATCTGTATGGATGGACATATAATGTAGATGTATATAATTCATCTAAAATTATACAAATAAGTATTGAAGAGGGAATGAAATAGTTTTAGTATATTCTTGAAACCAAATTGATATCAATATAACTAAAAAGTTATAAGTTGTGATGTTATAGTAATTCCAAGGACAACCATAAGAAATGTTCTGAAAATTGTAAATGACGAAATGTTCAAAGTGATACACTCAAAATATTTATTAGACAAAAAGAAAACAGTAATGGAGAAATAAAAAATAAAAATAATATAAGATATAGAAAACAAATCATAAAATAGCAGTTCCAAATCCTACTTTATCAACAATTACCTGGAATGTAAATAGACTAAAAAATCTAATTAAATGTCAGTGATATAAAGAATCTGTAGAAAAAATGATTCAACCTTTATTTTTTTACAAGAGACAAAGTTTAGTGTTAATTATACAAATAAGATAAAATAAATAGATGTAAAGAGCCATAAGATGCAAGGAATTAACAACAACAAGAAAACAAAAACAAAAACAAACAAACAAAAAAAACAACATAAAGTAGGGAAGAGGGAGGGAGGGAAAGAGAGAGAGAGAGAGAGAGAGAGAGAGAGAGGCTAAAATAATACCAGACAAGGTAAGGATGGAGATAAAAATTGTTGCCAGATATTAAGAAAGGCATTTTATAATGAAGAAAACAATCTCACCAAGAAGAATACAAATTAAGGACATATATACATGCCACAAAAGAATCACAAAATAGGTTGATCAAAATAATGTGTGAATTAAAATGAGAAAATGATGATCCAATTATATTGGTTGGCTTAATACTTAAAAATAAGTGAAATATACCATAGCAATATAATAAAGGACAAAAAATATGTTTGTCTCAATAGACACAAAAAATGACAAATTTCAACACTTTTAATATAAATAATAACTATGGATAAAAAAGAACTTCCTAAAGCTTTTAAAGACTATCTGCAAAAGATCCACAGCAAATATCACACTTAACTGTGAAAAATCAGGGTGTTCACTTTAAGATCGTGAACAAAATATGGATGTCAGCTCTCATGATGCATTAAAAATTCCACTACTAGTTCTACCTGAGGGAACTGAATCTTAATGTAAATTAAATCCACTCCATTTTAAAGAGAAGAAAGTCATTTTATTTTATTCAAATGGAAGAATTAAAACTTGTTTTGTCAACTTGTATGGATGAAATCATTTTGCATGTAGAAAAAAAGCTAATGAACTGACAATTAGAGCTAAAAAGGAGGCTTAAAAGAATGAAGGAGAGTTTTAGTCATTTCTTTTGCTGTTGTGACTTAAAGACCTGACCAGAAGGGCTGGGTTTGTGGCTTAGTGGTAGAGTGTTTGCCTAGCACGTGTGGGCACTGGGTTTGATTTTCAGCACTGCATATAAATAAACAAAATAAAGATTCGTCAACAACTAATAAGAAAAATTATAAAGACCTGAACCTGAACAACTGTAGAAGAAGAAGAGTTTATTTGGGGGCTCACGATTTCACAGGTCTCAGTCCATAAACAGCAAAGTTACTCTATTCCTCAGGGCTCAAGTTGATGCTCAACATAAGGCTGGAAGACTGTGGCAAAGGGAAGCAGCTCACATGATGATCAGAAAGTAGAGAGAACTCCACTTGCCAGAAACAAGTACACACCCCAAACCCATGTCCCCAATGTCCTACCTCCTACAGCCACATCTCATCTGCCTTCAGTTACCACTAAATTAATCCCCTCAGGTGATTGATTCACTGATTGTGTTAAGGCTCTGATAAACCAATCATAGACAGCTCCATTGCTCTGGACTCCAGGTGTGGCAAAACATCATTGTGGAAGAGTGTGGCAGAGTAACGCAACTCAGGACACAGGTACCAGGAACCAGAGACATACTAAGTTCAGCTCACAAAATATATAACCCAGAGGAATGTCCCCAATGACTTACCTCTTCCAGCTACATGCTACCTACAGTTCCAGTTAATCCTTATTAGGGGATTAATACACTGATTACATTAATGGTCTTATAACACAATTATTTCACCTCTAAACCTTCTTGCATTGTCTCACATATGAGCTTTTGTGGGAAACGTGACATGTAAACCATAACAATCAGATAGTAATTACAATTGTGTAACTTTGGTTGTACTAAAATGCACTGAATTGTACAAATTGAAAAGGTGAATTTTACAGTTTATGAAATGTTTCTCAACAAAATATTCATCTATATGTTTTCTAACAATTTAACTCTTCCCTTTCAAAACAAAAAAAAATATTTTATGTATATTTTTTATTTATTGGCTTTTGTTTTGATACATGGTATGAGAGAATACTAAAATTTTTAATTTTTTTCTCATACGAAAGCCAATTTCCACAATTGCATGTATAGAAAAAACCCTTGTGCACAAGGTTTTTAAATATCTACTTGTGGACCTGGGGTTGTGGCTTAGATGTAGAGCACTTGCCTCTACATGTGAGGAACCGATCCTCAGCACCACATAAAAATAAATAAACATATTTAAAAATATTTAATTTTTTCACACACCCTATTTCAGTTCCGTATTACATTTAATTGATAATTCATTCAATGCTATGTATTCTTTATTGTAGGTCAATATTTAGTGGGGAAATAGAATTTATATTTTTATGTATTATTGTTCCAGTTTTTATTTTTATTTTAAAAAATATATGTATTTTAAGTTGTACTCAGACACAGAACCTTTATTTTACTTATTTATTTTTATGTGGTGCTGAGGATCAAAACTAGTGCCTAGCACATGATAGGCAAGAGCTCTACTGCTGAACCACAACCCCAGCCCTTGTTCCAGATTTTAGACTTTGTCAATGTCAAATAATCAATCTCATTAGAATTTTGATTGCAATTGCATTTACATTATCTTTTATTAGGGGAGCAATTACATATTTTTGATATTGAGTTGTCTTATGCCTGAACATGATACCTAAGGCCTATTGAAAGAATTATGGCTATAGAATAGAAAGTACACCTATTAATTCCCATACTGTAAATGTGATATAATGAAAACAAACAAACCAGGAGATGGGTAAAGAATGTAAAACATGCTAATTACATCATCCTTCATGTTAAAAATAAGTACACTGGTAAAATTGAAATGAAATGCATAATTTAAAATGACTGCTGCTCCCACTTTTTTGTTGCTACTGGGAATTGAAGCCAGGAGTGCTTGACCATTGAGCCACAACCCTACCCCTCCTTCCCCCCCCCCTTTTTTTTGAGCAAGGTCTCTCTAAGTTGTTTAGAACCTCACTAAATTAGTGAAATTTGTCTTGAATTTGTGATCCTCCAGCCTCAGCCTCTGAGGTCTCTGGGATTAGAGGTGTGCAGCATTGTGAATAGCTGGAAAATGTTTTAATAAAACAAAACTGTGTCATATATGGCACTACTAAAAATGTTGAAAAACAAATAATAGGCTAAGAAAAAGTACTAGCAATATGCATGACTGAATGAGTGTTGATATAAGAAATTTTACAGACCAATAAGAAAAAGATGATGAAATGAATACAACAATGGAAAGAAAATAAAAATTTATATAATCCATATGAGAAAATTTCAACAACTCTGGTTGTTGGTGAAATTGTAAGTTAAAGTTAAAATTATTTGGTTTAATTTTGGGGTGGATGGGTACCAGGGATTGGACTTAGGGGCACTCGACCACTGAGCCATATCCCCAACCTTATTTCATAATTTCAATTAAAGACAGGGTCTCACTGAGTTGCTTAGCACTTTGCTTTTGCTGAGGCTGGCTTTTCACTTGTGAACCTTCTAGCTTAGCCTCCCTTGCTGCTGGGATTACAGGTGTGAGCCACTATGTCCAACATTTTGGTTTAATTGTGACTCAGATAGTTAAATTTTAAAAGGAGCAATAGTATCTAAAGCTGATGAGCATTGAAAAAAATAAGTTTCATACATCAGTGCTTGTGAATTTCTGTGACTGTTTTGCAATGTGACAATAACTGTTAAAATTTTAAATACACATAAGTAGTTTTGCAACCCAGTTGTAACTTCTAAGACAAACAAGACGATGATTTATAAGGTATTGGTAATGCACAGAATATGTGGCAAGATTTGCAAACTCGTTGTGAACACAGGAAACTATATTATTCCTATACTGATAGAAACATTATACAAAAAAATTAACCTATACCAGTTACAGATCTGAGCACCACTATTGAAAATATTTAAAAACAAAATTCTTCTGTGCTTGTTTCAGTTACTAAGGATTTATGATTTCAGATGTGCATACTCCCTTTGCTGAACTTAAGTTCATGTCCTTCCCTGGTCTATGCAAGAGCACTGAGAAGAAGAAAAGGACTAACATCATTGTTCGGTTACTGAATACCACAAACTATTTTAAGGTCCTTAACACATAATCTCCTTTGATTTTTCTAAACAAAGTCATGAAGATTTTTCTCTAGTTTTTCAATGAGACTAAATATTATTTCTATAATCTCAAAGCTAATAAGGAGTAAGCAAGATTTGGATGTGCTGTGTTCCTGAGGCTTTGATGTTTTTTGCATTTTTATTTGTGATAGAAAATTGTTCATTACTTTGTGGAAAATTCTTGCTGCAAAGTATCATCTCACAGAATTTCAGGAAAAAAAGTGCACTCACCCTTACTCCTGATTCTAAGAAAATAATAGAAATAAATTTAAAAGCTAGAGTCCAGATAATTTTTGGTATTCCATTGTTAGAAATCCAGTTTCAATTTACAATGTCCTACTATTGACTGGGAATATGTGGATCTGAGCTATAACTCACAAGATTATACTACAAATATGACAAAAGGGATTTCCATATGTGATTAAATTTACTTTTGAATTAATTTTGAGTCAATCAAAAGTGAAATATTGGACTGTGGCTTGGGTTCAGCTGTAGAGCGCTCACCTAGCACATGCAAGGCCTGGTTTGATCCTCAGCACCCCATACAAATAAATAAGTTAAATAAAAGTATCGTGTCCAACTAAACTAAAAAATAAATTAAAAAAATAAGTGAAATATTCTGGGTAGGTCTGTCCCAAATATGAATCGAGTCACAGAGGAAGTCAAAGTTTCAAGCATGAGAAAAATCAACAATATGGCTGTAAAGATGATAGAAACCACATGATAAATTGTATGTATGTATATATATATATATATATATATATATATATATATATATATATATATATATATGAAAATCATCTAGAAGAGAGAAGCTCCATGATTACACACAAAAAAAAAATTAAAAAAAAAAAAAAAAACAGAAAAACAGGAATCTTAATCCTACAACCTAACAAAAACAAGAGTATAAGTGAACTTGAGTATGTGAACACTTATGGTCAAGCCCCCAGACAAGAAGATAGGCAGCAATGGCTTTTACAACAGTTCTGAATGATCTTGTCCAGATAACAATGCAACAATTGAGATAAATTTCTTAGAGAGCTGTGAGCTCGAAAATGAGTGTTGTTCTACACTACTAACTTTGTGAAAAATATTATGCAACTCTTGGAATCTAGCATGTTTCATTACAGAAATAAAAAGTACAATTAATATGTACATATGTTCAACTATATTTATTGCATTCAAAAACCTCAAAATAGCCTGAATATGCCTCAATAAGGAAATTATTGGGAATATTCTGATAAATCAGATGCTTTATTAAAGTTTGTTAGTATTAACATAACTAGGATAATATATGCTGATATGGAAATATGTCTATTGTATGTTTAGTAATAAAATAAATTATGAACTATATGTATAAATATATGATCCTATTTTCCTTTTAAAAACACATGTCTGCAAATATTTATATGATTACATAGAGCAAACCTTAAAAATTATAATCAATTGTTCACATTGGTTGCCTTGGAAACACAGGACCAGAGGATTATTATCATGAGGAAACAGGAGTAACTTATTAAAGTTTTATACATCACTGAATTATTTTACATGTCTCTTAGTTTATTTGGGCTGTTATAACTAAATACTGTACCATATATTGACCGGTTTATAAACAACACCTGTTTATTGTCCTCAGTTCTGCAAGCTGAAAAGTTCAAGATCAAGGGACAACAGTTTAAGAGCATTCTACATACTCTAACCTCACATGACAGAAGTAGTGAGAGAGTTCTCTCAGACTTTATTTATAAGCATATTAATCCCATGCATAATGGCTCTGCCTTCCTACATGAAATAATCACATCCTAAACACCCTCCTAATACCCTCTCCTTTGGGATAACGAATTTTGGAAGCACGTAAACATTCATAACATGGGAACATGTTACAATGTATATTATCATTAGCAGCATTTATATATAATAGAATATTATTCAACCATAAAGAAGAATGAAATCTTGCCATTTGTAGCAAAAGGGATGGAATTGGAGCATATTATTTAAATGAGATTAGCCAGATGGAGAAAGAAAAGTACTGCATATTCCATATCATATGAGAAAGATTAAAAACAAAGTAGAGGGGCTGGGGTTGTGGCTCTGTGGTATTGTGCTTGCCTAGCATGTGTGAGGCACTGGGTTTGATTCTCAGCACCACATATAAACAAATACATGAATAAAAATCCATCAATAACTAACAAAAATATTTTTAAAAATTAGATCTGAATGTAGAAAAATGATTAATAAAGATTGGGAAAGGGGAAAAGGGTGGATAAAAGGGGAAGCTGGATTTGACCAGTGCACATTTCAGAAAGGTATTGAAATATAAAATTAAACTCTATTGTCATGTATAATTAATATGTATTGACCAAAAATAAGACAAATAAAAAATAAAAATCTAATTATTTTGAAAGAATGAATTATGCATGTAACTCAACAGGCTAGAAATTAACAAAAAATAATATTAATGCAAGATGATATCTAAATCCATATGATTCACAGAATGGTTTTTTGATTGTCAATATTTTATAATCTTCAGCCCAAGACCCTGTGTTTTGCAAATTTTGTAACTAATAATTTTATCTATTTTTCATGATAAAATCATTATTTTACCCCATATTTTACATTTCATAATCCGATTCTAGAATTCATTGACTCATTTTAACCCTCCACATGGACTTATTTATCTTATTAATTCTAGTCATACATAATAGTAGAATTCATTTTGACAAATTCATAGATGTATATAATATAATGTGTTCCATTTCAATTCTCAGTACTTCCCCTTTTCCTTCCCTTCTCCCTTCTTCTGATCCCCTCTGTCTGTTCTACTGGTCTTCCTTCTACTTATTTATTTTATTAATTGATGCATTATAGTTATACATAAAAGTGCAATTCATTGTGAATATATTCATATATGAACATAGCCTGAACATAGCAAAATTTGATCATTCTTTCCCTCTCCCATTCTTCCTCCCTCCCCCTCAATTCCCTTCCTATACTACATTGTTCTCTTCTATTTTCATATAATTACCTCCTTCCCCCCGCCCTTCATTTCTCTGTACTTTCTGCATATAAGAGAAAACATTCAGCCCTTGACTTTTTAAGTCTGGTTTATTTCACTTCTAGCATGATGTTCTCCAGCTCTGTCCATTTACCAGCAAATGACATGATTTTGTTTTTCTTTATGGCTGAATAAAACTCAATTATGTATATGCACCACATTTTCTTTATACATTCATCTGTTAGTGGACAGCTGGGCTGGTTTTATAGCTTGGCTATTGTGAATTTTACTGCTATAAATATTGGTATGCATGTATTCCTATAGTATGCTGATTTTAGTTCTTTTGGATAAATATCAAGGAATGGGATAGCTGGGTCATATGGTCATTCCATTTCTGGTCTTTTCCACATAGATATAGTCATCTGATCATTGATAAAGTGCCAAAAATTACTTTGGGGAGAAGAAACTTTTTATATAAATGGTGGTTAGAAAATAATATCTATATGTAGAAAAATGAAGTTAGATTCTTATCTCCTATCCTGCACAAATATAAATTTAAAATAGATCAAAGACTAAGAATTAAAACAGAAACACTACAATGGCTAGAAGTCAATATGCAGTCAACAGTCCAATATATTGACAGGGCACCAACTTCCTTAATGAGACTCCTAAAATTCAACAAATAAAACCAAGAATCAATATGTTGTATGACATAAAATTAAAGAGCTTTTGAACAGCAAAGGAAACAATTAAGAACATGAAGAAAGAGCTACATATTGGTAGAAAAATCTCTGCCAGCTACACTTCTGACCAGGGATTAATATCCAGAATATATAAAGAACTCAAAAAACTTAACACAAAAACAATAATAATAATAATAATAACAACAACAGCAACAGCAACAACAGCCCAATTGGTGAAATAAGAAATGTTTTAAAGAGACATTTCTTAAAAGAAGAGATACAAATGGCAAATAAATATATGAAAAAATATTTAACATGCTTAGCAATCAGGGAAATATACAAATTAAATCTACACTAAAATTTCATGTCACTCCAGTTAGATAGCAATTATCAAGAATGCAAATAACAATAATTGCTGCCCAGGACATGAGGAAAATCTGCACTTGTGGGCTGTTGGTGGTATACAAATTAGCAAAACTTATTTTTCCTATCATTATAATGATCATAAATTTTAGTTTCCACAATTTAATTGATATATAAAAATAGTATCAATTTTAATTTTCTGTGTGTATATCTTATATCTTACAATTTTGCCGAATGTATTAATCTGAGAAGTTTTATGTACATTCCTTTGTTTGTAATGTAGAAAATCATATTATTCATTTTAAGGACAGTTGTATTTCTTCCTTTAAAATCTATATGTCTATCAAAAATTTCTTTTAATGTCTTATTTCAGTGGGTAGGCATTCACTTTTCAATTGAGCATGAGTAACAAGAATGTATTTGTTGCCAAACTTATGGAATATATAAGGTATTCTACTATTGATTGTGTTAGCAATAGCTGTACTTTTGTTCTTACTCTTCTTTACTTATAAATAATTTTTATCAAGTTGAGAAAGCTTTATTAATCTTTTTCTGAGAGACTTTCTCATAGGTACATATATTAAACATTATTTCACATTTTATTTTGCAAATTTTATTTTATATTCGTCAAATGTCATTTTGCATTTCCATACTTGCCATCTGCATTTCCTATTTGGCAAAATATCTGCCTTATTTGACAGGATATTGTGGTCTTTATTATATATATATATATATATATATATATATATATATATATATATATATATATATATGTAGCTGGCCAAATACCTGTTTTTATATGGTGCTGAGGATCAAACCCAGTGCCTTATTGTAATTTTAAACGTGAAACAGAGTTGTGTAACTTGAATAAATCCAACTTTCTCATACTGTAAAATTCTAACATGCCATAATTTTGATGAGTATTTTTACATTTATATTATTAAGGTATATTAACATACTTTTTTTCTTTTTAGCAGTGCTATTTTTTTTAGTTTGGGTATCAATGTAAATATGATTTTGTAAGATGTAAATGCATTGTGATTTTTTAAAAGTTTTCTGGAAAAGATTGTATAAAATATGAATAATTTCTTAAAATTTCTGTAGAATTCTCCAGGTACATATCTATGCAAAGCAACTTCTTGTTGGGGAACTTGTTCAATTATTAATTCAATTTCTCTTATGGTTATAAAACTATTCAGATTTTTTTTTCCATTTTTCTTGAGGTCTGGTGTTTTGTAGTTTCCAAGCAACTGACATGTTTTGATAAGTGTGTTGAATTTATATGGGCAAATTTGTCTGTAGGGTTCCTTAATGTACCTTTTTAATGGCTACAGAGTGTTGTATTATTTTTATGGTTTTATTAGTGAATTATATTTATAGATGATATTGAGGTTCATTGTGACATAATCATACATGCATGGAATATAATTTGTTCTACTTCAGTAACCTTTACTTCCTCTTTCTTTTTCTTCCTCCTCTCTTTATTTCCTTTCCTCTAGTCTACTTGTCTTCCTATTTATATATAGTTTTTTTAAAAAATAAGTGTCCTTCATATATATGTGTGTATATATATATATATATATATATGTATATATATATATATATAATGAAATATTTGTAGTATAATCATAATATTCATATTGTATGTATAATTTGGTTAATTTCATTTCACCATTCCTCCCTTCCCTCTTCCCTCCCTTTCTATCCACTTCCTCTACTTCCCTGATCTCTCTTCTATTTTTTAGGATGCCCCCCTTTCTTCCCTTAATTTGGCCTTACTTTCATATATAAGAGAAAACATTCAGCCCTTGGTGCTCTGATTCTGACTTACTTCACTCAGCATGATATTCTCCAGTCCCATCCATTTATCAGCAAATGTCATAATTTAATTCTTCTTTATGACTGAGTAAAATTTCATTGTGTACATATACCAAATTGTCTTTAACTATTCACCTATTGAAGAGCACCTGGGCTGGTTCTATAATTTGGCTATTATGAATTGGACTGCTATCAACATTGATGTGTCTGTATCACTATAGTTAAACAGGTAATTATTACCCAGAATACATAAAGAACTCAAAAAAAAAAAAAAACCACCAAAACAATAATTCAATCAATAAATGGGTAAAAGAACTACACCCTTCTTAAAGAAGATATACAAATTACCAACAAATGTATAAAAAAGAAAATGTTCAACACTCCTAGCAATCAGAGAAATGCAAATCAAAACTACATTGAGATTTTATCACAATCTAGTTAGCAAGACAATGATCAAGAAGAGAAAAATAAATGTTGGTAAGGGGTTGGGTGGAAGGTACTCATATATTGTTAGTGGAACAGCAAATTAGTTCAACATCTTTTAGAAATCAGAATGGAGGATGCTCAAAAGACTAGGAATGAAAACAGCATATGAAACTGGTACACAACTCCTTATTATGTATCCTAAAGAAATAAAATCAGTATACTATAGTGATATAGGCTACAGAGACTTCAATGATTTTCCCTGCTTTATTTTTTTTCAATTATTTAGTTTTTCAAACATGATATTTCACCATACTTATACATAAATAAATGATAATATTTTCAAACAAATTAACATACTTATCAAACTCACATACTAACCTTTGGGTAAATGTGTGGTAAGAATACCTAAAATATATTAGCAAAAATTCACTATGTAATATTATTAAATATAGTCCTTATAATTGCATTAGGTCTTTATAGGTATTCATTATGTATAATTGCATTCTTGATATTAATGAATAATGACTTGGTAACTCTTGCTGGTTTTATCAAATTTATTATTTTTCTAAGAACAAGTTATTTATTTTCTGCATTAATTTTATTAATTTATGCATTTTCTTATTTCCTTCTTTTTCTTACTTTGCATTTATTTAGCTCTTCTCCAGTTACTACTTTAAAATTTTTGACAGATACATAAAAACATAAAAGTTGTATATATTTAGGAACATCATGTAATGTTCAATACATATAAACATAATGTAATGTTTAAATCAGAGTAAACTTAGTAATCAATTCAAGCATTTATCATTCATTTGGGGTGATATGTTTCAAAATCTTTTCTTCTAGCACTTTGAAATATATAATATATTATTTTATGTATAATAAACATACTCTATAATTTTACTCCAGAGCTTCTTGTTCCTAACTGTAACTTAGTATCCATTGATCAACCTTTCCCCATTTTTTAAAAATCAATTTTTTGCTGCTGTGACTAAAATACCTGACAAAAATTATTTTAAAAGAGGAAGAGGGCTGGGGATGTGGCTCAAGCGGTGGCGCGCTGGCCTGGTATGCGTGTGGCCTGGGGTTTGATCCTCAGCACCACATACAAAACAAAGATGTTGTGTCCGCCCGAGAACTAAAAAAAAATAAATATTGAAATTCTCTCTCTCTCTCTCTCTCTCTCTCTCTCTCTCTCTCTCACACACACACACACACACACACACTCAATCTCTCTCTCTCTCTAAAAAAAAAAAAAAAAAAAAAAAAAAAGAGGAAGAGTTTATTTTGTCGATCACAGTTTCAGAGGTCTCATACCATAGATGGATATCTCTATTCCTTGTGGCCTACACTGAGACAGAACATCATAGCAGAATTGCGCAGCAGGAGAAGGAAGTTTGGAGTATGGCACCAGGAAGAAGAGAGAGAGAGAGAGAGAGAGAGAGAAAACTCAGCTAAAACCAGAGAGTGCTCACGGGACAAATTATAAACCCCAAAGACATCCCCTAGTGACCTACCTCCTCTAGCTACACCCTATCTGCCCACAGTTACCATTCAGTTTAATCCCTGTGATTGGCTTAACTCACTGATTATGTTAAGGCACTCATAACCCAATAATGTCCTCTCTAAAACCTTTTGCATTGACTTACACATAAGCTTTTGGGGGGTGCCTCATATCTAAACCATAATACTCATCCTCCCCTTCAACTCCTTTCCCCAACCACTGGTAATTGACATTATATTTCAACATAAGAGATCAATGATTTTAGATTTCTTACATGCGTGAGATCATGTAGAAGTCATTGTTCTACTGAATTAATTAAATATGAATAATGTTCTCCAGTTCCACACCTGTTGCTGCAAATGAAGGATTTGATAAATTACTGCTGAATATTATTCCATTGTATAGATTGAACACAATTTTTTATGCATTAATCAGATCACAAACACTTAACATTGTTTCCTTTGCACAGCTATTGTGAATAGTGCTTCGTTGAACCTGAAGGGAAGATGGATCTTCAACATACTGATTTCATATGCATTGGATATCCAATAGTGGGACTGCTGGATTATATTGTAGTTCAATTTTTAATTATTTGAGAATCTTCATAATGTTTTCCATAATGGCTGTACTAAATTACATTTCCACCAACAGAACAAAGGCTGCCTTTCTTCCACATTTTTGTCAGCCTTATTATCTTAATTTTTTGATATTATTCATTATGATTGGTGTGAGGTGATATCTCCTTGTGATTTTGATTTGCATTTCCCTGATGATTAGTGATGGGGCACTTTACCTTTACCCCTTTACCACTGAGCTACATTCCCAGCCCTTTTCTTTTTATTTTTTATTTCTTCTTTTTCTTTCTTTCTTTCTTTCTTTCTTTCTTTCTTTCTTCTTTCTCTCTTTCTTTGTTTCTTTTCTTTTATTTTTCTTTTTTTATAAGACAGGGCCTCACTAAATTGCCTAGGGCTTCACTAAATTGGTGAGGCTAACTTTGAACCAATACTCCAGCCACCTGAGTTTCTGGATTACAGGCATGCACCACTATACTCTCCCCCCCTCCCATCTTTCTTTATTGCTTCTTAGTCATACATGACAATAGAGTATATTTTGATATCATTATACAAGCATGGAATATATCTTATTCTGTTTAAGACTCCAGTCTTTTGGATATACATGATGGTGAGAATCACTGTGATGTTTTCATATATGTATACAGGAAATTTATGTTAGATTTATTCCACTATTGACTTTTTGAACGTATTCATTTTAGAAAGACCTATTTATTTATTTAGGTATATTGCCCATTTTTAAAAATTAGGTTATTACTATAATTATTATTATTATTTGCTGTTAAGTTTTTGTACTTCCTTCCATATGCCATGTATCAACCCCTTGTTAGATGTGTACTATAAAGATATTTTCTCCCATTAAGTAGGATAGGATGCCTCAATATTTTCTAGAGTGTTTTCTTTATGGTGCAGTAGTTTTTAGTTTGATGTAATCTAGTCTTCCATTTTTGTTTTTGTTTTCCTCAAGTGTAGGGCATGATGTAACGTGGGGCATGTTGCATCAGAAAAGAGGAAACCTAACTTGCTGGCTGCTACCTGCTTCCCAGTCCTGGGGCCACATATGACTAGGATGGCGCCTGGCCATCCTTCAGCCAGAAGGCATTACTGTGGGTTGTGACAAAAAAAATCCGACCACCTCTAGGATAGGTTCAGAACCTTTTTCTACCTTCGTGGATAGCTCGTGTCTCCCATTACTGCCTGTAGGATGGGTGTACAGGTGAAATCTCCCCACACTGTTGACCTTTACCCTGATTGGCTCCTGTACATTATATTAGCTGTGTGTGTTTTCTCAATAAACGAGATCCTGCTTTGACTGGTCTCCCTGATGCCTCTGATTTTCTTCTGGTGAGGGAGGACTGGGTGTGGGCAGTCAGTTGGCCTTTTCCTTTCTTGGCTCCTACTGGTCAGGGCGTGCTCTCCCCATCTCTCCCACAGGTCAGGAGGGAACAAGGGCCAAAAACCTGACACTCAACCAAAATTTATTGTCCATTCTAATATCCTGAAGAATTTCTCAAATGTTTTCTTCTATTGGATTAACAGTTTTGGATCTTTCAATTAAGTTTTTATATCATTTTGAAGTGTTCATTTTAACCAGTGAGAGAGAGAGAGAGGGAGAGAGGGAGAGGTAATTTATCTTTTGGCACATGGTTATCCAACTTTTCCAACAGTTTTTGTTAAAAAGACTGTCCCTTCTCCAAAGAGTATACTTATCACCTTTCTGGAAAAGTAGTTGGCTGTAGATACGTGGGTTTATTTCTAGACTCTCTATTCCATTGTGTTTAATGGCAATACCATACTTTTCTAATCGTAACAGACTTATAGTATGTTCTGAAATCAGATAACATAATGTTTCTTAGTTGGTTCCTATTGCTCAAGGTGGCTTTTGTTACTTGGGGATTTTTGTGCTTCCACAAAAATTTTAGATTTTTTATAGTGGGGTGAAAAATGCCATTGCTATTTTGAGGTATTTTCTTTAGACTGTAAATTGCTTTGAGTATTTTGGACATTTTGCAAATATGAATTCTCCCAACACATGAAAATGGAATGCTTTTCCTATGTTGTATCCTCTTCAAATTCTTTTATCAATATTTTATATTTTTATTGCAGAGATATTTCAATTTTGGTTAAAATTTACTCTTAGATATGTGAATATCTATATAAATGGAATTACTTTCTTATTTCTATTTCAGGTAATTCACAATTAGCATATAGCAATGCTAATGATTTTGGTATGTTGACTTTGTGTATCCTGTAATTTTGCTGAATTTATTTATTAATTATAATAGTTGTTAATGAGGATTCAGTGTTTTCTATATTTAATATCTTGTCATCTGCAAATAGTGATAATTTATTTAACTTCTTTTCTAAATGGATACCCTTTCTTTTTTTATCTTGCCTAATTGCTATAATTAGTACTTATAGTCCTATGTTGAATAGAAGTGGTGAGGGTGGGCATCCTTGTCTTATTTA
Source organism: Callospermophilus lateralis (assembly GCF_048772815.1). Taxonomy (NCBI): domain Eukaryota; kingdom Metazoa; phylum Chordata; class Mammalia; order Rodentia; family Sciuridae; genus Callospermophilus; species Callospermophilus lateralis. Next base: position 70,439,547 of record NC_135325.1, read on the forward strand.
ATATATTAGAAATACTTTAGTTTTACCCAATTCAATATAGTATTAGTGCTTAGCATATTAAAAATCACCCTTGTTTTGTTGAGATATGTTCTTTGTATGTCTAATTTGTTGAGCATTTTATCATGAAGGGATGTTACATTTTATCAAATGCCTTATCTCTATCAATTGAGTTGACCATATTTTTTTTTTTCATCCTACAGGTATGGTTATCCTGATTATTTATTTTTATATTTTGAATCATTCTTGTAGTCCTTGCTTTATAAATTTTAGTGCTTCAATATTAGATGGATAGAATTGCTATTTATTCTTGCTTAGGTAACCCTTTCATCACTGTATAATGACCTACTTATTTTATTTTATTGTTTTTTAATAAAATTCTATTTTATCTGATATTAGAATGGCTGCTGCCATGAATAAATAGAAAATTAATCATGAATAAATAGAAAATCTGAACAGACAATAATTAGTAAGGAGATTAAATGAATAACCAAAATTCCCCAACAAATAAATGCCCAGGATCAGATGGCTTCCCTGGAGAATTCTATCGTACATTTAATAATTGAGATCAATTCTCACACTCTTCCCAAAAACTGACAAGGAAGGAGTACGGAACTCATTTTATGAGACCAGCATACCCTGATCCCAGAGTCAGGAAAAAATACTCACTGCAGGAAAACAGAATCTGATTTAATGTCCCCAGTGAATACATATGTGAAAATCTTTAACACCATACTTGTGAACTGAATTTGACAAAACAGTAAAATTTCATGCACTATAAACAAAGGAGATATGGTCTCAGTTGTTCAGACTGGTTTTGAACTTATTATACTCCTGCCTTAAGCTCCTAAATTGCTGGGATTATAGGCATGAATGACTACACCCAGAACTTTGTTAAAATCTACTACCTAAAACAATCTACAGACCATTGCGATTTCTGCTGAAATCCCAATGGTATTGTTAACAAAAACTGAGAAAACTCGCCTAAATTCATACAGATTCACAAAGGATCCTGAATAACTAATGTAATCTTGAGAAAGAAAAGCAAAGCTTGAGAATTTATACTTCCCAAATTCAAAGCATATTATAATACTATAGTAACGAACAGTATGGTACTGGCATAAAAACAGAAACATAGACTAGTGGAACATAATAGAACACCCAGAAATAAACCATACTATATACAGTCAAATGATCTTCAACAAGGATGCTAACACTACATAATGAAGAAAGGATGTCTTCAATAAATGATGTCAGGAAACTAAGAATAAAATTGGGTGCTTATCTTATACAAAGATACCAAAACCAAAGGACAATCCAAAATGAATTAAAGATCTAATTGTAAAAGCTAGCAATATAAAACTCTAGAAGAAAAGACATTGGTCCAGGCAATAATTTTTTAGACAAGACAAAAACACAGGCAAAAGCAATTTTAAACAAGTGGGATTATCTAAAACTAAAAACTTTCTGCATAGCAAAGGAAAAAAAATCAAAAAAATAAAATGCAATCTATAGAATAGGAGAAAATGTTTGCAAACCATGTAATAAGTGTTTAATATCAAAATATATAAAAATGCTTATAACTCAATAGCAGAAAAACAGCCCAATAGATAAAAGGGGAAAAGATATGAATAGACATTTCTTCAAATAGGGAATACAAATGGCAAATTCGTATAGGAAATCATATTCAACATCACTAATTATCAGAAATACACAAATTAATAATAGCTAAGCATCCCTCTTAAGAATAAGCACTGTGAAAAAAGTGAAACAAACAGAAAATCCAAGTTTTCATGAGGGTGTGTAGAAATTAGAAAACTTGTGTGCTGTTAGTTGGAATGCCAAACAGTCACTACTTGAAATAGTATGGAATTTCCTAAAAATATATTTAAAATACTAATACCACATGATCTAGCAAACCCACTTTGAGTATTTATCTGCAAACATAAAATCAGTATCTCAAAGATAATGTGCACTCCTGTGTACACTGCAGCACTATGCACAAAAGACAAGATATGGAAACTACCCAAATGTCATATGCCAGATAAATGGGTAAACAAAATTTATCATTAACATGCAATGGATTCATAAATTAAAAATAAAATAAAATGTGTATTTTGCTAGAACATGGGTGAACCTTGAGAACGTATTTAAAGTGTTATAAGCCAGTTACAGAAGAACCAATATTGCATGATTCCATTTATATAAGATATCTAAATAGTCAAACTCAGAAAGTAGAATGGTAGTTGCCAAGATTTGGAGGAGGAGTAAATAGAGTGTGGATACTATATGGCATAGAATTTTAGTCATTCAAGAAGAAAACTTTCTAGAGATATCTAGTAAAACATTATGCCTATAGTTAGCAGTATTATAGATCTTACACTATGTGATCTTTTTTTACTACAATAAAATTGGTGATGTTTTTGCCCCCCCCCACACACTTTTTTTAGGCTTCTGTCCATAGTACTTTTCATAGTTCAAAGTGTGTTGTGAATGGACACTATAAGACAAATATTAGGAATGGGAGAAACTTAACAGATATATTGTTTTCTTTCCACTGGAAAGGTATTAACAACTCAAAGTATATTGAACATGGGACTCAGGAGGCTTCCCAGCTTGAAATCATTTAACTTAATTTTTCATATTGGCACTATTATTACAAAAAAGGAACATACAGAAAACAGGACAAGAAAAGGATAAATTCTGCTCCGTTGAACCCATAAAAGAGAGACAATGATAGTATATTACTCATTAACTACAACAGAGATATAAACAGGTATTTATGAGACATATTGTTTTGATGCCTAGGGGTCTGAATAAGATTCCCAAGCCTTTCTCTTCATCTATAGAATTTAATGTACCGTGTCATCAGATTCCTGCTATGCATAAATGACAGGTACATATAAAAATATAGTCCTGGAAGTACTGTAGTAAATGAAATCTCCTCACATGTATTATAACAAGTAGTATTAATTCATGTATTATTTTGAAAATATTTCCTCCCTTACATGACTGTTCTATTTCTGTTTTCTTTTAGGTTTGATGATTTTTCAAAAACATGTTCTGTCTATGTTTTATTAAATGTATAGTTTAAATGAAATAATAATTGGGGCTAAGAAGGCTCATAAGCTCCTATGTGCTTCATGGTCTTCAGACTGGATATTTTTTTATCTCTGGAGTAGTTTTCAATCTTCCTGTTCAAGAACTAGAAAAAAACTTAAAAAAAATTAGTAAATAAACAAACAAAATTGTATTTTGGAATTTTGCTGGGAATTTCAAATATAGATGATATGATTTTTATGAAATATTATCCCACTGGAAATCAGAAGGCACATCTCTAACTTAATTTTGTTAATAGTTGAACCTACATGAGACTTTGACAGAAAATTGCTTACAGTTAAATTACAGTAGATGCCCTTTTAGTGAAATGTCTACCTATAGTCCAGGATTTATAAATACTTTTTATTTTAGCTTCAAAGCTTTTTATATTTTGACATATTAAGACTCTCTCTATATATATATATCTATATATCTATATAGATATATATATTGAATATGAATATTTTATTTTGTTTTCTATAAATATTTGAACCAAAGTGGATGCTGTGTTTTTGAAAACAATTACTTTTGGAAAACTAGGCAGGTTATCATTGAAATATTCACGTGATATTTTAAAAAACATGCTCAGTACCACCTGCAAACTGCTAATTGAATCAATGCAGGTGGATTTTGGAGGAGACACCCTCCAAGCCCAAATCATCATTGTTACGAGTTTATAGTATTCATCTAAAAATACATGATGGATCTCCTCTATACTTTGTTCCTAACCCAAACCTCCTACCTCTGCCTCAGCATTGTCCTATAGCCATTGACAACAGAGAAATGAATCACATCTGAAGATAAATGATTTCCTTTCATAATAGGGCATTATCAGCACAGCTGCACAACTTTGATGCTCTGTGTCCATACACAGATGGTCAGGCTGGAGGAAAGAGAGCATGCAGATTTCTAGTTTTGTACTCTCCTGGCTTCTCTGTTAGGTTGGCTAGGATGTTTTAACAGCTGCAGCTCTGCCAGTATTTAGCTGGAATTCACTAACATTTCCAAAGACAAGAGAGTTGAAACACTGGGGGCCATCCACATACTGGGGAAATTCCAGAATCCAGGTAGGAGTCAATCCAAAACTCTTGACATCTCCCCCAGGTTGAATTTTCTGATCTTTTAATTGTACCCTTTTTCTTTTCTTTTTTTTTTTTTAACCTTTTTTCAAATCGGCCTAATATATCTGATTTACTGATGATTCAAGTAAGAGAGTTTAAAACTCAATTTGACTTTCCAATTGTATCCTACATCTGCAATTCAACACCCTTAGTTTGAATGTTTTGAGTCAGAAAACAAGACCTCATGCTGTCAGCCAGCTTTGCAAGAGTAGGATCAGAGACTCACAGAACAGTTCAGACAAATCACACAGAACCTGTGGAGCTTTTTGTCTGTTTCAAGAAATGAATCTTGTGGGAGATACAAGCATGTATAGCTTGCCATTCAGGAATAGATAACTATGAACAGGAAAACTTTATTTTATCTTTCTTTTCCCAACAATGCATAGGTTATAACATGCACAAACCTCAAAGCCCTTGTCAGTCCTGACTGAGAACAGAATCAATTTTACATTTGTTGTTTTGTTTCAAAAGACTGAGATAAGAACTTTTCCGTGGAGTTGGTGAGTGCTGTGCAAGTTTTGGATTATCTTTGCTTTTTACCTCATCCACTTTCTGGTTAGTCTTGAGTGCCAAATTTCCACCTTAGCTTAGTTCCTGCTATTTAACAGAAAACATCAGCCTCTTTCATATTCAGTGACTGAGGTCAGGCCAAATCCATAAGCTTGTATGTAAATTAAAGAGATCAACCCACTGCTGCTGAGACTTCATAGAGATGCTTTCTTACAGCATCATGAAGAACAATGTATAGTTAATGTTGTGTGGCTTGTAGAATGAAATTTGACCTATGCTTTATTCAAGTGTATATCTTTATTAAACAGCTTCATTGCTTAGAGTAATGTAATAGATACTAGGACAGTTAGGAAAACAGTAAGAGTCTCAGTCCTCACCTTCAGAAGTCCACAAATCAAACGGAGAGATAATAAAAATATGCTTGGATAATTTTATCATGAAAATATTTTTAAGGCTTATAATCATGAATAGAAAATGCTCCAAGATAAAGCCTTAGTTGAAAAGCCACTAATGGGTACATGTTAAAAATCTTGAAACTTAGCTTTTGGACTTATATAGAAGTTGTACATTAATCTTAAGAAATAATATATGACAAAGTGGTAAGCTGCATTTGTCCTAGTCACTTCTGGAAGTTTATTGTACAAATACATGAGCATCATGACCATCATCAAATCATGTGCAAAATGCAGCAAGGAGTTACCAAAAGCAATAGCAGATTTTGGAGTATTGGCATGTCTGCTGAGGAAAGCAAACAGACAACATAACAGAACATGTAGCCCTGTAAAAAATATCTTGAGTTTAAGATTCACTCAGCTTTTTAGGCAAATCTTTGTTTGGTTTTACAACTGAAGGGGGGAAAAATAAAGTTTTAAGGATAGAGAGGTAAGTGCATGGCAAATTATTACAGTAATCAACAAGGAAAAATACTATGTGAACTGTGTCATATATCCAAATGGCTCCATTGGTGGGACAAATTCCCTTCCTTTAAAACTACTTTACTTTCCTTAAAGGGATTTAGATTTTTTTAAAGTGTTCATTAATTGAAGTTTTATTTGTATTTACTACTACACAAAATTTTTATCTTAAGCTGTACACTTCAGCTTTGTCTAGTCAACACTTCCTTCACATCCATTGCTATACCTAGAAGGTCCATTTCATTATAAATAGTACACTTGAAAATATTTAAGTCATTTTTAATGAAATGTATGATCGAAATTTGCAAGATATGCATTTGCAAGAGACATTGATGTATTTTTACTCTATTGTTGTAAATATACTGAGTTTTTTTTGTAATGTAGTTACACATTCTTATACACCATCTTTAGCAGGTTTATAAATATATTATTAGATCTTTATATCTCCTTTAGAGACACCCTTTAAAACAAGCATTCCTGCAGCCAATGTAGTGTTAAATGTAGACCAAGCTAAAAAGGCAAAGTACAAACTGAAAAAAAAATATATTTTTATTTATTTTAGAAAATATGAGACTGTGAAAGCATATTGTGAAAATATTTTTCTGGAAAGATATTATTGGGGAATACTACTCCAGACCTTTTCAGAAAGGACTGATTGCCCATTACAATTTACTAGCTCCAGAAAAAAAAAATGACAATCTATACACTCCATATTCTCATAATGGGAAATGTAAATTGATCCTTTTCATACAGATAACACTCAAATTTGTGTTAGCTCATCTCCTATGGTCATCTGAGGCCATCCTTTCTTATTTTATTTGGAGATGTTCCATTTGAGAGGCATGTTTCTATGGACAAAGTTGAGTGTATATACTAGAAGTAAATTGAAAACTGAATATGGCTCTATTTTTTTTTTTTCTCATTCACTCTTTTAACTTTTTAGTCTCTACTCAGACACCAGGTAAAACCTATGTTATTAACTATCTTAAAGGTAATTAATATAGAAGAATTTTTGTAGAAAATCTGGTATGCAATAGAATTCCCTTTATAAGATCATTTTGAGGCTTAAATGAGATCTTATAGACAATGCCACTATTGCAATGAGCAGAAATAAAAAGGTAAGCTAATAGTTTTATTATACTTCTGTTTCATTTGTATTTGCTTTAACAATAGTTAAGTTAATAATAAGACTTTAATTGAAAGGTCTGGCTAGAACAAATGTAGGCAGTGAGAAAATTTGTTTACTTTTGTAAAGTGTCCAAAAGTGCTTCCCAAGAACAACTAATGTTTGGATAGATGACAGAATTTTGTTCCAGGTAGAGTTATGAGAGCTTGTCCATTTTGCAGCCAATGAGCTTATTTTTGAAATCCCTCCACTTTGTGTTACATTCAGTTTTATGGCATTTTTTTTTTCTGATTAAACACTTGCATTCTACACAGCTTAGCCAATTTATAAATGTTTTCCTTCAAAATAAATGGATTCTGAGGACTCAAATCAAAATGGCTTTTTTGATCTTCTTTCAATGGGTCCATTCTTAGCAGCAACATCACATTTGACCTGGCCTCATCTTTGTTCAATGACAATGGGTAAACAGAAAGTCCCCAGCATTGCTGCAAAGCTTTTCACTCTGCCATTGCATGGAGAAAAGCTGCTTGGTCTGTTGCTACTGCTGCTACTGCTTCTGCCACTGCAGGAGAATGTTACAAAGTGGCATACTCTCCTTCTGCAGTTAATGAGTGATCCCTCTGGGTTTAGAGTGGTTGCAAGAGTACAACTGCTGCTTGTAATCTGATTTTAATGTTTACAACCATGTTCCAGGTAGTATAAGAGTACTCATCTTAAATAAGTGTCTCTGGAGCAACCCAATAAGAAATTCCTGAAGCTTCACTCTGTTTACTCTTTTTTAAATTAAATTATTTATTTATTCTAATTTGTTATACATGATGACAGAATGCAGTTCATTTTATATTACACATATAAAGCACAATTTTTCAAGTCACTGGTTATATGCAAAGTATTTTCAAACCATTTGTGTCTTCATACATGTACTTAGGGTAATGATGTCTAACTCATTTCACCATCATTCCTATCTCCTTGTCCCCTCCTTTCGTCTACCTCCCCTTTGCACTATTTAAAGTTCCTCCATTCCTCCCATGCTCCCTCCACCATTGCCATTATTACTTACTTCGCGTTTTTAAAGAAAAAAAATGAAATTATATTGAGATATAATTATATTGAGATACACTTGACATATTTATACATGAACAACACCATAATTTAGTTAATTTCAATCCTCATTACTCCCCATTTCTCTGCCTTTCTCCCTATTCCCGATCCCCTTTTTCTATACAACTGTCCTCTCTTCTATTTTTGTGAAATCTCTTTTCCTCTATTTTCTTTCTAGCTCCCACTTATGAAAGAAAATATATGAACATTTACTTTCTAAATCTGGCTTATTTCACTTAATGTGTTGCTCTCCAGTTCTATCCATCATCCTACAAATGACAAAAGTTAGTTCTTCCACATGGCTGAATAAAATTCCATTGTTGGGGGGCTGGGGTTGTGGCTCAGCATTAGAGTGCTCATATAGTATGTGTGAGGCAGTGGATTTGATCCTCAGCAACATATATAAATAAATATAATACAGGTATTGTGTCTATCCATAACTAAAAATATATTTTAAAACTTCATTGTGTATACATACTATTTTTTAAAAAATCTATTTACTGTTGATGCATAACTAGGCTGTTTCTAGAACTTGGATTTTGTGAATTGCAGTGCTATAAACTTGAGTGTGCATGTATCTCTAAGAGTATGCTAACTTTAATTCATTTAAATGAACTGAAGAGTGTTATAGATAGATCATGTAGTAATTCCACCACTCCTCATCTTTGGAGCAACCTCCATATTGATTTCATAAAATTGGCATGTGGCCAGATTTATCTAAAATTACAAAAAAAAAAAAAAAATGAAATTTCTGATAGTGTGATAAGTGCAAATTGGAGTTTTAGAAGTAATTTCATGAATTCTTCTTTATTTTTTGGAGCTCAGTCCTCATTTTTGTATGGATTCAAGTATTTAGAGGAATCTTTCTCAAGTTGCTACAAATACTTAGACTTCATCGTTATTTTTCACATATGCCTCACTTCCCATCAATTCCCATACCCAGTTTTTTTTTTCTTCTGCTATCAATGTTCCTCTAAGAAATGAGGAACATATCTTTTTTCCTATGTGCCTGTCAATTAGTGCCTTCCCTGTTATAATCAAAGGGAGGTCTCTGGGTAGGCATAACATACTTACTAATGAACAGCCAAATTGTATTGCAAATAGAAAATGACTTATTTTTAAAACCCATTTGTGACCCAAAACAGGAGCATAAAGCACAATCTCCAATTTATCAGCCTATTTCCATGTGTAAGTGTATATGGAATTTTTAGAAAGGAAAATTTAACAACTTAAAAAGTACAACATTCATAGAATTATGTTATTTTAAGAAGGAATAAATGAAATAAATCCTATAATTTCCCCAAAATTTCTGCAAATATTAGAATAAATATTTGTATTTTTATTATTCCTTCTGTGAGACTGTATTTTACTTGCTAATAATATTCAGTAGGTTGTATAGTGGGTCCTTGGTTACATAATATCACCAGGCAAATAAATGGTTACAGCCTCTCATAGCAAGATATTTTCCTGGCTGAGGGATCAAGAGAGGGAATGCTTCTTAAAATTCATGAATGTTTGTCATATGTCCTAAGGGCAAATCAAGGGTGAATGTCAACAGACCCCAGCAATGTAGTATTCCAAACAAAATTTCAGTTGATGTTTACATGCCATAAACAGCAGAATCTCCTTGTCTTTCATGCACACTTAAAGGCCTTTGCAATTGATTTGATGGGGGAGAGGGAATGGTGAGGACAGGAGGGAAAATAGGAGGGGAAAGACAAGATAAAGGGTCAGGTGAATCTCTCCACAAAGAAATACAGAAGAACATTTAAAACAGGTGAGCTTTTGAGTGAGGCAATCTAGCAATATGAAGAGGAAAACAGTGACCACCAAACAACTTATGTAATTATTCTTCCAGCTGAAGATCTGAACATATTTTGGCAACTCCTTCCTAATAAGGAAATATTTTTCATCAGATATAAGTGTGGGCATTTGGAGAAGAGGTTCCCCATAAAGTGTATTGTCTCTTTGAATATTAATTATAAGGTTAAAGAGAGAATAAAATGGATTTTTAATTGCTTGTTTCACATTTTTTTCTTTAAAGAAAAGAGAGATTGAAGAACATACAAGAGGAAGGAAACAGATCAGTTTAAAGTAGCTAGAATATCAATTCACTTGAACCTTTGCCCTTATACTCAATTTAACTCAGCAATCTGCACTAGAGAATTTCTGTGGTACAGAGAAGTTCAGTTTATTTTATTGCTGTTGTTCTTATTTGAGGTGTTATTTTAAATTAAGAAAGCAAATATAGATTACAAGAGAAAAAAATAGCTTGAAAATGAGTAACCCTACATTCTCTTCCCTCTAAGGATAGGACAAAGGGAATAGGTTTTAAAAAGAAGGTGAAATTTAATTTATACATTAGAATGTCATGTTATTTGTGCCTTACCCCAAATCAATGTAACTTCAATTCAATTTTAAAAAATTTAGTTGTAGTTGGACACAATACCTCTATTTCATTTATTTATTTTTATTCGGTGCTGAGGATTGAACCCACCACCTCGCACATGCTAGCCGAGCACTCTACCACTGAAACACAACCCCAGCCCCTAATTCAATTTTTAAAATATTTTTAGTTATTGATAGACCTTTATTTTTTATATTTATGTATTTATATGTGGTGCTGCTAATCGAACCCAGTGCCTCACACATGCCAGGCAAGTGCACTACTGCTGAGCTACAGCCACAGCCCCCACAATTCAATTTTTAATTTCTACAATATCTCTGAGACTCAGTTTTCTTGTCTACTAATTGGGGCTTTTACTGTCTAATTTACAGGGTGGTTGTGAGGAACAGGCATGATTATAAAAAAATTGATATATAGCTAACATTAATTAATAAAATGCTATGTATTATTATTGTACACAAGTTTTTACCAGAGGAATGCATGAAATATTAATGTGTCTAGTCTCTGGCTATGAGGTCAGAAAATCTCAAGACCTGATCTATGTTCAACCAAGAAAAAATACAACTGGACTCTATTGCATTACTAATATCAGAGAAAATTTTTTTAAAATTTGGGACTGATGGCTGCTGCATACGACTCTCAAAATCCTGGTAGATAAAAAAAAATTATGGCAGTTCATTCTATTACAAATAATTTATTTTTTAATATAAAGTTGGTAATGATGAGATGTTTTGTGTGGCAGCTACATGTGATTTGCAATTTGAAATAATATGCGACTACAATATTTTCTGTAGCTTCCATTAGACAAAATATAATAACCTTAAAATAAAGTTTGGTGTCAGAATCTGTGGAAAGTTCAGGGATCTTATCAGGAGCTACAAATATTTTTAAGGTCATTTTCAGACCCAAATGACTTTGATTCTATGATTGCTCTCAAAAGTGGATGAGGATCTTTTGCCTCACAGTATCTTCATTACCTGTAAAATAAAAATAATAATAACTCTGATTCTTACTTCATGAAAATATCTTCTTCTTTAAAATATTACTTTTTGAATGAAAATTAAGGATGAAAATGAAATGATATGAAAGCAAGCCTTCAGTTTTTTCATACCATAAAATATATACCTAAAAATCATATTGGATGTAGGAATGAGTCAAAAGATTGCGATAGGCTTTCAAGCAATTTAACATTTCTAGTTTCTACTTTCTACATGTTACTTCTCAAAACTGTATACCTATAAAAAGTAATGAGCTTTTTGTTGTAGTTTTGTCTCCTTTTTGCCTAGTGACAATGGTAAGATAAATGAGGAAGATTGATGAATATTATTCAGGCATAAAGAAGAATGAAATCCTGTCATTTGTAGGAAAACCAATGGAAATGGAGCACATCCTATTAAGAAAAATAAGCCATACACAGAAAGACAAGTATTGAATGTTTTCTCTCATATATGTAAATAATAATTATGTTAATAATTTAAATAATAAAACCTGAAAGTAAAAGAGGGACTATTAGGGACTGGGAAGGGAGATAGGGGACTCAGGAAGAGAGTGGGGGAAGGACAAAGAAGGGCAGATGGACATGGTCAGCACACAATGCACACATATACAGAAATAACATGATGAACACTGTTCATTTGTAGAATTAATATGTATTAATAATTATAATACCAATGAGGAAGATGTGAAAGGAATGGAAAATCAAAACATATATTTTGGGTTCATACAAAGTAAACTACAGCATATTAACAGGCTTAATAATATTTTAAGTCTATTTGTATAAAATGTCATACAATTTAGGGTAATAGCATGTTTTAGTGGTAGTAGCATGGGACCTGGTGTCAAATAGTCCTGAATTTGATGCCAAGCAATGTCATTTAAATCTCCATTTGTCACACAGTAAGAATTGTATTTTTTTAAGTTTGTTTCTCAACTTTATCATTTATAGCTACCTGTATATTCAAGCTCAAACTAAGTTAAAGGTGTTCTCATAATTGACCTAAAAGCTGGTCAGCTATTGGATAAGAGTTCCAGGTAGAAGCAATATTCAAATACGACATAAAATCAGGGGGAGTGGGTGTCAAACAACTCTAAAATAGTGAAAATATATAGCAGTTGTCCCCAGGTAGTAGCAGAGAGTGAGGCAGGCAGTGACCAGCAACTGAAAGCCCATAAGCAGCATGTGAACCTCCTTGTTTGCCCAGGCTGGCTTTGATCTTCCAGGTCTTTTTGCATGGACAGGTTTCCTGCTGTTATTAGAAGTACTGGAGTGCCTTCCATTAGTCTCTTAAGATATTTTCCCTTCTTAACAACCTTTAATGGAAATTACAACAAAATCTCAAAAGAAAGCTAGTTCCCATGAGGTATGTAGCTCCTGGAGGTTTGAAGAGTTGAGAAAAGGTTCAGATAAAACTCCAGATTTTTGAACTTTGCCCTTCACTAGGATTCCCTTGGTTCATCAAAGCCTGGTGAGACTAGTACTCAAGTTTAACAAGCTGCAAGTATAGTAGTCTCTTTGACTTTGCTAAAACTTGAAATATCACTGGTGTAGATCAGCACTATTTGTTATCAATTGCTTTTTTGAGTTGGTCCTTTGTTACCCCAAATCAGTTCTGCTGACCAGAGTCTCCAAATACTACCCTGCAGTTTGTGCATTTTATAGTTCCAGAGGATGCCATTCACATAGATTTTAATGTGAATATTGACCCTCTAGAGTTGTGCAAAATGCCTGGCACCAATGCTGATGTTTACAGTCTACATTTGGGACCAAGAATAAAATGCAAATTTAAATTTGACCTCAAACTTCTTTTTAGTATTTTTAAAAATGATAACTCTATTTAGAATTAGATCTATATACTAATTATTAGTTTTGAAGGGACAGGTGAAACAAGACTGATGAGCAGTATGTAACTTTACCTCCATAGACATTAACTGGAGAATTTCAAATGTACACATTCACTTGACAGTTGAAATATGAGCATAGTAGGGAAAATTTTGACATCCAGTTGATTTGGCATTTGGGCTATCCTATTGGAATATTTTCAGTATATTTAGTGTGACTTGTTCTCAGAAATAGTTTGATAAGCCTATGATTTGTATCGGATTAATTTGGAAACAACCTTTTTTTCAAGAATGTCTCTCTCTGGCCATATCTCTTAAAACTCTCCTTTCAATGGATCCATGTGGCTGCATTACAGAAGTCCTTGAAGAATGGCATACTTGTCAATACTAACATATGGGCATTAAGGAGGAGATATTGTCAAACAAATATCAACACACAAAGAAGACAGAACAGAGAAACAGGACTAGACTGGACAATTATGAATGTGACTATTGCAATATCATTAATCTAGTTCATTCATTTATTCTCTCAGCAAAGCACATGATATGCACAAGATACTACAGAAGAGAGATAAATGATGAATGAGTTTCAATCATAGAGTCATTCAGTGTCACATAGCTGTTAAACATAGAAACTTTTTTCAGCTCATAGATTTTTTTTTTTTTTTTTTTTTTGGTAGCAGGAATTGAACCATGGGGCACTCAACCACTGAGCCATATTCGCAGCCACCCCCCCCCCCTTTTAAATTTAGAGACAGGGTCTTTCTAAGTTGCTTAGGGCCTTGCTAAGTTGCTGAAGCTGGCTTTAATCTTGCAATTCTTCTGCCTCAGCCTCTAGCACCATTGGGATTGTAGGCATGCACCACCACTCCTGGCTAGATCATTGGATTTTGAATCCATATTTTCCTACATGTATAATCTTGCAAAATTTACTTAAGCTTTCTGAGCTTCAGTTTTCTTGTCTAATAATTTATGGAAATCATGAAGGTGATTGCCTTGCAGGTGTGTTGCAAGGGTTAGGTGATGTAATTCATATGAAGCACTAGGTTTAGTGCCCACTACACAGCTTTCAACAATGATAACTCCATTTATTGCTATTATAGCATTGATATAATTCAGAATCACAAGAACAAAGCTGTTAAAAGCATGAATTCTGGATTCAAAGTGTCTTTTAATCCTTGGTCTACTACTTACTACTATGTGACCTTGGAAAAATAAAATATGTCCTGGTGCTTCAGTTTCCATCTCATCCAGTCATCATGAGAATGAAATGGGTTGATACATTAAAAGGGCTTTAAGGAGTGCCTTGCCAATCATATGTACTCACTAAATGATGTAACTTTTATAAGAGATCATATGCCTGTTTCCTCACATAGTGGGTTCAACTGTGTTCCCCCCAAAGATAAGTCCACTACCTAACCAATGACTGTCCTGTACATGTTCATGTGATCTTATATGGAAAGAGGAACTTTGCAGATCTGATTAACTTAAGAATCTCAAGGGCAAGTTCATTTTGGATCTAATGGCTAATGCCCTTATAAGTGAAAGGATAGGACGATTTGAGACTAAAAAGCACTGGGTATATGAACACATGAAGAAGGAGGAAGAGATTAAAGTTATGCTACTGGAAATTAAGGAATGCCAGGAGTCAGTAGAATCTGGAATAGGCAAAGAAGTTTTCTCACTTAGACCCTTTGGAGAGAGCATAGCCCTATTGACACCCTGATTTCTGACTTTTGGTCTCCGTACTGTGAGAGAATAAATTTCTGTTGTTTCAAGCCATCAGGTTTGTGGCATATTTGTTACAGCAGCCTCAAGAAACTAATAGACCTCCAATACTTCCATTTTCTACTGTTACCAAAAAAAAAAAAAAAAGAAAGAAAGAACAAAAGAAAGGAAAGAAAAGGGGAAAATAACTAAACAGCAACACCATATAATTTGGGAAAACTACCTTTAAATAATAGAAAAATGACAAACTTTTCAGCACCATTTTGCATTTTTGAAGCTTGAATTTTTATATGTATTTCCATTTGCTACCTAATATGACCATTTGAGAGGTTGCTTTGCTCTATACAAATGTGCTTAAGAATTTTTATTAACTATTTGTAAATGTTTAAAACATTTAATTAACATTTGTTGTGTGCCCACTGTGTGTTAGATAATGTGCAGGAAGCAGTGATATAGTCTTTATTATAAAGGAGCTCACAATCCAGCAGTTTATGAGAATTAGATTTTAGCAGTCTATCAGATAAAGATGATGAGAACATGGGAACCATAGAATCTCTCCAGATTCTATGGAATCCTATGTATCATTTGGAAAACACACATTGCTTTGCCACCTTTTGTATATTATGAGGCATAAGTAATTTTTTAAAGCCTGGCACACGTTATGGGACTGAGGTTTCAGAATTGCTGGTTTAGTCCAACTCCACCCTATTGAAGAAAGGCATCTATAGTATTTCTTTCAAGAGCTTTGTTGCTTCTGAAAATTTTTAGCGTCAGAGGAGCTCCCTTTTTGAGTCAACTAGGTACATTGTTAACACAAAGCATTTCAAAATCTTTCCATATATTGATCTGTAATATAGCTCTCCTTAGTTTCTATTTGCTGGCCACAGTTCTACATTACAGAAAAACAATGAAGTCTTAATGAAAAACCAGCCTCTACCTCAGAGCAAAGCCTGTCCAAGGAAGGGACATGACCTTAGTCCTTGGAAAAACCCGGAGAGCACTCCTAAGCACATTCCCACCCTGTTAAGTTGTTTATCTACAAATAACAGGAGAGATCTGCTGCGCCAGGTGTCCCTGACTCAGTCAGGCTAGGTGGGGATCCATAGCAGCCCCCTATCAGCCACCAATCAGCATGAGACAGGGAAATACCTGGGATGCCAGATAACCCTCCCAGTAGTTTATGGTGGTTGATAACAAGTTGGGAAATCATGTAGTTCAGCACGTACACCCCTCTTGGCTTAAACCAATCAGTTCAAGTGAATACCCCTTTTGTACTGACCAATCACCCCTACCCAACTTGATCCCGCCAGTGAATGTGCTAATCATGTTTTAGAGTTGTTATTTGATTTTCCCGCGGTGTGTGATGATTTGCTATGATGTATGTGAAGTCCCTGCCCTCTCCAAAGAATGTATAAAACTGCTGCAAACCCTGGGCTCGGGGCCTCTCAGCATCACCAATTGCTGTGTGTGTGTGTGTGTGCGCGCGCGGAGGACTGAGCTAGCTCGCAATAAACACCTCTTTGCTGCTTGCATCGATCTTGGGTCTCTGGTGGTCTTTGGGGGTCCCGAATTCAAGTATAACATTCAAATGAAAGTTTCTTAACACAACTATTCATTTTCTGATCCACGCTATACATGCCTGGATCTGGTACTTACTTTGGGTTTATTTCAGACCATGCATATGCTTAGTCACTTTCCATTGATCAAGGTCTAGTTTATCCATTTTCCTTTTTAAAATCTGACCTCCACAATTGACTACAATCCTTTGACAACAGAAAAGTTCAATATAGCTGTACAAGAAATTCAGACCTATATTAATATAGCCTATTTGTAGCAGCTTATTTTTTTCTTTAGTGACATCCACATCATCTTGTAAATTCCCATTGAGCTTAACATCAAATAAAATCTCCAACTTTTTTTTCAAAGACACTGTTATAAGCTAAAGCTTTCTTTTACTTATTAATTTATTCTTTCTCAATTCATAAAGAAAGGGAGTTCAAGCTGATTCTTATTATGTATTGGATTATAAGTTTGGGGTCATCATTCCAATATGTGGTAGTGAAACTTTAGAATTCTAATCTAGCCATCCAGTATATTTGTTTTCTAAATATTTTTTTTTTTTAAATCTTAAAATTTAAACTGGGCATGGTGGTAAACCTATAACCCCAGTGGCTCAGCTCAGGAGGCTGAGGCAGGAGGATCACTAGTTCAAAGCCAGCCTCAGCAAAGGTAAGGGTGCTAAGCAGCTCAGTGAGACCCTGTCTCTAAATATAATACAAAATACTGCTGGAGATGTAGCTCAGTGGTTGGGTGCCCCTGAGTTCAGTCCCTGGTAATCCCCCAAACATAAAAACTTGATAGTGATTTTCTTATTAAGTTAGATAAGGAGAAGTATATGATGGGATTGAGCTAGTGAACTCCGGAGTTAGATCAAGTTAAATCCTTTCTAGGTTCTAGCATTAATATTTCTTATGTCCATTGCCTTTGAGATCTTATTTAACTTCCTATACTCAGCTTCTCTATGTGTAAAATGAGGACAATTATATAATTGAAACCGCTGTTGACCGGTGACGAGTTCTTGCTTCCCCAATGTTGAAGAATAACACCAGAAAGCACACGCCGAGGCAAGGTCAGAGTAGAAATTAAAGTTTATTAAAGGACAGCAGAAAAGACTTCTCCCGGAGGAAGAAGGGGACCCAAGAGGTGGGAATCCGTGGAAGTGCGGTTGTTTCCCCTTTTTATAGTTTTGGTGATGGAATGTAGGTTGGAAGAGGGGTGGGACACAGGTGGGCCAAAGAAGTAATCTGGTCAGGAAGGACTTCTGAGTCAGCACCTTCAAGTTTGCTGGGGGCTGTTTCCTGGGCTCCATTAACATTTCTTTGAGGTGGACTTTGGCCTAGGGCCTTTTCAGGACTTCATTAACATTCCATGAGTTGTCCTGCGTTTTCCCTGAGTCATTCCCAGCATGGCCTCCATTTTAGATTTCACTCGATATTAGACCTGATTTACCTAACTACACTGACTACCTAACTTTAAATCTGGCTTCATAATTACTTCATGGCGTTTTTATGTGGGTTACACATAAAAATGTTCCTAAAGAATTCAACATGAAAAGTAGAATAGTCACTCTTTATTTCATTCTTTCTTGTTCTAAGTCTGTGCAGATGTTGTGTATATGCCATTGAACAAGGTAGACCAAGATCCTTCACAGAACTTACATTCTTTTTATTTTTAATTCTTTTTAAATTTTTTTTAGTTGTAGATAAACACAATACTTTTTGTTTTATTTATTTATTTTAGGTGATGCTGAAGGTTTTGCACATGCTAGGAGAGTGAGCAGACCAACATAAACAAATAAAGGAATAAAATAATTTCAGAAAGAGGGAAACTCTATGAAAATAAAATGTTCCAAAGAGCCAAAGGTAAAGTGAATGCCATAGAAAGTCTTTAAAGAAGCATTGTTTATGCTAAGATCTGCATGAGAGAATGGAACTGAAGCCAGATTTAAAATTAGGTAGTCAGTGTAGTTAGATAAATCGGGTCTAATATCCAGTGAAATCTAAAATGGAGGTCATGCTGAGAATGATTCCAGGAAAGGCAGGACAACTCATGGAATGTTAATGAAGTCCTGGAAAGGCCCTAGGCCAAAGTCCACCCCAAAGAAACGTTAATGGAGCTCAGGAAACAGTCCCCAACAGATTTGGAGATAGCCCATCCCAGAGAAGTGATAAGCCCATCCCAAAAAGTGATAATTAAGTCCTTCCTGCCCGTTTGGCCCACCTGTGTCCTAACCCTTCCAACCTACATTCCATCACCAAAACTATAAAAAGGGGAGACAACCGCACTTCCACGGATTCCACCTCTTGGGTTCCCTTCTTCCTCCAGGAAAAGTCTTTTCTGCTGTCCTTTAATAAACTTCTAATTTCTACTCTGACCTTGCCTCGGCGTGTGCTTTCTGGTGTTATTCTTCAACATTGGGGAAGCAAGGACGCGTCACCGGCCAACAGCGGTAACAGAACCAGAAATATAAATAACTGGAAGAATAGTGTTCCAGGCAGAAATAACAAGAAATAAAAGCCACTAAGGGGAAAAAAAAAAAAAAAAAAAAAACAAGATTGCAATAATGAAGGACTCAATGAAGCTCAAGGTTGCTGGAAGATTTTGAACAAAAAAATAGAGGCAGGCAGGGGCTAGATCATTTAGAGCATTTTATGCTATAGCAAGTTTTCAATTGTATTGTAAATGCAATAGAAAGGCATTAAAAGATTTACATTATTATTTAAAAGTAATACTGATCATTGTGTAGAGAATGGATTGCAAAAGTAGAAGCAGAAAGGGCAGTAAGGACCAAAGTTCAGCAGACAGTTGCTTAGATCAGGGTGGTACATTGAGAGAATGTGTGGCTTCAGAATTATATCTTGGAATTTCAGAGAATTTGCTAATGGATTGAATGTCAGAGATAAAGAAAACAGAGGAAAAAAGGATGATAACAGAGGAAAAAAAGGATAATTCCTATGAGTGTTCAACTAATGTTAAGTGGTAGTGTTACCGCTGTTGACCAGTGACGAGTCCTTGCTTCCCCAATGTTGAAGAATAACACCAGAGAAACATGCCGAGGCAAGGTCAGAGTGGAAAATTAGAAGTTTATTAAGGGACAGCATAAAAGACTTCTGCCGGAGGAAGAAGGGGACCCTAGAGGTGGAATCCATTGAAGGGTGAATGTGTTCCCCTTTTTATAGTTTTTGGTGATGGAATGTAGGTGGGAAGGGTTGGGGCACAGGTGGGCCAAAGAAGTAATCTGGGCATTTCCAAGTCAAGTTTGCTGTTCATTAACATTTCTTTGGGATGGGCTGTCTCCAAATCTGTTGGGGGCTGATTCCTGGGCTTCATTAACATTTCTTTGGGATGGGCTGTCTTCAAATCTCTTGGGGCTGTTTCCTGGGCTTCATTAACATTCCCAGAGTTGCTCAGCTTTTCCAGAAATTCATTCTCAACATGGCCTCCATTTTAGATTTCACTCAATATTAGACCCAATTTACCTAACTACACTGACTACCTAATTTTAAATCTGGCTTCAGTAGTATTATCTATGTCTTCATCCCAAATAACAGATAAAAATATTGGATATATAATTCTGCATATATTTTTGTATGTCAATAATTTTAATCAATACTTTTTTAGTCTTAAATATTTTTTTTCTCCTTTTGAGGTCTTAAAATATTGCAAACTAACCCAGTTCCTTAGTAGAACTCTCTGGTATCACAGGCCACTCACTGTAGGTCTTCAAGTTCAGTGTTTCTACATGCAGGTCTGGGCATCAGTGATAGTGCAAGGAAAGGTTTTCACAAGTCTATGGTAGTAATAATTTCTAAAAGTTAATAAGATGATTTTACATAATATACATAGATATATACACACACATTTTATATATTTATATATATATGTGTGTATATATGTATATATGTGTGTGTGTGTGTATATATATATATATATATATATATATATATATATATATATATGAGAGAGAGAAGGGATTCTTATATCTTGAATGCGGATTGCCAGATTCTAAAAACTTTAAATAATTTAAATATTAATTCCTTTATCCCCCTTATACCTTATAACACATATTATTATCTCCTTTTTCCTTTGGAAATGAAGAACCTCGAAAGATTAGGTAACTTATGCAATATATGTAAAATAATTACTTGTGGCTCTGTGTTTGCTATGTGCCCTTTCTTATAGCAGTCCATTTATTTGATGTCTGGGCTTTTTCTACTTCTAAGATTTTTAAAAGCATTTTATTTTTTGAAATGATTATAGTAATAGATGATAAATACATGCTAACATTCTAAGGTTGTGTGAAATCCAAAAATCTAGGTTCAGCTGCTTTAGAAATGTATTCAAGTGTAGAGCCTCCCTGAGATTTGAAGCTCAGGCCTTAAGTGCTACTTAGCAATAAGCTTTTTGAACACAAAGCTGCTTCTGTGAGGCTTCTGGTTGTTCACTGACAGAATGAGAGACAGGTCAATGCGCCTTTTTGGATGATGAACATTTTCATATAGGCTTCCAATTAAATTTGCACTTTAATTGCAAGTGAACTGCCACTTAAATATGGGTTTAGTTTTATCATTTGTAACTTTATCCAGTGGCAGCAGAGGTCATGCCAGATAACTGGGAAAGGCAGTTACCGTGGCAAGAGTCTTTACCCATTTACCACACACTAACACAGTACTAATGGTTGGTACTGTTACAACACTAACAGTATTAACTGGGAAAAGCATTTGTATGCTAATTTTCTGCCTTGGGTCCAGGCTCAGATTGACGTGCCCAATGATTCTCCACCTTGGAAGCATAGTGGTCCTTCAAAGACATCTTGTTTTCTGCTAAGTGAAGTCTTCCTGTAGATATGGTTACTAAACTTCAACACATTTTAAGGCCATTGGCTTGCTTCAGTGCATGGTGCCATAGGGGCATAGCTGGTGCGGCAGTCTGCACCTGACTTCCTATCATGGTTATATATTTTTGTCCATACATTCCTTTTTTTAATGGAGTGGCTACTGCTATATGTACCACAGGATAATGGCTATTATTTATATAGCAATTTCCATCTTTCGTGTGCATTACAAATACTAACACATTAATCCTCAGGAGAGAAATATTATATAATGCCTCAAGCAAACATCCACCCCTTGTATTTCCAAATGAATTGCGTAGGTTCATGAAGTAAAATCAATGGATCATCAGTGTAAGTTGGAACTGTATTACACAAAATGATCCACTCACACGGGAGTTAATGAGTGATGGTTACAGGTTCATCTTGCATACATTATTTGAGCCCCTGTAGGGGAGGCATTTGCAAACCAATCTTCTGCTTCTTGGTCTCAAAGGACTTTCCTTAATAATAACTGACATTGCTTCACAGTCTCTAAATGGGTCCAGCTGGCACTGTGCAGGGTTCTCAGGTATGGTGGATTGTTTTACTTTACTCCATCTGTCAAAGCTTCTTGAGAGAGCATATTTTACCATGAAAATATTTTGATAAAAGCAGCAGTGAAGTAATGCCATTACCCTCCTATCCTGTCCAGGTCTTATTCCCTGTGTCACTTTCTATGTTCACTTACATTACACCCAGTTCAGTTCAAACACACACACACACACACACACACACACACTCTACGCATTTCAAGATCTGAAAGAAACAAAGTGCCAAGTACAATAGCTTTTCATCTTATTCTGTTATGCTCGAATCCGGGACCCCCAAAGACCACCAGAGACCCAAGATTGATGTAAGAAGCAAAGAGGTGTTTATTGCGAGCTAGCTCGGTCCTCCGCGCACACACATAGCAACTGGTGACGCTGAGAGGCCCTAAACCCAGGGTTTGCAGCAGTTTTATACATTTTTTGGAGAGGGCAGGGACTTCACATACATCATAGCCTCTTTTAGCAAATCATCACACACCGCGGGAAAATCAAATAACAACTCTAAAACATGATTAGCACATTCACTGGTGGGAACAAGTTGTCTAGGGGTGATTGGTCAGTACAAAGGGGGTATTCGTTTTAACTGATTGGTTTAAGCCAAGAGGGGTGTACATGCTGAACTACATGGTTTCCCAACACCATAAACTACTGGGAGGGTCATCTGGCATCCCAGGTATTTCCCTGTCTCATGCTGATTGGTGGCTGCTAGGGGGCTGCTATGGATCCCCACCTAGCCTGACTGAGTCAGGGACACCTGGTACAGCAGATCTCTCCTGTAAACAACTTAGCAGGGTGGGAATGTGCCTAGAAGTGCTCTGTGGGTTTTTCCAAGGACAAAGGTCATGTCCCTTCCTTGGACAGGCTTTGCTCTGAGATAGAGGCTGGTTTTTCAATTCTAAACATTTCTGGGGGCACTTTTAAGTGGCGTACTCTTATATTTTCTAATTGCATTGTGTCTTTTATTTTATTGCTGTGAGGTAGGAAGTAGCTATTGTTCCAGAGTTTAAGAGAATGTGGGAAAGGTTCAAAGTGAGAGCAAATCTGAAACAACCAATTGCATACAATCTGAATCCACTACACTGTTTTGTTGATGTTGATGATAAGCCAAAACATGTTTTAGACCTTTGTACTTGAAATACCTCTGCTGACTTAGTTTTCTGATTAGTAAATATTTAATCTCCCTGCAATATCTCATCCTACATGGGAGAAGAATCCTGAAAAGCGTTTTCTTTTTAAACTTAAACATCTCTCTCTATATATATAAACAATTTTATACCCTCAATGACTTACTTAAGAAAATGCACTGGACACTCTATATAGCCAAATAGTTTACTTAATGTTAAATTACACTGTGACATCAGCTAAAATGTGCTTTAGTTTTTCATTATTGTTTCTCATGTAAATACTTCCTGAGTTCTTAAAATCTATTAAAAAACATTTTAGTAATCACAACATATGAGTCCAAATATCTTTTTTTTTTTTTAAAGAGAGAGTGAGAGAGGGGAGAGAGAGAGAGAATTTTTTTTTTTAATATTTATTTTTTAGTTATCGGCAGATACATCTTTGTTTGTATGTGGTGTTGAGGATCGAACCCGGGCCGCACGCATGCCAGGCCAGCGCGCTACCGCTTGAGCCACATCCCCAGCCCCTCCAAATATCTTTTATATCATAAAATTAAACAAAATAGAAATACAAGTTTCAGAATTATAACATTATAACCATTATTTTGCACGGAAACAATATAAAGGATTATTTAAAAACACAAGCATTTTAAGACTTTCATTTAATGAGCTGAAAATGCTTTTTATGTGTAATATTGGATAGAGGCATAAGACAACAGAGTATTAATTTGAAAAGATCTGGAAGAAAGGAGACAAATGTATTCAATCCCCCTAACATAACTTGATTGGTGTTTTCAAGATTTATTTTTCTGAGACAGTCTCTCATTCAGCAATAGGTTCAAAACTAGTTGTTTCAGATTTGGTATTCAGATGTGAATACTTTATTTTAGTTGGTGGACTTGACTTCCAATCCCCATTTTTGGATTAAAGCACATTATCTGATATGTGAGTCCTTTGGTGAGAGAGCAATGTTTATATAATGAAGATAAAAACAGTTGGATAAGCTGCAGACCCAGAAAGAAATGTTGGAACCCTGATGAAGGGAAGTTTGTCTGAAATTCTCTTTCATTTCTTTTTATCACAAATATAAACCAACTGATACTGTGTCATGTGGTGTTTCCAAATATTATTTATAAGACAAATATTTGATCAGTGTTCTTTACATCTACCAAGAGATCTCCTAGAGAAAGCAAGCCTGGGGACAACAATAGAATTGTTCTAGTGCCTAGCAAACCAGAATTTTTATGTCCAAATTCAAAGAGATTGAGCTCCACAGGTTTCAGAAAGACTTCAAGAGAATAGGCTCTACTGTGTGAGAGCTCATTACAAAAGTTTACAATTTTACTGAATGAAGAGTTCTAGGAAAGACAAAAGACATGTTTTATCTTGTCTATGAAATAATTTTGTTTCAATTCAGTTGTTTTGCAGCTATGAGAAAATAGTGCAGGAATGCCTCTGAAAATATTATCGCATTATAATACTAAATTTGCTTACACATACATCAGAATAATACTGTAGTTTGAGGGGAGTGGTAATTTTAGGAGAGGGGTTTTCAAGAAAATTTGAATACCTGTATGAGGTAATATGTCAGTTAATATTTTAATTTGAACCTAAATTAATTTGAACTTAAACTTCAGTAATACAGAGTCCTCTCTCATTCAGTGTGTCCAATTCTAGCAGGAAATATATTCGGTTGATTCAATTATATAAATTGTTCAGAGCCAGTTTAATGATATATATTTATCTACAAAGGTGATGTCCAAGGTGAAAACTCTTTATGTATTACAACAGAGCCTCTACTGGGCTGCTTCTTGTGTTTACTTCACTTTATATTTTGAAATGCATTAAAATTGTATAGTTTTCAATAAATTCTGTGTAGTGACATTTTTAACCAATTTCAGTAATCACCAAGTGTTTATTGAATATGTTTCATGAATCCAGAGCTGTTAGGTTCTAACAAGAGGCACAGAAGCACTTTTTTCATTTATATTACACATAATAAGGAATCAGAAGGCTGGGTATGGCTTGGTGGTAACATTAACCAAATATCAAGATTATGCAAACATATTCCAAGAAAAATATCACAGACTCATATTCCTTGGAAAATGATACCACTTTTTACATCTTCTGAGTTGATAATGTTACAAGTTCTGAGCAAAAGAATATGTAAGAGTTCCATTTTATTTTCCTCAAATGTTTGGCAAATTCAACAGAATAAAAAATGTTCCTGAGCTGTTTTTTTTCTTTTTAGGACATTTTACCTAGAAGTTCATATTCTTTGTTGCAGGATTATATAGGTTAACTATTATTTATCTGTTTTGGTATTTTGTGTCATTCAAAGAGTAGTCCTATTTTATCTACAATGATAAATTTATAGACATAGAATTATTCAAACAATTTCTGTAATTTAGTGATCTTCCTTCTTTCATTTCTGCTATTCATAGTTTATGTCTTCTCTCCTGTCTTAGTTACTCTGGCTAGAAAAAATATTAAACATTACTAATCTTCTTTAACCAGTTGTGAAGTTCATTAACTTCTTTTATGAATATTTTCTATTTTCAATTTCTTTTGTTTCTGTTTTTATAATTATTATTCTTGCTTTGGAAATCATTTGTTCCTCTCTTTCTTGTTCCTTATGATAGTATCTTGCAATGTGCATTTGAGACCTTTCTTTACTCTAATTTTTTGGGGGTTTACCGGGGATTGAACTCAGGTACACTCGACCACTGAGCCACATCCCCAGCCCTATTTTGTATTTTATTAGGAGACAGGGTCTCACTGAGTTGCTTAGCGCCTTGCTTTTCCTGAGGCTGGCTTTGAACCTGAGATCTTCCTGCTTCAGAATCACAAGCCACTAGAATTATAAGCATATGCCACTGTGTCCAGCTAATATAAGTTTTTATATTATTCATTTACTACAAAGTATGTCTTGATGCAATATATTTGTATTTAACCTGGTTAAACATACTTTCTGATTTCCTTTTGGATTTCCTGTTTCACCCACGTTATTCAATTTCAAAATATTTGTGGATTTTCCAGATATTTTGTAGTCATTTATTCTTGTTTTGTTTTATTAACTTAGAGAATCTACTGGATATGATTCAACTCACATCGCTTGTAGATAATACAACATAATTGTATAATTCTAGATAACTTTTTCAGAGTTATCCTCTGGATGGCCAATTATCTCTTCATCTTCATTCAATATTTAGTTTAACAATATACTATACTATTTAATATGCTTTAAAACATAAAATAGTTGGTGTTCAAGTGTTTTGTTTGTCATTTTGATAAATTTTAATTATAATTTTCAAATATGCTTGGGCAGTAGAGTTTATCTTTTTCTTTGCTTTTATTTTAAAATTCTCTTTATTTATATATACAGAACAGTATTATTTCTTTTTGTTTTCCAATATCAGATAAATCCAGTGATTGTAGGTTTGACTCTGAAGTTTATTTTTCCCACTAGTTTAAATTCATGCTATGATTTATAATTTTGGACAGTGTAATGATTGATTTATTATAACTTTATCTGTTGGACATTTTTTGAGATTTGGTATACTCCCCTAAGTGAATCCATCTTTGTTATTGCCACTCACCTTTGTGTACTGTTAACATAACACCCTTATAAATTAAATAGTTTGCTTGAGGATTTTGGATAATATAAATAGCTGAATTAGGACTTCAATTTCCACCACATTTTCTTTGTGCATTTAAATTATTGGCCATTTACCCAATGTCAAATTTGAGGGAGAAAATATCCTTTCTTTCCTATTCTGAATGAAATGTGGTTTTATTGAAAGTAAAGCTTAAGAGTTTTATTTTACCATTTTATTGAAAGTAAAACTTAAGATATGTATATATATATATATATATATATATATATATATATATATATATATATATACTGGATATGCTGGGGGTTGAACCCAGGGCCCTGTGTATGAGAGGCAAGCACTCTACCAACTGAGCTATATCCCCAGCCCCAGACATACAATCTTGGACATGCCATAGACTTGATATTTTGCCTTCAATTTATACATCTAGAATTGTCAAACCTCAGATCTTTCTTAGTATCAACAAACCAAGTAACAATTGAATGCCCAAACAAAATCTAGCCTTGGTTATCTTTTCTGCAGGAGCTTTCTGCTTTTATTTTGAATTTGTCTTTTGTGATTTTCTTTGTCTTATGACATTCAGCAATGTTTGCAAAGTTCTTTTCAAAATCATTTTTTTCCGACATGTTGAATGTTTCAATCAGAGTTCTTCAGAGTATCTTATATGGAAGAATGTAGTGAAAAAATATAGTTTGCAGTATGGAAATAGGAACATATAAATAGTATTTGAGGAATATTAGATAACAGTGGCCTATGGAAAATGTTGAAGAAAGCCCTTTCTCTGTTTCTTTCAATTTAACTGTTTTTTCCTCTATAAAACCATTAAAAACATATTATTTGATGTGTTCTAAATAATTGCAACAGGAAATATTATGAATTACTTTCCACCAAATTATATTCTAATTAATGGATGTTAAGTTAAATTGCTAGACAATGAAAACTGTAAAAGACCTCATGAAATATACATTAATATTTCACTGTTTTAGTTTCTGATAAATCAATGCAATTTTGTCAATCCAAATTTCATTATCTGCTTTAATGTAATTTAAATAAATAAAGTCAAGGCAAATATTAAGCTCTCTCTGATGGGTAAACTAAAACATAGTGCCAGAAAGTATATCTATTAAGAATTGTATAGGTGCAATATATGGGTAAAAACTACCATCTTTACATTGTTATGTTTTTAATTTGTATATTACTTCCTCTGTAGTCATAGTGAAATAGTAGTCGATATTTGTTCATGTAATTTTCCCATTTATGTACCAATAACATTTTATGATAGTATCTTATTCTTTTCTCCAAGGAAACATTCAATCTAGGATTAAATTTATCTTTCAAAAAATTCCTTGAAATTTTTCCCATTTAACTATGCATTTTCTGCCATAAACATTCCACTTCAATATTCTCTTCAATTATTATTTAACCATTCATGTCCTAGACACAATTTGAAATAGGTTATTCCCATTAATCAATCAGTAAAGCTGAAGAATCTCCCTGAATCCCTCAAAACAGTCAAGGGAATATATTTAAAACTGGAAACAGGGATGCCTGATATATAGCAATAGTAGTGCCACTTCTGATCTTTACCTTAGTCAGTACATATCTTATTAATTGCTAGAATTAGGAACTTGATGATATTTTCCCTAGGGAAAAGAGGAGTTGAAAGTTTAAGGAGTGACAGATATAGAATCAAGAGATGTCAACATGTTGGGAAAATGCTATACATATATGGTAGAAATAAATATAATGTCTTATAGATCAATGTCTTTATACCAATAAACTAAGGAAAAAAGAACAGACATAGTTTAATGTACCTCAGGTGATTACAAAAGCATTTTTTAAAAATAGAAAGAATCTCAGGTTGCATTCAAGTGAGGTTACAGGACTATTCCTATATTACTCTGCACTGGAAAAGTGTGTTTGTTTTTAAATACCATATTTTAAAACAGACACTATCATATAGAATTGAAAGCCAAGAGAAAACATACTCAAAAAATGTGTACATATAGAACAATTTAAGAAAGTGGGAATTCTTGAAGCCCAGTTGGGAACTAGGTTTTGAGCATGAGAATCACTCGCCAATATCAGAGGGATTTTTAGGTAGAAGACTAACCTATCTAGGTTTAATACATTGAAGTGCATTGTCGTGGGAAATGTTCCACAATAGAAGTGAAAGGAACTAAGTTTTATTTTCCATGCAGATCATATTCATATAAATGGTCAATTTTATAAAAGTAAAATGAGAACATTTATCTTGATGGTTAAGATCTCTTTTAGCTTTGAGTTTTTATATTTATAAGAAATCACTTTTAATATAAGAAAGAGTTTTCCACCATGATTCTTTATAAAAATAAAGTGGACCATATTTAGTAATGATGAGCTTACAGTCACTGGGAGTAGAGGTTGAAGAAGATTCATGGAACTTGAATGCTACCAAAAGCCTCAGTCCTTATCCTGGATGCCAACCCAATATTGAGGGCATTTTTTTTTTTTTTGAGGAAAAGAAAAAAAAAAAAAAAGAATTTTAGTGCTTTGCTAGCAACGGAGAAACAAGGGGACTCCTGTCCCAGAGGATGTCATTCTGCCCAACTTGGGGAATAGGGTTTTTGAATAGGTGATTCAAAGGCTACATTCAAAATGTTCTCTGTTGGAATTTGTGATTTATGTGTTAATTTGGGAGGTAGTCCTTTCTTAGATCTTCTGGTGTCATCCCCAAATCTAAATTACTTCCCATCCTGTTCCAGTGGTGAGTGTGTGCTCAAAGACAGGTAATTCTATCTAAAATGGGGAAGAAAGGTAATCTTGTCCACCACCCATTGGGGGGGGGAATAGTTGAAGTGGAAGACATTAGGAATGGGGAGAGAGAAAGGAATAGAAAGAATATATCAATTTTAAAAATAAATCACAGTGGCAGAGTAGAAAAGGCTGTATATTCATATCATGAAGTGGGCAGCTGACACTAGAAGATAGATTGGATTACCTTTAAAGATTTTATTTTAAGAAATTTTGATGTAGAAACAAGGGTGAAAAGAGATTTGGAAGCAATTTTGAATTGAAAGAACATTCCCACTATAGTTGCTTGTAAGTTTCTGTATTATCATATCCCTTACATTCCTTAACCCAGTATCAATTTTTTTTTTCTTTAAAGAAGAATATTGTGATAATTAATCTTAAATGTCAATTTGACAGGGTCACAGGTGCTTAGATATTTCACAAACATTATTCTGGATGTTTCTGTGAAGGTGGTTTTGGTGAGATTACCATTTGAATTGATAGATTTACATTGATAAAGCAGATTACCTTCCCAATGTGGGTGGGGCTCACTCAATCCATAAACACAAATATACAAAAATATAAATGAACAAAATATGGAGTAAGGAAGAATTTGGTCTTCTACCAGACTGTCTTTGAGCTGTGGCATCAGTCTTCTCCTGTCTTTAGGCTCAGATTCAGGCTTCTTTCATTTCTCAAAGCTTTGGACTAAGACTGAAACATACAGTCAGCTGTCTTGGTTTTCCAATTTGCTAATTAAATATTTTAGAATTTCTTAACCTCCATAATTATTTATGACAATGCTTTCTCTCTCTCTCTCTCTCTCTCTCTCTATATATATATATATATATATATATATATATATATATATACATACACATAGACACACACACAGACACACAATGTATATATGTGTGTGTATATATATATACATATATATGTGTATATATATAAGCATATCTATGTCTATATCTAGATAGATACAGATAGGTATAGATAGATTGTTTCATTCTTCAGGGAACATTAAATAATTATATAAATATCTTAGGTCTAAAAATTTGTTATAAGGCACTATGTGCAATTCTATAAACTGGTGTAGTAATGTATATACCATTCAGTGTCACTATAGAAAGAGCAGAAAACCTAGGTTAAATCCTGAGTTTATTACTTACTTTCTTCATTACCCCTCTCATATCACCTTTTGTATAAAAATGACATGAAGTACTTAGCAAGTTTGTTATGCATTATGTTGCCTACCATACCGCCAACGAGATTAAAATGTTCCAAACTTAGTAGTTGAAAATATACACAAAAATTCTGGATATCATTAACTGTGAGATAAATGCAAATCAAAATCACAAAGAGATATCTTATCCTAGTCGGAATGGCTATTATCAAAACGTAAAAATCTAAATGATGATGAAGATGCAGAGAAAAAGGAACTCTTTTACACTCTTTGTGGATATGTGAATTAGTATAGTCAGTATGGAGAACACTATGGAGTTTTCTCATAAAACTAAAAATAGATTCATTATATGAAAAAGCTATATAACATCTGGGTTTGTATCCAAAGGAAATTATATTAGCATACCAAAAAATACCTGTACAGCTATCTGTTGTCGCACTATTCACAATTGCTAAGATAGGGAATCAACTTTAGTGTACATCAGTGGATGAATACATAGGTAAAGAAATACAGTATGTATACACAGTGGATTATTACTCAACCATACAGAAGAATGAAGTTCTGTAATTTACAACAAAATCGGTGGAATTTAAGGACATTATATTAAGAAAAATAAGCCAGACACAGAACAACAAATTATCTTTCATATACGCAAGCTAAACAAGGCAATCTGAATGTGGAATAGTGGTTATTAGACGCTGGAAATGGCATGGAAGTGATAAAAGGAGTTTGATAATATGAATCAAAACACAGATAGCAGGAATAAGTTCTGGTGTTCAACAGCACAGTGGGATGATCACAGTTCACAAAAATCTATTATATATTTTATGAAGAGCTGGAAAATAGAATCTAGAAGGCTCCAAACACAATGAAATGTTAAGGAGAAACACTAATTACCTTGATTTGATCAGTGCACACTGCCTGCATGTGTTGAAATATCACACTTGCACCCCATTAACATGCACGATCACAGAACATTAATAAAAATTTTAGTTCAATTTGAAAAATGTAATGTTTAAACATTTCCAATATACTTATTTAGCCACAATCCATAGTCTTTGTGAGCTCTGACTGACATCAAATAGAAAGAGGCATAATTCACAGTCTGTTACTTACTATCTGTCTTCTCTTTTTATGGGTTCTTTTTAGTAATTCATAACATTAGGATTCATTTATACATAACTATAAAATCATGAAATACACTTTGCTCTAATTCAATACCCAGTGTTTCCCTTTCTTTCCCCTCCTCTTTACTCCTGTTCCCTTCCCTCTACTCCACTGATATTTCTGCTGTTTACTTTTAAACATTCCTAGCTTCAGATTCCTAATCCATAAAATGGGAACTAAAGATAGCCACTTACCTCACCAAGCTGCTATGAAGAATAAATTATATAACTAATGTTCTTAGTAACATAAGTGTTCTAGAATATTTTGTTATTATTATTAATGGACATAATGTTAGTATAACCTAATAGTATTTCATTAGAAATTGATTTTTAGCTCAATGCTTCAAGTATTTTTTATATAGTCACCACTTGCTCCTTATTATCAGGGGAAAATCTAGAAATAATAGAAAATTATGAGTGATCTCCAAACATATATACTTGCTTAGAATACAGTTAGACATATACTTTCCATCTTTTCCTCTGTGTATGCTTTTTTTTCCCTGATGCTAGCTTTGTAGCAGCCTGGGGAGGGCAAGAGCATTGAAAAGTGATTGTGTGCAGCCAGGGGAATTAGGGCCTGAGCAAGAGAAGTGAGAAGAGTGAAAAGGACAGGATAGAATATGAGGAGCTCTGAGACCTCCTGACTTCATCAGTATATGTCATTTAAAACACAGATAATTTCATAGCAATCCTGTCAGAATTTTAGAGCAAATCATTTCTATTCTCACCACTGTGTATTTCCCAGAATGCAGACCAAGGATGTGTAAAGGATGCACACACAAAAAAAAAGAATGCAAAATGTAATGAAGCTCATGTGTTAACTCTATATATCCTAACTTGTCGAAAGTGCCTTCACATGAAATTGACTGAAAAGGCTATGCAATGGAGGTAGGTCAGGGGTGGCAATGTAAGCAGTGAAGGGAAATCTGCCAGCATTTGTGAAATGAAGCACAAGTACGAGAGTTCTGCCAATCAATGCTTCTGAAATTTCTTTTTCCATTTAACAACCACCAGCATCTCACAAAATGCTCCTGAGTTTGGTTGAGTAGATGAGCTGAAAATCCTATCTCTTCCACACTTGAGGGCAGAAAGAACTCTAGTCAAAGAACTGTGACTGCAGCTTGAAGGAAAGCATAGCCAGAGATAAGGTTATTTAAGAAGAAATATCATTTCCAGAAAACAAGAAAGCAAAAGAGAACAGAAAGAAAGAAATGGGCAAATCCATTAAAGAGAATATAATCAAAACTTAGCAGCCTCTCATGGTTTTCTTTGTAAAAGAGTGTGTGAGGCCAGGGACTCATTATCGTGCTCCTAGACAGTAATTCATAGAGAAGAGAAACTGGGAATGGGGTGGTGCTGCCTAGAGAATTGCAAGTCAGAGACATGCCCATTAGTTAGCACCACTTACTGTTTACATAACAGAGAGACATTTGAAAGAGTCCCAGTATGCTTTATAAGCCATTCCACTGCCCACACAGTAAATGCAAAATTGACCACAGTGGATTTTCAACCATTTCTATGCATTTTGCATTTCAGACACTCAAACCGGCAATGTTGAAAGATAGAATTTACTCTAGAGAAAAAGGTGCATCATCTTCAGGTAAAAAAAGGGCGGGGTGGGTGGAGCAGAAATGGAAAGGAGATGTAACTTTTTAAGCATTCCAAATACTTAAATACAACTGAGACCAATCTGGGTTTTTTGAGTGAATAAAAATATCGCTTTGAACTCTTTTTTCTGAGATTAAATTGATTTTTCAAAATCATTTCAATGACATACTTTTTTTTTTCTAAATTTATAAAAAAACCTACACTAACAATGGGATGCTAATTCATCTCAATGGTAGAGCTCCCGTCTAGTATATGCAAGGCTCGGGGTTCAGTCTTTACTAATCAGAAAGAAAAAGCTACACCAATAATAATAAACACAAATAAAATTTATTGCATTTAGTGACCACATAGAATATGACAATTATTGAGAAGGATGCAGTTATGTGTCTGTCTTTATCCTCACAATAGATAGGTATCATTATTTACTTATAATTATGAAATATTTATTTTGGCTCATGGTTTTGAGGTTCTGTCACATTGGGTAGACCCCATACTTTGAGACTTCCATAGAGGTGTCACATGGCAATGTCAGAGAATGCATAGCAGAGCAAACATCATGAACCAGGCAGCAAATGGAAAGAGTGTCCCGTCCGGCAGGACACATCAAAGTGGGCAGCGAACCTAGATGGGGAGGAATGAAGGGACAAGAGACACGAAAGGTGACAGCAAGACAGGAGTTCTGATCAAGCTGCAAATTTTTATTGTTCACACAGGGGTATTTATATGCTGGGGATAGGGAAGCTCTCTAATCAGCAATTGCTGGATGTGGGTGGTAAAACTGCCAGGTGCAAGATGTCTGATGATCCTGATAACCGCAGGATGTTCCAGGGAGATAGGTAGCTACAGGATGCCTCCTGGGCAGGATGTCTCCCAGGGGGCTGTCAATCTTTGAAGGAGAATTTCCTTCTAGTCCCTGACAAAAGAGGAAAAGACTATAATCCCTTTGCAAGGCAGACCCCTAATGACCTAAGGACCATCCACAAGGCCTCACCACTCAAAGGTTCTACTATCCTCAAATACATCACTCTAGGGACCAAGATTTTAATAAATTGTCATTTTGGGGAAATTCAACATCCTAACTACAACACCCATTTTTATAGATGAGTGAATCAAGCTGAGGGTAAGATATTTAACATCCCCATAATAAAAAATTAAGGAAATGAGAGATTTTAAATTAGAACCTGGATCTGTCTGACTATAAAACCCATGTGCCTATTCAGCATGGCTGCAGACATCAGTGTTTTCACACTGGAAACTGATGACAAAGGCTTGTCAGCATGTAAGTGGTTAAAAGTTTTCATATGGGGCTGGGGCTGGAGCTCAGTGGTAGAGCACTAGCCTGGCATGTGTGAGGCCCTAGGTTTGTTCCTCAACACCACATAAAAACAAACAAACAAACAAACAAACAAATAAAGGTATTTTGTCCAACTATAATTTTAAAAATATTAAAAAAAAAGATTTTATACTTTCATAATATGTTCACCAATGGGAATGTTTTCTTTTCCCTCCTCTCCCTTCTGCTAGCTCATCTGTGTAGCTCACATCATCTTTTTAGTGATCCAGTATAATATCAGCCCAGTGAGGAACTTTCTACTGGGAAAAAAATAAGGATTTCATGAACACTCACCAGTGTTTTTCTTAGATCAGCTGCTACAAATTCAGCTCTCTTAATTTACTCTCATGGAAGCACAAGGACAAAGATGATGACACTATCTATACAGGTATATCCATTAAATAGACATCAGTACCCTGAAAGTATGAATTTGTCTTCCAAATGACAAATTCTTTTCCAACATTGGAGCTTTGATTTTATCCCATCTTGTTCCATGTAAGATAATTTTTCTATATTTGTCATTCTCATCTTACCTATAAGAACTGTGAGCATTTTGAGAGGAGGGAATGTGCTTATACTTGTTTTCAATCCCCTCTCTCCTAATTAATGGTATAATGCTATACATGTAAATGAATATTCAGTAAGGAGTTTATTTGATTATTTAAAAAGGAGAATGATTGAAACACTTCATACATTTACTTTTATTAGATAAAGTCATTTGAAAATTTAGTAGCTTAATTCAACCATCAATTTAGTTTATGTTTCTAGATGTTGGAAATTTAGACTGGCCTTTACTGAGCAGTTATTTATACTGAATTCAATCATGTCTATGCAATCAACTCTCAGACAAATAAGCAGCTCTGTTTTGGGGAGTTGGGTGACTGTCAGCTTAGGTGATGAGGATACCATAGACATGTATTAGTCCATTTTATGCTGCTATAACAAAACGCTCTATACTGGGTAATTTATAATGAACAGAACATTGTTTGACTCATGATTCCAAAGGTTTGAGACTATAATATCAAGGTGCTGAAATGTGTTAGGGCCTTTTTGTTGCATCATGCCACCAGAGAAGGTCAAAGGGCAAGAGAGCATGTGAGTGAGATAACAAGAGTTGGTCATTCACTTTTATAATAATCCATTCTCAAGGGTAATTAACCTATTCATGCAGTAATGAAATATAGCCATTAATGAGGGCACAGCCTTATGACCTATTTACTCACTTCTTAATAGACCCCACTTCTCAGCTATGATTTTTATTATGTAGAAGAGAGGCCCAGTAGCATAACAAGAATGAAAGTGAAAGCATTCAAGAATTTTTAATACCTATTATCAGAATTGGTTTAATGTTGTTTCTGCTATGTAATAATAACCAAAGTCCAAAGAATCCTCTAGTACCAGAGACGTTTGATATCTATATATTTATGGAAAAAGCTAAAAAAAATTTGAAATCTACAACAAATGGTTCAAAATCATTGTACACCTATTTTGTCCAATATACTTTTAAAGTCTAATTACATTAACTCTTCTTGGAGATGTCAAATAATTTGCCCAAAGTAACAAAAGTCATTGTCAGTGGCTTGGATCTCTCTGAACCTAAATAAAGTGCTTTTCCTACTAGTCAATTAAGACTGAGAGTAAAAATTATATCTACTCTATCTTAGTCAAGTTGCTCAATATATAATTTTAAATATACTTCTTTTGATATCATGATATAAAATATAAATGATTTCCATATGTTTTGATGTATTTTAGATTTTTTTTATAACTTGGACATTGGAGGCAGATAAATCTAGTTTAAATCCTGGCCCCATACTTACTATTTATTTCTGGGCAAGTAATATCTTTGAGTCTCAATGCCTTCATCTGTAAAATATAGGCAACTATCATATGAATCTATAATAATAATTAAATTAACTCATATGCAGTGTTAGTATAGAATGTGACACAGAGCACTGTATAAGTAAACACATATTTATATACTATATATATATATACTATATATTCATATGCCGTATTTATATATATTTATATATGTTATATATGTAAATATTACATATTCATGTATACTATATAATTATATCTAATATGTATTTATGTGTAAATATATAACACATTTATATAACATGTAAACATATACATATATAGAATTTATGTATATAACATATATACATATACATATATATGGAACTTATATATATATATATATATGTGTGTGTGTGTGTGTGTGTGTGTGTGTGTGTGTGTGTGTGTGTGTGTATGCATAGGAGTCTGTGTGTCTGTTGTCAAGAAATAGGAGCCAAGTTGTATATACTAATGGGATTTTTTTCTTTAATACTTCAGAGAACTAGGGTATACACAGAAAAACAAAAACAAAAAATACTAAAGATGCAGAAACTGCAAAAACAATGCTATAGGCTTTGCCTTCTTGTTACTGTAGACAAGTTATTGGGAACTCCTTGTGTTAGAGAGGGATTGTGAAGAAGAATGCCAAAGGAAATGAAGGTTTTATTTGAATAGCTATATTTTCTACAGTATGTCCACAGAAAAGCCTTAGTGCTGAAACTTTGACATTTGGACAAAGCTGCCTTGTTGACTTAATGTATATGTCATCACCTTGAAAGGAAGGCTCTATCTTTGGAGTGTCCTCTAACTTTAGAATAGTTTCTATTGGAAGGTAAGATATCTTAAGAAATTCTCTTGGCTAATGCCTCACTTATGAGGTGAATTACTTCTGAACTATTAAATTCTTACAGCTTTGTAAATAATTGTAGTGTCTAAACTTAAAAGTAAAGGGAATATTTAACTAAATATTTGGAAAAAATTGAAAGACTAAGAGATCTAAAAATAGTTATCAAAAACATCATATCCCATTTTAGAGAAGACATTTCTCAGTGTGTTTATGTGTTAGTCTTATTTTCATATAACATCTCAGCAAGATATATCCCAGGCTGCCAGTGTTAATGTTGTCTCTTGAAGCTTTGATTTGTAAGTAAATTTTTCTACCCTTTTAAGGTGATAATCATTACTTCAAAATTTTGACAATACTATATTAAGAGTTTCAGCTGTAATACTTGCTCTAATTGTCCTCAATAGCTAGGTACCCATTTGAACTCCCTCAGGTTATAATTAATAAGAAGTCTTCTGGTAGCCTTCAAAATTTCTGTCACCAAGAGCCTAGTATGGCATGAGAAATGCATAACCAAATTTTAAATGTTAAGTTAATTATTCTAGACATCTTTTTAAATATTTTTAGTTGTAATTGGATAAAATACCTTTATTTATTTATTTATTTTAGGTGGTACTGATGAATGAACCCATCACCTTGCATGTGCTAGGCAAGCACTCTACCACTAAGCCAAAACCCTAGCCCTAGACATATTTTAATTATAAATAACATTCTACTATACTTCTTAAAGAACAGCAACCAAATAAAATAGGAGAAAATTATTTCTTGGGATTTCTACATTCCTTCTGAAGGCCTCTCATATCCATTAATTTATCTGATCCACCTTTGTGTGTTTTGTAAGACAAATATTGATAAAATTTTATTTTCTATATTTATGCATATTAATCAGTTGATTAATGTGAAATTTCTGGATCAAAGCAGATTATTCTTACTTACACTAACAATGACATTGGTTCTACTTTGCAACAAATATTTCTTCCCATTGCATTTTGATGAGAGACAGATGTTTCCCTCTGTAGAACAGAGAAGAACCATAAAAATCTGGGTGTGGTGGTGTGTGCCTTTAATTTCAATTTTAGTGACTTGGGAGGCTGAAGCAGTAGGATCCCAAGTTCAGAGCCATCCTTAGCAACTTAGTGAGGCTCTAAGAAAATTAGTTCACTCCTGTCTAAAAAAAAAAAAAAAAAAAAAAAAAAAAAAAAAAAAAAAAAAAATTGGTCTGGGGAAGTGGCTCAGTGGTTGAGTGCCCTTGGTTAAATATCCAGTACAAAAAAAAAAAAAAATTGAATCTGGGTGTTTATATCCACACTTCACCTGTCCTTTTTGAGAGAGTGCAAGAAAAATAGAGATTGAGTAATTAACCTTCCTAATGTACGTATTCCCCTTGAGAAGATAGGTGAGGACTCAAGGTTTTCAATCTTATGTAAATCAAGGTCAGGATGGAAGAGAAGACATTTTTCTCAGTGGTAACAACCCTGGAATGATTCTGTGTCACATCCAGTCTTCAAATATAAGCATATACCTATAGGTAAGTAAATCTTTTAATATATGCTCAGCAATATTTTAAGTTACAAGACTTGTTCTTTATTCCAGGTGCCAGTAAAAATTTACCTTGAGGTTGTAATTGAGCAAAATCATTATTTTTTCTGAAGGCCCACAGATATAACTCCCATTTTATGGATGAAAAAACAGAGACCCGAAGGTTTTAATTGACATTTCTAAGGCCACATTACTTAGAAGTGTGAGAAATGGATGTTTAATAAGGGTCAAGCTTATTTCAATGTTGACTTCAGGTTTCATACCTTTATAACAAGGTAGGTTAAAAAACTTCTAATTTTTTTTTTCAAAATATTAACTCTAATGTAAAACATCAATGCTCAGGTGTTAATAGAAAGTGAAAATACTTTCATTTCGACTAGAAATACTTGAAATTAGCTGTTGAGCCAAAATTGAGAGGCTGAATTTTGATTAGTTTCGTAGAAAGAAAAGAACTTTGAAGTGTCTTCTTTGAAGAGCAAGCAAAAGTGAGTGGAACAAAAGAAGGGAAAACAATGCTCTGGAAAGTGAGAAAACAAGTGTTCCTCATTGTGAGGATGACATTATATATGTTAAGTTTCAGGAAAAAAATTGGAAATGTGCTTCTAACAATCTTTGTTCACTTTACCATTTTACTTATGAGTCTTTATGAAAATGAAATGCACCATTGTCAAATGCACTCAATGAGTAGTTTGGCACACAGAATAATGGAAGTATCCATGAATACATTTTTTCAAAAGATACAATTTCATACAAAATTATAGGGCAACATAAACATTTATCAGTAAATCCTACTATGATAATGTTTAATATCCAGGACACCACTCCCATACTGAATAGGTCAGTGACTGACAATTTTCTTCTTATTCTTTTTATGTTAATAAAATTAATTGTAAATAATTATAATCAATGCTTTTACATTCCAATATATATGTGTTCATTTGTGTACATTCATGCACTATCCTGTGTTTGTGTTATTTTATATACATTAAAAAAGATAAATTTTATAGTGATTATTTTTAAAATAAGAAGTTTTAATATTTGATTTCTGCATATTGTTATTTTATATACATTATGTGAACAATTTGAAGATTGTGATCATGTGTAATAGGATTGACTGTTGCTAAGTCAAAACACTAAGAATGTTATGGACTCACTGAGTGCATTGTTATTTTCTCATTTATTTCTAACAATGCCATCCCATGTGTCTCTTATATAGTTCCCAGTATTTTACACCTATTTTCCTCTGTGCTTTCCTATTGATATCAATCTTGGTTTGCCCATTTTTTCTTCTCTATCAACTAAAGGCAACCACTACATTTTTTTTTTTTTATTTCAGATACTGCACTTTCTTAAGGCCTCACTAAGTTGCTGAGGCTGGCTTTGAACTTAGAGATCTTCCTGCCTCACTGTTCATAGTTGCTGAGATTACAGGTGTGTGCAACCACATCTGGCTAAGAATCTTATTTTAAAATAAAGATTTTGGGGTTCAACCATAAACAAATGAGTATTTGTGTGATTATATGAAGTTTATATGGCAACATTTAGCAAAACATTGAATGATATTGATAAACCAATTCTGAGATTAACAATTTTATGAGTAAAGTGTATGACCTCTAATCTAATTTTCACATCGGATATTTAATGGTGTTATTATAATTTTTATTGAGATGAAAATGAATGAATTTTAGGAGTTCTGCTATGTGCACATTTTATTTTGGATCAGTGAAAAACTTCACCATGTTTGTCTAAACCTTTCCAAAATAAAAAACAAAAAAATTGTTTTTTGTTGTACTTGATTTTAAAGTCAAACAAAAATCTATAAAGCATTTGGTTTTATCAGCACTTCTGCTAACATCACAACCCACAGGAGTTCTTATTTTTGCGGTTATTTCCCTTTTATTTACACACAAGTAAAAGAGTTCAATTTTCACACAATGGTTAGAAAGCATGAACTCTTCAGCAGATTAGCAATAATTTCAGGTTTGGTGACAGTACTTCCTCAGTAAGTTTTCAGTAATACATATGGGTCTCAATTTTATCTTTGTATATACATTTTTCCATAAATGAAAACTTAGGTGATTGAGGTGCAATAAGGAAAGAATAATCATCTCCAAGGAGGAAGACACTGTGTCCATGTGCTTATCATATACTGGTATTAAATAACGTCCTTCAAATATTTAATGTTCATAGCACATGAATTATTTCACAATATAACACCCCTCTGCTGGGTACTTAAGCATCAGATACTTCTTGTAATTCAAAGAAATGGGATATGTTTGGGTGATTTAATCCAAACCAATTATTTTCATGCTCCCAAATTAAAATAAAAATTACCACTCCAGAATAAAGAACATAAACCAAAGTTTAGGTGTTATTATAAAAACTTCATGTGTATGTGTATGTGTAGGTATGAAAGAGACACCCTGAGACAGAAAATGTTAAGATTATTTTTATCTACCTATGTGTTAATCAAAGTTCTCCAAAGATATGGAGCTATGGGATTTATATCTCTATATCTAAAGCTTCCCCATCTCTGTTTTAAATGTTTATTATGGGAGTTAGCTCACATACTAATGGCAGCTGAGAAGTTCCATGATCTGCAAGTTGGAGAACCAGAAATGCCAATGGTGTAACTTTGCTCAAGTCTGAAATTCTGAGTGACAGAAAAGTTGTTGGTATAAGTCTTCGTCTGAATCTGATTGCTTGAGGACCGGGGTACTAAGGTCTCAGGGCCAGAGAAGATGAATTTTCCAACTCAAACAGAGAAAAAAAAGTTACCATTCCTCTGTTTGTTTTTTGTTTTTGTTTTTGTTATATTGCAGCCCTCAACAGATTGGATGATGCCCATCCACACTGGTGAGGAAGATGATCTTTACTCAGTGCACCAATTCAAACACCCATAGACACACCCAGAATTAATGTTTACCATCTATCTGGACATCCTTTATCCAAGTCAAAACCTAAAATTTACTATTACAAGTTAACCCTTCATCAATTTGATATCCATAAAACTGTCCTAAACCAAACTCAAAATCTAAAGACAATGACAAGATTATAATTACACTTATCCTGATAAAAGGTTTTTGCATACAACTAAATTTTCACTATTTTTTTTATACAGAGAGAATGTAAAATCTTTGAGTGGATGTTTTCTCTTCATGTCCTATAACTTAAATACTGTGATGAAATATTAATAAGAAAGAAAAATCTTGTTACTACACCTTATGTTATATAAGGCAATAGAGAAAATTATAAATTTGTTGTGATTACATATATATACATATTATATATATGCACAAATATATTCATTTAAATGAGGAAATACTTTGGCAATTACTATCTATATTAGTCAGCTTTTCATCACTGTGACCAAAATACCTGACAAGAACAACTTAGAGAAAGATGTTTATTTTGACTCATGGTTTCAGAGGTTTATTCCGTGGTCAGACAAGTCCATTGATTTGGGCCCACTGTTCATAGCTGAAGGGCATGTCATAGGAATGTTGCTTATCTCATGGCAGCTTGGAAGCAGGGAGAGGGGAGAGGGGAAACAGTGAAGATAAATCCTTTCAGGGCATGTCCCTAGTGAATCACCTCCTCCAGCCACACCTCACCTGCCTACAGTTATCATTCAGTCCATTCAAGCTAGGATGAGCTGATTAGGTTACAGCTCTGTAATCTAATCATTATTGCTCTGAATATTCTTGCATTAACACAGGAACTTTGGGGGGACATCTCATGTGTAAACTATAGCATCATACTTTTTTCTATAACTGGTCCTATTGCCTTTGCTGGTATACTACCCATTCTATATTTTCTTTGCCTTCAGCAAGCATTTCAGCTGGTCATAGTTCTTTACCTGGCAAGAAGACTAAAATCTTCATTCCTAAATTTCTGCCTGAGTTAGATTGCCACAGTTTTTTCATTGACCTTAATCACAGAGCATAGAAATATAATAGACACCCTAATAGATCTTCTGTACTGCATGCATCCTCTTTCTTACTTCCTTTGTGGAGTAGTAGTCCAACTTTCCCTTGATTTTCTGGATCAGTCTCCCAGCAAACACCTTTACTCCCTTCTTGGCCTATTGACTTAGAGGAACAAGGATCTCAAAGTTGCCTGGTTAAAGCCTTAACTTTTATTTCAATAAAATCAATGATTTTTATCCTGATAGAAACAATCCTGTTTCTGGAATTAAAACATAAAAGTCAGTGGAACATAGTCACAGAAACAAGAAGCAAAATTTTACTAGTGGGTCACTATGGGTAATAGTGAGTAGTACCACTTCTGTTTCCTCTCCTTGATTCCTGAACATGTGAATCAAATAAATAGCACCAAATATTGGATACTCATTCAGAGCACAAATAGCTCCTACAAGCTATTGTCACATAGATGACATTGTAACTGAGTCTTCAAAACCATTTTATTGGTTTTTTAGCAAGATTTTAGGATGGTGAACAACAAGGTAAGACCAGATATTTCCATGAGCATGGATTCATGCTGCACATCTTTTTCTGTAAAGTGCATTCCTTAAGCAGAGCAAACGATAGTGGATAAAACATCTGGAAGTCTGCAGATTTCAATTTTGCCAGAAGCATTGCAAGCAAAGAAGGAAAATCCATGTCCAGAGTAAGTATCTATTCTAGCAAGTATGAAATGCTGTTCTCTCAATGATGGAAGCAATCCAGTGTAATCAACCTTCCACCATGTATCTGGCTGATCACCCTGGGAAATGGTCCCATATTGCTGACCTCAGTATTGGTCTCCAGTTCTGGCAGATTGGACACACAGCAGTGGCCGTGTTCATGTCAACCTTGGTGACTAGAAGTCCATGTTGTTGAGTCAAGGCATAATCTCTATCCCTGCCACTCTAGCCACTTTGTGAGCCCATTTGGCAATAACTGGGTTAGGTGGAGAAAGAGGCTGACTGTTATCCATAGAACCTGTTATCTTATCAATTTGG
The DNA here is from genome assembly GCF_048772815.1 of Callospermophilus lateralis. Taxonomy (NCBI): domain Eukaryota; kingdom Metazoa; phylum Chordata; class Mammalia; order Rodentia; family Sciuridae; genus Callospermophilus; species Callospermophilus lateralis. The sequence goes on from NC_135325.1 coordinate 70,483,363, forward strand.
TTATTAAAAATTCTCCTCTGCTGAGGTCATCCTTTGGTGAGCATTTACATAGGACATATCTTTATATTATTGCCTAGTCAGGATGTCTTTCCACATACTTCATCCTCAAATTCTGTCACCAATTTTCTAGTCATTTTCCTTCTAAGTCCCTGATCATTTAGCAAAACAATTTCCACAGTGCATGTATCAGTGTATAACCATGGAATGTTGTCTATCATTCCGAGCAAGGTACACAATCAGGTTGTGCACACTAAACAATTTGCCTTTATTCTTGCCCTTCAGGGATGTACCAAAAAGGACCTGTATTACTGCAACTATGCACTTTCATTTGATGCCTGCCCTGCTTAAAATGCAGAACCATCTGCAAATCAGGGCCAGATCTTCTCTTCCTCTTTTAGCTAATCATAGGAACTCTTCATGGGACTACATGGGCAGGCAGGGAGAAAAAGAGCAGAGTAACAGGAGTAGAGATCTTGGGATTTGGGCAAGTTATTTATGTAACCTATTTGTAACTTCAGTGCCTAATCATGCCCGTTCATGTGTATATCATTTCCATTTAATAACTGAATGTTGCTCTACATGGTCAGCTTCATGGCTTGGTGAATCCCATTGCATGCTGTTCATTAGGGGATGCTCAGGTTGCAATGTAACATGGTGGTTCATAATCAAGGGTTCAGTCCCTTCTAAATCCCAGAAGTAAAGTTGTATCACAATGGAAGTATACTTTTCTGAGGATGATGGCAGAGCTCTGCTCTGCTGTGTTTCACCTATAAGGGCCTGATGAAGGCTGGTAAAAACATCCACTCACACATCAAGCACTATTAGATCCATTGGATCATATGGTCCAAGTGGGAGAGCAGCTTACACAGCATCATGGAACTATTTCACAACCACTTTTATTTTGGACTCTGCTCAAATCTAGCAGCTTCATAGGTTATTTGGTTATTGGCTGGAATATTATACCAAAGTGAGGATATATTTCTTCCAAAATCCAAGTAGGACCACTAGGCATTGTGTCTTTTTCTTGGTTGTAAAGGTGTCACATTCAGATTCAACAACTTATCTTTCATCTTAGAAGGGATATTTGGTCCTGATTCACACTACTGGAATACTAGAAATTTCAATGAAGTAGAAACCTTGAATTATAGTCAAGTTTATTTCTCACCTCTAGCACACAAGTGTTTTAGAATAATTGGTACTTCTCACTAAGTCCAATCAGCATAGTGTCATCAACATAATCGACCAGTGTGATTCCTTGTGGAAGGGAAACATTTGCAAGAAACTTGAAATCTAAATTATGACATTGAGATAGAGAATTGACATGCCCCTGAGGTAAGAAAGTGAATGTGCATTGTTTGCCATGCCAGCTGAAAGTGAACTGTTTCTGGTGGGACTTATAGACAGGAGGGGAGGAGCAGACATTTGCCAGATAAATAGCTGTATACCAGGTGCCAGGGGATGTGTTAATTTGCTCAAGCAACAAAAACACATCTGGTCCAACAGCTGCAATTGGAGTCACAACTTGGTTAAACTTATGATAATCTACTGTCTTTCTCCAAGATTCATCTGTCATTTGCACAGGCCAAATAGGAGAGTTGAATGGGGATGTGGTGGGGATCACTATCACAGCATATTTTAGGTCCTTGATTATGGCACTAATCTCTACAATCCCTCCTGGGATATGGAATTGCTTTTGATTTACTATTTTCTTAAATTGAGGCAGTTCTAATTGCATTTTCCATCATAATATACCTCACACCATTGATCAGGAAGTGAAAGTGGGGTTTCTGCCAGCTGCTCTGTATGCCTATTCTAGTTATGCATTCTAAAACTGGGGAAGTAACCACAGAATGGGTTCAAGGACCCATTAACTCACTATTATATGGATTATCCAACCTCCATAAGTCTCTACTCTGATGTTTTGGGTCTCCTAATGTCATGTCAGTCAGAATCAGTGTCCATTAATCTCCAGAATTTCTGATTATTTCCTTTTTCCTAATGCACAGTTACCCTGGTAGAAGGCCACATGTCCCTTTGGAAAAAACTGAAAGAAAGATTCAAAGTATACATTTTCAGTATTATACCAGAGTTATTCCTCCAGTGGAACTGACCTATCCTTTCAAGTTGTTCTGGGTCCATAAACTGGCTCAAGTCTGAGAATTGTTTGAGGGACCAGAACTTGCTGTTTTTGATTCAAGTTAGATACTTGCTTACTTGACTTAAATGTCTTCTGCTTATATAGATCAAGTAGAAATTTAGTGAGCTTCCTATCTCTTTCAATTCCAAGAAGATGATGCTTAAATAGCCAATGCTAGGAGTCTGCCCAAGTCAGATTATTTACCTTCATTTTTGGCCTCTTCTGTCTATTATCATACCTACATCACTTTGTCTTTGGTGATTGAGAACTGTCACTTAACCTCTGACACCCTGGAATTCAGCTACTCACATGCATTTAAGCTTCCCAATTCAGTGGCTTTACTTCTTTCTGTAAGGTCTGGCCAACAACGAAGGGAAATCATGGGACTCTGCAAATATTTGGGTCCCTACCCCTCCACAAATTTCTCTCTCTCAAAGTATAGTGAAAAGAATATCTTCTGGACCTTTTCCCTTTAGGTGAGTAAGACATAATAAATTCAATCTAAAATACCAGTCTCCCTAAGTCTTTTAATCCCTTTTTCTACATTAAATTAGGCTAAGGGTGGACAGGCATTCCTTACTTACTAATGGTTGGACAAATTTTGGTCTATGTTTCAGCCAATGAACCAAACTGTTAGAACCCTTAGTGTGAGCTGCATTTAAATGTTGTATCTCTACTTAGTGGCCCATTTCAATAAATCATCATGATCTAATTACATTTTCCACCATTTATCTCACTCCTCTATTGTCTGTTCAACAAACCTTCCCTAAATTTCTGCTTATTTTAACTAGTAAACCAATGTCATTCTTTTGAAGTGTAGCATACTTTCTCATGGGTCATACTTTGTACCTCCCATTTAGAGGCCCAATGGAACTTGAGTCCAGTTATAATTCTAGAAGCAAAGAGAAGTGAGGGTGCATGATGAGGAGAATCATCACTGTTTTGCATGACAACTGTCACAAGGAATTCCATTACAGTTTATTCAGGCAATACTTGTTTATCCTCTTGAGATGGAGGTAAATAGAACACTATGGGTGGGAATGCTGTTATCATGTAGTGTAGGGAAGCCACATCTGTTGGGGTTGAAGCAGCCACCACTTCTTACAGAGATAATGAAGCCTTTTATATTGGCAGTGAGAAGGCCACACGCTCTGGGACTGGGAAGATCTTTTTTTCCAGGAAAGAAGACTCATCAAAAATTATGGACTCAATATCTTAATGTTCAACAACAGTCTTCCCACAAATTGCCATCCCAAGTTATGGGATCCCATTTACTCCCATTTATAGTGCTCTCAACAGTAGATACCCTATGAAACCATGAGTTCAACTTATTTTGTAATTCAGTCATTCCCCATAAGATTAATCTCTGTATTTGATGATTAGCAATTTCAAATTCAGCTTTGCACCTTCAAAAAATAAGGTTCCCCTCCAGGTAAGCTCTTAGGATATGGCATTGATTAATCTGTAAATTCAAATGCCTAAGCTAATCCTATTTTTGTATCATTTCATTCAGTGATATTAGCAGCAATCAGCCAATGTGTTTTATGTTTCTTAGTTTCCAAAAAAAAAAAAAAATGTTTAAAACGATTACAAATGGATTTGCTTAGCTTCTTGCTTCTCATAAGCTGTTGATTAGTAGTCAATAATAATTGTTTATGTGAAGTAAACTTTTGCAAACTGTCAATGATATGCAGTCATTTTACATATCTCAATTAATACTGTGGATTGTCATTTCTTTATTACTGAAAATAGAGGTATTAGCATGTTTGAATCTAGTCATATTAACCAATTACACAAACCTGCAACCAATTTGGAAAAGTCATAATTAAAATTCTTTTCCTTTAGAAGAAGTCTAGCATCCAAATATGTAATAGGCAGTGTTCTACAATTGTACAGAAATATGTGTGTGTGTGTGTTTTCATTTTTCATCTGCCAGCTGGAGAAACAGAAAATCTGGTGTTTTAATTTAGTCCAAGACTGAAGGTTTGAGAATGAGAGGGACCAAAAGAGCATGTCCTGGTCTCTTGGATTTAGAATATAATTGGATAGTCATAAGAAATCCATTATCTCTATTTTAATCTTTTCATGGAAGTATTTGATCTATTTGTATTTAATGTAATTATTTTAAAGATGCTTGACACTTTCTGTTTATTTTATGTGTGTCTTCTACATTGTTTCTTAATTATGCCTTTTATTGTTATGTGATATTTTCAACTGTATCATTTTAAATTCTTTGTTGTGCATTTTACTAATTTTCTACTTTTTATAGTTGGACTTTCATTAGTTGATTTTCTGATGTGCAAAACTTTGTTAGTTTGATTTAGTTCCACTTTCCTTTTTTTTTTTTTTTGCCTGTGGTTTGGGGTTTATATATATATCAAAAAAAAATTGTAAATATTAATGTCAAAACATTTTCTTCAGAAAGTTTTCCAGTTGCAGGTCTTGTACTTAAGTTTTTAATCAACATTTTTATTTGATTTTGGATATTACATAAGATTACTTTTACTGTTCATACTCTTTGCTGGTTCCATATGAATCTTCAAGATTTTCCTTAGTTTTGTAATGAAAGGTCCTGAAAATGCTTTGAGTAACATAAACATTTTAATAATAAACTTTTCAATTCATAGACATGAGATGACTTTTCATGTATTTGTATCTTCTTTAAGTTCTTTCATTAATGTTTTACAGTTTTCTTGGTACAAGACTTTCTTTTTTTTTTATTGGTTGTTCAAAACATTACAAAGCTCATGACATATCATCTTTCATACATTTGATTCAAGTGGGTTATGAACTCCCGTTTTTACCCCAAATACAAGTTGCAGAATCACATCAGTTACAACTCCACATTTTTACATAATGACTGTTGTATTCTGCTATCTTTCCTATCCCTTACTATCCCCTCTCCCCTCCCCTCCCATCTTCCCTCTTTACCCCATCTGCTGTTATTCAATTCTCTCCCTTGTTTTTTTTTTCCCCTTTCCCCTCACAAACTCTTATATGTAATTTTGTGTAACAGTGAGAGTCTCCTTCCATTTCCATACAGTTTCCCTTTTCTCTCCCTTTCCCTCCCACCACTCATCTCTGTTTAATGTTAATCTTTTCCTCATGCTCTTCCTCCCTGTTCTGTTCTTAGTTGCTCTCTTTATATCAAAGAAGACATTTGGCATTTGTTTTTTAAGGATTGGCTAGCTTCACTTAGCATAATCTGCTCTAATGCCATCCATTTCCCTGCAAATTCCATGATTTTGTCATTTTTAGTGCTGCGTAATACTCCATTGTGTATAAATGCCACATTTTTTTTTTATCCATTCATCTATTGAAGGGCATCTAGGTTGATTCCAGAGTCTAGCTATTGTGAATTGTGCTGCTATGATCATTGATGTGGCATTATCCCTATAGTATGCTCTTTTAAGGTCCTCAGGGAATAGACCGAGAAGGGCCATAGCTGGGTCAAATGATGGTTCCATTCCCAGCTTTCCCAGGAATCTTCATACTGCTTTCCAAATTGGCCGCACCAATTTGCAGTCCCACCAGCAATGTACAAGTGTACCCTTTTCCCCACATCCTCGCCAGCACTTGTTGTTGTTTGTCTTCATAATGGCTGCCAATCTTACTGAGATGGTATCTTAGGGTGGTTTTGATTTGAATTTCTCTGACTGCTAGGGATGGTGAGCATTTTTTCATGTACTTATTGATTGATTGTATGTCCTCCTCTGAGAAGTGTCTGTTCAAGTCCTTGGCCCATTTGTTGATAGGGTTATTTGTTATCTTATTGTTTAATTTTTTGAGTTCTTTGTATATTCTGGATATTAGGGCTCTATCTGAAGTGTGAGGAGTAAAAATTTGTTCCCAGGATGTAGGTTCCCTATTTACCTCTCTTATTGTTTCTCTTGCTGAGAAAAAGCTTTTTAGTTTAAGTAAGTCCCATTTGTTTATTCTTGTTATTAACTCTTGTGCTATGGGTGTCCTATTAAGGAATTTGGAGCCCGACCCCACTATATGTAGATCGGAGCCAGCCTTTTCATCTATCAGACGCATAGTCTCTGATTTGATATCAAGGTCCTTGATCCATTTTGAGTTAACTTTTGTGCATGGTGAGAGGAGGGGGTTCAGTTTCATTTTGTTGCATATGGATTTCCAGTTTTCCCAACACCATTTGTTGAAGATGCTATCCTTCCTCCATTGCATGTTTTTAGCCCCTTTACCAAATATAAGATAGTTGTAACTTTGTGGATTGGTCTCTGTGTCCTCTATTCTGTACCATTGGTCCACCCGCCTGTTTTGGTACCAGTACCATGCTGTCTTTGTTACTATTGCTCTGTAATATAGTTTGAAATCTGGTATCACTATACCGCCTGATTCGCACTTTCTGCTTAGAATTGCTTTTGCTATTCTGGGTCTTTTATTTTTCCATATGAATTTCATGATTGCTTTATCTATTTCTACAAGCAATGCCTTTGGGATTTTGATTGGCATTGCATTAAACCTATATAGAACTTTTGGTAATATCGCCATTTTGATGATGTTAGTTCTGCCTATCCATGAACAGGGTATATTTTTCCATCTTCTAAGATCTTCTTCTACTTCTCTCTTTAGGGTTCTGTAGTTTTCATTGTATAAATCTTTCACCTCTTTTGTTAGGTTGATTCCCAAGTATTTTATTTTTTTTGAGGATATTGTGAATGGAGTGGTTTTCCTCATTTCCGTTTCAGAAGTTTTGTTGCTGATATACAGGAATGCCTTTGATTTATGTGTGTTGATTTTATATCCTGCCACTTTGCTGAATTCATTTATTAGTCCTAGTAGTTTCTTTGTAGACCCTTTTGGGTCTTCTAGGTATAGGATCATGTCGTCCGCAAATAGTGATATTTTAAGTTCTTCTTTTCCTATTTTTATGCCTTTAATTTCTTTTGTCTGTCTAATTGCTCTGGTACAAGACTTTCATCTTCTTAAGTTTATTCCTAATTATTTTATTCCATTTTATGTAATGATAAATAGAATTTTTTTTTTAATTTTCCTCTTCAGAGTGTTGTGCATGCATGGAAATATTGCTGATTATTGTATATTAACTTTGTATCCTGCAATCTCACTAATTTTGTTTATTCTGATTTTATTCAATCTTTAGTGTTTTTTTCTATACATCAAAACATATCTTCTGAAAATAGAGAAAACTTTATTTCTTCTTTTTTTATTTGACCTGACGTTGTTTTCCTTGTCTAATTTATCTAAGTAGCACATTCAGTACTACATTGAACAGAGTGAAACAATTAAGCATCCCTTGCCTTGTTCCTCATCCTTGAAGAAATGCTTTTATGTTTTCACAGTTATGAGTTTTAATGTGAGCTTTTCATTTATGGCATTCATTATGTTGAGGAAATTTTATTCTTTTTAATAGTATTTCACTATTTTTATATTAAAAAGTTTTAACTTTTTATCATGTTTTTCTTCATCATCAATTGTTATAATATGATATTATCCTTCATTTTTTAATGTAGTGCACCATATTGATTCATTGTCATTATGTTGACCAATCTTTGGATCCCAGAGAAAATCCCACTTGAATATTCTTATATCTTTTTTTTAATATCCTTGTGACTTATTATTTTAAATTATTGGTTCACTTTAGTTGTACATGGCAGTAGAATCCATTTTGATATAATTATAAAAGCATGAAATATATTTTATTCTAATTAGAACCCCATTATTGTGGATGTATACAATGTGTTAACCCATTCAATATATATATTTATATATCCAAATATATTCTGAATGTCCTTATTTCTATCATCATTAAATTATTTTATTTACCTTAGGAAGCTGCAGATTGGCAATATTCTACTAGAAATCTCTTCATGAGAATTTTCAGATTTCAATTATCCATTATTTCCTATATCTGTCCCCTGTCAACTTGTTCTCACCCCTACTGTCAAAGAATACATATCTAAATATATATTTTGTACAATTTCAACTAGATAATGTTTCATTAATCTAAGAGTTCCTGCATTAATAAACTTCTATCTATAGTGAAGTTGTATCTTTTACACACTTAACTTAGGCAAATGTAATTCTGTAGTTCCTTATTACCAAGCTGGGCTTTGGGAATAGAAACTTTAAATAGAATGAATAATTGATTCTACTTGGCATTCTGCACAATAAATATATACCTTGGAGTAATCATGTGATGCTACATATGACTCTGTTGTCCTCTTACTCAACACACTTTTATAATGCATGTATCTTGCCATACTTGGTGTGTTTCTTGCTTTTAAAAATATGTATTTTTATGCAATATGACCCCTAAATGCAATCCAACCATTTCACCATTTCATGGAAAGCCTTGAGTATATCTAGTAAAACTGAGCTAGAAAGACATTTCATACATCCTCAGGAAAAAGCATCATATTGATGAAAAAAGACAGCTTCAATTTTCACAGGACAAAATTCCTGCTAAGTACTTTCTTACCAATACTATGGATAAACTGAATTTTTAAAAGTTAATGCTATGGACACCATTCAATTCACATTTTCCCTGGATTGACCCAGTTTTGTTATATGATATATTTATTATATATTATATAGATAGATATAGATATAGATATATGGTTTGAGACTATGGAAATGGATCATAAAATTGACTTAGAAGACGTAAATAGAACATAGCAATAATTATTCGGAAAGTGTAGTATTTAAAAGCTACATACTGGCTTGGGAGGCTGAGACAGGAGAATCACGATTTCAAAGCTATCCTCTGCAATGACGAGTTGCTAAACAACTCAGTGAGACCCTGTCTCTTAAAAAAAAAAAATACAATGTAGGGCTGGGAATGTGGCTCAGTGGTTGAGTACCCCTGAGTTAAATCCCTGGTACCAAAAAAAAAAAAAAAAGCTATATACTATCTCTCAGTGAGTTCACTACAGCTAATTTGCCTCTCATATTCAAACAGATTGCTGTGTCTTCCACTGAGCTTTCCAGTAATCTACCATAAGTATACAAACTAATCATTCAGTGCACTCATAAAAGTTGCTTGTAGACTAAGTGGAAGTTGAATAAAAACTTTTCTTTCTATATTATAGCATTATTTGATCCCAGAGGCAGAGTTGAACCTGTGAAATGACCTTGATGCTAGAAGTTCAGTGATAATTATGTTGCCCAATATGGCTCTATATTTGTATATCAGCTGAAGTTAACCAAGTCTATACTTTTTAAAGATGAAACTACCAGAGATGCAATTTATGAAAATAACTTCTGGAAATGAAATATGTTTGTTGTTTGAAATAGTTTTCTTTCATATTTCTGCTTTACTGATTGAGAGAGTTGTTATCTTAAAAACAAACAAAAAGTAACAGGAAAGTTGAAAAGATTTTTAAAGTTTTTTATTCTCTATAAGGCTGTGTTTTCAAAGTACAGTATTCAGAGTGCCTAGCTAAGAGTTATCCAGCATACTTTTCAAAAATATTAATGCACTGCTATTATAGTTTGGTTATGTGATGTCCTCCAAAAGCTCATATGTGAAACAATGCAAGAAAGTTTAGAGATTAAATAATTGGGACATGACTTTGGGGTATAGATTTTGTCCTTATTGAGCAGAGCTCGCTCGCTCTCTCTCTCTCTCTCTCTCTCTCTCTCTCTCTCTCTCTCTCTCCTTGTGCCATGCTCTCAGCTGTTTTCCTCCACCACAACTTTCTGCTATGATGTTCTGCCTCAAGGACTGGAATAGACTATTTATGAACTATGATTGTGAAACCATGAACCCCAAAATAAACTTTTTCTCCTCTAAAATTATTCTTTTCAGGTCTTTTGGTCATGGCAGTAAAAAGGCTAACCTAAATTTACTGGTTTTAGTAACTTTGCCCTATTTTCCAAAATATCTCCAGAATAGTCTGATAAAAACTCTGTGTGAATAATTATTCCTAGGTAATTCTAATAGAAAGCAGTTTGAAAATCATTGCTCTAGGTAATGTGCATATCATGGAAGGTAAAACTGATTTGTTGCATAAAGCTACAAGGAAGGCACATTTGTCTTCATCCTGCTATACTTTGTTAACAATGGAAGTTTATTTTTCTACTTTAACAAAAAACCCATCTTTGCCATTTTAAGTTTAGTTCACTTTCAGCCTTCTTATTAATGTCCCAAGTACTATTTCATTACATTTCTGTGAGGCTCACCAAACCTGCTCAGTTGGAAATCGTCCACTTTTGCATGAGCATCCTCACACCTAGTCTCCTAGTTGTGGTTTGAAAATAGTTCTACTTGAACTTGATTCAGGTGAGGATTGTGTGCTGGCTGCATGGCCACTTATGATTTCAAAAATATGTGGCTTGTTTTCCAAGAGGTTGGCTAACACTGTGTTTGTGAGCCACTTTATTTTCACCTGAAGAAGAACTATAGAGGGAATTGTTTTAAAAGATTTTGTTCAACTAGCTCCATTATTTCCATTAGCAATTCAGATAATCAGTGTAACCCTATCACCATCGTCAAGAAATGTTATCCCAGTAGAGGATTCTCCAAGGGTGAGAAGTTAAATTCTCTGTTAGAGAATTAGTGATGGTTCACTGATGCTTTAGGTGAAACACGTTTATGACCTTTAGGTATGTTTTCCCAATCCTATAACTCCTGTTCCATTTCTAAATGTCTCTTTGAAATGCAAAATGGATAGCTGAGGTGAGTTCTCTGTTACAAATTTAATTCACCTGTTGTTCTAGGGCTTGGAGAAATGAAATACATCACAGAATTTTAGGACTTGAAGGTATATTGGCAAATCAGTTTACCAGCTAGCTTAGGTGCCCCTGAAATAGCATTTAGTGTTAATTGTCCACATGCATTTTTCTTCTCCCTTCCCTCTCTCTTTGCCTTCAATCCACTCTCATTTATTTTTTTTCTGCCTTTGCTGAAATCCATCATTGTCCAATACATTACAACAATGTTATTTATAACATAAGCTAGTTCATTTTTTCTGTATACAGAACTACACTAAAGTTTTTATGAAAATACTAAGGCATAGCAAGAACTATTCTGGCTGTTAAGGCAAACCTAGTTTCAAATTCTAACTACACAAGTAATGCCATGATCTTAAAACTATCAAAGCCTTGTTTATCTATGTGCAAAATGGGACTCACAATTCCTACAATAGAGTATATATTAAAGTCTACTATCATTAATAGTAGGGACCCAGTAAAAACTGCCTCTTAAATTAATTAATTATGGAAAGAATTAATTTCTTAGTTCTCTACATGAGAACATTTTATTATCAAACCAGAAGAAGAGAGGAAGTACAAAAATGTCATCTGTAGTTGGTAGTGACTGAAAACAATACCCAAGCAAAGTGGTATGTGATGTTTATTATGAGTTCATTGGATGGATTTTATGTGAATTACAAAAAAAAAGGTTACTGGTAATAAAATAATTCATTCTCTATTTCTCAAGATAGAATATTTAAAATGAAAATATAGGTCATAAAAATCCCATATATTACAAATTATTTGGATACTAACTTTATTTCCTGAACATAGATCATATACCTTTAATTTGATCTCTAGGTCCCCTTTAGATAAAGAAATGTGGTTACATGAGTTTCTTGGAATCAAGTAAAATAATTGAGTGATTTACCTAGGTCTCTTGCCAGTCACAGCAGTATCCAAGAGTCAGACACAGAAAAAATAGTTTAAATATAGTGAGCTGAAAGTTAGTCTCAAGGAAGAGGTCAAATACTAATTCATTTTGTGTGGACCTCCAGAGCCTCATTCTGATATCTGACATCTACATGTTTCTAAATGAGCCTTCTTCACTGACATTTAGCAATGGAGTATCTGGGAACACAAAAAACATTTTTGATTAATGAGGATATTGTGTTAAGTATAATTAAATGCTCTGCAGTTTACAAGAAACTTTTTAAGCTGTGCATTTGATAGTCAGATTGCTGATTTAAAGAAAATTAAAGGGATTTGGAGCTGTACCAAATATTTTACCACTTACTCTCCTTTGTTTCTTCTCTTTAATTCTTTACATCTTTGACTACCTTATTAGAATGGACAAGGCAAATATATCAGTTTGGCTCTATGAAGCTCCAATGAGAAACAGTTAATCTATATGGGAACATATGCCAAGGAAAAGGTCTGTAGAACTATGTGAGTGACAGAGAGGCTCCATGTAATAGGAACTATGGGACAAAGCAAAAACAAACAATTGTTTTTGGACTTTTGTTTTATTTAATAAAAAGGTAACATTATCCATAAAAAGTTAATCTATTTTAATCTAGTAGAAAATTTTTTTTCTGTTTTTTTTTCTTTTGCTTTGTAGAGCCAATGTTTACATATAAAACATTACCTGGTTAGGCAAAAATGAAAACATATATCATTTAAGTACTTATAAGTTCAAATAAAATAACCTAACTGAATCACAATAATTTTACGTTGTTATGATTCTAGAATTTTATGTAGCTGATTCTAGATCCTCATCTGAATAAAGAGCAAAATTAAAAGGATAAAACCTGAATTAATTTTAAAATAAATATACTCTTCTTATGAAAATAGCAATGTGGATAAAGTTATTTAACTCAATACTTATTTTAAATACCCAATACATGATTTTTTTAAAATTAAAAAAAAAAAAACTAAGAGGGTAAAGAAGCAAATATTACATTGTTTTCTATCCAATAGTTTGCAGGAGGAAAGAGGCCCCTGTTTTTATTTGACGTTATATTGATTTAGTTTTTCACATAGAAGCTCAAAACCTCTCCTCCCTCCTTTTATTTCCCCACAGAAGATTTTTTTTTTGCAATCTTGTTTTATCAGCAAAGGTTTCTTTCAAAAAAAAAATCCCTGATGATCACAAAGATGATAGAGGGTGGTTTGTCCTTTTTCTGTGGGGCAAAAAAAAAAAAAAAAAAATAATAATAATAATAATCTATTTGCAAAATAATTGGGAAAATCAACTTAAAGGTGAGTTTCTCCTGGACAGGAAATAAATTAGAAAGGCTTACCATAGAAAAATATTATATGATATCAGAGAAGAAGGATCCTAGGAATACTCAAGGGGCCTAATTTTTTTCTCATGCATTTTTTGACGTATGGCAAGACTATATCAGCCACATATCTATCCAGATATGTGCACAAAAACCCTATATCTGGACCCATCCACACCTTGTGAAAAATACCTGTATTTTGGTATCAGATATATTTATACCTGGATGGACCTTTAAAATATAGTTATTTTGTACTTGACAACAAGTAGTCTTAGACTGAGGGGATATGCATTTCAATTGAAATGCATATGCTATCTATTTTGTATCTCCAAGAAAGGAAAAACACAGAAAGTTTGAACTAATCTTTGAAAGAAATAGTGATTAAAATTCATCAGGCTGACAAATTGCTGATAACTGATAATAACAGTACTATATATAAGATGGTTATGTACTCACTTAACCCAGATGATTATTGTAGGTGTTCCAGCTGTTTATTTATCTCTACATAATTCCTTTTGATTGCTGCCCCTGTTAATTTCTAGAGATGTAATAGAAGTGTACCGAATGGGTCTCATTAGCATTCATCATTAAAAAAAATCATTAATTATCTGATATTAACCAAGCATACTAGATATAAAGGAATATAGGGTGGGGAGAAATGGAAGAGGAAGAAAAGAGAGAAAGATTTACAAAGGCAAAACTCCTAACCTCATGGAGCTTGCAGCAGGTTAGTGAGGATGATAAATAAATAAATTAGTTAATTAATTAATAGCTAGCATGCAAATTAGCAAAAAAAAGAAAAGTAAAAGTGCTAAAATTAGGAGGTATAACATATTATGATAACATGTTAGAATTTAGCTTAATCAGGGAAGTCTTCCCTGATGTAATTACTGAATAAAGATAGGAAGCATCAAGAGTAAAGGGTAGAGTTTTTCTGGCATTTATGTATTTTCTATGTACATACCAATCTGCATTCCTATTTTTACAAACTGATATGGACCAGGCAAGAACCTTAATGATCATCTTTTGCCATCTATTCTGAAATCTTCTCCAAACCAATGCCAGCTCTAGACTGCCTTTACCATATCCTTCCTTCCCTGCCTTTTCACTAGAAAGGGAGAAGCCTTTTGGCTTTCCTGGAAAACCAAAGATTCCTTCCCACAAGGAGTTTATACCTAGTCCAAAATACACCCATCCTCACACAAATATTTGGAAGTGGAAGAGAAAAAGAAAAAAAAAAAAACAGAATCACTCTATCCCTCCCATCAAATGCTGATAATCCTTGATACATAAAATAGGGCTTTCTTCCAGGTATTTAGAATTTAGTTTCCCTCTCTCTCCCCAACATTACTAAAATCAATAGTTATTTCTCTGTATATTCTAGGCCCACCATATCACCATCACATATTTTGTTCATAGAGGCACTCATATTAAAAACACTAAATCAATAATGTATTTTTAACTCATCTCACTTAACTTACCTCATTTACTGAGGCATAAAACTCTGGTTTTCCTGATATATTTAAAAATCTTCCCAGATGTGTATAAAGATATTTGGCTTTTCTTATGTATGCAAAATAATGTAAGTCTATAATTTTGATCAATATATAATATTATGCCTAAAATAGATGTATTATTTTTAAAATTTCATTTTATACTACTATTAATTTTATAAAGTCATTTTCTGATACAAGACTGAAGGTCATTAAAGTAATATATAATCTTTACAGAAGATAATCTTCTATTATTCTTTTGACTCTTGAAGATGTATGTTTGCAAACAAGCTTAAGAGTGAGACTATAACAGTTTCTTAAGTAGTTAATTATATTCAAAGTTATAATCATTGATTACCTACATTTTTCAGTTCATCTAATTTAAGTGATTTTTTCCTATCAAGATCAAGCTTTCTTAGTTTAGCATTCTGTTATTCATTTTCCTACTAGGCTTGTCAAGGACACAATTCTTTATTTCCCTCATTCAGTATGCATTGATTACTCTTGATTGTGTTCCATTTATAATGCTGGCTTTGACTATTCATATTCACATAATTTAGGTGTTTCTTATACTTTTGCTAATGATTTTTTTCTAATTTTTGTAAATTTCTGATTTGTATTTTATTTCCTTATGTAGATTTCAACCATATAAATGTTAGCCTTATCTGCCCCTTTTCTCTGGTGCTATTCTCTTTTAATGTCTAAAATTTTCAGCTATCCTTTCTAAATATAGTGTGTGTGTGTGTGTGTGTGTGTGTGTGTGTGTGTATGGTTCTGGTGATCAAATATATGGCCTCACACATGCTATGCAAGCTTTTTACCACTAAGCTACATCTCCAGTCAATTTTATTATTTATGTTGAAACAGGTTCTAAGTTGCCAAAGCTGACCTCAAAATTGTAATCTCCCTGCTTCATCCTCCCCACTAGCTGGGGTTATAATCATGTGCCAAGGCACCAAGATAAATATAGACATTTATTAGTGAAAACTTTGGAATACAGATTTTAAATAACAAATTTGTTTGTTTACCATGGAACATAATGGAAGATAGCTTCTAAGCGGACATGCAGTAATTCCAGATTCCTAATATTGATGTCTTTGTGTAGTTCCTTCCCTTTTGAATGCATGCTAGATCAAATGACTTTCATTTAATAAGTAAAATAGAGTAAAAGTTATGGGATGTTACTTTGAAGATTAGCCTAAAAAAGAAACAAAAAACAAGAATAACAACAAAACTAGGACTTCATGCTTATGCTCTCTCCAGCTCTCTTTTGCTTGTTCAGTTTGATGAAGCTTGTCTCTCATGTGAGCTGCCTCATAGAGAGATCTACACTGCAAAAGAAGTAAAGATAACTTTCTATTTACAATCAGTGAGGAAACAAAGCTATCAGTTGAATATGCTATAAGGATCTAATGTATGAAATATGATATGTCAAGAGCTTTGTAATATTTTGAACAACCAATAAAACAAAGAAACTAACCTTGACAGCAATCATATAAGTGAGCTTGAAAGCAAATGTTTTCCCAGTCAAGATTTTGAATGAGACCCCAGCCCATGAAGATGTGTTGACTTTACCTCCATAAGAGACCAAAATGGTGGACTCAGACAACCTTCCTGTGGACTCTTTAATCACAGAATGTCCAAGATATCACTGTTCAGAACAATGTCAGAGAGTTTTCCTCCATACTTTCTTCTAGTAGTTTGTAACATATAGGTAACTATTTAATATATTTTGAATTGATTTTTGTATATGATGTAAAATGCGGTTCTAATTTAATTCTTCTGCATGTAGACATAAAGTTTTCTGAAAAGAGATGAGACTTTCTTTTCCCCATTGTATGTTCTTGGCATCTTTGTTGAAAATTAATTGACCATAACAGTATAGACACATTTCTTAGATGTGTATTCTGTTCTATTAGTCTATATGTTCTTTTTATGCCTGAATTGTGCTGTTTTGTATCATTAGAGTTATATAGTAGATTCTGAAGTCAGAGATGCTTCTGTTCTTTCTGATCAACACTGCTTTGGCTATTTGAGATATTTTAGAGTTTCAACCAAATTTATAATTTTCTCTTTTTGTGAAAAATTTCATTGCTATTTGACATGAATTGCAATGAATCTTTAGTGTGGGTAATGGGGGAATTTTAACAATATTAATCCTTCCATACGTGAACAAAAATATTTCCCATTTATTTGTTTCTTCTTCAATTTTTCATAAACATTGTATGGTTCTTAGTGTACAGAAGAAATGGTTATTGCATTCATCTATAACTAAAATATTTAAAAAGAAAGAATAGGAAAATCATGATGTATATGTGTGATCTTTGAAAAATAAACTATCTTTCTTCTTACCCTTGCATACTGGGTAGAAAATGTTTAGTTATATACTAAGTAGTAACAAGACTTAAACAGAAATACCCCCCACATTTTTCTTTTGGACATATCTCTGAGAGCAAAGACAATGATAAATTTCAAAAGAAGATAAAAAACTGGTTGACAATGATCTGATAAATATGTCAACATCACTAATCATCAGAGAGCTCAAATCCAAACCATAGCAAGATGTCACCTCATATCTTTTAGAGTTGCTATTGTTGAAAATGACCAAAGATAACAAAGGTTGCAAGGCTGTGGAGAAAAGAAATCCTTACCTATAGTTGAGGAAAATGTAAATCAATAATGCATTACAGAAAATAATATGAAAGTACCACCAAATACTAAAACTACCATATAACCCACCAATCCCACTACTGGGTATATAACAAAATAAATAAATAGAATGAATATATTAAAGAAATATCTGCACTTTCATGTTTTTGAAGCATTGTTTACAGTACTTAAAGTATGGAATCAACTTATATCCATCAAAGGATGAATGGATGAAGAAAATATGGAATATAAAAATAATGGATATTATTAATTCATTAAAAAATTAAAATTTGTCATTCACAACAGTAAACAAATGAACCTGGTAAACATTTTCTTAAGTGAAATAAGCCAATCACAGAAAGACAAATTCCACAGGGTATCACTCATATGTGAAATCTAAAAATGCTCATATTATAGAAGTTAAGAGTAGAATTGTAGTTACCAGAGGCTTCTGTGGTTAAGTTTGAGGGCTGAAAGAGGAAATATTTGTCAAACAACAACATATTATTCCAATTATAGAGGGGGGGAAATTTCAAATGTTGAAAACAGGAAAACAGACAAATTAGATGTTTGTCTATATATCTAGTAGTTTTGGGGAATTGAATAAGATGTGGGGTGGGGGAGAATAGTGAGTGAATCTATGTTTGGTTCATAAAAGTGCTCAAAAATTGATTGTGGTGATGGTTTCAGAGCACTTTGAACAAACTAAAAGCCACTGGACTGTACACTTGCACTTTAAATGGGTAAATTTTAGAAAATATGAATTATATCTCAGTGAAGTTATTTAAAAGAAAATGGAAGATTAAGAAAAATAAAAAGCACGTTACAGAAGAAAAATAAAGAGTAGTAAATTTTATGTAAAATTTTAAATGCTATACATTAAAATGTGTACAATATTAAATATTGTTTAGCAAGACAAATATATGGCAAATATTACAGGGAAAACATTAATAATATACAGTCCCTCAGTATTAATAGGAGAATGGTTCTAAGACCCCTGAAGATATCACACTCTTTGGATGCTTAAGTACTTTTACAAAATGGCATAATATTTGCTTATGATTTCTGCACATCTTTTGTATAATACATATATAGATTACTTATACTATCTAAGAAAATATAAAGGCTATGTAAATAGTTACTATATTGTACCTTTAGTGAAAGGTGTCAAGAAAAAAATCTGTTCATATTCAGTATGGATATATAATTTTTGTATTTTCAGTCCATAATTGGTTCAATCCATGTCTATGGAACCCATGGCTATGAAGGTCTGACTGTATATCAAATATAAGATAATAGCTATTCCCTAGAGTTTAGGAAGGTAAACTAAGGGAATGGTATGTTAGCAATTACAAAAGGAAATTGTTAGAACTAGAAACTAGCAATTCAATCAAGTAATAACAGTATCATGAGTAGCAGCAAAACCTAAATTTGCAGACATCCTGATCTGAAACAACATGCAGTACATAGTATCATTGTGTTAGTCAACTTTCTTAACACTATAACAAAATATCTGAGACTGGTTAACTTGAAAAGTGCTATTTTTTAGTTTACGGAGTTCACAGTTTTAGAGGTTCAAGAGCATTGTATTTGCTTTGGATCAATTCTGGTGAGGACCTATTCAGCTGCATTAATGTCACTGTGGATGGCAGTAGCAGGAGTTCATATAGGAACTTGATACAGGAAGCATAGTGCTGCATAAGGCCAGGTTAAGACCTTTATAACAACCCTCTTTGGAGAATTACCAAGTAATTGCACACCACAACTGCCTTAATCTATTCTGAGGGTAGGAATTCAAATAGCCTAAGGCCCTTTCAGTAGGTCCCACCTCTCAAAGGTTCCACAGGATCATTCCAATGGTATCACCTTGGGGTCTAAGCTTCCTTACACATAAACCTTTAGGGGACACTCAAACAATATCTAACCCATAGCAATCACTTATAATTTTCTTACTAAAATATTTACTCTGATTCAAATAATACCTTTATATCTAACTTCCAGTTTAGGGGAAATGCCAGGGGTATTTATTTCTCACAATTCTGGAGGCTGGCAAGGCAAGGTCAAGTCATCACCAAACTCAGTGTCTAGTAAAGACCTAGTTTGTGGTTCTTAGATGTTCTTTATCTCCCTGTGTACTCAATATAGGAGAGGGAAGAAGGAAAAACTTTTGTCAGAGCAGTAATCATCTCTAAATAACCTCATTTCAGAGTCTCATGACATTAGAGATTATACTTAAGAATATGAATTTTGGGAATATATAAACATCCAGTCTATAACCAACACCATACTAATTTTTTAAATTGTCTGCATATTTGAAAAATTTCATAACAAAAAGGTGTTAAAGGATGGATTATTCACTCAATAAATGTTATTGAGATAACTGAGAAAAAAATTATACTCTTACTTCATGCTAAATATTTAGAAGAAAAAATATATTCATGCCTTATGGTAGAGGAGAAATTTAAGCTTCTTGCAAAAGAGGAAAAGAAATACAAACGGACTGTATAAAAAGTAAAAGTTGTGCTACTTCAAAAGACAACTCTCTTAGCACAAATTCCCCAGAATATACCATGATACTAAATTTTATACACAAGTAGTTTATCAGGGTGTATGATTTCAGGAAGCGGGATTCATGACAGGGAAAACAAAGCAAGAAAATTAGGAGACCTGACATAAAATGTGTTATCAATTTGGAAAATTCTATGTCACTAGTTGCTTCATTTCATAATACCATCTGATAATTCAAATGAAACATATCTTAGGGCATTATTTAGGGGAGGAAAAATAATACTTATATACTAGCTTCCATAGTAGTGGTCAAAATTTTGCCTAATATGTTACTCCTCTTTTGCACTTTCAGATTGTACTTGCATGAAATTTGAATTGGTTCTAGCAATGTCTCATAGCCACTTGTAGCAACTCTGGGATGGGAGCAAAAAGTACAGACTTTAGGCCTGAGATAAGGTACTGTCAGATTGCATCTGCATAAAACTGGTTATTTCTGACACAGTAATACTAATCTGCCGCAGTCTGGCTGTGAGCCAATCATCAGCTGGCAGTCTGAAAGTTTGCTGGGTTCCCTTCAGCTGTGGCTCTCAACACTAATCTACAGTGGAGGCAGGAATAAAGGAAAGGTGAGGCCAAAATAAATTGATACAGACCATCCCATGTACCTACATAACAAGTACAGAATAGTAATTATATCTGGAGGAGGTAGAAGTTAAGAAATGTAGCAAAACCCCTAGAAGTCTTCAACGATATACATATATTTTCTTTAAAATAAAATATAAGTAACGAATGTTAAGACTTAAAAAACTTAGGGTATATAGAAATGGGTATTTATTATATTTCAAAAAATTATCTATAATAGTCAATATAAAATATGTCATATCAAATATAAAACATATTCAATAATGCTATAATAACTTGTTATAATTTTATTTTTTTCCAAATTATCCTGACTCTATATTACCCCTTTTTTTACCTTTACAGTTTACTATAAGTTTTTACTAATACACTCTCAATCTTAATTTGTAGAGATATATTTGAGTTGATGTTTTATATACATCTAAAGATCATGGAGCATTTAAGAACTTTGTGGATTTTAATACCTCTCAACAGTGAAAATTTAAGTTTAAGATGTCATTTTTTTGGTGTGATGGCATCATTTCTCTATCAACTTTGGCTAGCTCACTCCATCACTTTTCTCATGTGTTTTCATATAAACACAGACAGAACACATTTCTTTTTTTTTATTGGTTGTTCAAAACCTTACAAAGCTCTTGACATATCATATTTCATACATTAGCATACATTAACTTCAAGTGAGTTATGAACTCCCATTTTTACCCCAAATGCAGATTGCAGAATCACATCTGTTACACATCCACATTTTTACATAATGCCATACTAGTAACTCTTGTATTCTGCTACCTTTCCTATCCTCTACTATCCCCCCTCCCCTCCCCTCCCATCTTCTCTCTCTACCCCATCTACTGTAATTCATTTCTCACCTTGTTTATTTTCCCATTCCCTTCACAACCTCTTATATGTAATTTAGTATAACAATGAGGGTCTCCCTCCATTTCCATGAAATTCCCCTTTTCTCTCCCTTTCCCTCCCACCTCATGTCTCTGTTTAATGTTAATCTTTTCTTCCTGCTCTTCCTCCCTGCTCTGTTCTTAGTTGCTCTCATTATATCAAAGAAGACATTTGGTATTTGTTTTTTAGGGATTGGCTATCTTCACTAAGCATAATCTGCTCTAGTGCCATTCATTTCCCTGAAAATTCCATGATTTTGTCATTTTTTAGTGCTGTGTAATACTCCATGGTGTATAGATGCCACATTTTTTTAATCCATTCATCCATTGAAGGGCATCTGGGTTGGTTCCACAGTCTAGCTATTGTGAATTGTGCTGCTATGAATTTCGATGTGGCAGTATCCCTGTAGTACGCTCTTTTAAGGTCTTCAGGGAATAGTCCGAGAAGGGCAATAGCTGGGTCAAATGGTGGTTCCATTCCCAGCTTTCCCAGGAATCTCCATACTGCTTTCCAAATTGGCCTCACCAATTTGCAGTCCCACCAGCAATGTACAAGAGTACCCTTTTCCCCACATCCTCGCCAGCACTTGTTGTTGTTTGACTTCCTAATGGCTGCCAATCTTACTGGAGTGAGATGGTATCTTAGGGTGGTTTTGATTTGCATTTCTCTGACTGCTAGAGATGGTGAGCATTTTTTCATGTACTTGTTGATTGATTGTATGTCCTCCTCTGAGAAGTTTCTGTTCAGGTCCTTGGCCCATTTGTTGATTGGGTTATTTGTTATCTTATTGTCTAATTTTTTGAGTTCTTTGTATATTCTGGATATTAGGGCTCTATCTGAAGTGTGAGGAGTAAAAATTTGTTCCCATGATGTAGGCTCCCTATTTACCTCTCTTATTGTTTCTCTTGCTGAGAAAAAATCTTTTTAGTTTAAGTAAGTCCCATTTGTTGATTCTTGCTATTAACTCTTGTGCTATGGGTGTCCTATTAAGGAATTTGGAGCCCGACCCCACTATATGTAGATCCGAGCCAACTTTTTCTTCTATCAGACGCAGAGTCTCTGATTTGATATCAAGGTCCTTGATCCATTTTGAGTTAACTTCTGTGCATGGTGAGAGGATGGGATTCAGTTTCATTTTGTTACATATGGATTTCCAGTTTTCCCAACACCATTTGTTGAAGATGCTATCCGTCCTCCATTGTATGCTTTTAGCCCCTTTATCAAATATAAGATAGTTGTAACTTTGTGGATTAGTCTCTGTGTCCTCTATTCTGTACCATTGGTCCACCCACCTGTTTTGGTACCAGTACCATGCTGTTTTTGTTACTATTGCTCTGTAATATAGTTTGAAATCTGGTATCGCTATACCGCCTGATTCACACTTCCTGCTTAGAATTGCTTTTGCTATTCTGGGTCTTTTATTTTTCCATATGAATTTCATGATTGCTTTATCTATTTCTACAAGCAATGCCTTTGGGATTTTGATTGGCATTGCATTAAACCTATAGAGAACTATAGGTTTTGCCATTTTGATGATGTTAGTTCTGCCTATCCATGAACAGGGTATATTTTTCCATCTTCTAAGATCTTCTTCTACTTCTCTCTTTAGGGTTCTGTAGTTTTCATTGTATAAATCTTTCACCTCTTTTGTTAGGTTGATTCCCAAGTATTTTATTTTTTTTGAGGATATTGTGAATGGAGTGTTTTTCCTCATTTCCGTTTCAGAAGTTTTGTCGCTGATACACAGAAATGCCTTTGATTTATGCGTGTTGATTTTATATCCTGCTACTTTGCTGAATTCATTTATTAGTTCTAGTAGTTTTTTTGTAGACCCTTTTGGGTCTTCTAGGTATAGAATCATGTCGTCCTCAAATCGTGATAATTTAAGTTCTTCTTTTCCAATTTTTATGCCTTTAATTTCTTTTGTCTGTCTAATTGCTCTGGCCAGTGTTTAGAGAACTATATTGAATAGAAGTGGTGATAGAGGGCATCCCTGTCTTGTTCCAGATTTTAGAGGGAATGCCTTCAATTTTTCTCCATTCAGATTGATGCTAGCCTGAGGCTTAGCATAGATTGCTTTTACAATGTTGAGGTAATTTCCTGTTATCCCTAGTTTTTCTAATGTTTTGAACATAAAGGGATGCTGTACTTTGTCAAATGCTTTTTCTGCGTCTATCGAGATGATCATATGGTTCTTATCTTTAAGTCTATTGATGTGGTGAATAACATTTATTGATTTCCGTATATTGAACCATCCTTGCATCCCAGGGATGAATCCTACTTGATCATGGTGCCTTTGTATCCAATTCGCCAGAATTTTATTGAGGATTTTTGCATCTAGGTTCATCAGAGATATTGGTCTGTAGTTTTCTTTCTTTGAGGTGTCTTTGTCTGGTTTCGGAATCAATGTGATGTTGGCCTTATAGAATGAATTTGGAAGAGCTCCCTCTTTTTCTATTTCCTGAAATAACTTGAAAAGTATTGGCATTAATTCTTCTTTAATGTTTTTGTAAAACTCTGCTGTATACACATCCGGTCCTGGGCTTTTCTTGGTTGGTAGGAGCCAGTCACTGTGCAGCAGCTCTTCCTCCTGGACTGGGCGGGTCTCCAATCCTGAGTGCACTGGTGACGCTCACGACAGTATTGGCTACACGCCAGGTCTGCTGCTCCTGTGAGCCCTGTTTTCATGAACGCCTGGGCACATTCTCCCTGTCTGCCATTCCCTTAAACCCTAAGTTTGTAGAGCTTGGGGCTGAGAACCCCCAGCGAATTTGCTTGCCCTCTGGTAGCCACGCCCCTGGAAGCTGGGATTTCTGCGCCATGGGTCCTGCGCCACTCCTGATTCCCCCGTGCATGCAGGGCTGTTCGAAGAGCCAGATGGGCAGGGCCTTTTGCAGCGCCCGGCGGGCGGGAGCTGTCCACAGGAGCGTGGGATGGGGGGGTGGGGTGGTCGTTTGCAGTGCCAAACTGCCAGAGGCGGTTCACAGAGCCAGGCCGGCAGGGCCCAGCCAGGCAGGGGCCGTTCGTATGCTCGCTGCAATGTGTGGGTAGTGGCAGTTCGGTGGCGGCCGGCGGGACTGTGCCCCCGCGGGAGCTGTTCACAGGAACGCGGGGGTGGGGGGGTTGGGGGGGTTGGGGGGGTGGTCGTTTGCAGTGCCGAACCGCCAGAGGCAGTTCACAGAGCCGGGCCGGCGGGGCCTAGCCAGGCAGCGGCCGTTCACACTTTCGCTGCAATGTGTGGGCAGCGGCAGTTTGGCGTTGGCCGGCGGGATCCGCGTTGCCGAGATTCACTCGTCTGGGACAAACTGACCCCTCCAATAGACTTACTAATTCCCGGCAGGTCTCCTTTCAGCGGAATTTTGCTAGAAGTCCCTCAGCAGGTCGCATGTAGGTGTATTAATGGGCCTTTCTGCTCCCGTTACTGCGGAGGCATTGAAAGTGCTGCCTCCTCGCCGGCCGCCATTTTGGGTCCCCCCCAGAACACATTTCTTACTATTCTGTCTAAAGCTCTTTTTTTACTCTAATTTTTACTCTTTGTAACACATTAGAATGTTTATTATTGGTTTTCCACTATTAGAATATAAGTTCTAAGAAGACAACAGTCACTAATATGGCATTATGTAAACATTGTGAATGTGTAACTGATGTGATTCTGCAATTTGTATTTGGGGTAAAAATGGAAGTTCATAACTCACTTGAATCAAATGTATGAAAGATGAAAACAATTAAAACAAAATGATATGTTGAAGTCATTTTACAAAGATATCAAATTTGTCAAAGTACTTTGTTATTTTTTTTTAGGTAAAATAGAACCTGGAAGGTACACACAACATTCACATAAAAACTTAAAGGAAAAAAAAATATTTTAACTCATGATTGACTGGCTGCATTGCTGTGGAACTGTGGCAAAGCAGAACATCATGGCAGATTCTTCTCCCCTCTTGGAAGTAAAGAATAAAGGAGAGAAGTGGAGAGAGAGAGAGAGAGAGAGAGAGAGAGAGAGAGAGAGAGAGAGAGAAAGATGAAGAAGAAGAAGAAGGAGGAGGAGGAGGAGGAGGAGGAGGAGGAGGAATAGGAGGAATAGGAGGAGGAGGAGGGGGAAAGGAAAGATGCAAAGGACAAGATATAGTTCCTTAAACTAGGTTGGTCGCACCTCCTAGTTTCCATTGCCTCCGAATAGTCTATTCAGCTCTGAATCCTCAATTAATTAATTCATCAATGAGGTTAGAGCCCATGTGAACAAATCATTTCCTAAAAGCTTTATGTCTGAACATTGATGCATGAAGGATCAAATATAAAATAGTTTCTTGAAGAAATCACTAATGGTGTAAATTTACAAACTTGTCATAAAAAGTTATTACAAAATTGGAATTTATTTTATACTATACAACATGCTTTCCTATCTTTTTATTCTGAAAACACTGTTTTTTTTTCTGTTTAACTGTATTGAGTTTTTAAATTTATGTAAAAACACACAAAAATGTACATATTAATGAGATACAGAGTGATGACTTTATATATGTTTATATAATGTAACGTTTATACAAATACATCAATTTTAACGTAAAGATCACAGACCGGAACAGAATATTTGTAGAGGAGAAAAGATTTATATTCACTGAGGAGTGATATTAGCCAAGTTATATTGTTATAATGTGTGCATGTACAAATGAAAGGGAGAGCGAAGGGAAATTGCATGGAAATGGAAGGAGACCCCCATCATTATACAAAATTACATATAAGAGGAAGTGAGGGGAAGGGGAAAAAAACAAGGGAGAGAAATGAAGTACAGTAGATGGGGTAGGGAGAGAAGAAGGGAAGGGAGGGGAGGGGAGGGGGGATAATTGAGGATAGGAAAGGCAACAGAAGACAACAGACACTAGTATGGCAGTATGTAAAAACGTGGATGTGTAACCGATATGATTCTGCAATCTGTATACGGGGAAAAAATGGGAGTTCATAACCCAGTTGAATCAAATGTATGAAATATGATATGTCAAGAGCTATGTAATGTTTTGAACAACTAATAATAAAAAAACAAATATGTAACAACAAATCCATCAATATATGCAAGTATAATGCACCAATAAAAATGATGAAAATAATTTGTATACATATTAGATAACAAAAATCTCAAAATTTTATAATACGACCCAATAAAGAATACAAATTATTTTTGTAATATACACATACACACAACTTTTCCAGTCAGGAAGACATGGATTTCCCTATGTTTTGAAGAAGAAAAATAAATACATCCAACAGTATTTGCATCATATCTGCTATATTGCTTCAAATTTAAACAGACTTCTAAAGATGCAACTTTTCATAGTTTTCTCAACAAAATATTTATTATACATTGAAATAGAACCTATTTAAATAACTATAGGTTTAGAATGGCTTTAAAATATTTAATTCAAATATTATTATTTTAGTAACTATTAATTATTATATTGTCTGTTATAGTAACTCATGAGGAATATTTATATGCTTAATTTTTATTGTTTTTTTATCTTACCAAATTTATTTTAAGTTTATAATTACATAAATAATACTTGAAATATACTTATTATTAAATATTTTTAAAGAGTAGAAACTTTTAGGGGAATACAACCTAAATGTATTTATTTTCATAAATAGAATTATACTATACATATTTTTGAGACTTCATTATTAAGCATAATGACTTGTATATTGTTACATTATAATTCATACATTTGTTGAGACACAAGTTTCTATGTACTCCAGTTTGGATGTGATTTATTCCCTAAAGTTTCATGTATTAGAAAGTTGGTCCCAGGTATGGTGAGATTGGGAGTTAATAGAATCTTTAGGAGGTGGGGATTATAAAAAAAGGTAATTAGGTCATTGTGAATGCTTCTTTAAGAAGGAATTAATATTATTCTTATCAGACTCTAGCTAGTTCTCATGAAAGGGTGGCTATAAAAAGAGCCAACCAAGTTCCTTACCACTTTGTTTTTCCTGTTAACCATGTGATTTCTTCCTCTCTCCATGATACCATCCATATGAGGCCCTAATCAGAGGCCAAATGATAGTGATGCCTAATTTGACTTATAGACTCTGAAACTGTTAGCTAAATAAGCCTTCTTGCTTTATATATTTCCCAGCGTCAGGTATTTTGTTAAAGCAATGGAAAATGGACTAATATACCTTGGATCTCAAGTTTCTGTGGAACAGAGACATTAACTGTCATTTTATTCTATGATATGGTTCAAGGATGTTTATCAAACAACTATTAAAGATATTGATAATATCTCTTTCTAGAGCGAAGGATAAGTTTTATTCACTGTCCAAAAATAGTATAAATAATGTCTCATTTCAATGTAAACTCTAAGCAGATTTGTTTACAGCCATTTTAAAAGATTATAGTTCCCTGAACATGGACTTCTTTGGGTTTGTCACAAACTCCCTGTGCACAACACTCACTTGTGCCACTCTCTGTTATCCCTGTGGTACATGGGTCAAGGTTATCAGAAAAACATGAAGCTCATTCTGCTTGTTTTGCTGTCAATAACATCCTCTGTCTGATCCACAAGTCTTGTGTTTGCAACCATCACACATGAAACTACAGTAGGCTAACTTTTTAGTTGGTTGTTAGAATGAAATCTCTGATCCCTTCAAATTTTGACAGTCTATGATAATGGGGATAGGATGCTGACAGAGACATGTCTTTCTAGAAGAGAAAAGATAAGAGCCTTGCAAGCCATTTAGGTATATGGAATGAACTGTAAAAGTGATGGGGCAGGGCAAGAAGTAAAGGGCCACTGTCATACCTGTTATATTTATAGGATGAGCAATAGGATTGAAACTAACTGCTTAAATGGTGTTTGATTGATTCTACTCTTCTCTAGGAAGGACAAGGAAATAATATGACAATAGAACAGTAAGCCCTAGTATCCAGCTGAAAGGCAATGTGACTGGAGCAACTAAGTGAAGTTGTCCCAAAAGATGAAATTAATGGTGATATAAACAGGATAATATAACAAGACAATATAAAAATTGTGATTTATCTAAAACACAAAGTTCATTAATTATACTATGAGCAGCTGCCAGTCTTATCAAATCTGACAATGTCTTATAGGAATGGACCTACTCTCTGTTCCCTACAGATGACTAGGTATGAAACTTGTTCTCAAGGTGGACCAAGAGTTATATGCACCAAAATTAGAATTTTAGAAAACATTAAAAAGTTGAAAGCTTTGAAACTTTGATTATTTTGTTAGATACAAGTACAAAAGTCACCACCCTACCGGATCCCATTGGAATCATATCAAACAGATGGAATTTGTACTGGTTTTTTTTTTTTTTTTTTTTTTAGGGAAGTGAAAATAACATGACTTCGTAAACATTGTTTTTGGCTCATAAAATATTGCTATTACTTCTTTGTGTGAATGCATAATGGAAATTAATGTTATATTCTTATTCATGCTTCCTAATCTATTTACATCAATGGGGCTCATCCCACTGGAAAGAAGCCTCATATACAGAAGTATTAGTGTGTTTAGGGCCCAAAATCTTACTGACACCTTTGAGATACAAGTCTCTGTGACTATTTTTTTTATTAGACTGTCTGGCAAAGGGAGGCAACCCCTGCCTGAAGGCACCCTTAAGGACTTTGGGTTTATCATTCCTGTAAATTAGGTGCCATTGTGTGATGTGGAAATGGACACCTGACTCAGACTCCCTGTAACTCTTAGCCTGATATTTCTATTACAAGGTGGTTCAATCAGACTCAAGATTAATAATGTGGGAAAGATTTAACAAGCCTTACATTTTACATGAAAATATCCTATTCAATAATGCAGCTATCCTGACCCCAGTATCATTTTGGTTTCATATGAAAAATTGGCAGCAATACATTTGGTGTAAAATTTATTGACTATTCTGCTACCTGAAACAAAGCTACTCATTTAATGGGGCCTTCAAATGACAGATATTTCCCTAAATGACTGTTCCTGGTTCACTGATAGGCTAATCTGAAACCAATGGTGTGTGCTGGTCTGTGGAAGCTTTTCAACCACACCTATAGCTATAAAAAACTAAAAATGGACATGGTCATATTTCTTAAAGTACAGAACTCAAACTCTTAGACTTCTGTCCTATACTCTTCTTTATGAGCTTTTTTGTATTATTGCTCTGAACAATGAAGTAGATCATTAGTTGCTATGGTTTGGATATCATGTGTCCCTCAAAAGCTCCTGTGTTAATGCAGGAGGTTAAGTGATTAAATTATAAGAGCTGTAACCTAATTAGCCCATCCAAGTTTGAATGGATTGACTGGGTAAATATAGGCAGGTGGGGCCTGGGTAGAGGAAATGAGTTGCTGGGGGCATGCCATAGAAGGGTTAATCTTCCCTGAGGCCCTTCCTATTTCTCTTTCTTCTTCTGGACACCATGTCTTGAGTTGCTTCCCTACCCCACACCCTTTTGCCATAATGTTCTGCTTCATTTTGGGCTCAGAGCAGTGGAGTCAGCAGACCATGCACTGAACCTGTAAAACTGTGAGTCAAAAATAACCTTTTTTTCCTCTAAGTAATAATTTTGATTTTTTGGTCACAGTAACATATAGCTAACTATCACAGTTGTTACTTTGAAAACTGATACTATCTAATTTAAGATTTCCCTCTTTGAGTCTGCAAGCTATGGAAACCAGCGGAAACCAGTTGTGGCTACTGAACATGTAGAAGCCACATGAGGGTCTTTTCTCTGATGATACTGATTGAAACAAAGCTGCTGTTCAGTCTGTGCTGATCAGATTGCCATCAATACTATCTGGATCTGTCACTGTGCCACTTCCCCTATAATAAACTGAGCACAAAGTAAAAGCCTCTAACTTCCTGATGCAGCGGAAAGTAACTGCGGAACGTGTAATCTATGACAAAAGGACTATCTGATTATCTCATGGTAGGAGAATCCACATAGCATAGGACCCATATCCATGACAGAATGACTATATTTGACCTTTCAACGCTTTGAAAGTTTAAGGATGTTTCCTCAGTGAAGTTTATGCTTTTGGATTACAGAATTTTTTATTCCAATCTGGTAAAGTGATTCAGATCACACATATATCTTTTATCACAGAAGTATTTCAACAGTACGTTAGCAGTCATGATATTTGATGAACATTTTATACTTCATCCATGAGAATCTGTTATTGTTTATGTTCTTAAAATTATCTCAAAAAGATGTCTCACACTATTTTTCTTATCTTCTGATCTACACACCTTAGAAAGGTAATTTCATCAGTAAATTTCTCTTTATCCATAAAAGAATCATTTTCTCTCAGTAGCTTTCTGAATAATAATGAGTACAAAGGGAGTGGGAGTGGATATAATGTTCTTTTTTGAAAATTTAGATTCTTCCCTGACCATGGCCCTTCTCTGTGCTCTGAGCATTATGTATCATTCTTTCCCCCACCAGTAATGCTAATTTGACCTGGTTGATATTCTCTGAAGGTGATATCCTGTCATAAAGGAACACTGGAGAATTTAAACCTAATTCTCATTAAATAAAAAAAAAAAATACCATTGTCCCTATTGTACCTGACTTTTTGCTATGAGAGATCTAGGGGTAAATAAAAGATTATTTGAAAAAAAAAATTGAAATTTGACTATTGGAAGGGAATACATCAATTTTGTAAAAGTTGAGAAGAAATACTTTATATCCTTAGAGATTCAGGAGAATGGGGGACATCAGTAAATCTTTGTCTTTCAGAAACACCCTAAAAACTTTCTTATGAATGTAAATGCCCTAGTCTGGCTCTCCTATACTACTTCAGTACTTTAAACTCAACTGACTACTAGGTTTTCTTCCCATGCTAGTTAGATAGATCAATGAAGCGTTATTTTCCCCTTAACTTTACTGAGAAGTCCATCAGAAACAACAGGAGATGGCTCTAACTCCTGAACCTCCCATGCATAATCTTCAAGTGTTTTTTCATTCTCACCTCCCATCTCAGTTGTTCCATGGGCTTGATGAATGCTATTTTGTTAATGATGAATGAACAACACAGGTCTAGCTGACTGCCTTCAATCAATCTTTCTGAAAACAATAAATATATTTAATTATTCAACTGAAAGAGAATGTTGATTTACCATATGATTTGAGGCCATACTTTGGACATAAATCTCCACCCTTTGACTGTTGGTAAATGCTGCTGGTTGGGCCCCAACTGTTAAAAAGCACTTTCTTTAAAGATGGGGTTATGGCTCAGTGGTAGAGTGCTTGCCTAGTATGTTTGAGACACTGGGTTAGATTCTCAGCACCATATAAAAATAAATAAATAAAATAAAGGTCCATTAACAGCTAAAAAAATTTAAAAGCACTTTTTTTTTTTTAAATAAACATCATGTGTACCCAAGAACTAGACTTCTTGTGTGGAAGGCAGGCATTAACTTATCCTTTGATTAAAACATGGCAATTTATACTTCGTTTGGGGATTAATATATGAGGCCTTCAAATATTTAATAGAACCATGCCTTTACACTGGAAAACATTCTGATAAGTCTCAATATCCAACTTATGGTTGCTATAGAAGATAGCCATTATGTAAAAATTGAACGTAATACTGATGTGATACTGCAAGTTGTATTTGGGGTAAAAATGGGAGTTCATAACCCAATCGAGTCAAATGTATGAAAGATGATATATCATGAGCTCTGTAATGTTTTGAACAATCAATAAAAAATAATAAAAAAAGATAGATTTCTTATTTAAACCAAAATAGATTCTGTACAATCACTAATGCATCCTTTTGTACTTGAATTAATATTGTGGTCCAAGTGGAAAAGTCAATTAGAAAATAACACCAATAATAAGAATAAAAAAAAACCCCTGCAGATTAAGGATATAACAATGCTAAGACAGTAGTTTCAAATGTTCTCAATACAAAATTAACAACTTTGTGAGATAATTATATATGTCAAATAGCTAGATTTAGGCATTCAACAGTGTATATTCTTATGGTTTGTGTGCAGGTTTTTTCCTTAATTGTTCATGTATTGGAAGCTTGATCCACAGTGTAGTGATACTGAAAAATTGTTGGAACTTTAAGAGGTCAATACTAATAGGAGGTCATTACTAGCTCCTCTCCATGTGACCTCTTCTTCTTCCATATGATCTGATTATGATGCTATTCACCAGCATAAGATGCAGTCAGGTGGCCCTCACCAGAGCTAGCACTATGTACTTTGGAAGTTTACCCTCAGGAATTGTGAGCTAAATAACATATTCCCTTTACAAATCCCCCACCCTTAGGAATATTGTTATAGTAATAAAATATAGATTAATATAGAACATTTGTAGTGAGAAATTGGATCATTACTATAACTACCTAAAAATGTGGAAACAGCTTTGGAAATGGCTGACAACAACTTAAGATAGAAAAATGCTAACAGAGTAGATTTAAAATATTCACTACAAAAAATGATAACTTTGTGCGTTAATGTATATGTCAATTAGCTAGCTATTCCATAATGTATGTTCTATGGTTTGGATGAGGCCAGAAGAATTTTGAGTTATAGGCTAATTAAAAAAAAAAAAAGCATAGAGTGTTTTAAGTGGAGAATTACAGGTACTGATGATGAGGGCTCAGATGATAATAAGACTAGAAAACCAGTATCAAATGGTAATGATGATCCTATTGAAAATTGGAATAAAGACAACCCTATTACTGGTACAAATAACTTGATTGATTTATGTCTATGCCCTGGAACTTCATCGAAGGCCACATTTAGGAATGAAAGACTACTTTGTTTGTGGAAAAAAAATTCTTAGCAACAAAGAATTCAGGCTGCTGGATGGATTTTTTTTTTTTTTTTTTTTTTTTGCGGGGGGTTGCATTTAGTCAAAATTACAACAAGACTCAGGACCAAAAAAAGAAGTGGAGCAGAAAGGTTTGGAAAATCTGTAGCCTGGAACAAATGTGTGTTGGGGAGAAAAGGGTAACAACCACTATAGAAAGATATAGCTCTGAAACCACTTGCTAAAAGGATCAGCACAGATGTTAATACTCAGGACAGTTAGAAAAATTCCTCAAGGACATCCCAGAAACTTTCCAGGCTTCTTCTTCCATCACAATCCCAGAGGCTTTCTGTGGCAGAATTGTTTCATGGACCATGTTTTGGGCACTCTCCAGGGGCTTAATGACCAGGGCCACCTCAGGATTCTTGTTTTCTGGTGAAATGCTTTGACAGGTGCTATAGCCATGTTTCAAGCAGGCTCAAGTGCAGCTGGTACTGACAGTAGATCTCCCTGTCCACATTGTCCTCATTTTGCAGAATGTGAGTTATATGTCATGGAAGCTTCCATCAAGATTTCAAAGAAGAGCCTAGGAAGCTAGGCAGAATTTTACCATAGGATCACAGTCCTTGCAGAGATTGTCCATTGGGGAATGCCTAGAGGACCTATAGTAATTGAGCTATAGAAGGGACTGCAGAAAGGTAGAGCAATCTGCAACATGACTTGGCAATTCACAGCATGCCACAAGTCTTTCCCAAGTACCAGTTTCAGAGCAACCATGTGGCCCATGACCAGAAAAGCCTTAGAGATAGGGCTGCCAGAGGCCTTGGGGGCTGTATGCTCAGTATGCCATATTTGGAACCTTAAGATTTAAGGTCTTGCTTTTGGCAGATTACTACTTTTCTCTTTCCTATTTATCCCTTTTGTGACAGGAATGTTTACTGTATCCTTGCCCTGGCACTATATCTCAGAAATGTAGAAATTTTTGTTTCATTTTTCAGGGGTTCACAGCTGAAAGACTTTCCCTGTATCTCAGATGAGATATTGAACTTGAACTTTTGAGTAATGTCAGTACAAGTTAACACTTCAGGACTGTTGGAGATGGAATGAAAGCACTTTGCAATGTGAGTAGAACATGAACCTTGAAATCCAGGGTAAGAAGTCCATAGCTGGATATGGTTGTTTCCCAAAGGCTGATGTATTGGAAGCTTTGTCCCCAGAGTGGAAATGCTACAAGGTAGTGGGATCTAAGAATTGAGGCCTAGGTAAAGGCCTTTCCCTGCACCCTGTCTTCCTATCTCACTATGTGATATCTTTCTCTCACATATGGTCTGGCCATGATCTCATCTACCACAGTTAAGAGAGTCCTCACCAGAACCAGTATAATGTGATTTGAACTTCAAGACTCCAAAACTGTGAGTTAAACAGACTTCATTTCATTATATAGTACCCAAAGTCAGGGAATTCGTTATAGTAACAGTAAATGTATTAATACATGTGTGTGTTGTCTATAAAAATATAATTTTATTTGTCAGTTTAAATATTTTTTTTAGTTTTAGTTGGACACAATACCTTTATTTTATTTATTCATTTTTTTATGTGGTGCTGAGGATCAAACCCAGTGCCTCGCAAATGCTAGGCAAGTGCTCTACCACTGAGCTACAACCCCAGCCCTTATTAGTCAGTTTAAATAAAGGAAAAGTTTAAGTATAAATTCACCTGCTTTTCTAGTATGGAAAGAATGTGATTCCATGAACCCCTAAATTCATACATTGAAACTCAACCTCTAATGGCATGATATTTGTAGATAGGCAGTTTGTAGAGATAATTAAGGTTAAATGAGGTCACAAATGTGTGGTACTGATGTTTCTTGAAAGATACTAGAGATATCTCTCATTCCATGTGCAATACTGAGGAAAGACCACATGAGGACCCAGCAAGAAAAAGGCCATCTGAAAGCCAGAGAAAGATCCTTCAACAGAGAACAAATCTTCTGAGATCTTGATCTTGAACTTCTAGCCTATAAAACTGAAAAAAAATCTCTGAGGCTTTATATCACCTAGGCTTCGGTGTTTTTTATAGCAGCCCAAGCAGATTGGAAAGTTTCTAATGTAAACCATAATGTTTTATAATACTCATTCATCTGGTTAAATTCAGGAATTTAGAGATTGGGAGACTAAGGAGGATAGTTGAATTTGATACTGTAAAGAGGGTTTCATCATAATGTTTGGAGTCCTTTGACAGTAAACGTAATTCAATGGTATATGAAACAAAGAGAATATATATATATATATATATATATATATATTCCTTATCACATTAGTTAGATTACCTGATGTAGTGGCATACTAATGGTAAAATTTGAGATACCAAAATAGTATGGAAATAAGGGATAGATATTTTTCAGACACAAGATATCATAGATATCTGATTTCTACAAAAATTGAGAACAGGTGCCCTAACCAGCCATTTGTTTGGGATTACTTTTTCAAGTATGTGTATAAATAAAACAGCCTTGGAAGATAGAAGTTTCTTCCTCCAGGGCAAAGAGGGCAAGTTTATTCCCTATCTAGTATACTATAGGCAATATCTCCCTCTAAGGCAAAATTCAAGCAGGTTTTTTATGAGCCATAAAATAAGATGCAGATTCCCTAAATTCAAGGTTTCTCAGCTGTGGCACAAGTCTACTGTGTGCAACATCTACATAGACCTCTCCACTTTGCCTACATGGTCAAGAGGAACCTCGGTGAACACGAAGTTTATGGTGTTTGTTGTGCTATAAATAATAAAATTCTTTATTTCTAACCAGAAGTCCCATGTTTTCCACCAACTCCAATGAAACAGTACAACATTAATTCATTAATTTTTAAGAAAAGTCTCAGTCTCTTTACAATTTTTGACAATAATTTTGTCTCATCCTTTTCAATGGCTACATGCTTTCACATATACAACTTATTTAATCAGGCACTTGCTTTTGGAAAACTAGGGTGTTTCAAATATTTTCTCTTACAAAAATGATGTAACAAGTATCCATATCTACATATCTTTGTGCATGTATAAATATTTCTGCAAGACAGGGAAGTTCTTTGTAATAAAAATGCCTTTATAACATATAGTCGTAAAAATCATTTACTAATGAGAATGCCCCTTGCCAATAGTTGAAAAATAGTATTATATTTTAGTTTTTGTTTTCTGATTACTGGTGATACTGATTACCTTGTGACATTTATTGACTATATTTTTTCTGTAAATTTTTATTTCATGCACACGATGTATTTTTTTCAGGCAGTTTACTTTTATTGGTTTTTAAAACATATTATATACAGAATGATTGTAGCTCCATTTATTATATTTTAGGAAAATATAGTTTCCATTTATATTTTACTTCTCTGAACTATTTTAGTGGCATTTAAACCACACAGGAATTTTTAATTTTATAATAAAATTAGTCAACTTTTTCCTTTCTGACTTTCCTTTCCTTCTCACTTACGAATGCTCTTGCTATTATAAGTTTATTCTCCCATATACTATCTTAATTTCTTCTAATCATTCTCAAATTATCTTTGATTCTCAAATTATCTTAATTTTTTAAAAATATGTATTTTTTAGTTGTAGTTGGACACAATACCTTTATTTCACTTATTTATTTTTATGTAGTGCTGAGGATCAAACTCAGGGCCTCTCACATGCTAGGTGAGTGCTCTACTGCTGAGCCACAAACGCAGCCCCAAATTATCTTGCTGTTAAAACACATTATTTTTTGCAGCAGCTTGCAGCCACATTACTTTTGTGTATATATTCCATGTGAATATTCAACTGTAATTATTATCCACTAAAAATTAAATCATTTTTATTCTGTTATGTTCTATCTACTACCTATCCAATTTCAGTAAATAATCCATGTTTATTCAAAAGAAAATGTATAATATTCTTTATGAATTTATATAACACACTTTGATCAGTCTCATGGAAATAATATTTTATCTCTCATGGAGAAATTCAAAAATTGATCTGCTATTTTCTTTTCATTATTTTTTTTCAAATGAACATATCATAACCTATTGAGGTGATGATTCTTGCCAAAGGTCATAAAAAGAATTGTGCATGAGGCTAAAACTCATGGTCCCAGTTACTCGCATGTATATGTGTGTGTTTCCTCATTGAACTACATTATTTTAGGCTAAAAAGGGAAAATGTTTACAGAGAAATATGTAGGAAAGTTACAGAGGAAAGATTTTAATCAAAGTTATGTATTTAATCTTCCACTTCCGTTCCCCAGCTGGAATCTGAATTCTTCCTCATTCTACTGTTTTAGATGAGAACAGCTGCTTGTGATGACATAGGCAGACTTCTCTAGCCTTCTGCTTCAGGCAGCAGTTTAAGCCTTTCTCTTTGAAATTAACTGGAACCATTTTAAGCATTTTCTGTTTCCTCTAGGCACATGAAATACCAGGATAAGGCTTAAAGCATCTGTCCTTCTCAAAATTATATGAAGTTTTTACAATGCTTCTTGATTATTTGAGGGTCAGAAAATTAAGAAGGTAAGAAAAGAAGTTCTTAGCTAGATTAGGTCAAGAAAAAAAAAAGATGGAAAATGTTTAGTGTTTAGAGCATAGAAGAAGGCGGCACTTGGAGAGAGGAAGGTGTATTTTACATAAAGGATGTTTCCATGCAGAGATGGTTCTATGCAAATACAATTTACCTAAAATTTAGAAACCATGAAGAAAGTAATAGACAGCATTCCTTTGCTGTGCTGGTGAAATAATCCAGTATGCTCTGGATTTTCCTACAGCATTAATTCCTCTATGGACATTTTCTGCCCACTCAGCCCAAAAGACTCCATTCTAACACAGTCTTCCCTTCTGCTTCCTAATCAGCCTGCTCTGCTTCCCACTAGGTTCCACTCAGAAGATCCTATTATTACTCTCTTTTGGTGATGTTCCTGTAATGCTTGCAAAGGCAGAATCTTCCTTGTTAATGGGCTTCCCAGGTGACACAGATTCAAAATATAGTTTGTGAACTACAGACATATTGTATTCTCTGTCTCTATATAATAAGGAATTAAAGGAGCCAACACCCAGGGACAGAAGTTCCCCAAATGGGGAAAGAAATTCTTTGGGAAAGTAAGTTGTGACACCTTTCATCATCTCACCAATCCAATCTTGTAAAAATTATTTCATGCTTATGATCACAGTATGGTGTTATGCATAAGAAGTATACTTTATAAGTTGAAATTCATATTCTCTTACACTATAGAGTGTATAAAAATAACTATGTTCTAATATGTACATGAAAGAATTTTAATGCCATGATTTCCTAGTAGCTACATTAAATGACAAATCTCATGATTCAATTGTTTTCAGAAAAGGTGGATTAAAGTGTGTGCAAAAGTTATATTTGGTAGGAATTTCTCAATTTTTTACTGACATAAAGCATAAACAGTATAATAAGGACTAACTTAGGACTACTACTCCTTCTGAAAATCCCTTGTTGTGTCTCAGTATGAGATCAAGTCTGTTACAGAGATGGGTTACCAAAAGCTGCATAAGTATTTGTCCTTTTTACATACATACCCCTATAAAAATTTTTAGCATTTATTTAACATTAGAACATTTTTCTCCTCTGATAATATGGATAAATATGCTTCCTGAAAACATATTTCACCAACATGAATTTTGGCAGCCATCCATTAATATACAGAGTTTATAATTGAGACTAAAAATGGAGTAAGAAATACATAGAAAAGCATTCTTTCTGGAACATTCATCTAAGCAAATAACATAATGTGACTAGTTTGACTCCAAATATCTACTTTAGTTTTCCCTCCTCCTTTCTGCTTATCACCTTCCTATACTCCAATGATCTTCCTTTTACCTTAATGGTATACCTTTCCCCATCCTCCCTAATTCCAAATATGAAAGGAAGAAGGAATATATGGTAATATATTCCTTACAAACATAATGATACTTTTCTTTCTGACTGTGGCTTATTTTACTCAGTATGATACTTTCCAGATCCATCCATTTTCTTTCAAAAGGTATGATTTAATTATTTGTTATGACTTAATGAAATTCCCTATGTTTACAAATGCTATATTTTCTTTATCAATCTATCTGTTGATGGGCAACTAGGCTGGTTCTATAACTTAGCTATTTTGAATTGTGCTGTGATAAAATAGGTATCATGTATCTCTAAATTACGATGATTTTAATTATTTTGGATAAATAACAAGGAGTGGTACAAAGGTGCCAAAACATGTTGAAGAAAAGACAGTCTTCATGAAAAATGGTCCTAGGAAAATTGGAAAACCATATGTTAAAGAATGAAACTAGGCTCTATCTTTTAACTGCTACAAAAATCAACTCAAAATGGAACAAAGATCAGAAATTTTGCAAACACTAGGAAAAAAAAAATAAAACATAGGGGAATCACAGTTTCATGTGGGCAAAGGGAAAAAAAATTCCTAGTTAATATACCAATAGTTCAGGAAATAATACCAAGAATCAATTATTGGGATAACATTAAAATAAAATCATCTGTACAGCAAAGGAAACAATTAACAGAGAGAAGAGATAGCATACATAGTGGGAGAAAGTCTTTGTCTGGTACTATCCTGACAGAGGATTAATATACAGAAATTATGAAGAACTCACAAAATCAATACCCCCAAACGCAAATAACCCACGCTATAAATGGGCAAATTAACTGAACAGATAATTTTCTTTTTTTTTTTCCCACATTTTTATTGGTGCATTATAGTTGTACATACTGATGGATTTGTTGTTACATATTTGTACATGCATACAGTATAACATTATAATTTGGCCAATATCACTCTCTAGCATTTCTCCCCTCCCACTGTGCTTCCTACCCCTGGGTCTCTTTCCTCTACTGATCTCCCTTTAATTTTTAGGAGATCCACCCCCACCTTTTTTTTTTTTCCTATCTACCTTCCACATACGAGGGGAGACATATAATCCTTCTGAGTTTGACTTATTTTGTTTAACATGATGGTCTCTAGTTCCATTCATTTTTCTGAAAAGGCAAAAATTTCATTTTTTATGGCTTAATAAAACTCCATTTTTATATATACCACATTTTCTTTATCTATTCATCCATTGATAGTCATCCATTAATAGGCTGGTTCCATAATTTGGCTATTGTGAATTGTCTGCTATAAACATGGGTATGTATATATCACCATTGTAAGATGACTAATTCTTCAGTGTAAATACTGAGAAGTGGTATAGCTGGGTCAAATGTTGGTTCCATGCCTAGTATTTTGAGGAATCTCCATTTTGATTTCCATAGTGGTTGTATTGACATATACTCCCACCAACAGTGTAAAAGTGTTGCTTTTTCTATATATCCTCTCCAACATTGTTTGTATCCTTGGTGAGTAGTATTCTATTTTCTGAAATGAAATCTGAGTGTAGTTTCATTTGCAGTTCCCTAATTACTAATGATGTTAAGCATTTTTTCGCCATTTGTATCTCTTCTTGGGGGGGAGGAGGAAGCATCTATTATTTGGGTTATTAGATTTTTCATGTAGTTTTTAAATTTTGTTGGTTCTTTTTATTTTAGATGACAGTACAATTCACTTTAACTTAATTATATAAGCACGGAATATATCTTAGTGTATAAAGTTTCTTGAGCACTTTATATACTGGAGATATCAATCCTCTGTCAGAAAAGTA
Organism: Callospermophilus lateralis; assembly: GCF_048772815.1. Classification (NCBI taxonomy): domain Eukaryota; kingdom Metazoa; phylum Chordata; class Mammalia; order Rodentia; family Sciuridae; genus Callospermophilus; species Callospermophilus lateralis. Next base: position 70,524,101 of record NC_135325.1, read on the forward strand.
GCTCTCAAATATTTTCTCCCATTCTGTGGGTACTCTCTTCACATTCCTAATTGTTTACTTTGCTGTGCAAAACTTTGCAATTTTATGTTGTCCCATCTATTAACTCTTAACATTAATTCCTGAGCTTTAGGGTTCTTATTGATAAAGTCATTGTGTATCCTAAAAGCTGGTGTGTTGCCCTATATTTTCTTAGAGGAGTAACTAAACAAACAAACAAAAAATTCCAAAAGAAGAAACATGAATGGCCAACAATAGGAAAAAATATTCAATACCTTTGGTCATCAGGGAAATACAAATCAAACTACACTGAGATTGTATTTCACTCAATTAAGATTGGATATCATCAAGAATCCAAGTTACAATAAATGGTATAGGGAATGCAGGAGAAAATGAACTCTTATGCAAATATCTTTGTGGCAATGTAAATTAGTGCTGCTACTATAATCAGATCAGTATGGAGGTTCCTCAAAAAACTAAAATTTGATACTTGCCTTTTAATGATGAATAAAAATTGGATTGCTTTTGTCATAGATCAGATATATAAGACAGTGTAAAACTGATTTATTTGCTACTTTAAAAATGTAGCAAGATAGGGAATGATTCTGTTATAACATCACTTGTGGCTCACCCAAGTTATTCCTCATTAGAAAAATTCTATATTTGGAAATAACTAAGAAAGTTGTTTCTGTCCTAACCCTGCCAAAGCGCTCCTTTCTCCTTTGTCCATTTTGTGTGATCTATTGTCCATATTTTGCTCTGAATACTGCTTCATATCTTATACCTGCAATCCATGTTTGCCGCAGTCTGGCTGGGCACAATTCAGGAGCCACTTGTCAAAAGAAACGAACTTTATTTTTAGAACCACACACGATAAACAAAACAGCTCCTCAGGAAAAAACCCTCAGAGCCCAACTGCCACCACCGGCTTCCCACAAGCCACACACCCCAACAACCTCTTCCTCCCCCAATCCTCCTGCTCTTGAGGCCGATTGGCTGGGTCGCATGGGCGGAGCCAAAAAAGTCCCCCAATGAGCAGCTCCGTGGTCTGAAAGGGCAGGGAAACAGCCCAATGAGCATCACCGCAGAGGAGCCAATCAGCTAGATGTTGCTGGGGCCGCTGTGAGCCAATCATCAGCTGGCAGTCTGAAAATTTGCTGGGGCCCCTTCAGCTCATCAGCTGGCAGTCTGAAAGTTTGCTGGGGCCCCTTCGGCTGTGGCTCTCAACACATGTTAGACAATCAACCTTTCTATAATTATGTAAAGATGCAAAGGCATTATTGTCTTTGCAGAATTCTAGTCAATTATAGAGTTGTACAAATCTGTACAAATTTCAAAACTCAAATTAATTTTCTTAAGACACCATCTTTAAAACTTCCTGTTCTTGATGTTTGCTAGTAATACACAAAAAATGTTATTATTAAAGGTTATGATAGGCCATGGATAAAGTTAAACAGAAAACATAGGCAAATTAATTATCATAGAGCCTATCAAATAGTGAGTTCTCTAAAACAATTAGCTGCTATAATTATCCCAGTACAAAATTATAACTCCACTTGTTGTGTGATTTAGGGCAACATTCTTAATCTCTTTGAGCACAGAACTTCCATACTGATATCTATTGATTATGGTATATCAATGGGGTGTGTTGGTATACAGCTTGAATCAAATTACTTATATGATATAGTACAGTATTTGAAAATTGTTGATATACCTCGTATTTGATCCATTCCTTGTGTTGTATGATTAATCATCATTTTAGCTATTTCTTAATCATACAGTCATTTAATACCAATGTAATGTGTCATCTATACGATCATAGTGGGAATGATCTATATTCTTACTGGACTGTAAAATCAAAATCAAGTTTCTAAAATAATTTTGTTGTTAGGCAGAGGAGTTGCCAGTTTATAAGGTGAACTATAGGTAAAAGTCTTTTTGATGTAGTTAGTGATGTTTGCTTGACCTCTACCAAGGAATGTTGCCAAGATCCTAAATGTTGATTTGGTTTACTGTTGTCTCTCCCATATGCTCCAGAATTTTCTTGAAGGAGCAAGATGGAATTGCAATTTAAATTATGTTGACCTTCAGATGATTCTCATGAAAACGTCAAAGAATAGTGGAGGGTAGACTGGTGCAGGCTACTCACTGCCTGGTATTATATGGGCAATAACTTTGTGCATTTCCCTTTAATAATTATTACATATTTTAGTGTCCACTTTGTACTAAATGTTGCACTACATAAGACTAGGAAATAAAAATATTTAACCTCAAATAACTTATAGTTGACTGATGACTGGCTCTGAAGCATTGACACCACTGTGAACAGTATAAAGCAACATATAATTGAGCATTATATTTGGTATTACAGAATATAAGTAAAGGTTCTATAACCAAAAGCTTGGTCCTTGTTCCCAATGCCAATTAATGCCAATTTAATAATGAGAACACGGTTTTGAGGAAAAGAAAAAGAAGATTTATTGCTTTGTTAGCAAAGGAGAAACACAGGGGACTCCTGTTCTAAAGGCCATGACTCTCTCCATCAGGAGGGACATTTAAAGGAAATCTTCAAGGGTTACATTCCAGGTGTGTGCTGGTAGGGGTCCCAGGAGCTCTGATGGCAAGTTGGGATTCACTTGTTAATTTGGGTGATATTCATTTCCCAGATTCTCAGCAGGCATCTTCTTCCTTTAGTTGGTGTTTTTAAGGGCAATTAATTAGGGGAAGAAAAGATTACACTGTCTTGGTAGGGAGGGGGAGAGGGGAGAAGAGAATGAGGGCTCTATTTAGAAGGTGAAGGGACCACTGTTACAGTTTTGAGATGCCTAAGTGTGTGGGCCAATGGAGGGATACGTGAAGATTTAGTTATGCAGAAAGTGGGACATAAGTTAATTGATATAATTCTGATAATCAGAGGAATAACAGAAATGTTCATTCATTTGATTTATATGTTTAATAAACACCCATGTAACACTTCATAGATATCAGGTACTGATGGAAGCAACTCATTTACTCTTTATACAAACTTATCATCCCCACTTTAAAGTTAAGTAAACTAAAATATGGAGATTTTTCTAGATGATTAGCTTAATGTGCACAGATATTCCTATGTGGAAAGGACATTGTATATTTCCCATAAAATGTAAATGCAAGCCTGACTAGATGCACCAAATATATGCTAGTTAGAGAAAGATTTTATAGGAATATATTATCAAGAAAATTAAAAGTCAAGTAGAGAGAATTGAATTGCCCATTTGAAATCACTGAAAGTTTTTGAATTGGGAAATAACATGACGAAGAGCAGTATTTTAGACAGATTAGTCTAACAGTGTTGTGTGGGATGAAAAGTAGAAGACACTATGTAATGGGACAAGTTGTTATGGAAGGGAAAGGCTGGTCAGAGAAGGCAGCTAAAAGCTTCTTTAGTAACCCAGGAATGAGATAACAAGCTCCTGAATTCAAGTGTTAATGGAAACAGAAAGACTAATTTTAAGAAAAAGTAAAAGAAAAATAACAGAAATTGTTGAGTACAGAAGATGAGAAAGAAAAAAAGTCAGGTAATGGTTTTGAGTATCAGTAACTAAGAGGATGTTGTACTTCTGACAAAGATAAGGATGTCAGAAAGGCACTCTATTAATTATTCTACTAAGTGATCTGCTGGTAAGATGGAACCATTTTTTTTTTTCCATGTGTCTGCCTCTCACATTCTGTCTCTGAGCTAGCTTTTTGGAGCTGCAGTGGTCCCAGCTTTATTGCACTGGCATTGGGGACTTGAACCCAGACATACAAAGAACATCCTACACCTTGGATATGGGAATTCTCAACATGGCAAACGTGTTTTCAATAATATATTGTGTGATTATATAATGTGCCATAAAGCTGGGATGCTTTGAATACATTCATAAAGGGCAGTACTAGACTCAAATTAGCAAATAAAGCTATGCATTCTGCCAAATAGATTGAACTTCCACAACTTTCTGCCACATTAAACTTTTTTCTTCAGTCTGCTAATTGGCTCATGCTCCCCCCATCATTAATTTTCCCTGATAGGTGGCAAAGGCTGCTTTGCTATTTGTTCCCAAAAGGAAAAAAAAAAAAAAAAAAGGCTTTGACAGATAGCATTACTCTTATAGTTTCATTTCTAGCCATATGATGAGTGAGGTCAGTTCATTTATAAAATAGGCTGTTAAAATGTGTTTCATACTAATATAGCATAGAGAATGAATGTCTCTGGGCAAAGGCTTTTTGAAAAGTGCCTCTCTGTTCTATACACTGCTTAGTAAGAGAAATTCTTTTGGGGCCAACTTGTCCTCTACTATTCTTTTCTACTGCTAAACTTCTTTTCCACATCATCTATAATATTTGATGAACTCTATATCTATCCCATGGAATTACCATTTGCATTCTATATAAAATATATGATTTTTCTGCCAATTGCTGATTGAAAAATAACATTACGTAAATTAATTATAAGTATATGAATAAATAAATATTACAAGGATGAATATATTGTCTTATATATCCAAGTTACTCACGTAAATATAATGGAAAGCACTACTATTGTGAGGCCTCTGCTAGTACTGGCTTGGAATTGGGGAATATTTACTCAAGATTGATGGTAGTTATTTCAATGATTTTTTTCAAAAGTTGCTTATAGAGACACAAGTAAGATGAAAGGCCTATATTTAAAAGTGTTCCTATTACTAACACAGGTGTACTTTAAATCAAAATAGCTTCTTTCTATTTTGCTTTCCTTTTAGGTTGAATAATGAAATGAGAATGGTTATTTCACTTTGATGTTTTTCTTTTTGATTTTAGGATCCACTTAGGATGATGCCATTAAGTTTTGGCTCCTCCATGGTGACCCATAGTGACTTGTCAAGGTTTAATGATAAAATATTATGAAATTTTTTTATTCACTTATATAACCAATTCTGTCTTGCCTGCAGTTCAGTGTTCCCATTTAAGCTAATGGATGTAGGTATTAATGGCAAAGAAAGAGTGAAGCACAGAAGAATTGGTAAGTCCCTCCTTTGACAATACAATTTAATTCAATAAGTTGATGTTCTATATGTTGGTGAAACTGAGAAAAGTCCTTTGCCACTACTGAGAAAAGTGAGAGGAAAATGTTGTCCTAAGGGATTTCAGCATTCCAAATATTCTGTTCTGGGTGCTCTGTAGTTGAGTCAGTTTTTTAGGACCTATTTTCATTCTGCCTCTCTGTAAAACACAATTTATAACACTGATCTATCTGATCTCCTTAAAATTTTCTTTTATAAAGGGGAAAAATGAAGTATTTAGGAAGGATAAAGTGGGGGAAATGTGACATTTAGATCCCCAATCAGTAAAAGTTTGAAAATTAAGCTTATTGCCAACAAATGCATTCTGGAATGCATTTCTCCTCAAGTGACATTTATCAAGTGCCCATATGTACATGGCGCCATGCTAAGTACTATAAGATACAAATTAAATAGATGTGGTTTCTGCTATCTGCCAGTTTACATCTTCCTTCCATTCAAATGTTCTAGCAGAGTGCTTAAAAGGGCAAAATCAGATCATGAAGATTATATCTCTCTCCCTCAAGAATAGGTTATTGAGGTTGCTCTTGATGTGCTTGGCTGGATGAGAGATGCAGGAGAAGTGGCCAGGGCACTCTTTGTGCCTTTCCTCTGCTCATTATTTGCAAAAAGGATCTAAGCATCTGATATGTTAACTAGAAATTCCAAATATTTTTCTGGTTAGTATCACTGGTGCTAAGAGAAGAGAACATCTATCTGTTTGGAGGTTGAGAGCTGATTGCTTGAAAAAGCAACTTCCCCTCTGTGCATATTACCCCAGAGTCTTTAAAGAAAAAAAAATTTCACCTCTATTACAATCTCAGTGATAAATCCACATGCTCTTTGCTAATCACTACTGCAGACTTATGAGTCTTCTATACAGATTATTATTAAATTACTTTAAGTGGCCATGAAATAGACATAGTATGATGCGAAGAGCTCAGACAGAAAATTAGAAGAACTGGATTTTAGTTCTGGCTCAGACACTAAACAGAAAGTTAACTAGGCCTAGTCATTTACATTTGGACTTTAGTATCTTTCTGAAAATAAAAAAATTCAGAGTAAATGTTTTTCAATTATAATATTGTGTGGAAATACATGTATGCTGACCACTACATGAAACTTGTTAAGTGATTTAAGACTAAGCAACAGGAGGGGGCATCTCATTTTCTGGTTTATCCTATGTATCAATGTTTTCATAATCTATTCTGCAATATAGAAGGTGACCAGTTTTGAAGTTAAACACTGTAAAAAACAGCAAGTGATCAGATTAAGATCAAGAAAGTTAGCTTAGAAGCCCAATAGGAAAAAAAAAATCATTTGTTTAAGCAAAACCATTGTAAATAAAAGAGGCTAGATAGCAACTACTTTTACATTATGGACAAGTAAAATTATTTGAAATGCAAAAACTTGGAGTTTAGGGTATTGTCCAAAATCATTTGAAGTATAGTTTGCTTTGCTTTCAGTAGGAGGAGCATGGACATTAGATCCTATTTTCTCCTTCCTTTTGGATGACATAATAAGTGGCAAATGGGAAGAGTACAGCTATTTCCATTAATTCTTTTTTTAAAAATGTTTATTTTTTAGTTGTAGTTGGACACAATACCTTTATTTCACTTATGTATTTTTATGTGGTGCTGTGGATCGAACCCAGGATCTCGCACGTGCAAAGCCAGAGCTCTACTACTGAGCCACAACCCCAGCCCCTCCATTAATTCTTAAAGGAAAACAACAGGCTTAAGATAAGGGAATATGGAAACGTCCTTAAAACAGCATACTTTGCCTGTCTTTTTCTTTAACAGAAAAATATTTATGATTCTCACATGCGAGGAAAAAATACAATTCAGGTACTAAATATTTGTTAACATCTATTTTTCTTTTACTTTAGAAACGTCAACTTTTACAGAATATGTCTCAGAAATTATGTTTCTGTTCATTTTTTCATACATTGATTAAAAAATATAATCAAAGAGTATCAGAGCTCAGACTACCTTAGTGATCACAGAAATTTACCTGTTTATTTTCCATAAGAGCAAGTCATGTCTACACAAGTGACTTACCTAATTTATTACAATTTTTATTTGCAAAGTCATGCTTAGAATATAACATGAATTCTGAAAACTAGTAGATGGAGATAGGATGAAAAGTAGAAAAACAAAGGAAAAGGAATAGCAAATCTGGAAAAAAAATAACATAAAATATACAATTTTTTTTTCTAAATCAGGGTTTAGCACACTACAATCCCTGACCAATACAACCTGTTTCTGTATAGCCCTCAAGTTAAGAGGACTTTTTTTGTTTTAATTAGTTACACATGACAGTACAATGATCTTGACATATCATACATTTAAATCAAATGGGGTATAATTTCTCATTATTCTGAGTGTACAGGTTGCAGTTTGAAGAGTGATATTTTAATTTTTAAAGATTAATTTGAAAAATAAATGAATATATGACAGAAACTGTATGTGTCCCATAAAACCTAGAACATTTCCTATCTGGTCTTTTACAGAAAACTTTCATCAATCCCAGATTAAAATACTTCTCTGAGACCACAGACATGGTATGTCTAAGCAAAATGAAAATGAACTTCAGAACAATCCCACAGGGCCTGTATTCATTCAGTAACAGTTTTCTCCATCCATATTCCATTCCAATTCAATTCAGTTCCCTGGAAAACAAATTGCTTCTATTGTCACTTTTGGATCATCTAGTATCACGGATATGCATAGTTTATCTAACAACACATAACCTTAACAAAATATTTTCCACACATTGTACAACCACAAGACTGGGATCTTAATTAGAATAATATATACTCTGTGTTTGTATAAATATGCCAAAATATACTCTACTGTCATATATATCTAAGAAGAACAAATACAATTTTGAATAAAAAACTGTAGCCAATTATAATACATAAAAAATAGAGGGACGGTGTAAATATTTTAGCAACCAAGTTTTATCATCTATGGCTTCATATGGCATAGACTAATTGAAGCAAACAATCAACCTTCATCATTCTGAACTTTTCTTATTTTAAGTGGAACTCAACCAAGTTTGCAGAAATGAGTTTTACTGTGAAGATATATGGTCAATTTGAATTAAAAATGATTTATTGTTTACCTGTATATTATGCATCATGATGTAGCAGTGCAAAGACCAATAGGGCAACAGGTGTAGATTTCTTTTCACATTTTTACATTTGTGAATATAGTTATTGATTATGTCAGTATATTAAAAATGAGATTTAAGAAAAGAAAATTTTAAAGCATTATATGTAGAGTAAAGTCTTTTGGCTTATTGTAATAGCTTAAAGCATTCAATTTTGAATCATGTCAATCTGAATTTGTATCTTAGTGCCTTCTCTTACTAGTTATATGTACCTTGGGGCTATTATATGATGTTCATTTTTTTCTGTATAAAATGGAGATATCACCTACCCCATAGATTTCTGGTGAATTTAAGGATGTAGTAAATGTAAAATAAGTATTCAAAAATAGTTTTGGAATTTATATATTTAGAAATAATTATAAGAATAAATTAGCATGTATGATAATGAATTGATGATAATCTTTAAATTTACTCAAGAACTGAACTGCTTCAGATAAAGAAATTAGATGAGGTTATTAAAATGTTAATAGGAAAGAAAAGCTCCAGAAAATGAATTCAAAGAAGATACAGGTTGCCTAAAGTTTATTGGCAACATAATGGAACCCACTGCTTAACATAAACAGGAAGTGTACTGAAATATCCATACATTTACTTTCTTCATTATTCACTCACTCTTTCCATATTTAATATTCAAAAGACTATACAATAATGACAGGAAGGACATAATACAAAGAGAAAGTTTGTATTCTTAAGAGTGTGGTAGTCCAATGGTTTGTAATTTTATAAAATCTTGAATAGGCTCCTGATCAAAAAAAAAAAAAAAACCAGCAAAAAAAAAGAAAAAAAAAAAAAAGAAGAATTTCTCTGTTAAGTAGGAAATGAAGGGACATGAGACCATATATCCTTAGTATCCCTCTCCTCTTCTTATTCAAGGATCCCCAAGGGCACCTACACTGACCTTACATTTTATGAAACAGTTTGAAAACCAGTGACATAGTCTGTTACGAAGATGATTTTCAATAAATCTCATTTTTAAGGTTTCTTACTTAGTCTATAGCACAGGTAGTAACTTTAAATTAATACATTATGTTAGATAAATAATTTGGTAAGTTGTTTTCCTTTCTTGTACCCATAATATCATTATCTAAGTGTTCTAGCAAGTGCCCATGAAAAATACGACAGAAGAAGAGCAAATTTAGATTGTGAAGGGAAGGGCCATCTGGTAAGTTGAAGTTTTCTTTTTGCAAGGTGTAGGATGACAAGCCTAGTGTTGCTACAATATGTTAAACCTTAATTGCTAGAAGTAAAATTCATGTGCCAGGGAGAACAGAAATTCAACAGAGGTAGGAAATCTGTTTAAAGACCATCAAAATAATTTGCTAACACATACCTTTTCTTCTGGTAATTTCATAATGAAGGGAAATTTATTTTTTCTATAATTCATGATAGAAAGGAAGGACTCTGAAGTAGCTTAAGTTGAAACAATGTATTTGACTCATTTCATAAAACAAATATCTCTCCAAATAGCATGTAAAGACAGAAAATAAATAAAATAAATAAACCTTTTTGGACTTTATCATTCCAAGAGATAAGGGGCAATGGCAATAACTCAACATCTCAACGTATTGAGAGATAAAGCTGGTAGCAAGTTGTTTTAAGGTTCATAGATGTCTTCAGACTTCTATGGTTCCAACTTTGAGCAGTGATCTCTTAGATACAATTTATATAATAGATAATAAGCACCTATCATAGGAATAATACATACATTAGACATAAATAATAAATATATACCTCTGAAGTTTCCTAGATGTAGTGTTCCTAGATATGAAAATAAATGACTGGATATTTCAGCTAACCATCAAATGGAATAGAATACAGTAAGATCTGGTGACTTTTTCCTCTATTCCAAGAATGCTTTCCCAACACAACTTAGCCACAATCTGATAAGAATATTACCTTGCCTCTAATCCTTTGTGTATACATGTTATGAAACACCATTTCTACTATCTTTCTTATTACTAATTCTTGCACACTATTCAAGTCTCAGGTTAAGTTTTACTTTCAAATATTGGCAACAATAATGACAGTAATGAGAATAATAATATTTTTGGCTGTCTTTAGCCCCCTGTTGTTACAAGTCTATTCTAGCTGTATTTCTGATATGCTTCTCTGTATAATTTCAATATCATAGCACCAACTATATATTAGCCTATTGTTGTTATTCTTTACTACAAGTTCTTTGGTGATAAAACTGTTATTTGTTTGGGTCATCACCATACCCCCAAAGAAAGAAACTGCTACTTAGTAAATAAAATGAATGGAATGAAGCAAAAAAGTGTGATAGAGTGAATAAACAAAGAAATAGTTTCTAACATCATTGACTGAAAGATTAACTTTGTGTATGATATGATTTAAATGGTGCTAGAACAAATCTCCCCAAAACAACCCAATTTTGTTGGAGTCTGAATTTCCACTATTTACAGTTAAAATTTTGTGGCTTAGAAAGACTGTTTGGCATTCCAATAGCTCTATTATGATTATGTAAATGCATATCATATTAACATCCTCTGTTTCTGCCTTAGTACAGAACATAAATGTACTGAACTATGACATGGGCAAGATAAGATCCTAAGGCACCCATTGTGAAATAGGACTTTTTTAAAAAAATTTTGTACCATGTGGACAGTGGTTACTGTATTGCACAGTGAAGTTCTAAAGGGGAAAGTACACCAAAAAGAGACAAAGAAGAAGAAATAAAATTGCAGAAAGAAAATGGGATTTAAAAAGGTACTATAGCTGTAATAGTCACTAGTCCAGCTCTCATTAAAGAAGAATTTAAGTTGGATAGTACATGACAATTATGGAGTCTGAAAGTAACCGAAGATGGAGGGTGGGGTTGTAGCTCAGTGGTAGAGCACTTGCCTAGCATTTGTGAGGTACTGGATTCTATCCCCAGCACCACATAAAACTAAATAAACAAAATAAAGGTGTTATCTTCATCTACAACATATATATATATATGTGTTCATTCCTAAGTTTAAGATAAATTTTTCATGTGTGTGCATAACTTATTTAATAACTTTACTTTTTACTATTGCTGAACAGATATCACATAAATATATATATATAAATAAAAGTGGGGCTGGGGTTGTGGCTCAGTGGCAGAACACTTGCCTAACATATGCGAGGCCCTGTGGGGGGGGTTTGATCCTCAGTACCACATACAAATAAATAAATAAATAAATAAATAAATAAATAAATAAATAAATAAATAATGTATATCAACAAATAAAAAATATTAGAAAAAAAGTAACCAAAGATTTGGTCATTAGATTAGCCATAATACATATAGCTGGCATTGACAATGGAGAAGAGTGCTATTTCAACATACTTGTCTTAAATATGTCTTCAAGATTGTCTAAATCTGAAAGTAGAATTACATTTTCTTATAGACTGTATCCTACCCTAGTGCATATAAAACTAAATTTTCTTTATGCTATTTGATTTAAGTTAATTCAAATTAGAATCCTCAATTTATTGCAGCACTTTTTTTTAAACTTATATTTCTACTTGTCTTTCTTTTTAGCATTTTTAATGTTGTTGAGTCATAGCATGATGACATTTTCCATAATGTTTAATGGCATATGATGACTTTGCAACCAGAAATACAGACCATTTAGGAGGCACTTAATGAATGGAACCATCACTGGAATCAATAAATGCACTTGTTCATTCCTAAGTTTAAGATAAATCTTTCATGTGTGCAAATAACTTATTTAATAACTTTACTTTTTACTATTGCTGAACAGATATCAGATAAATATGCAAATTTTGGTGTTCTTTGGCTTTCTGTAATCTGGCAACATTGCATGTGCTAAATGTCCATAATTTATGACTGTGTAAACACTCATAAAATATTTCATCTCTGCTGACTGCCAAATGTGTGGTTGAAAAATGTAAACTTATGAAAGTTAAAGGTGGTAATGAATAATAGAATTAACTGAAACAAAGACAATTCCTACAACGATACATTTAAGGAAGTAGTTTCAGCATTTATCTGGCTTCTTCTGAAGAGATGATCTTTTCACATAAGTATCACCATAATTTGTCTGCTCTACCTAGATACTCATTAAAGATTTGGCCACCCAGTACTGACACACCAAATGATTTAGTGACTTCAGTCAATTAACTGGGAAATGAAAATATCATTAAACCAATAGTTTGACTATAATGGCTGAGTATTTGAGTGAATCGACCAGTTTATTGTGTCAAAGATGTTGCTCTAGAAATCCAACTTAATGTCATTCCGTGTGATAAAAAGAGCAACAATCAAATGAACCATTATTTTTATTTATGATGATGCATACATATGTATTTGTTTTATTCATTAAATTTTTTTTATTGTATTAAAATATGACTTGAAATTGAGGCCACATCAATAGTTTATAAAAGTGAAGGCAGTTCTGGGCCAGGATTGTGACTCAGTGGTACAGCGCTTGCCTAGCATGCAAAAAGCACTGAGTTCAATCCCCAGCACCTCATAAAAATAAAAATAAAAATAAATAAAATAAAGGTATTGTGTCCACCTACAACTAAAAAAATATTTTTTTAAATGAATGTAGTTCTATGGAGTAAAATATCTGGCTATTTATATGATGATACAGGGTTAGGATATTTGAATAGATTCTTGTCTAACCAATCAGCATGGCCTATATTGACCATGAAAAGCCAGCTAAAAACCCAGAAATATTTGCCTTTTCTGTCATGCTAGCATGTTGGGAGGGAGAGTTGGTCAGTTTATAAATTTTGCGTTTCTATATCTTTTCAGTTCCCTCTTGTCTCTGAAGCCATGTAGATAGAATGAGATATCTTTTCTAGATCCATCTATGTTGTTATATATTATAGGAATTTCTTCATTTTTAAGGTGAATAGTATCCCAATGTGTGCATTTTCTTTGTCCATTTATATATTGGTGGGTATTGTTTGATTCCATATTCTGGATATTCTGAATACTGTGGCAATGAACAAAATATATAGATATCTTCTTGACCTACTAATTGAGCATATGCTCATATGACTTCTGGATCATATTTTAGTTCTATTTTTAATTGCTTTAAGAAGACTTTATATTGTTTTCCATAACAGCTGCTTCATTTTATATTCCTACAGAAATGGACCAATTTCTGCAGTACTTTCAACATTTTGTTTTCTTTCTTTTTCTCTTTTTTACTTTGTTTCCTTGTTTGTTTTGTTATTTAATAATGTCCATCCTAACAGGTATGAGATGATATAACTTGTGGTTTTGATTTGCATTTCCCTGATAATTAATGATTTTTAGCATCTTTTCATATACTTGTTTACCATTTGTATGCCTTCTCAGGAGAAAGAACTATTTATGTACTTGTACATTTTTAATCAGGTTATTAGTTTGAGGGCCTATTGAACTTTTGCCTGTTTTAGGCATTCTAAAAAAGAAATTTTCACCAAGACCACTGTCAAGAAGTTTTCTTATCTAATTGTATGGTTTCAATTTTACATTGAAATATTTAGTGTGTTTTGGGTCAAATTTCATTCTTTTGGATGTGCATATCCAGTTTTTTCAACACAATTAATTGAAGAGAATATTTTCTCAATTGCATATTCTTCTTTTTTTTTTTTTTTTTTTTTTGTTGTTGGTATAATATCTTTATTTATTTATTTATTTTTATGTGATGCTGAGGATCAAACCCAGTACCTCACACATGCAAGGCAAGTGCTCTACCACTGAGCTATAGTCCCAGCCCCCCATTTTCTTTTTTTAATATCTACTTTTTAGTTGCAGTTAGACATACTACCTTTATTTTATTTTTTTTATGTGGTGCTGAGGATCAAACCAGGGCCTTGCATGTGCTAGGTGAGTGCTATACTCCTGAGCCACAATATCAGCCCCTTATTTCATTTTCTAAGAAATAGCCTTTAAGCCAAGGATCCTTCATATAATGTTAATGCTTTTACACTAGTACTATGCTACCAACAGCTGAAATATCTAAAATAATTCTTTGTAACAGGAAACCAATTCAAAATTTTTTAACAAATAAATGGCCAAGTTAACATAGTTTTAAGGTGATGAGATTCAATGAATTTTTTGTCAGTACCAAAAAAAAAAAAAAAACAAAAAAAAAATGTATTTCAACAAGTCTAAAAGTAATGAGAAATTATATAAAGTACTAATGAAGAACAAATAAAATAATGGTTAGAACTTTTGTTTTCAGCAATATTCTTCTAAAATTTGCCAAGCAATAGTATGTTTTTGCTGTATTTTTATGTTTTTCTTAGTGCATTATACATATTCATAAGAGTGGGGTTCATTTTGACAGTCACAATGCACAATGCATGGAATATATGTGACTATATATTTTTGAGAACACTCCTCAACATTTTTTTCCCCTCCCATTCTCCCTTCTCCATTACCCTTCCTCTAATTTATTGTTATTTTTATTATTTTTTTTTGTTATTTTAGTTGTAGGACACAATAACTTTGTTTTATTTATTTATTTTTATGTGGTGCTGAGGATTGAACCCAGTGCTTCACACACATTAGGCAAACACTGTACCACTGAGCTACAACTCCAGCCCCTATTTACTAATTTTAACTGGTATTTTATATGTATACAAAAATGTGAAATTTACTTTGATATCTTCATATATGTACATAGCATATTTTGGCCAATTTCATTCCACAGTTCCTTCTTTTTGTTGTCCCTCCTCTCTCCTTCAATCCCCTTCCTACATTTCACTGATATTCCCTTTTATGCAATCCCTCCTTTCTTTTCCTTATTTTACTCTGGCTTCTTCATATGAGAAAAAATACAGGCATGTCAATGTTTATACAAGTTATGGAATCAGCCTAGTACCCATTAATATATGAATGGATAAACAAAGTAAAACTTTACTCAGGCATAAAGATGAATAAAATTACAGCATTTGCTGATAAATGGACAGAACTGGAGAATATTATGGTAAGTAGAATAATATAGACTTGGAAAGTCAAGGGTCCATTGTATGTTCTTAAAAATATATTATGGATTTATTTGTGGCATTTCTATTCTGTTCCATTGGTCTATTTTTATGCTGGTACCATACTGTCTTAATTATTTTATCTTTTTAATGTATTTTGAAATCAAAAAGTGTTATGACTCCAGATTTTACCTTTTTATGTTATTGTATTTTTATACCTTTATTTTATATTATTTATTTTATGATGTTCTCAGGATCAAACCCACTACCTGACATGTGCTATGTAAGCATTCTACCAATGAGCTAAAACCCCAGCCCATCCAGCTTTGATCTTGATAAAAATTGTTCTGATTATTTATTGTCCACTCAATAATTATATGGCTTTGTTCAAATTAGTTAAGTTTATTTATTTAAAAAGGGGGCTATTGGGGAAATCACAAAATGAAAACCTCAGAACTGTATGGAAGAGTAAATGGAGGATATATATAGCTTAGCATAATTTGCAGTGCATTGTAAATCTTCTATGAATTATTTCTTTCTGTCTCCCACCCCACTGATTTTCTGAGTATGATTTTCAGGCTTGTGATATTAATATTACTAGATACAACTTGATAATTTTGGATCTATATCTCAAAATTTCTATTTATGAAGGATAATAGTTTATTTTATAAACTATTTATTTTATAAATTTATTATATATAGAAAATTCATGACAGGCCAGGGTTCATTAAACCAGTAAAAAAACAAAATCTCCTTACCATTCATTGTTTAGAATTTTGTGACTTCTAAGTCCTGATTTCTGAAATTCTCTTTTTATATTAAAACTTCCTTATATTGCACTTTCTCATATTTACTAAACATACACTTCACCATCATTATGGCTAAATGTCCTTTAATTCCTTCAGATTTTTTCAGATAAAACTTCACTTCTGGTTCTATTTGATTCTATAGCTATTCTACAAGACATGGTCAAACATTTGCAAACTGTTTTCTCACATTCACACAGTTTCAGAACTGTTAGCTCCCCTGGCTTTCTGCTTATGTGCTGCACCCAATCCTAAATAGTAAAAAAATTCTCAATGTCTGGTTTCCCTACTCAATTATATAGGCTGATGGTAATTTTTGTAGAAAATCAATAAATTGCATGGATTAAGCTTATCTATATTAGTCCTTGGCTACTGCTCAGCCATTCATTCATTTACCATCTCTCAATGCCATTCATAATACCTACAACAGTTATCCTAAATCATTTGCATTCTACTTAAGCCTATGAACATAATTCTACCTTCTCTTTAACTAACATAAGTTTTTACTTTATTAAGGGGAAGACCACCTTTAATATACTTCCTTGACATCCCCTTATCTCAAATTTTCAGTAGATTATATCATTATCTCTTCCTATAGTTTTGTCTGTGAGAAAAATTTGCTCCTCTTCCTTTTCAAAGCTAATCTCTCTTTTTGCACTATCATCTCATCCATTTGACTCTTCTCTCTTGCATCTTTAGTATCTCCCTGTGCTTACTGATATACTCTAGAAAAGGCGGAAAAGGAGAGCAATGGAAATAATTAAAATAACAAAAGAAATTCATATAAACTACTCTTCCCCAAAGTTTTGTCATATATATAGCCAGTGATCATTTTAAAAACATAATTTGTAGTCACTTTTCTTATTTTTCACATCCCAGTTTTCAGCCGACTTGCAGTCAAGCAGTTTCTTTCCACTACTCTTTTGGAATTGTTTTGGAAGGTGATTGAAGTCCTCCTAACTGCTAAATTTCAGTATTTCCTTACCCTTTTTCTGCTTGTACTCTCTGCAACATTTAATATAATTCAATACACTGACCTTCTTTATTAAAATTGTCTGCTTTCCTGACTTGCATGATTCTTTAGCCTCCTGGATACTTCTACTATTTTGGCCATTTGTCTCTGTCTCTTCTGCTGGCATATTTTCTTTTCCTATATCCTATATTATATGTATTACCTAAGTTTTCTTCAATGTTCTTTTCTTTTTACAATTTTTTTAAATTTATTTTTTGTTTGTAATGGGGATTGAACCCAAGGGTGCTTAGCCACATGCCCAGTCAAGTAACACTAAATTGCTGAAAACATTGCTATGTTGTTTAGGCTGGCCTTAAACATGTGACCTTCCTGACTCAGCAGCCCCACTCACTGGGATTACAGGTGTGTACACCACCACTCTTGGTTTTTCAAATCACTTTAATAATATATACCATAATTATTTCAATCATATGTATGATTTAAAATATTATCTCTGTTCAAATGATTTATCTTAATTGAAAACTTCAGAAACAACTTCCCTCTTTTGCTCCCAGCCTCACAGTTCCAAATACCAAATAAACATTCAAATATTTTCACCTAGATAGATGTATATACCTGAAACACCAACTATCCAAAACATAGCTTATTATTATCATTAAATATTCTTTACTTATTTACATTTTCCTAAAACATGTACTCATAAATCAAGAATCATTTTCAAAGCTCTCAAAAATATTTATAAAATGGATGCCTAATTACAAATGGATCAGATATTTAAATTTAGAGATCTTTTTCTGAAGAGCATCAAAACACTTTAGGGGGTACTACCTCACATCTTAAGAATATGGGAACAAAACTGGGACATTTGCCATTATGCAAATCTAAGGTGCCTGTGTACTACACAGTGCTCTATCCCCTCAACTTTGCCTGCTCTCAAACTAAATTAATTCAGATTAATTTAGAAGTAAGTTTCCATTCCCCCCGCCCAACTATTATATTTAATAGGCACATTTCTATGGGTGGATTTTTACCTACAAGTCCAGATCACTTCAATTCTTCCTTTACATTCTGTCCACTGACCATTCTCACTCCTCACTGCCACTTGTGTAGAAATTCACTAAGGTTGACATTTGTTCTCCTGGCTGTTTTAACTTTGATGCACTAGTAATCAGTGGGCTTATTCAGTGTCTTTCCTTCTCTTTTCTGTGGTGATTCCTTGAGTGAGCTGAATTTACCTGCACTAAATTTTACATGTCATGGGTGGCCTCACATATTAGAGGGCAGAAAATGGCTGCAGCTGAAGGGAGGAGAAGGGAGGATAATGACTCTATTTTCTATAGAAAGAGATGAGATCATTTTTTTAAAGATGTCATTTCCTTTTAGATGCAGAAGGTTGTTAGACTCCCCTGTATGTCCTTCAATCATTCAAGGTCATAGATGAGTAGGAAGAAGTTGTTTTCTGGGATGATAGTGAAACCTGAGCTGTCGGGCATCATTTAGGCATAAAGATCATGAAGTACTTTGCTAACCACTAGTGTAACCAAGATGTCCATAAGGTAGATCATGATAAACATTCTATTGTGGCAGCTCAATACATCAGCTTTAGATGTAGCAGTAAAAAAATAATTTGGAAAGAGACAGCCATTATTTGACACACCCAATCTTGAGCACATCATTCCAATATATCTGTAAGTAATGATCAGATGAATCTCTGTGTCTGTGTGAGTGAATGTGCATGTATGTGTTTAAGACATAATTACTGATAGCAAAATCCTCTGGATTTTGTGATCCAGACAGTATTTCCACATTCCCAATAGAACCACTTGAGAAAAATATAAGAATGTTGAATGTACTTGTTATATTGTTTGCTTGATACCAAATATTTAGGATTGACCATTATGGTTTTTATCTCAATTGTTCTGAAAAGAAATCTTGAAATTTTATGAATTCTTGTGAATTTGGAGTTATTGGGATTTCACCTTTCCTTACAAAGTAGGTAACCACACCCAAACTAATTGCACATCTAGCTCACATCTAATTTTTACTACAGTGGATGACAATTGCAAATGTAAAGTAATTATAATGTCCTCGACTTCTGCCTTTATAACTGTGTTATATAAATAATAATCAGTAATAATCTGACACATAAAATATGCTTTAGGTAATGTTGAACATTAAAATGCATGAATTATTTCAACAGTAGGATGCGAACTTGTAGAGAAATAATAGGCAAACAGCTTTTTATGTTTGTCTTTTCCTTATCTTCATTTATATCTCGAAGCCCAAATTCACTGAAGATTTTCAATGAAATGTCTAATGGGTACACTCTAACTAGATGCAATTTAGGAATGACCAAAAAGTTGATTAGGTAATATAATTGAAGATAAAGTGCATTGTGTAAGTTCAGCCCTGGCAAAAGTAAAATAAATAAATAAATAAATAAATAAAAATAAAATAAAGTAAAAAATAACTTTCAGTATTCCCCATTCAGTGAGAAAAAATTAACTTAAATAATCAAGTTTTTAGGGGGCTGGGGATGTGGCTCAAGTGGTAGCGCGCTCACCTGGAATGCGTGCGGACCGGGTTCGATCCTCAGCACCACATACAAAGATGTTGTGCCCGCCGATAACTAAAAATAAATATTAAAATTCTCTCTCTCTCTCTCTCTCTCTCTCTCTCTCTCTCTCTCTCTCTCTCTCCCTCTCTCTCCCTCTCTCTCTCTTTTAAAAAAAATAAAATAATCAAGTTTTTAAAGGTTATCAAATTTTCTCGTACTGAAAAGATCAAGGAAGAGTTGCCATTTTTATTCAGTGGCATAAAAACAACCCTAAAGGATAATTGTGAATGCAATAAAATAAAAACAGAGCTGAAATTGCCATGTAAATAATAATAAAAAGTGGCTGCTTCTGCCAAAATACTGTCAATTGATACAGATTGTACAGCATCATAATTATCAGAACTGACATATGTAAAATGATTATAAATTAATGGTTTGTAGAACAAAGTCATATGTTATGGATTTTTACTAGGTAGATACATAATTATAGTAAACAAAAGACCCTTAAACAATATAAAATTATGAAATTAATCTGAAATGGTATACTGCACACAAAGTGTAAATTATGAGATCATTTTTCATATGATTTAGGATGAATTTTTATACCTAGACACTTGAATGAGTGGACTTTATTATCTTCAGCTATAACTACTGCCTGTGTGACAGATTTGGTCAGCCTTACTGCAAGTATTTAACAGTAAGTCAATCCCAAGAAAGGTTACAAAGTTGGAAATAAAATTTATCACAGGTTATGTGATTGGTTTCAAGCATTTAAAAATAAATTAAAAAGATTATTGCTCTTATAAATTCACACATATTAAATACAAATATTATACTAATTTGTGCAATACTTAAGGTTTTCCTTAAATTAAATTTTAATCTTTTCACATAAGTAGAAAAATAATATTGTATTCATGCCAGAACATGTTAATTCATTTTTCATGAACCCCAGACTTCTACAGATACTTCTACATTTGAAGTCATAGCCATTTAACACCAAATGGATGATATTTTCTCCTTTATAATGAATTGTTCTGTTAATAGCACATGCCTGTAATCCCAACTTCTCCAAAGACTGAGACAGAAGGATGGAAAGTTCAAGACCAGCCTGTTCAAATTAGTGAAACTTTGTCTCAAAACTAAAAATGAAAAAGGGCAGAGGGTGTAGTATAGTTCAGTGGTAGAATGCCTCTTGTTTGAATCCCCAATGTTAAATAAATAAATAAATAGTTCTGTCATGAATGTTGTATCCCTTCTGTTTCATTTTCTATACTTTGGGCAAGCTCAATATGTGGCAAGATATATGTGTCAAGGATATAAACTAGCATATGTGTAATCTGCCTTATGAAAAGTTTCTCAGGAAACAAAAAATTTTTCTTTCCTCGTTATATATTCAGAAAGTTGTTATTTCTATGCAATAGTATGTTTTTGGTTTACTAATGTTTGGCCAATGCTGAAAACATACATAAATATGAAATTTGGCAATAAAAATGAGAGTAATATAATTCATAACTCTTTTAGAAAAGACCTTGTGTTAATGTTTACACAAAGATTACATCTTTGTGTGCAACAGATTGCGTCTACATGACACCAAAACATCTGGATGTAAAGTGAAAAATGTAGTCAATCATTTAGATGTTTCTAAAAATCCAGATGCTTTGTGTTGGTTAGACAAAAGTTCCAAATGAATGACTGAAATGTTCATCCTCACAGTTAACATGAATAAATTACTCCATCTGGTACTCATAGGCAGATAGTCTGAAGATAGTCAGAAGATACAGCACAAGATCTCACAGAGGAAGGAATGGTAAGATAACACCTATGATTATTTAATTCTCAAGTTGACTTCATTCCTTTTTGTGTTATCATTAACAGAGTAACTCAGCATAAAGGTTATTATTTTCTTCTCAAAATCCTGTGATTTTTATTAAAATAAATGTGTTTATTATTGCAAAACTTTATAAATGATATAAAGGGAGAAATAACAATTAAATAGATAAGAATCATACTTTTCCATGCATTTTCCTTCATGTACCACTGTATTTAATTCTGGTATTTATCAAGTAGAGTAAGAAATATAAAAAAGGACAGGAAATTTCAGCTTCCAGAGTCCACAGTCAGTAAGCATTTATTGAAAATTTATGTAAAGTTCACCCATTCCTTCATTAAACATTGAGTCTCTATGTGCACCAGACTCTATGGATGAAATCAGGGATCCAGTTGAGTCAGATACAGGTTTTTGCTTTCAACAACTCACATTAGAGTAGATGATATAGAAATATTAACAGATAATAATAAAACTAGATGTAAATATATGCCAAAAGAGCTGTGTACAGTGTTATCAGTACATCAGTAATGGAACCACTGTGTAACTGGAGTCTGGGAAGGACATTGTTAAAGAAAGTTTGATAGAAGGACTGTGCAAAATTTTGAGAGAAAGGGAGAAATAACAGCTAAAAATTATGAAAGATATGTTTTAAAAAGAAAAAAAAGAACTATTGAAGAAAAAAGGACTTTAAAAAGTCATCATAATCATCATCATAATTATCATAGGTAACATAGTATATAAATAAATGCATAAATAAATAAGAATACATATATATATATATATATATATATATATATATATAGAGAGAGAGAGAGAGAGAGAGAGAGAGAGAGAGAGAGAGAGAATTTTAAGAAAAAGAGAATCTTTACTGTGCATATGCTAAGCATTTTACCTTTCATTCATTCAAGTAATTTGCTCATCCACATGTGACATCAACATAGAAGTATCCACGTAGGCTCTCTATTCACTTCACAGATTGTTTCCTTTGCTGAGAGAAAAGTTTTTTAGTTTGAGTTCATCCTATTTATTGATTCTTAGTTTTAATTCTTACCCTATAGGAGTCTTATTAAGGAAGTTGGGCCCTAATCCCACATGATGAAGATTAGGGCCTACTTTTTCTTCTATTAGAAGGAGAGTCTCTGGTTTAATTCCTAGGTCCTTGATCCCCTTTGAGTTAGTTTTGTGCATGGTGAGAAATAGGGATTTAATTTCATTTTGTTGCATATGGGGATTTCCAGTTTTCCCAGCACCATTTGTTGAAGAGTCTATATTTTCTCCAATGCTTGTTTTTGGTGCCTTTGTCTAATGTAATTGTTATTTTATGGATTAGTATTTGTGTCCTGTCTACTGTACCATTGGTCTACTAGTCTGTTTTGGTGCCAATACCATGCTGTTTTGTCACTATTGCTCTGTAGTATAGTTTAAAGTCTGGTGTAGTGATGCCACCTGTTTCACTCTTCCTTCTAAGGATTGTTTCAGTTATTCTGGCTCTCTTATTTTTCCAGATGAATTTCATGATTACTTTTTCTAAATCTATGAGGAATATCATTGGGATTTTGATCAGAATTGCATTAAATCTGTATAGTGCTTTTGGTAGTATGGTCATTTTGGTAATATTAATTCTGCCTATCCAAGAGCAAGGTAGATCGTTCCACCTTCTAATATCTTCTTTGATATGTTTCTTTAGGATTCTGTACTTTTCATTTTATAGATCTTTCACCACTTTCTTTAAGTTGATTCCCAAGTACTTTATTTATTTTTTGAGGCTCTTGTAAATGGAGCAGTTTTCCACATTTCCCTCTCAGAGGATTTGTCACTGCTATACAAAAATGCCTTTGATTTATGGGTATAGGACATGAACAGACACTTCTCAGAAGAGGCTATTCAAATGACCAACAAAAATATGAAAAACTATTCATCATCTCTAGCAATTATAGTAATGCAAATCAAAACTACTCTAAGTTGTCATCTCATTGCAATCAGAATGGTAGCTATTATGAAGACTAACAATAATAAGTGTTGGTGAGGATGTGGGGAAAAATGTACACTCATACATTGCTGGTGGCACTGCAAATTGGTGCAGCCAATATGGAAAGCAGTATGGAGATTTCTTGGAAAATTGAGAATGGAACCACCATTTGACCCAGTTATCCCTCTCCTCGGTCTATACCCAAAGCACTTAAAAACAGCATACTACAGGGAAACAGCCACATCAATGTTTATAGCAGCACAATTCACAATAGCTAAACTGTGGAGCCAACCTAGATATCCTTGAGTAGATGAATGGATTAAAAAATGTGCCATATATACACAATGGAACATTACTCAGCAATAAAAGAGAATAAAATCATGGCATTTGCAGGTAAATGGATGACATTGGAGAAGATAATACTAAATGAAGTTAGACAACCCCCCAAAAAACAAATACCAAATGTTTTCTCTTATACAAGGTGACTGACTCATAGTGGGGTAGGGAGAGGTAGCATGGGAGGAATAGACAAACTCTAGATAGGGCAGAGGTGTAGGAGGGGAAGGGAAGAGGCAGGGGGTTAGCAATGATGGTGGAATGTGATGGACATCATTATCCAAAGTAAATGTATGAAGACATGAATTGGTGTGAACATACTTTATATACAACCAGAGATATGAAAACTTGTGTTCTATATGTGTAATAAGAATTGTGATGCATTCTGCTGTCATGAATTTAAAAATAACTAAAAACTATAAATAAATAAATAAATAGAAAAAAGATGTATCCATATACCAGTGACTATTAAGATTCTGAGAGGTTGAGTAGAACTTTTTAACAGTCTCATGAGGCTGAGAGAAAGAATTGTAGCTCATAGCTACCAAAGTAGCCAACACATAATAGGCAAATATATCAATAAAAAAGGAAGAACAGAGAAGAAAACCTGACAGTTTAATCAGGTTTTCCTCTGTAAGTATTCTCCATATTTTAAGTCACAAACATGGATTTGAAGAACCCTTGTAGAAAGTGGTTGCTAAAAGGCTGAGGAGCTATATAGTATTTGCCTGTCAGGATTTTATAAGGGAATCAGAATGTCTCTGAGTAATATGAAATAATGGATTCATTTCATGTGTCACATCTTTTGCAATTAAGGCAGTTGATGAAGAACATTATAAAAGACTGATACCTCTACACCAAGTGGTAGGGCTAAAATCACAAAAAGTGTCAGCAGGACCAGTATTTGAGAAGAAAATCATAGCCTGGAGCAGAAGAGCCAAGAAAGACAGTAACCATGAGGGCAAACCAAAATCCTAGAAGATCACATGGAGCCCATGCTTGCCTATCCCTACTTTCAACTCCATCAACGTAGGTGACATGAAATAAGGAGCTGACTTCCTTTTCCATGGAGCTTCACATGTGCTTAGGCCAGGACTAAGAGAAAAAGCAGATCTTGTAAAAACTAAAGTTACTACATGTCTCCTTGTTGCTCAAAGCTAACAAGTCAGCAGTTCAGTGACATTGTAATGAGATAAAATATTTCCTGGTCCACAGCATAATTCTAACCTTTAGAGCATAATACTGCTGTCTTATTTCTATCTCTAAAATTTAACCCAATTTTCCCTAGTCAGAAGGTAAAAACTGAATGCTTTCTTTGTAAGATCTGGAACAAGACAAGTGCCACAGTCTGGCTGGGCACAAATCACCCAGCCGCCACAAAGCACTTGTATGTTCAAACAGGAAACTTTATTGCCCAAACTTTACCAGCACTCCATGCACACTCCCTGGGAACTCTCCCTGCTCTCGCCCGGCTCAGTGCCTACCCCACTCGGACCCTGCGACCCTGCGAGAACTCCCTGGGAACTCCAAAGTAGTGGGCCCTCACCCGAGGTAGCAGTAACCACCCTATTCCCAGAGCTGCCCTATTCCCTATTACTGGAGCCACCCCATTGCTGGACAGCAGGGGTTCATATACAACTGAATACACAGCTTAACATAACCATCATCATCTCAATGTCTCCCTGGCATCACCTCTCAACCACTCCCTTCTGGCAGAATGCCATGCATCATCCCCACTCAGCTGTGGCCCTCAACATCTCCCCCCTTCTGTTTAATTAAACAACTAGCATGTGGTTTAGGGACCATGCCTCTCTTAGGTTGTCCAATACTATATATGGTCCTTACACATCATCGGATGAGCTGACCTCAAGACGTCAGCCTCCTGTCTTAGGTTGGTACCATTGCAATTGGATCTTAGCCTTCATTGACTAACAGTCCAGCATACAGCCATACTTGTGGATAGGCCTTTGCACCAATGGGGGGTTGAGGTTCTTTGCCTCACCTCTGTTGGCCCCCAAATTTGGCCTTTGCACCAGTGTGTGGGGGGGTGAGGTTCTTTGCTTCACCTCTGTTGGCCCCCCAATTTGGCCTTGGTGGCAGTGGGGGGGGTGAGGTTCTTTGTCTCACCTCTGTTGGCCCCCAAATTTTAGACCATCACAAGTCGAAGGGAGGAGAATGCAAAATGCCACGACACCAACTGACAGCTCTTTTTGGAAAAATTGTACCACCGATGACACCATCAACAAAGATGCCCCATCACTACCACGATTTGCTGCACCAACAGATAGTTCACAATGCATACAAGTGATACATAGTCCAGGCAAGTTCTGCAAGCAGTTCAAAGCAGAGGAATCTATTAATATGTCAATTTCCTCCCAAAGTAAATCGACTCCTTGATTGAGCATCACTTGTTGAGTTATTATTCATTGATGCATTAGTTTATACAGTTTACTGTGATAGCTATCAAAGAAGCTGTAGTTTCGTTTTATCTTTGTCTTCACCGGCACTGGGATGAAGATAGGAATTCTGGCAATGATGGCTAAAAAAAATTATGTAACATTCCAGCAGGCACTAAAAAAACAATTTTCTGAACAATTACATTATCCTGAACAGAATTATTAAATATAATGAAAAGGAAAGGTGAAAGTAAACAAACAGATCTGTTAACCACCTTTAAAAACAATCCTCAAAAGCCGTTTACCTAATTTAAATTAAACCATTTAAATCACGTGAATAAAAAAAAAAAAATATTTGGATCCATTTTTTCATGAACGCTCCTCATATATAGGGACATACGCATGTACAGACATACAACACAAAACAGAAGTGTGCACACATAACATACAACACATAAGACAATAGTAAAGGCCTTGTAGCTTTACACAGGTGAAATCTCCATTGCAATGTTTAAAAACTCCACAGTCAAAAAATAGAACTGATCAGAAAAACATTAACCTAGGTCTGTATGAGCTCAAAAAATAAAATAGAACTTCTTGATGTGGGAAAAGGCAATAATAAAATAGATATTGAAAAAGGCATCCTGGATACCACCTGGGTTTGACTCTTCTTTGGATATCCCATACTTCTTCCTGTAACTTGCATAATGGATCTGAAGGTATTCCCACAAGCAAGCCCCAAGGTTTTTTACATTTGAAATAGGCTTTAATGGTGTTCATTATTCATTAGCTGCCAGGTATGAGAGAACCACTGTTGCAGATGTAAGGATATCAGCTGTTATGGATTTCAGCCAAGTCATCTTCTTCTTGATCTGTAGAAATCGCTTTAGTTAGTCTTTCTGATTTCCAAGTAATTTTTATTGTCTCAGTGACCCCTCCTGAAAACCCAATCCATGTCTGTCTGTTTCTTGATCTATTTGTATTGGTGCTGCTATAACTTGTTCTTGTTCTCCTAATCTTTTTCCTTTCCTAAAACCTTGTCTAGCCATAGTAGTGGGCACATTTGGATTGATGTTATTTGTTAATGTCAAACTTAATTGATCTAGGACATCTCGTTCCCATAAATTTATAGGAAGATGATCCAATACATATGGCTGTATAGTTCCTTCACATCCTTCAGGATCCTTCCAATCTAATACCATTGCACTTCTATGGGGATTAGTTGCCACTCCTAGGCCTCAAAGTGTTTGAGTGGCTTGTTGTAATGGCCAAGGTTTCGGCCATTCTTGACGAGATATGATGCTTAGATCTTCACCTGTGTCCAGTAGTCCATTAAATTCATGTCCTTGAATATTTAGTTTTAGCATGGGGCGAGAATCTAAATTTAAAGACAGTATAGCCCAATCTACACCTGTGGAGCCTAATCCCCTGGAACCTCTTTCTACAGTACGACTGGACAATTTATCATGTAGGCTGGGTATTATTAATAACTGTGCTATTATATCTCCTGGTGAAATTACTGATATACCCTTTGGAGAGCTAGCTATAATTTTTATTTAACATTCATAATCGGGATCAATTACCCCAGGACTTATCATAAGTCCTTTTAGAGTAGAAGAACTGCTTCCCAATAATAAGCCTACTGTTCCTTTGGGAATAAGTCCTTTTACCCCTGTGGGAATGATTTGAACTCCCATCTCTGGAGTTAGTACTGCTCTGGTGGAGGCGCAGATGTCCAACCCTGCACTCCCTCTGGTTTGTCTGATGAGGGATCTAATGGATAATGTGTCCTGGGCACTACCCTGATGGGGTTGCTGGGTTCCTCCATTGCCCTGTATATTTGTGGTCATGGGCCCCCAGAGCATTGGGCCCCCCTCTCCGTTTTTTGGCAATGGAGCCCGATGCTTTTCTCTACGATATCATGGGTAAACATCTGGTCCTTGTCCATTTTCTGATAATGGAGTACCCTCTATGGTGGTTTGAGAACGGCATTCATTAGCCCAATGTCTCCCTCTATGGCATCATGGGCAAATACCTGGTATTCTACCCCTTTGATACCTAGCTTTGTTAAACCCTCCTCCTATGGGTCAACTCCTTTTAAAATGTCCTGTTTGTTAACAATGTAGCATGTTGGCCTGGCATCTAAAGCCTGTTGTACTGCAGCTGACAAGACTTGCCCCTGTTCATTAATGTCTCTACATAATTTAATATATGTGTTTAAATCTTCATGTTTCCATGGTCTAATGGTCTGTTTGCACCAACGATTTGCTTGTTCAAAGGCTAGCTCTTTAATTAATGGCATTGCTTGCTCTGTATCCCCAAAAACTCTGGTAGCTGTTTGAATAAGCCTATCTACAAATTCAGCGTAAGGTTCATTAGCTCCTTTTATTTCCTTAGATAATTGACCTTGTAAATCTCCATGTCCATGTAAAGTCTTCCATGCCCTAATCGCATCTGCAGCAGTTTGTGAATATATGGGAGGATCATATTCAATTTGATGCCGCTGACCCTCATAAGGCCCTTTCCTAACAACATATCTAGATTTCTCTGGGGATAGCCAGCTGCTGCATTTCGCCTAGCTGTCTCCTTGCAAAATTCCTCATTGGTAACCTTCCATAACAGGTATTGTCCTCCATTTAGCACAGATTTACACATGCTAGCCCAATCTGCTGGCGTCACGTCCAAGTTGGTAATGGATTCGACCATGCTTACAGTGAAGGGTTCTTGGTGACCATAGGTTGTTACAACCTCCTTTAACTGCTTCACTGTTTTGAAATCTAAAGCATTGTGAATTCGCTGCCCTCCTGCCTGCTCAAGGGCACGCTAATCTTTGAGGTCCTGTTTCAGGATCCCATCTATCAACTATCGGGGTTGGGGGCCCCCAGCATATGTTGTCTCCATAGGTGGAGCTGTTGGTTGGACACTTACACCCTCTGGTGATAGAAAGGTGTTAGTAGCAGCCTCCTGTTGTAACTTTTTCCCTCCTAATGGCCCTTCTTCCTTTAAGTTTTCTTCCACTGTCTGAATAGCTCGAGAGACCTTCTCTTTTGCTTGATCTAACATGTTTTCTACTATAGTCTGAACCTCTAACAATTTACTTCATACTCTTTCAGTTTGCTTTTTACTAATTTCTGATCCCATGTTTCTACTATGAAGATAACACAAAACAAAACCAAAAGAGAATGAAACCAAAACGGAACAAAAATGGATTGTATCAATTTTCCTATTTTCTTGAAATGTATATTAGTGGTCTATTTCTATCTCTATCTTAGGGGCAAACAACTTCAAATATTGAGCCAACCATTTTCCCCAGTTTGCCTGAGAAAGTTCTAGGGACAGGCAGCTTGAAACAAAAACAAAACAATCAAAATAAGAACACATTGTTTTTTGAAATGGTCACCCATTCTCTCGCTCTCCTTCGGGGGCCTGCAATTTTACTTACCACCAAGCTCCAGGTGTCCCACGTACGGGCCACCAAATGTTGCAGTCTGGCTGGGCACAAATCATCGAGCCACCACAAAGCACTTGTATGTTCAAACAGGAAACTTTACTGCCCGAACTCCACCAGCACTCCATGCACACTCCCCAGGAACTCTCCCTGCTCTCCCCCGGGCTCTGTGCCTACCCCACTCAGACCAAGGGAACTCCCAGGGAACTCCAAAGTAGTGGGTGCAGGAAGCAGCAGGAACCACCCCATTCTGGGAGCCACCCTATTCCCTATTCCAGGAGCCACCCTATTGCAGGACAGCAGGGATCCATATACAACTGAATACACAGCTTAACATAACCATCATCATCTCAATGGCTCGCTGGTCTCACCTCTCAACCACTCCCTTCTGGCAGAATGTCATGTGTCATCCTGACATTGTATCCCTCAACAGACAATGATGTTCATTTTTAGCAATTTTATTTCACACAATGTTGGAAGTCAAAGACAGAACAATTGGGCAAAAGAAAGAAATGAAAGGAATTCAAATTAGAAAAGAAGAAATTAAATCATCACTGTTTGCAGATGAAAGTTCCCAAAATTCCACCAAAAACCCCTATTAGAACTAATAAATAAATTTATCAAAGTTGAAGGATACAAAATCAATATACAAAAATCAGTAGAGTTATTGCATACCAATAGCAAATAATCTGAAACAGAAATCAAGAAAGCAATGTTATTTATAATGGCTAAAAGTGTATCTAGGCATAAACTCACCAAAAATGGTGAAAGAGCTCTACAATGAAAATTATAAAACAGTGATGAAAGAGATTGAGATGGACACAAAAAAGGAAAGACATCCCATGTTAATTGCTTAGAATAATAAGTATTATTAAAGTATCCATAGTACTCAAAGTAATTTATAAATTCCATACAATCCTTCTCAAAATGCCAGTTACACTCTTTACAGAAATATTTTAAAAATTACAAAATTTATATGAAACCTCAAAAGAGGACATCTTGAGGAAAAAAAAATACAGGAGACATTTCACTATCTGACTTCAAAATGTACTTCAAAGCCATAATAATACCAACACATGACAATAAAACAGACAGACTATTGGAAAAATAGAGAGCGAAATAAAATTAAACTGATACATCTATACCCAACTGATTTTGAAGAAAGATGCTAAGATCTGGGCTGGGGATGTGGCTCAAGCGGTAGTGTGCTCGCCTGGCATGCGTGCGGCCCGGGTTCGATCCTCAGCACCACATACAAACAAAGATGTTGTGTCCGCTGAGAACTAAAAAAAAAATAAATATTAAAAAGATTCTCTCTCTCTCTTTCTCCCTCCCCCACTCTCTCTCTCTCCCACTCTCTCTTTAAAAAAAAAAAAAAAAGATGCTAAGATCTCATATTGGACAAAGTGCAGTCTTTTCAATTAACATTGTGAAAAATAAATATCCACATGTAGAATAATGGGGCTAGATGCCTATCTCTCATGAGTTATAAATATAATTTCAATATGCATTAAATACATAATTGTAAGGCCTGAAACTACAAAAACCTTACATGAAAACATAGGGTAAATGCTTCAGAATTTTGGAATGGGGAAAACATTTTTTTTTTTCAAAAGGTCTCAAAGCACAGAAAATAAAAAGAAAGATTTAAAAAACTGGATTATATCAACTAAAAAGCTTTAACACAGAAAGTAAGCACTCAACAAAGTGCAGAGACAATATAGAGAATGAGAAAATATTTTCACTGTATATATCTGAAAAAAAAGGTTTATATCCAAAATATATAAGGAATTCCACAGTCTCATGTTACAGTTTGGATATGAGGTTTTCCCCTAAAGCTCCTGTGTTAATTCAGAAACATTCAGAAGTTAAATGATTATATGATGACAGTTGTAACCTAATTAGTTCTTCCTAGTTTGGAAGGAAGGTAGGGCATGCCTGGATGAGGTAGTCCACTGGGGGTATGTCCTTTAAGGGTTCATCTTCCCTGAGGCTCCTTCCACATTCTTAATGCTTCTTTGCCAATATGAACAGAATAGTTTTCACATACCACATCGGGTGGCCATTATGCTCCACCTAACCTTGGCCAGAGCAATGGCACCAGTTAATCATAGATTAAATCACTGAAACCACAAGCCTAAAATTAACTTTTCCTCCTTCAAGTTGTTCTTGTCAGGTATTATGATTACAATAATAAAAAGCAGAAAACAAAACTCAGTAGCAAAACAATAATCATAATCAGATTAATAAATTAGCAATAGACCTACATAGAGTTCTCTCAGAAAAAGACATATAAGTTGCCAACAGGTACAGGAAAACTCCTTAACATTTCTAATCATCAATGAAATGTGAACTGAAGCCACATGAAGTGTCTTACTCAACAAAGAACAGCTAATATCAAAAACTAAATATACCAATTGTTGGTGTTATGGGCTGATTTGAAAATCAAGTCAGGCTGACCCTATTTTTCTCAGACATCTCACCTTGTGCAGAATTGTCACTGCTTTCTGCATGAGTCCCTCACATAGAAGCTGACATCAATAACCTTATACACTTGCACCCTGAACATAGTGTCTTTAAACTCTGTAGCTAATGAAGCTTGCTTCCTGAGTATGTACAAAAAGGTGCCAATTCTGAGAACTTGGTTACACTTTATGAAATGTGTCTTATGATTGTTCTGGCCTTTCCTGCACCCCCTCCTTTGTGGTTTTCTGTTTTTAAGTGGCACCCTCACTCACATTCAGTGTTTTGGGAGGCAGAACTGTCTGCTTTATGGTCCTTTGGCCCTGGCCAGAATAAATCTTTTGTCTTTGCTTCAAAAAACTTAGAGTTTTATTTGGGATTTTGGAATAGTGCCTTAACATTGGTAATGTTGTTGGGAAAGGAGAACTCTTTTCTTGTGTTAGTAAAAATGTAAATTAGTACACCCTTGTGGAAAACAGTATGGAAGTTCCTTAAAATATTGAAAATAAAATCACTATATAATCCATTGATTATACTACTGGATATATATCCAAAGGAAATTAAATTAGTATGTCCAAGAGACTTTGCATTCCCATTTTTGTTACATCACTATTCACAATAGCAAGAAATGAAAACCACCTAAGCATCCATCAACTGATTATTAGATTAAAATGTAGCAGATACACATAATGGAATAGCATTCAGACTTAAAAGGAATGAAATCCTTTCATTTGTTACAACATTGATGGAACTGAAGATCATTCTATTAATTTAACTAAGAACATAAACACAGCACAACATGATCTCACTCCTATGTAGAATCTTTAAAAAGTTGAGCTCATAAAAGTTTAGAGTAGAATGTTGGCTACCAGAGTAGAGTAGGGAGTAAATAGAAAAGATCAATCAATTTGTTTCTTGCAGTTAGATAATAACTAAAAGTTTTAGGGTACTTTTGAATGGTATGGTGATTACAGACAACTATTATGTATTGTACATTTCAAAAAGTCTTTTAGAAAACATTTTAAGTTTGATGAAACAGAAATGTTAAATGTTTGAGGAGATGAATATATAAATATGTTTAACTTGGTTTAAATTTTACACAATGGATACATGTATTAATCATTATATGATACTCTTTTAACATGTACAACTTTTATGTTTTGTATATCAATTTAAAATAAAATAAAATAAATAAAAATAAGGAAATTATGTGGGTATGGAAGTCTTACAATTTTTGAAGAATCAGTAACAATGAATCATTGAAAGTTCCTAATATTAAATTTGGAGTTAATTAGACAATTTTAAGATATGTTGAAAAATTCTTAAAAGTAAAAATTTACTTAAAGTCAATTCTTACTTAAAACCAAAGAGATAATAAAATTATAAAAAATCTAGTTCCGTTTTGATGCAGTACAAAGCCACCAAATTTTGATCCTTCTCAATTTAATATCTGTTATAACCAACTTTTTCATTACTATGAACAAAACACTTGATAAGAACAATTTTTAGGAGGAAAGGTTTATTTGGGGGCTCATGAGTGCAAAGGTTTCAGTCCATAGATGGAGCCTGATGTGAGGTAGACATTATGGCAAAAGTGTGTGGCTAACGAAAGCAAATAGATATTATGATCAGGAAGCAGAAAGCTCTATTCAACAAGGACAAAATATATACCCCTAAAGATTACCTCCAGGGACCTACCTCCTCCAGCTACAACCTAACTTGCTTATGACCTATCTATAGGTACCATCTAGTAAATTACTATCAGAGTATTAATTCACTGATTAAGTTATGGCTCTCATAACTCAATCATTTCAACTTTCAACTTACACATGAGATTTTGTGGAACAGTTCATATCTAAACCATAAGAGCATCCATGTATACCTCTTGTAACTATTTTTGTCTTCCACAAGGACAGTAATGGACATAAATACAATTATCTCACTCCAGACAAAGGTGCCTTAGTGATGATTCAACTATCTTCTCATTACTAAAAACAAATTTACCAAAAGAAGATACTTATCCAATTTGGATAATGTTCATTTTTATTTTAACTGAATCATACATACTTCTTATATTAGTTGCTAGAGTTACCATGACAAAGTACCAGACAACATGGTTTAAACAACAGAAATTTATTTTCTAACTTTTGTGGAAGTTATAAATCTAAGATAAAGGTGTTGTAAGTGTGGTCTCTTTGAGAACTCTCCTTGGATTGCAGATATTCATATTCTCACTGTCTCCTCATATAGGTTTCTCTCTGCTATCTCTTTGTACCAAAATTTCCCCTTTTAATAAAGATATAGTCAAATTATATTAGGGAAAATTTAAAGACCTAATTTGAAGTTACCTTTATGAAGGCCTTATCTCCAAATACAAAAATCACATCATGAGGTGCTGGGACTTTAGACTTTGACATATCATTATGTATTAGGGAACACAATTCAACCAATACCATATTCGATGACCTTGTTGTAACTTAGTGAGATCAAATGCTATGACCATATATTTTGTTATATTGTAGATAAATAGAAAGGTGATTAAAATAAAATATTTGGGAACCAATCTAACAAAAATATGTGAAAGACCTCCACAGTGAAAATTATAGAACACTAAAGAAAGAAATTGAAGACCTTAAAATATGGAAAGTTCTCCCTTGTTCTTGGATAGGCAGAATTAATATTGTCAAAATGGCCATATGATCAAAAATGTTACACAGATTTAATGTAAATCCTATTAAAATTCCAATAATGTTCTTCATAGAAATAGTAAAAGCTGTTGTGAAATTTATTTGAAAAAATAAGAGGCCCAGAATAGCCAAAGGAATCCTCAGCGAGAAGAGTCAAGATGGAAGCATCAAAAAGCCATACCTTAAGTTAAACTACAGAGCTATCATAACAAAAATGGCATGGTATTGGCACAAAAACAGACATGAAGACCAAGGGTACAGAATAAAAGACCCAGAGACTAACCCACATAAATACAATTATCTCACTCTAGACAAAGGTGCCTTAAACATTATATTGGTAAAAAAGATAGCCTCTTCAACAAATGGTGCTGGAAAAATTGGAAATCCTTTATACAACAAAATGAAATTGAAACCTATCTTTCACCCTACACAAAATTTAAGCGAATCAAGATCTTAGGCATTAGACCAGAGACCCTGCACTTACTGGAAAAAGCAGTGGTCCCAAATTTCCAGTATATCAGCCTAGGAACCAAATTCCACAATAAGACTCCCAAAGTGCAAGAAGTAAAATCAAGAATCAATAAATGGGATGCTATCAAACTAAAAAGCTTCTTCACAGCAAATAAAACAATCAAGAACATGAAGAGAAAGTCTAGTGAATGGGAGAAAATCTTTGCCACCTTCACCTCAGAGCATTAATCTGCAGAATGTGTAAAGAACTCAAAAAGCTTAACACCAATAAAACAAATAACCCAATTGGTAAATGGGCAAAGGAAGTGAACAGACTCTTCACAGAAGAAGAATCAAAATCGGTCAACAAACATATGAAAAAATGTTCAACATCTCTAGCAATTATAGAAATGCAAATAAAAATTACACCAAGATTTCAAATCCAGTCATATGTAAATTATCAAGAATAAAAAAACAATAAATTTTAGTAAGTATATGGGTAAAAGTTACATACATTTATTCATACATTGTTGGTGGGACTGCACATTGGTAAAACCATTCTAGAAAGTAACAGAGTGTTTCAGAAATCTTGCAATGGAACCACATTTTGAACTAGTTATCACACTCCTTGGTATATATTGAAAGAACTTAAAATCAACATGCTATAGAAACACAGCCACATCAATGTTTATAACAGCACAATTTATAATAGCTAAGCTATGGAACCAAACTTGGTAACCTTCAATCAATAAGTGGATAAAGAAAATGTGATATATAGGCACAGTGGGATATTACTTAACCATAAAGAAGAATGAAATTATGGCAATTGCTGGTAAATGGATGGAACTGTAGATTATCATGCTAAATGAAATAAAGCCAATCCCATAAACCAAAGGCCATATGTTCTCTCTGATATGCAGATGTTGACTCACAATAGGCATGGGGTGGTGTGGGATATAGCAGGGAATGAAGATTCACTGAAATGGAGTGGGAGAAGTAGGCAGAAGGGAATCAGGATGGGAATGAGAAAGATACTAAAATGAATCAGACATACCTTTCCTACATTTATATATGAATACCCGACGAGTGTAACTCCATGTCATGTAGAATCAAAAAAATTGGAAATTATACTCCTAGTATGTGTGATATAATACATTCTACTGTCATGTACAACTAAAAAGAACACACAAAATATAAAGGAAAAATTGAACATACATAGATAAATATATTCACATCAGAATTAAGAAGAAATACACATAAATATAATAGCTCTGCTTTATACAAATGTCATAGGATGCATTTTTTAACCTCCTTCAATAGTTTTAGTATTTATTCCCTTTGTTCTCAGCAGTTACCTGATAGGTTCTTGATTGATTCAAGCCTTCATTCCTGAAGAGTTTGATACATTATCAGTCTTTCATGAATTGATTTGTTTCAGTTTGGGTTAATTTTAAAAATATATGTGTATCAGATGATACTTTGCATGTTAGACATTTTCTTCCTTATCCACTATCCTAAGAGAAGCCTAATCCTTTGAGAAGTCTAAAATCTCTCCTAGAGAGAGGATCCATCACTTCAGCTAATATCATAATCCCTCTTTTACTGTAGATTCATTGAAATGAGAAAGTCAAAGGGGACAGGAGGCAGTCAAAATTTCTAGTTTAAAGAAAAATATACCTTTATCCCATGTTGGAAATATTTCTTCCTTGAGAAATAAAACATATACACTAGTTGTACCCAAAGTGATGTAAAAAATTAAGCATTACTTTCCTTAGTGAAAATTCTAGAGGTAATTTGTTTCCTGTACCTGTGAATATTTTCTTGAAGGAGAAACACCATGTATTGGTAATTGATAAGTAACATAATTTTCATCTTGCAGAATGTTATCCTTACTCCATAGGGTATTACTACTCAGGTGGAATACTAATTAAATCCTCAATGTTTTTTTCTTTCATTTTATCTTCCAACTACTTTAGGGTAACAGTAAACTTAGTAACAATGGGAATCTCATGAATATCAACCCATTTCTACACTTTATTTACAATAAAATGAAACCTCTGATCAGAAGAAATGTTCCCTGTTACCATTATATATTGAATACAATTTTATATATTTTTTCCTCTTTCAATGCTGTTTCTTCTACCTCCTGCTGAATTATAGCCTCTTTGTAGGTAAGCATTGTGTCTTATTTATTTTGGTAACTTTAAAAAAGAGAGTTAATATTTGACACATGCTCAAAGCATACTGTCTTGGTCAGTTAAAGCTGCTATAAAAAAAGCACCATAGACCAGCTGGCTTAAAAAACGTTGAAATTTATTTCTTATAGTTTTTGAAGCTGGAAGCCCAAAGGTTATGGTGTAAGCATGGTTGAATTCTAGTGAGGATCTTCTTCCACTGTGCAGACTGCCAACATCTTGTGTATTCATGTGGAAGAAAGAAAAAGAGAAAGAATTCTCAGAAATCTCTTTTATGATGGCACTAATTTCATTCATTAGGGTTCATTCATGAGGGTTTCACCCTTATGCCCTAATTAATGGATCCACCTCCTAATACTATCACTTTGTGGGTTAGTATTTCAGGATGAATTTTGGAGGAACACAAAAATTCAATCTATGCAACATACAGAATAATGATAGAAAAATTAACATTTAAAATATAAAAGAAGTTTCAAGCAACACAAGGATAAAAATAAAAAGGAGCTGGCACAGTGGCACAAACCTGTAATCCCAGCAGCTAGGGAGACTGACTCAAAAGTATCACAAATTCAAAGCCAGCCTCAGCTACTTAGCAAGGCCCTGAGCAATTTAGCAAGATCCTGTTGCTAAATAAAATTAAAAAGGGTTGGTTATGTGACTCAGTGGTTAAGCATCCCTGCATTCAGTCCCTGGTACCAAAAATAAATAATTAAATAAACAAATAGGAGAACTTTTATTAGGAAAAAAAGACCATTTAGACCTGAATAGTTATATCAGAAAGTAAAATATCAGGATAGAAAACTCCTAACTGGCTCTATGAAAGTGAGTCTCTGTTATATATTGTGTTTGGGTTCCCCCAAAATTTCTGTATTGCAGCCTTATCTCCAAAGGTGGTGGTTTTTGGAGATGGGGTCATTGGAATGGCATTATAGCTAAGTGAAGTCATGATAGAACCAGTGGCTTTTTAATTAGAAACAAACGCCCCAACAGGATCTATTGTTTACACACAAAGAAAAACTCATGAAAGGACATAGAAAGAATATAGCCATGGCAAGCAAGGAAGATAACAATTGCCAAGAATCAAATCTTGATATTGAATTTTCCAGCCCCCCAAATTATAAGAAATAATTTTATGTTGTTTTTGCCCCCAGTTAATGTTGTTTTGTGATGGCAGTCCCACTGCACAGACTAATATAGCCTCAATTTCCTTATCTCTAAAATTGATATAAAACCTTTCTTAAAGGATTGATGCAGACAGTAGTTATCATATATAAAGAGTGCTTAGCCAGTGTTCAATAATAGTAATTGTTCCTTCTAGTCAGTGCTATAGCTACTATGGATTGACATATTTTTTTGTTCTTAAATTCATTTAGGTTTCTTGCTTGTTCTTGTGTGACCCTTTGATCATTTACATTACCCTGCTATTTCATCTCCTATGGATCTCTTGTCTGCTGACTATTTACATGAACTTTTATTACTTTGGCCTATGCTACTTATAACTCTTTATTTTTATTGCCTGTTTAGCCTCTGACACATCACTAACCAGAACCTCCTTTAATGGTGTTCTACCTGGTCCATTTTTCCAATGATTACATGACATACTGCCACAGTCTCTGGCTGGGCACAAATCACGAGTCTCCACACAGCTTGTAGATTCAAACAGCAATTCTTTATTCCCGAACTCACACCGGCCGTCTACAAACACGCTCTGGGGGAATCCACGTTCTCTGCCCAAATCCACTTCTGCCCAAATCCACTCCACATGGGCTTCTGTCTCCCAAATATACAGTCTGACCCTAAGCACTCAAGAGGAACTCAGCAGCAGGATACGCCCTATTCTAAAGGGGGAACACCCTAATCTCCTATTATGCTAAACTGCCCTATTCTAAAGGGGGAACACCCTAATCTCCTATTATGCTAAACTGCCCTATTCTAAAGGGGGAACACCCTAAACACGGATCCTGCCCTGGTCCTTGAGCAAGGTCACCTCTCAGAAGTCCTTCCACTAGACAGCATGGGAGTAAGCTGGCAAGGAATTTGTCATACCTACTTGGCTGATGGCTCCCAGCAACATACAATTTGAATCCTTACTGCAAATCAAAGTGTATTTTCAGGGAATTAATATGCCATATTTTCATTAAAAAACCCAACACAGTGTTCATAAAAACTTCATGGCATGTTGTTACTTCAGTGTGCTCCTACCATTGCATCCCATTTTGTTAGTGAAATTCCCATTCCTTTTAGACATCTGCATGCAATTAATGATGGTACTTATTACTTTAGATTTTCAGGAGTTTTATTGCTTGCCTTCTGGAATAGTCAAGAGCTCACATACAGTTTCAAATCTCTCTGAACTAGAAATACTTGAGAATCCTATTTGTGTTTCAGGAATCCTGACCAACACCTCTCCCAAAGGTCAATGTGCAAAATAATGTGTACAAATTTCAAAAAATTCATATGCCTTTTGAAACAGTATTTTAACTTCAGGTTTTGAACCTCAGTTTCATTATTTTCTCACACTCCAGTTTCTCTTAAAAATATTTAAATAGAACTTTCATATTTAAAAAAATAATGTATACAATATCCATACTGAGGAAATAGAAGGAATGGAGAGATTAAGAAAGATATTGGGGACTGTGTGACACAATAATTCATGAACTCTATGCCAAAGAGTTTTTTTTTGATCTTTAACAGTATAGGAAAGAACATTGTCCTTCATATGTTGTCTATATTGAATAAAGATATTCCACAATAAAATGTTTTTAGCCACCATTTTAATGACTAATGGAGCTTGATAGCTCTGTGGATGAGTTCACAATTCCTCTCCACTGAGACTTTTACTTTTCACTGATGCTTACTAATGCCATTAAGTACAGCCTGCCCTTGGCATTTCTGTGCTTCATGGATTGATATAAAAGCCATTATTTGACTTTATTCATAACTTGATGTAATTCTCAAATATGTACTATGATATATACTTACATATCTTTATAATCACATCCCTCAATGTTGGTCCTCCAAATATTGCACTGTAAAGTTCTGTCATCATATTTATTTGACATCAAATTGGCATCATAATGGATCCCTTTTGGACTTGCATCCTTTTGCATATTTTAATTCTAATCTCTCATTATAATGTCATCATAACTAGATCCCCAAAGAATTTCATTGAAGTCATTATGAGGTAGTTAACATCATGGCAACTCCAGATTAAATTGCACAGGAAATCAGCATTGTAAAAGAAACTTAAATAAAATCCTGGTAAGTAATTATCGGTTATGCTTAGTAATTATTTTGTTTAAACAACTCTCTCTCTCCCTTAATTCAAAATGTCCCCCAAAGACAGTATTCAACATTAAAAATAACAACCTGGCAACAAGGAAAATTGTACTTTTTTAAAGTGAGCCAATTTTCAGTTAAGTTTGGCAAAACACTCAAAAGCATAGCTTGTGCTTTAACAAATGGAAAGTTATCTTTTAAATTTTTATGTTGATTTTTAAAACAGCTGGCCTCCAATAGAGCTATGAGAAAAGGAAGCTGCAAATATACTTTTACCTGAAACTACCAAGTTATAAAAATATGAAACTTCTTTTCTCTCGATATAGAAACTATAAGGAAGAATCTGTAACATCTTCTATCTGTATAATGGGGGAAGGTATATATTTAGAAGGAAACAAAGAACAAATTCTACATTTCAAAGAGTCATTGCCTTACAAATGAGTCAGCAAAAGTTATTGTCATACCTTTTGTGCAAAATATTATGCTCAGTTCAATGAATAAAATAAAGATATGACATGATCTCTTTTCTCTAAGAATGTATACAATACTTGTGGTGGAAAAAAAAAGAACATATGCTTTAAAAGTTGAACACAAGTACAAGACTGTTTCATTACTGTTCTGTGGAACATACATTAAGTTAATCAGTGTCATAGCAGAGGTTCACAAGAATCAAGTATATTTGGTTTCTATTACTACTATAAACACAGTCCAATAAATTTAGTGGTTTGTAACAACCTAAATATATTATTTGGCAATTATGTACATTAGAAGTTTGCTAGTCTCACTAAGCTAAAATCAAGGTTTCAAGGCCCCATTCCATTCTGAAGAATTTATTTGCTTGCCTTTTCCAACATTTAGAAGTGCCTCTATTTCTTGGCTCACAGACCCTACTAGCATCTTCAAAACCAGCAACATTTTAATTCCCTGCCTTTCATCCATAGTGACATCTTCCTCTGGTATCCACTTTTAAATTCACTGGGTCTACCTAAATAATCCTGTGTATTATTTCTGTTTGAAGGTCAGCTGATTCATAAACTTAATTAGATAGCAATTACAATATCCCTAAACATTTAACCTAATATATTCAAGGCTCCAAGGGATAAAAAGAAGGGGTGGGATCATTCATTATTCAACCTACTACATCAATTTAACATTAGTATATTAGAGAAGTCTGCAGAAGGCCTCTGGGGGAAGTCAACCTTGAATGGAGCTGTGAAAGGATATTAGGATGTGAGAATTAACATCAAATTGTAATTTGATATAAGATACTTTTTTCAATACAATAAAGTTAATACAGCAGAGGATATATATATATACATATATATATATATATATATATCTAATGTATTATATATATATATATATAGAGAGAGAGAGAGAGAGAGAGAGATCTATATATACACATATAGATAGATAGATTGAGATATATTTGGACTGGGGATTAAAACCAAAAGTGCTTAACCACTGAGCAACATCCCCAGTCCTATTTTGCTTGTTTGTTTATTTATTTATTTATTTGTAGACAGGATCTTCCTAAGTTGCTTATGGCCTCACTAAGTTGCTGAGGCTGGTCTTGAAATTGCAATCTTCCTGTCTTGGCCTCCTGAGTCACTGGGATTACAGGTAATCACAGTTTCAAAACCAATCTCAATAAATTTTTAAAATACATACTTGGAGCTAGGCAGGTTTAGTTTCAAGTTCTATCTTTTGTAGCTATAGCTGTATGACCTTGGGAAAGTAACATAAATCTCCTGGGCCTTAGTTCTTCATCCAATAAAAAAAAGTGGTAAAATTAACATTTAATTTATAGTATCATCATAAAAGTTAAAAGAGACAATTCAGGTTTCTCATTCAAAATGTGTAGATCATGGAAGTCATCATTCTATCACAATAAGTAAAAAACTCAACAAACTGAAAAACAAACAACTCTTATTAGATCCATCAGAGAAATGAGGTCCAAGGGCAAAGCAGTGCCCCAAAATTGAGACAGAAAAGCACAGCAAATATAAAGAAGTACAAGTTGTCTGAGCAAAAGTCCATGAGCCAAAACTTCAGGGACCCAGTACCGAGGTATAGAACCCTGTATTGCAACTAATAAATGAATAGAGAGTTGATATAAACAAGTCTGAGGGAAAAAAAAACCTGCACCAATAATCACTTTATCAGCTATCTAAACATACAAATTAAAAATAGAGACTATCACAGAGGATCAAAAAACAAGATCAAGTACACATTGTCTACAAAAATTCAAATAAAAAGACACAAATTTATTCAAAGTAGCAGATGAAGAAAACACCATATACCATGCTAACAATAATCAAAAGAAATCAAGTGGCATATTCATTTTAGAGGCAGATTTCAGAATGAGAAAATATTTTAGGGATAAAAGACATTACATAATGATAATGGGATTAATCATTTACAAGATATAACAATACTTAGTGAATATTTACTCAATATTAGAACATCAAATACATGAAGCAAAAATTGATAATAACGCAAGATACATAAATGAGTAGAGATGTGATATAGACAAGTCTGAGAAATAAAAGTACCAATAATCACTTGATCAGCAATCTAAACATACAAATTCAATATAGAGACTATCAAAGAGGATCAAAAAACAAGATCAAGTACCCATTATATACAAAAATTAAAATATAAAAACACAAATTTATTAAACATATCAATACCTCTGTTTCAAAAAACGACAGATCCAACAGGCAGACAATCAATAAATACATAGTAAACATAAATTAATAATATTAGCAAGTGAAGAAAAGGAATCAGTATGGATTCTTTGGATATTTAAAATTCAGTAAAATAATATTATGAGCAATTCTAGCCCAGAAATTCAATAATCTAGATAAAATGGATTAATTCTTTGCAAGATACAACTTGCCATAACTCATTACAAAAAGAAATAGACAATGTGAATAGATCTCTCCCTATTAATGGAACTAAATAAATGATTAATAACCTTCCAAAAGAGAAAAATCAGACCCAGGTGGGTTTTCTTGTAGATCCATTTTCTTGTAGATCATACACAATATTTAAGGAAGAAATTA
Source organism: Callospermophilus lateralis (assembly GCF_048772815.1). Taxonomy (NCBI): domain Eukaryota; kingdom Metazoa; phylum Chordata; class Mammalia; order Rodentia; family Sciuridae; genus Callospermophilus; species Callospermophilus lateralis. Next base: position 70,567,720 of record NC_135325.1, read on the forward strand.
TACCAGTTCTCTATATTCTCTTTCATAGAGAGTAGAAGAATACTTTCACAACTCATTGAATAATGATAATTTTATACAAACACCTAGAACAGATGACATTAGAAGAAAATTATAGACCAGTCTCTCTAATGAATATACATATAGAAATGCTCAACAACATATTGGGAAATCAAAGCAAATATTTTTTCCTCTTTTTTCTTTGACATACTTATAATTTTATTAATGCATTATAGATATATACAAAAGTGAAATTCACTGTGGTATATTCATATATATACTACAATTGTTTGGATAATTTCATTCCAATTATTCTTCTATTTCCATCCTTATTCCCTTTCCCTTAGTCCCCTTCCTCTACTCCAATTATCTCTCTTATTTTTTCATGGGATTTCCCCTACTGTTCTCCTTATTTTGGTTTCGCTTCTGCATATGAGAAAAAATATTGACTTCCTGAGTCTGACTAATTTCATTAAGCATGATTTCCTCCAGTTCCATCCTTTAAACAGCAAATGCCATAATTTCATTCTTCTTTATGGATAAGTAAAACTCCACTTTGTATATATACTACATTCTGTTAATCCATTCATCTGTTGATGGGCATCTGGCTTTGTTCCATAACTTGGCTTTTGTGAATTGCACTGTGATAAATAGCGATGTGGCTGTATCCCTATATTATGCTGATTTTAGATTTTGGATTTATGCAAAGGTATGGGATATCTGGGTCATAAGGTGGTTCCATTCTTATCTTTTTGAGAATCTCCATACTGCTTTCCAGAGTGGTTATGTTAATTTGCAGTCCCACCAACAATGTACAAAGCAAATAATTTATAATAATTACAATGAGAAAGTGGTGATTATCCTGGTATGAAAGGGTTTTCAAAATTTGAAAATTAATTAATGTAACCCATCAGATAAACAGTCCAAAGAAAAAAAATCACATGGTCTTTTCAATATATGCAGAAAATCACTTGACAGAATCCAATACCCATTTTTTTTAAATAAAACTCCCAGGAAACCAGGAATAGATGCTAACTTTCTCAATTAATAAAGAACATTTAAAAAGTACCTACAGCTACAATCATACTTGATGGCAATAAACTAGAAACTCTAATGTCAGAACAATGCAATGTTTTGTATACTCACCACTCCCTTTCCACATCTTATTGGAAGTTCTAGCTAATGCAATAAGACAAAACAGATAATAAGAATAACACAGATTGAGAAGGAAGAAATAAAAATGTGATGCGATTGTAGAAAATCCAAAAGATTGGAGCAGAAAAAAAAATAGGAAAAAATGGGCTAAATTAAAAAGCAATTATAACAAGTTTTCAGGATACCAGTTTAATATTAAAAAGTCAATTGCTTTCCTATATACCAGATGCAAGTAGAATTTGATATTGAAAACATAGTACCATTTACAGTAGTATGCCAAAGAATAAAATTATACAAATCCAAAAAAATATATGGAGGAGGTCTATAAAAGGGAAACTACAAAACTCTAGTGAGAGAAGTCAAAGAAGAACTAAATAAATGGTAGAAATATTTCATGATCACACATAAACCATTGGTTAATGTTTATTTGCACAATAATAGTGTCAAAATACATTATGTATAACCTGATAAAACTGAAAGATAAAATTGCTATTATTGTTGGAAGATTCAATACTGATAATATTTAAGTTCTTTCCTACTTGAACTATAAGCACAGTTCAATCCCAATCAAAATCCCAGCAAATTGTTTGATGAATATGGACATATAAACTTTATAAGGAGAGGAAAATAATCCAGAGGAGTTAATCCCATCTTAAACTTTCACTCTTATATACAACTTATTTCATACTAGACAAAGGTACCAAAAACATATATTGGAGAAAAGATAGCCTCTTCAACAAATGGTGGTGGGAAAATTGGAAATTCATATGCAGCAAAATGAAATTAAACCCCCATCTCTCACCATGCACAAAACTGAAATCAAAGTGGAGCAAGCACCTAGAAATTAAACTAGAGACACTGCACTTATTAGAAGAAAAAGTAGGCCAAAGTTTTCATCGTGTTGGATTAGACCATGACTGCCTTAAAAAGATTCCTATAGTGCAAGAAATAAAATCAAAATAAACAAATGGGATGATTCAAACTGAGAATCTTCTTCTCTAATCAATCAGTGAGGTGAAGAGAGACCCTATAGAATGAGAGAAAATGTTTACACACACACACACACACACACACACACACACACACATCATATTGAACACTAATCTCTTAGGATATATAAATAACTCAAAAAACTTAACACCAAAAAAACAAATAACTCAATTAATAATTGGGCCAAGAAACTGAATAGACACTTCTCAAAAGATGATATACAATAAATCAACAAATATATGAAAAAATGTTCAACATCTCTTGCAATTAGAGAAATGCAAATCAAAACTACTCTAAGATTTCACCTCAATCCAGTTAGAATGGTAGCTATTAAGAATACAAACAACAATAAGTGTTGGCGAGGATGTAGGGGAAAAGGCATGCTCATACATTGCTGGTGGGACTGCAAATTGGTGTAACCAATATGGAAAGCAGTATGGAGATTCCTTGGAAAACTTGGAATGGAACCTTTTGATCCAGGTATCCCACTCTTCAGTTTATACTCAAAGTACTTAAAAAGAGCATACTACAGGGACACAGCTATATCAATGTTTATAGCAGCACAATTCACAATAGCTAAATTGTAGAACCAACCTAATGCCCTTAGGTAGATGAATGGATAATGAAACTGTGATATATATACACAATGAAATTTTACTCAGCACTAAAAGAGAATAAAATCATAGAATTTGCAGGTAAATGGATGGAGTTGGAGAATATCATGCTAAGTGAAGTAAGTCAATCCCAAAAAATGAAAGGCTGAATTTTTTATCTGATAAGTGGATGTTGATCCATTATGAGGAAGGGTTGGGAAGAATGGAGGACCTTTAGATAGGACAAAGGGGAGGGAGGGGAAAGGAGAGGCATGGGGGTAGGAAAGACAAGACGGTGGAATGAAATGGACATCATTACCTTAAGTACATGCAATGAAGACACACACACCACACAAAAAGTGTGGTTTGGGCAAAAGAATACACAAATATATCAGTAGAACAGAGAATCCAAAACATACACTCATAAATATGGTCAACTGATCTTTGACAAAGGAGTAAAAGAAATACAATGAAGAAGAGATGACCTTTTAAATGGATGATGCTGAAACAATTGAAAATCCACACCTAAAATTAAATGAATCTAGACATAGACATTACACCCTTCAAAAGATTTATTTCATAATGAATCATAAGCCTAACTATAAAATGAAAAACAGAGAGAATCCTTAGAGATAACATAGGAGAAAATCTAGGTGATCTCTGATATAATGATGAATTTTTAGAAAAAAAGTCAAAGAAAAGATCTGTGAAATAAATTATTAATTTAATTAAAATTAATTTAATGAATTTTTATTAAAATTAAACTCTCTGCCTGCAAAAATGTACAAATGCATGAGAGTATAAGACACAGAGTTTTAGGAAAATATTTGCAAAAAATAAATCTTATAAAGGACTAAAGATGCACAAAGAAAACTTAAAACTCAACAATAAGAAAAAGAACAAGTCAATTTTAAAAATGGACAAAAAGCCTCAACAGACAACTTATAAAACATATTTATTTGCGGGTAGCAAATAAGTATATGTGAAGATATTTAATATAGAAGGTCATTAGAGAATTGCAAGTTAAGACAATTATGAGATAACATTACACCCCTATTTGAATGGTCACAACCCAAAACACTTATAATCACTCCAAATGCTGGAAATCACATGTAGCAACAAGCATTTCCATTCATTCATTACTGGTGGAAATACAAACTGGTACAGTTGCTTTGGGAGCCAGTTTGGCAGTTTCTTACAAAGCTCAACATACTCATACCATTTGGTCCAACAATTTTGCTCCTTGGTATTCACCCACATGTATAGAAAACCTATGTCCACACAAAAAAATTACTCATATAATTTCATAGAAATTTTGTTCATAATCACCAACATTTGAAAGCAACCAAGATATCTTTCAGTAGATAAATGGATCAATAAAATGTGGTACATCCAAACAATTGAATTTATTAAGTGCTAAAGAGAAATGATCTGTCAAGCTATGAAAAAAAACATGAAGGAAGCTTAAATTCATGTTACTAAGGGATAGAAGCCAATTTTAAATGCTATGTACAATATGGGTCTAATTATATGACATTCTTGGAAAAGTAAAAGCATGGAAAAGATAATAAGATAGATTACTGCCTGCCAGGCAATGAGGGGAGGAAAAGATGAATAAGTTTAGTACAAAACCCTGTATGATACATAACATTATATGTTTGTCCAAGCCCATAGAATGTACAACCATAGTAAATGTTAATATAAACTATTATCTTTGAGTAATAATGATGTGTCAGTGTAGGTTCATTGATAATAACAACATGTCATGTTGGTTCAGAATTTTGGTGGTGATGAGGCTGGGTGTAAGTGGGACTAGGGAACACATGGGAAATCTTTCATATTGTTTTGAACCTAAAACTGACCAAAATTAGTCTATTGTATTAGTTACCTTTCTATGGTTATAACTAAGTACCCAAAATAATTAACTTATAAAGAGAAAAGTTCTATTCGGCTCATGGTTTTGGAAGTTCCAGTCCATGTGTAAGAGACCCAACACCTTTGGGCCTTTAAAAGGCAACACATTATCCTGGGAGTGTTTGGTCAAGTGAAACTGCTCACCTAGTAGCTAAGAAGCAAGAGAATGAGGAGCGTAACAGGGTCTACAATCCACTTCAAAGGAATACTTCAAGTACCTAAGTGCCTCCCATTTAGACTATTACCTCCTAAAAGTTCTACCACTTCCCCAAAGTGCCACCCTGGAGAAAAAACATTTAACACATGGATCATTGGGGGAGATCTGACATCCAGTCCATATCATCTATTTTAAAAAGTGAGATATGTGTCATTTGGCTGGCACATGGTTAGTAAATTAAAGCTAAATTCTTTACCTTAATTTTAGCCCAAGTGGTCTGTAAATAAATTGTTTTTCAGAGTTTCTTTTTTTCTTTCATTGTCCCTCTTATTGATCTATTTTGACACAACTTAAATCCATGATACAATTGACTTGATTTTGTTAGTCTGAAATAGAAAACCTGAATGGTGGAGGAAAGCTGGTTTGATTTGTTTCCCAGAATACTACTATGACTGGCCAGTATAGCATTATGCTGCTCCTTTTTCCAATATTTGATATCTACTACATGTTCTAATTCATTCAGTCATTCAAAAATATTTATTCATTCAGCTAGATATATGAAGAAATACATTCCTTATTCTTCAGGAATTTGCTGTCTAGTTGTAAGAATCTGACATTTACTAAAATGCCATGTTTAAAAATAAGCCCAAATATATTTAAAGTTCCCTGCTAACTCTGTGGTACTGATAGGTCTGAAAATAATCCTTGCCTAAGGGTTTGCAATCTTGTGAGGAGTGCACTAAAAGGCCCATAGCTGTAATACAAGATCAGGTAGACTAACTTTGAGAGGCAGCACAATGTACAGATTAAAATCGTTAGTTCTATAGATAGGCTTGTGTTTATAATCTCAGTTTTGGCATTTCTTAACTGTGCATTGGTAGATAAATCATGTCCTTTAGAGGTTAGGCCTCAGTTTCTCCAACTATAAAATGGGAATCAAAGTAGCACTTACTCTGTGTTACTATTGAGAGATTAAATTAGATAAAACTTGTGAATTTACACAGAGTTGCTGCCAATCTATATGTACAGAATTTTATAAGAATTCAAAGTACAGAGAGCTCATATCTGGTTATGAGGTGGAAGGAAATCATTTAAAGAAAATAAAATTTATTTACTAAAATTTACTACAGATTTTTCTAGATTCCCCAGCATTTCTCTTCCTCCATTCCCTGAAACTAGTCTTACTGATAGGCTATATTTTCAGATATAACCCTCGCCCAGGTTTTGAGTCAATACCAACAAGGACTGGAAAAAGTCAGTAATTTCATCAGCACCATCTCAGCATCTTGAAATATTTTTTCTTAACTTTTAGTCTATATTCCAATTTTAACTAACCCCTTCTTGAACATTTTTGTTTCTTATGTGTGTATAATTAGAGTCTGAGTGTGTGCAAGCATGTTAGAAAAAAAAAACAGATCATAGAAATTCTTCCATTTTTTTCTATAGAACTGATATATTGATGGTGCCACATATCTTTATGAAAAAGGCTTAAATAGGAGCAAAGCAGTTAGAAAGCATGTGCTTGCTTCTATTGTTGAAGCAAATCTGATTTGTCTTTCATTGTGAGTGAAAAGATGAAGGGCACAGAGTAAGTTGGACTTTTATAATATATTTTACTATGTAAATGCAAATGATAATTATCATGAACACCACATTTTCTAATAGTACAGATGACAGAATTGCCATAGGGGAAATTTTGAATACTGAGAGGGAAAAAACCTCAATAATATATTCCTAAAGGCTAACAATTTTAGAGAAGGACTATGAGGGAAAGTAAGCTCTGCAAAAACAGATCACAGATCTATGTTACAATCATACTGATATTGCAGAAGTTGTGAGATGGAATTGTGTTTTACCATCCTGACCCTCCTTGCTCTTTCATTTAAAAGAATAGAGAAAGAAATCAGAGCTAGATATGCTTTCATCCGTCTCTAACACCTGGCCCTTTTCCTGAGATAAGTTTTGACTTCCTGTATGAGGCAGGCTGGGACTCCCTACCAACCCCCTTCTGCTTGCTGTCTCCCATTTTCAGCAGCTCTTCTCTGCCTGTATTTAGCATGTCTTTACATGCCTTGGAATTAAATTTAAGAGAAAATATATCTGCCACCTTCTTAGATTTATCAAAAAGTCCGTGTAAACAGAGAGCATAAATTACATGCTTCTGCATTTTGCATGGTGCCTATTTCATCCTGTGTTTTCAACAAATATTTTTCAATTGTTTAATTTCTAATAATGACAGTTTACATCTATTGCAATATGCTGAAGGCTTAGTATATACAAAACACTATTATAAATAGTTGTATTGATTCATCAGTATATCAGCAATCTCATGAAATAAGCAACTTTATAAGTTTCATTTTTATTGAGCTTAGAGACCAAACAGCTAGTTAGTTTTACAGACAGGATTTAAAATTGTCTGTTCACTATGAACTCCCATCTCTTAACCACTAAACTCTATTCCCAGTACTCATTTAACAATCTATCATTATTGACATCATGTTGTGAATTAGTTAGCATATTATATTCCCCAAAGTATTTGCATTTTTTAAGACAATGTTAAAGAGCATGTAAGTTGAGGAATTTGGTCACTAATAATATGGACTTTCAGATACAACTAACAGGAGGAATTGGGGTGATATTTTTACAGTGATTTTCCATGTGTTCCTCAAGTTGTAGCACTCAAGTGTTTTCCCACAAATGACTAGTAACATAAAAAGAAGTGAAGGGCCTCTAAAGGTAGAGAAAAGAGCCATTTGATAATGGCAGAAGTACCTTTGTAAATAGGTCTTTTTAATGTAGAAGACATGAATTTCCTGCCTCTCTCCCTGGATTGATTTTTCAGTCTCACTATTTATTTTGCCCCCTTCTAGAAATATTGTATGTCTAGGAAAATGAGATTGACAAGATATCATCAAGCTATTACAGTTGATGAATTATATATATGGATTATATTATTATATATTTCATAATATTCGACAATGATGAATTTCTAGGAAGAATCCCAATTCAACTTGGTGTATTATTTTTGGCATGTAGATTCTAATTGGAGATATTTACTCAGGATTCCTGCATAAATGAGATCAAAGTTTAGTTTCATTTGGGGGAGATATGTTTTTAAGGTTTGGTGTCAGTGTTATGTAGACTTTGTAACAAGAGTGTAGAAGCTTTCTCTTCTATGCCCAGGGACAGTTTAAATACACTGAGAATGAATTATTTATTGAAAGCTTAAGAGTAATGACCTAACAAATTCTTTGATGCTTATTTGGGAGAAATGGCAATATGAATAAAGTTTTTCAATCACAATTGTTTTATTTAATATTTTAAAAATCTCATCTAGAATAAATTTAAAGCAATCTATGCTTCCATATAATATCATCCATATTTTAAAGTTGATCAGCACAAGGTGGAGAAATTTCATCTTATATAATTAATTATTTTGCATTTCAGTTGTGGTAATTTTCCCATTTTCCATTTTCAATTCTTTGTCCTTTTTTCCCTTTGTTTTTAATTGGAATAGTCAGTGGTTTATTTATTTCATCATTTTCTTTGGAGAAAAAACTTTTGATTCATTAGCTCCACTGCTTTTTCTATTTTCCTTTTTTTTTTTTTAATTTTTAATATTTATTTTTTAGTTTTCGGCGGACACACCATCTTTGTTTGTATGTGGTGCTGATGATCGAACCCAGGCCGCACACATGCCAGGCGAGCGTGCTACGGCTTGAGCCACATCCCTAGCCCTTAAAATGAAATTTTAAAAAAGGACTGAGGGTATAGTGTTAGCTTTTTTCTTTACTAATTTCTTATTTCCACTTTGATGGTATCAGTAATTATATAGGTATATAATATACAATTACTTAATTTCATATAAAAATATTATATATAATTATGTATAATATATGTCAGATGCTTTGAAAATTAGTAAGCCTACATATATATGTATGTGTATGTGCATTCATACATATAATTTTTGTAATAGATTAGGAGCTAGATATTACTTTTTTCCCCATTTGAAAGATTAAAACACTGAGACAATAAGAAGTTAAGTGACTTTGCCAGGAGAATGCCATCAATAAAGTGGTATAACAAGCTTATAATGTCAGCTTTGTATTCTTCACTCATGTTATACTATTTTCTTCAGTTTATATTATTGCTTTCCACTCAAATTTCTTGAGTTAAATGTTTATTTTCAATATTATTCATTTATGAATAGTAGGGTTTAATGTTATATTTCTTCAGAGTACAGCTTTATTAAGATGTTATATATATTGGGGCTGGAATTGTGGCTCAGCGGTAGAGTGCTCGCCTAGCACAGGTGGGACCAGGGTTCGATCCTCCACACCATATAAAAATAAAAGCATTGTATTGGGTCCATTTACACCTAAGAAATAAATATTTTTTTAAAAAGATGTTATATGTGTTTTATTATTGTTATTCTTTGGTAGTCTGCAATTTCAGGTTTTCTTTCTTATTTTATTTTATTTTTTTAGTTTTTGATGGACCTAACATTGAGTCACAGACCCAACCCCTTATTTTCTTTTAACTCAAGAAAACTAAGCAGAGATAATTTTTGCTGCTATTTGGGATTTTGGGAGGTTTGTTTGTGTTTAGTTATTTGGATAATGTTTTTTCTATTATTTTTGTAGATATTATTTTTCAAAATATGTATATGTCATTTTATTTGGCTTGATCAAGATTATATTTTTAATTATTTTCATCAATGGCATATATTAAAACAATGTGATTTTTTCTTTTCTAATCTGTTAACATAGTGAATCATATTATTCAATTTGATCATATCAAAACATCCTAGTAATTCTATGAAATAGTCATTTTGTATTATTCTTTAAACTTACCTTTATGCTTGAATTGCCAACTTTTATTTAGGCACTTTACATCCATGATTACAAATGAATTTTTCCTGGAAGTTTATTGCAGCATCCCTCATACTATCCTCAAATGTGTTCTGATTGTCTTCTTATCATTTTATTTGCTATTTAATGATTTTATCAGTCAGGTTTCTTAGTTCATAAAAGCAAAAATTAACTCTAGTTCTCCTTAAGTTAAAAAAAAATAAGTTTCGTGAGGATGTCAAGGAATTTATACAATGCAAAGGATACAGAGCAATGGTTAGAAATCAAACAAGAACAATGGGAAAGTAAAAGGCTGAAAACCTTGGGAACTTGCAGTGATGTTCCTTGGCCTGCCACAAGGTGAACATTCAACACCACAACTTCTGGGTTCTCAACTCCAATAAATTTGCTTTAAATAATCTGCAACTCTTCCAGAATCTTTTATTCACTTTTTTCCATATTGTCAGTATTTGGAGTAGAATCATGTAATTAACTTTACCTAATGTGTATATTAACTACTAATGTTTAGGGAAAAGAAATACCTATGCTCCTTCAACTTCATAATGTTAAGAAATTTTAGCATATGGTCAATTTTTATGAATGCTTTGTTTTATTTGAAAAGAGGATTAATTTTTCAATTAAATTAATTCTTTGGTTATTTAATTCATATCCTATAAATTTAAGTTTTCTTTATCTACTTGATAATTTCTCTATGAAAGGAGTTTGATATTTCCACCTGTAACTTTGTATTTATCTACTTATTGTACAGCTTCTATTTCATATATGGTATTATGTATTAGCAGTTCAGAACATAAAATAAGCAAATAAAGCCATATATTCCTTGCCTAAGTTTAGCAACTAAGAGATACAAGTTATTATATAAAAATCAAAACAACTCAATGATGTTATGGATAAAACTGATAGGAGAATGTGGCTTTAGATATTTAGCCAAATGATCATAATAATTCATCTGCTTTACACAGATGTAGTCATGATGTCACAGGGACAGCTTGAAAACTGCATGTCACACCTGCAAGGGCAAGTATCTTCTAAGTGAGCTGGTTAGAACATTCATGTGTGTGCATGTGTACATGAAGGATGACTCACACAAAGACAGGAGAAGTAGAAAAAGGAATAAGCATGACAATTATCAATCTAAACTCTCTTTGTTCCACTTTGTACAGAGAGAAGTAAGTAAGTAATGCCAGGAGTGTGGAACTAGCAAAGTCCCTCACATAGAAACATGAAGAATAAAGAATACACGTTTTCTTCTTTAGTGCATTAAGTTAAACAGTGTGAAATTACCACTAATTTCAGGTCAATAATTGCCATGTTGATCTGAAAACAATAACAATTTCATACTTCGAAGTTATCTTAGAAGATCCACTAAGATTCATGGGTTTTGCAATTTTTCCTAGAATTATGTCATTCATGCATTTAACTTATCCACCTTTATCACTTTTAATTTTTTTAACTTGTTTTAGGAAATAAGTTCAAGCATACAGATATCTTGAAAGAAAAAGAGCAATGCATAAAACTCCAACATGTTTTTTGTGTGAATTAATTTATCACTAATGTTGCTAATATTTTACCACTAGTTTTCAATTTCTGTACAGGTATGTACACACAACACATGCACATGTTTGTGTCTGTGTGTACTTCTTTTCTAAAACCTTCTAAGGTAACTTACATACAGTATGTCCTGACTCTTTAAATAGCCAGAATAAAACTATGAACTCAGTATATTTAGCATTGATTTACTCCTTTAATCTAATATTTGTATCTAATTTTCTCAACTGATTCAATAATGAACTAGTCTGGGGTCAAGTGTTTATTTGTCCAGTCTCTTTACTCTTGAACTTTCTTTAATCTGGAACATCTTTTATTTTTCTTTTTAACAACAACAACAACAACAAAATGAGGAATTCAATACCTATCCCACCTCTATTGTTTTTTAATAATTTGTTTTAATAGAATGATTCCCATTTTGGGTTTGTCTGATGTAATTGGATTCAGATTATGTATTCTTAACCAGAATACTAAATAGGTGAAGTTGTATCACTGTCGGCAATCACATCTGTATGCACAAAGTCTTCATTTGCTCCTCATTGATACTGTAATTTTGCTGTTAATTTTGATCACACAAAGTACTGTCCAATTCCTTCATTGTATGATTACTTAGTTTTTAATGCAAGTAATAAGAATTCTATGGATAGATATAAACTTTTCATCAACATTTTTTCTCCAAATTTAGCATCCTTTGGTGAGTATTGCCTGCTTCAATATTTACTCTGATGCAAAATGCTTACTTTCTTGTACTTCCATCACATTTATCAATACTATATATAGCACATTTACCATAAACTTTCCTCCCCAAATAAGCTTCTTCATTTTTTTAGTTAGCTAACTACTATTGGTATGGATTTATGAATGCTTGTAAATGTTTTCTCATTAATTATTGTACTTAGCAATTTCTCATAAGTATTTTACTATGGATTATATTTTGATTTATATTAATAGTAGTATACTTGATTTCCTTTTTTTTTATCATTTGCCTGGCATGAACTTTTTGGTTTATTAATTTTCAACCATCCCATTTATGTATGTTACTTATAAACAGCATGTTTCTGATTATTGTTTTATACCAACCAGAATATGCCTTTTAATAAATTATATTAACTTATTCATATTATCATAATTAGTAATATTACTGATGACATCTTTTGCCATCTTTTTCTTATTATTTTTATATGCTTTTGTTTTATATAGTTTCTTTCCATTTTTGTTCTGTTTGTGCAGATTATATATTAAAATACTTAGTTTCCTGTACTTATCTGCTTATTATGTTGGCAGTCCTGAGGACTAATTAATAATACAAGTACTGACCATAAATACAATCTAAACTACCTGTAGATAGGTCACTGAAGATCATTGATTTTAGTATTGTTTGTGATCATAATTTTGAACATGTCTGTGCCTAATACAGAAGATTTAATGGAAGATTTCTACTTGAAATCTGACAGAATTTAAATGATTATAATTTTTATGATCACTTTCCATTTATGGATCTCTTAATTACATATCCTGCTACATTAAATGTAGAAATGCATTGGTCTAATATCAAGAAATCCTAGTACAAAACACGAAAATGTATTTCTACTATGTCTACTATCCATTCACTTTTGATTATATCCTCCTAAATGAAGATTCAGTATCCATTCTGTTCCTCTTAGCACCTAATATACAAAGAATATTGGCCTTAATATGCCTTTCCATAGCTTCTATATTATAGGTTAGAACATTATTGTCCCAAATCATAGCAGATGAAACTATTTTTATGGAATCAATTTCAATTTTAAGACTAACTTGAGGACGGCTAACAGTTTTGTAAGTTTTTTTTTTTTTTTTTTTTTTGGTATTAAACCAATTGCATTTCCTAAAGCTGAGGGCTCAAACTATCAATTGCATGTCAATTTGATTAAGTGTAAAGGTAATGGTTGAAAGAATTGCCTCAGGTAAAACTTGTGAGTGATATATTATAGCACTATTTCTGTGTACTTCCTATCACATCATGCAAGGGGATCTCAGTGTGTATGATTATGTTTGGGTGTGTGGGAGTTTTAGCTTTTGTGTGTTTGTCCTCACATTAATATTAGGCCAACCCAGAATCTTAGCCTGCATAGGGACTATAAAAGGGGAAAGAAACTAACATTTTTCAACAACATACCAAGTACCAGAACTTTATAAGCACATCAAATTTCATTCTAATGATAATTTTATGAAGTTAGTTAAATCATTTACCATTTTAGATGAACAAAGTACAGTCCCAGTATGTTAAACAAGTTCCCCAAAGTCCCACCAGATAGGTACATTTATTTCCCTAAGCATCCAGTTCTTTCCTATACTATTAAATTTTCTGTTTGCATTGAATAATGTTTCTGCCTCTGGTTTCAGCCTCCAGGATTTAGAGTATTTCAAGTGTGGCTAATCAGAGCATTACATCCCTCTGACCACAATGATTCATTGTAATATGGGCATATTATCTAATCTAGACCAGTTAAATTGGATGTTGAGAGTTTCATTCTCCTTTTTCTCTGAAGATAGAAAGCTGTTATGTAGCTAGGCCTGGTGGTGCACTACCTGTAATCCAAGTGGCTCAGAAAGCTGAGGTAGGTGGATCCCAAGTTCAAAGCCAACCTCAGCCAAACTATCCAAACTCAGTGAGACTCTGTCTCTAATAAAATACAAAATAAGACTGGGAATGTGGCTCAGTGGCCAAAGTGCCCCTGAGTTTAATTCCCAATACCAAAAATAAATTAATTAAATAAAAGAAAGTTGTTATGTAAATCTAAAACTGCCAAAAACCACTTGCATGAAAATGAAGCTAATGTAAAAAAAAATAGAGGCAATAGATTGAGATGACCTAAAGTATTGCTTGATCCCTTGAATTCAAGCAAGGGCTGAAATTAGCTGAAGGTCATAGACCTTATAGCAATAAAAGAAAATAAGTTATTTTTTGTTCTTTAACTTTTGTTGGATTCTATCATTTTCTTAAAAAACAATAATCCTGACAAAACTGATGATTAGAGATAATGCTCTTTCTCTAATCTCTACCTACATTTTAAGGCCAACTTGAAGTGAAATCTCTGCTGTACTTCTCCCTGAATTCTCCCTCTTTCACATGTAGTATCTCCTTAATCTCAGTACTTATTTTATAGAAAGTGTTATATTCTTTCTAGTATTATTCTTTTAACCACCTATGTGCATTTTATATCTTCTTACTAATTTATAAACTTTTGTAGAAAGAGATTTTCTTTCATTTCTTGTGGCCTGTAAGTCAAAGTAATGTAAGATGTATATGCCTTTTAGTGGATATTTGATATATGTTTGCTAAATTATCTTTTTTAAATTATTATGTACTTAAACTTGAAAGCTTTAGGATATTCTGCTTCCTAAGAAAAAATATGGAAAACTTCTGCAAAAAGAGGGTTTAACTTGGGATAGACATGTTCATACATTTACAATATGAGGCTATATCTATAAAAATAAAAGGTATCTTGCTATACCCACCTTTAAAATAATCCATGCAACTAAAACAATGACATCATTCAGAAGCCATATTCATAGTATATGAATTGCATTTGTTTATATACATTTTAAAAAATTTTTACTTCTAATTTTAATTTGTTATATATGACAGCAGAATACATTACAATTCATGTTACACATATAGAGCACAATTTTTCATATCTCTGGTTTTACACAAAGTAGAATCACATCCTTTGTGTCTTCATACATGTTCTTAGGGTAATGATGAGCATCACATTCCATGGTCTTTCCTACCCCATCCCCCTCCCTTGCTCTCCCTCCCCTTTTCCCCTTTGCCCTTTCTAGAGCTTATTTAATCCTCCCATCTCCCCCCACAACATATTATGGATCAGCATCCTTAAATCAGATATATAATACAGCATTTGTTTTTTGGGGGGAATTGACTAATTTCACTTTACATTATCTTCTCCAATAACATCCACTTACCTGCAAATTCCATGATTTTATTCTCTTTTATTGCTGAGTAATATTCCATTGTGTATATATGCCACATTTTCTTTATCCGCTCATCTACTGAAGGACATCTAGGTTGGTTACACAGTTTAGCTATTGTGAATTGTGTTGCTATAAACATTGATGTGGCTGTGTCTCTGTAGTATACTGATTTTAAGTCCTTGTGTATAGACTGACGAGAGAAATAGCTGGGTCAAATTGTGGTTCCATTTCAAGTTTTCCAAGGATTCTCAATACTGCTTTCCATATTGGCTGCACCAATTTGCAGTCCCACCAGCAATATATGAGTGTGTCTTTTCCCCAACATTCTCACCAACACTTATTTGTTTGTCTTCATAATAGCTGCCATTCTGACTGGAGTGAGATGATATCTTAAGAGTAGTTTTGATTTGTGTTTTTCTAATTGCTAGAGATCACATGCATTTTTTAAAACTTCTGTGTATCTTAGACCAAAGAATAAAAACCATCAAATGTTTCATAAAGACACATTCTGAAAAACTAAGTAGTTTGAAAGTACTTCCAATTTAAAGCAGAAATTATAGGCCTGATGAATTGGGGAAAACTTACATCATCTCAAAGGGAACATATTTTTGTCAAAACTGCTTAATTATCATAGTCCTAAAAAGCTGTGAGTTGTGTAGGTGAATAAAACATGCATTCATATATACATTAAAAACAATAGGAAGGAACAACTAGGTAAGGTGGTACATGTGTGTAATCCCAGAGATTACAAACTCCCAAACTCCAGAGAATGAGATCTCCTGATACCAAGTTCAAAGCCAGGCTCAACAAGTTATGGAGTTCCAAAACAGAATTAAAAAAAGAGACCCTGTCTCAAAATAAAAATGGACTGGTGATGTGGCTCAGTGATTAAGTGCTCCTGGGTTCAATCCTCAGCACCAAAAAAAAAAAAAAAAAAAAAAGAGAGAGAGAGAGAAAGAAAGAGCAAAAGCAAATAGGTCCTCAAATACTTCAGAGGATTGCCACTTATATTCTCACAAATCAGAAGTTTTCTTCTTTAGTATCTCATGGTCAGTTGTTGAAAATATACTTAAAAATATACCAATCAACCAATGGGACAAGGATCTGAACAGACACTTCTCAGAAGAGGATATACAATCAATCAACAAAATATATGAAAAAATGCTCATCATCTCAGAGAAATGCAAATCAAAACTATTCTAAGATTCATCTCTCTCCAGTCAGGATAGCAGCTATTATGAAGACAAACAACAACAAGTGTTGGAGAGGATGTGGGGAAAAAGGTACACTCATGCATTGCTGGTGGGACTGCAAATTGGTGCAGCCAATATGGAAAACAGTATGGAGATTCCTTGGAAAGCTAGGAATGGAACCACCATTTGACCCAGCTATTCCCCTTCTCGGACTATACCCAAAAGACCTAAAAAGAGCATACTACAGGGACACAGCTACATCAATATTCATAGTAACACAATTCACAAGCTAGACTGTGGAACCAACCTAGATGCCCTTCAATAGATGAATGAATAAAAAAAAGTGGCATTTATACACAATGGAATATTACACAGCACTAAAAATAACAAGATCATGGCATTTTCAGGGAAATGGATGGCATTAGAGCAGATTATGCTAAGTGAAGTTAGCCAATCCCTAAAAAACAAATGCCGAATGTCTTCTCTGATATAAGGGAGGTGACTCAAAGCAAAGTAGGGAGGGAGAGCATGAGAAGAAGATTACCACTAAACAGGGAAGTAAGGTGGGAGGGAATGAGAGGTAGAAGGAGAATTTCACGGAAGATGGAAGGAGACCCTCATCATTATACAAAATACATATATGATGGTGTGAGGGGGAAGGGGAAAAAAGAGAGAGAGAAAAAAGTGTCACAGTAGATTGGGTAGAGAGAGGTGATGGGAGGGGAGGGAAGGGGAGGGGGGATAGGGAGGGCAGCAGAATACAACAGACACTAGTATTGCTGGCTGTATAACCAATGTGATCCTGCAATCTGTACACGGGAAAAATGAGAATTCATACCCTACTTGAATCAAATGTATGATATGTCAAGATCATTGTATTGTCTTGAGCAACTAATTAAAAAAATTAAAAAATAAAAGCAGATTACAAGAAAAAAATATATATCACTACTGTATATTGAATATGACTTTTGTCCTTGAATGTAATTTTCAATTTTAGAAGAAACATGATATTTCATATTGCAAAAAAACAGTAGAAAACTCCACTATGCATACTGTAGTAAAAATTAATGTCAGAAGAACCCCCAAAGAATTTGCTAATTGTTACTGTTGAACTAATGCAAAATATACTGTTTGGGTATATGTAAATCATATAAAAATACTGAACATCTCTGACTTAAAATAGTTTGACTTAATATTTTTCAACTCTGTATGCATTCAGTGAAAGTGTATTTTGAATTTTGATCTTTTTGCAGTGCTAGTGATATGTGATACTTTACTCTCTTATAATTCTAGGCAGCAACAGCAACAGCAGCTTTCAGTCATCCATGTGATCACAGGATAATCAAATGATACTCTATGTTGGATAATGTTCTCTTGCCTTTTCTGATAACTATTTTTATTTTTATACAGATATATGCCAATTAGTCATAAATTGCTAAAAATCAATAAGAACATGTGCTAAACTATGGAACCAACCTAGGTGTCCCTCTATAGATGAATGGATAAAAAAAATGTGGTATATATACTCAATGGAATATTACTCAGTTTTAAACAAGAGTGAAATTATGGCATTCTCCAGTAAATGGTTGGAGTTGGAAAATATCATGTTTCACGAAATAAGCCAATCCCACAAAACCAGAGGCCGGATTTTTTTCTCTAATATGCAGATGATAATTCAAAATAAGCTGTGGGGCACTAGGGAAGAATACAATTACCTTATATTAAGTAGAGGGAAGTTTTTTGGAGAGAGGAGAGGATATGGGGATAGGAAAGATTGTAGAATGAAACAGATATTATTACTGTATGTATAGATGTGAATACATGACAAATATGATTCTGCAACATGTACACTCAGAAAAATCAGAAATTATATCCCATCTATGTATGATACATCAAAGTGCATAAATGCATTCTACTGTCATGTATAACTAATTAAAACAAATTAAAAATTCAAAAAAGAACATGTTCTCAATGCAGTCTATTTTATTTTACACATTTTTTCTTTGTTCTTTTCTTATTAGTAGGAAAATAAGTTTGGTGTCCCCTCCCTTTCTTCAGCTTGAGTGAAATTAACACTGTAGTTTGCCACTCTACCCTAAATATTATGGTTCTAAACTTCATTCTTTCTGTGGTGCTTAGAATCCTGAAGGCACCTGACTGACTACCTAAATTGCATATTGTATATAATCTTGATTAATGGAAATACTTCTCTATTTTATAATCAAAAAACCAAAACTTCTTTTTATGAGTTTTTCATTTATTAGCCAGGATATAAAATTGCACATGGCATAAGATTATTAGGTAGTCAGTTTGGAAGGAAAAACACATTAGTTTGAAATTTTTTTTCTGTTCTTTATTAACATGTGTTTACTACTATCAGGCAGAATGTTGACTAATGTCCCATTAATTTCAATTTCAATTCTATTTCAATTAGGCAAAGTAGATCTTCTCAAATGCTCTTCTGCTTAACATTTGTGACACTAGGAATTGTGTATTTAGGGAAAAAGCATTATTTAATGGTTTTAAGGTGATTTTAGTTAGTGACAGAGCATTTCCCTACAATTTGCAAGGCACTAGATTCAATCTCTAGCACTTGAATAAAACACAAAAAAAGAGCATTCATTAATACCAATGGTAAACCTATGGATGAAATAAATAACTAAGAGCTAGTATTTGTAGAAAGAACACTATTATGAAATTATTACTATCTTCTCTGGAATTATAAGTATCCATCTGGGAAAGAACTTTGGCTTCAGGATAATAGGCAAATTGTTAAAAAAAAAAAAAAGTAAATATTCTCTTTTGTGAAGTTTCTGTTATGTACTGACTTTTAAAAATACCACACTAACTTCCATAGGATTTGATTTTTTTTTTTTGTACCAAAAATTGAACTTGATCACTGAGCCACATCCTCAGCCCTATTTTATATTTTATTTAGAGACAGTGTCTCGCTGTGTTGATTAGCTCTGCGCCTCCCTGATGCAGAGACTGGCATTGAACTCTTCTCTCTCATGCTCCTGAACTGATAGGATTACAGGCATGCACCACCATGCACTAGGATTTAATGTTGACTTTCCATTACCCCTTTCCTCAGCCCCAGTTTTCATCTATACATTCACATATGTTAGATTAAGGAGCAGTTCTTAGAATTCCAGTTTGCTAGATATATCTTCTTTCTGGCTTAAAATTATTTTATTTGCATATGAATATAGAACATAAAAACAGTTACTGTAACTTGAGATTTTGAGTGTACCTGCCTGTGAACCAAACCAGCTAAAAGTAAGATATAATCTTTTAGCATGTAGTTATACTCTAAGTTTGAATAACACCTATTTATATGTATACCTTATAGAGTCACAAAAGCAAGTGTTATGTGATTGAAATGGGTGTTGATAATGGGTTCTAACTTTAAATTTAAATTAAGTGATTTAACTTACATTAAATGATTTAAATTAACATTGCTAGTAGTATACATAAGTAAAATAAAATAAATGTTTTATCCTTGGCAATATTTCGTTATTTAGTTGAATTGATTATGTCAGGAAGATTACAATAATGATCTTAACTTCCTTTTCAGTAAAGGTTTTTTCCTAGGAGTTGGCATTTCAGTGTGTTTCAGAAAACAAATTAAACTTTTTATTCTGTTTTTAAAACACTTTCCAAGAGGGAAGATATTTTTGTTCTGTTATTTTTTTCATTTTCTTGTGCATTTTATTGCTTTTTTAGATTTATCGATTTCAGTATTTTTATATATTTAGGATAATTGATGTTTACATCTGAAAACAGTGAAAATATTTCAATGTTTATTTTTTGAAGAAAAACTACTAGAATTATCTTAGCAAATATAAAGTAAATTTTATCTTTTATTTATTAAATTGAATACACTCACAATTACGATTCAATAAAGGAAATGGGAATTATAAGATCCCAATACTTGAACATTTTGTGCATCTGAGCCAGGATATAATGTATGAAGACTTTATTATGATTTTGTTTTTGTGGTTCAATTTTTTATTAATTTATCTGGTGCTTTGTTTTCACTACAAATTTGCAGTGTTTTCTTAACTTTTATGTTAGATTGTATTGATCCACTTATAAAATTAAATATCCTATGCATCAAAAAATGAAATCAATAAATGATGAGGGATTTCATTGGTTATTTTGGAAAGTAATAGATTGGATTACTGTAATGTTAATTTGTATCCAGAGAATGGAAAGAAGATAGTATAAGTCATAGTATTTTAATGAGCTACCTGGAGAATCACAATATTTATTTTGGCACATTATAACAGGAAACGAAATTGATGTTTTACCTTCAAATCCGCAAGCCAATTCTTAGCTCTAAGTCTTGTATTATATAGAGAATTTCTAACTGAATGTTGTACAGTGAGCCTACATTTTTTTTGGGATTATGAGACATAACTAATGTAAACAATTTAATATGTGAAGTTTAAAGTCAAATAGAGTAAACACATGTGGCACATCAATACAATAGAACACTAGTGAGCAATAAAAATGAATATACTACACTAAAACATAGCACCATAAATGAATCTTAAAAGCATTATATTAGAATGATGTCAGTATCATGGTATGATAGGAAACCCTGAGTCTCCCTTCCCCTCATGAGAACATAGATTCAACAGCAATATACAATTCAATTCTCAATGTGAGAAATCTAGAAATGAGTTAAGATGTTTCTGCACCCCAAGTGAGTGAAAAATCAACTGCATCAAATATAGTAGAAAAGTTCACTGGATCCCTCATCTGGCTCAGTGCAGTGTAATTTGGAGAAAACTCAGGGGGTAGGATTATTAAAACATGTGCAATGGTGCACACTTGTAACCTAGTGGCTCTAGAGACTGAGGCAGGAGTATTATAAGTTCAAAGCCAGTCTAAAAAATTTAGTGAGCTCCTAAGCAACTCAGCCAGCAAGACTCTGCCTCTAAGAAAATATGAAAAAAGGCTGTGGATGTGGCTCAGTGGTTAAGCACCATGGGTTCAATCTTCAGTACCAAAATGATAATAATAACAATAAAAACAAAAACATACATCCTGCCGTCAAACTTTTGGGAGAGCTGAGGGAATCATTTTTGTCTTGTCCTACCCTAAACCAACTCAAAAAGACACCAGACCAGAATTCATTAAGAACAATGTCATATGGTTTAGGCAAGCAAGTAATCCTTTGCTGTAGTTAAATAACCTGATTCAGTGTGGAATTAGTGGGGAAAAAAAAAACATTCAATTGCTTTCTACTGAGAACAAAAATTAAGCACGCGTCCAATATTTTAGCTGTTAGAAAGACTATATGAGGCAAAATGCTTGTCTTGCCTGTTTTGTAGTACCATCAAAATATGTAATGATCTAAATCCCTAGGGCAGCAGGGAACAAAAGCAATGTTGAGACATAAAATGGGGGATGGGGAAAAATGCAGTTATTGTGTTACATTAAAGGTAAGTGTTTACCATCTTAAAACACATTATTATAAATATATCTCATGTAAACCCCATGGTAACCACAAAAATATTTATGCATCTATGGTACACAAAGAATATGAAAAAGGTATTGTGTCCAACTACAACTAAAACAAAACTTTAAAAAAACTATCTCAAGAGACAAAGAAGAGCATCATAAAATGAGAAAAAGACTGATTGACCAGGAAGATAAAATAATTATCAATATACATGCACCCAAGATGAAAGCACCAAAATATATTAAGTAAATAAGAACAGAACAGAAAGAAGAAATAAAGGGAACACAAGGATAGGAGGAGATTTAAATATCTATACATATACATATATATATATATATAGTAGATGGACACAATACCTTTATTTATTTATATGTGGTGTTGAGGATGGAACCCAGTGCTTTACAAGTGCTATGCAAGTGCTCTACCACTGAGCCACAGCCAAGCACCCCCACCATTTTCAATAATAAATAGAATATCTAGATAGAAAATTGATAAGGAAATAGAGGCTGTGAAAAACAATATAAAATAAATGGACATAACAGACACACGCAGAGCATTCTACCCAATCGTTACATAATTCAAATTCTTCTCAAACACATGCAGATCATTCTTCAGGATAGACTTCATATAGATCACAAGAAAATTTTAACAAATTTAAGAATGCAGAAATCACACCAACTCTAGTTTTCAACCATAGTGGAATGAAAATAGAAATTAATGGCAGAAGAAAAAAATGAAAAGTTTATATCTTTGGGGAAATTAAACAGCAAAGTCCTGAACAACCAACAAGTAAAAGATAAAATCAACAGGGAAATAGAAGAATTTCTTAAAAAACAAAAATGAATGCACAACACACCAAAACTTGTGGTATGCAGCATAATCAGTAACAAGAGGGATGTTCATAGCTGTAAATGTCCCTGTTTCTAATGAAAGATCTCAAATAAATTATCTAACTTTACTCATAAGAAACTACAAATAAAAAACAAACTGAAACCAAAGTGAGCAAAAGGAAGGAAACACTAAAAGTTTAGAACAGAAATAAATGAAGTAGACAAATAAAAAAAAAAGAATTTGAAAATATAAAAATTGTTAATCTTTAAATAAACAAAATCACAAAGGAGAGACTATACAAGTGATGCCATAGAAATAAAAGTGATTATGATACTCTTATAATATAGGCATTTATAACTACAATTTTCTCTCTTAGTATGGTTTTTGCTCCAAACTAAAAGTTTTGGTATGTCATGATTTCATTTCATGCCAGTAAACTATTAGAAAAGAGGAAGAGAATCAGAGGTAGGGGAGAGTATGATAATGGTGTGGGAGATATGATCAGGGCATAATATATCCATATGAAATATGCTATAATGAAACCCATTACTCTGTAAAAGTAAAATGCATTAATAAAACATAAAAGAGACTGCTATTAAAAATTATACCCCAACAAATTATATAACCTAGAAGAAGTGGATAAATTCCTAGAAATATATCAAGATTGATTCAGGAAGACCATTTTAAAAATCTGAAAAGATTTATAAATAGTAAAGAAATTGAAAAAGTAATCGAAAACTTCTCAAGAAAGGAATAAATGGCTTTGGTGTATAAATCCACCAAACAATTGAAGAAAACACAATGGCAATCCTCCTCAAACTCTTAACAAAAACAAAAACAAAACAGAAAAAGGATGAAGAGGGGGGAACACTTACCAGTAAATTTTTTGAGGCCAGAATATCCTTATTTGAAAATGAATAAAAGACAATATAAGAAAAACTATGAATCAATATTCCTAGTAAATAGAAATGCAAAAATCTTCAATCTGAATTCAATAAACCATTTAAAGTATCCACTCCATTATCAAATGGGATTAAGAACTACATTATTTCTATTCACATATCATGATCTTATATTTGGAAACTGTAAAGATTTCATCAGACTATTAGAAGTAATAGTCTCAGAAAATTGCTGGATACAAAGCCAACATACAAAATCAGTTTTATACGCTAAAAATGAACAATCTGAAAAGAAAATTAATAAAATAATTTTGTTTATAATAATATCAAAAATAGGGCTGGGGTTATAGCTCAGTGGTAAAGCACTCACCTAGCATGGATGAGGCCCTGGGTTTGATCCTCAGCACCACATAAAAATAAATAAATAAAATAAAGGTATTATGTCCACCTACAACTAAAAAATAAATATTTAAAAAATAATGATAATATCAAAAATGATAGAATACTTAGGAATAAACTTAAGAAACTCTTAGAATGAACATAATTTTAAAAATTAAAAAAAAAACAAAAATAAGTAGTGCTGGTGAGGACATGGAGAAATAATAAATCTTGTGTAATGCTGTTAGAAATATAAATTATTCAGCTGTTAAGGAAAACAGTGCATGTTTCCTCCAAAAACAAAAATAGAACTACCATATGATCCAGTAATTTCACTACTGG
Source organism: Callospermophilus lateralis (assembly GCF_048772815.1). Taxonomy (NCBI): domain Eukaryota; kingdom Metazoa; phylum Chordata; class Mammalia; order Rodentia; family Sciuridae; genus Callospermophilus; species Callospermophilus lateralis. The sequence continues at coordinate 70,592,036 of NC_135325.1, forward strand.
ATATGTATACAAAATTATTGAAAAGGGAATTTGAAGGATATTTGCACTTTCATGTTTAGTACAGTATTGTTTTTTTATATTCCAGAGGTAAAAACAGTCTACATGTCCATCTCCAAGTGAATGCATAATGAAAATAATGACATACAGTATATACAGATTGCAATATTATTGTCTTAAGAAGGAAATTTTGCCATACTTGACAACATTGATAAACCTGAAAGACATACAAGGTGAAATTAGTCACTCATAGAAGGACAAATGCTATACCATTCCACCTATATGAGATATCTAAAGTCATCTAAAGCTCTTAGAGGCAGAAAGCAGGATGGTGTTTGCCAGAGATTGATTGGTGGCATGTGAGGGATCTTTGTGTTACTTTTCCATAAGTGCATGCAAGGTGAGAAAGTTCTGGTGATCCGTTTATGACAAATGTGAATACAGTTAACAACTCTGTAGTTAAAGCTTTTTAAATGGTAGACATCATGTGATTTTACCACAATAAACAAATCAATCATCAAAGAAATAAAACTCAAGAATCATACTGTGTGGTGATTCTTATATAATGTCACACACTGGCAAAACTATAGTGATGGAGGTCAAAAAGTGATTGTCTTTTGTGGGGATTGAGTAATAACTGGAAGGCGACCTATGAAAACGTTCTTGCCCTGTGTAGTAATATTGTGGGCATATAAAACAGAAGTAATTAACTGAAACACATACAATCTTGTGTGTGTATGTCTATGTGTAAATTCTTCTTTAGAAAAAAATAGAAACAAAAAATGCTAAAAGCTATTCATTAGAAATAAAATGTTCCATATCTTTGTTCTAGGTGGGGGGAAATGAGCTTCTTAGCAAGAGGATACAAAGTTTCAGCTTTACAAGATGAATATATTCTGGAGGGCAAATGTATTTCATGGTGACTATAGATAACAATATGGTTACTGTATATCTGAAATTTGATGATAAGGTAGAACATAAGTGCTTTACTACACACACACACACACACACACACACACACACACTAAAATATATGAGTTGATAAATGTGCAAATTAGCTTGATTGTGGTGTTTATTTTGTAATGTTTTTAAAAAAGAAGAAATAATAACAGTGAAAAATGCTTAAGACCCATCTACTAAGATAAAAGAAATATATGTAAAGTTGCAGGAAAACTTGGTGTAAGTTTAAAAAGACTGTATCGTATTACACTAAGCACATGAATAAAAATGTGAGTGAGAAATGGGATTAAAATAAGTATGTTTATCCAAAAAGTTTATAATAAATATTCACATAAGTAAACACATATGGTTTATTTAGAAAATAAGGAAATAGAATGAATCTTAAGCTAATATTTATAAGACTAAAGCCAGTAGATTTTACATAAATGGCAAAACCTGGTATTAAAACTGAGAACGTAAAAACTAAGGCATAAAATGTTGAAAAATCTAAATACCCTGCCCATGAAATTGCTAAGAGTTTTTTAAAATGTCACACAGAAAACTGTTGTTTCTTTCTTTTTTCCTTCTTTTTTAAAATTACTTTTTAGTTGTACATGACTCTAGAATGTATTTTGACATATTATACATACATGAAGCATAACTTCTCGTTCTTGTGGTTGTACATTATGTGGAGTTACAATGGTCATGTACTCATATATGAACATAGGAATGTTATGTACAATTCATTCTACTGTCCTATCCTTATCCCCCTTCCCTTCCTTACATTACCCTTTGTCTAATCCAGTGAACTTCTTTCCTTTCCTCCCTGCCTTATTGTGTATTAGTATCCACATATCAGAGAGACCATTCAGCCTTTGGTTTTTTCCTTTCTTTTTTATTTGTTGTAATTAGTTATTTATGACAGTAGAATGCACTTTGACGCATAATACATAAATGGAGTATTATTTCTCATTCTTCTGGTTGAACGTGATGTAGAATCACACTAGTCATGTAGTCATATGTACATAGGGTACTAATGTCTGATTCATTCTACTAATTTCTTACTCCCATATCTCCTTGCTTCTAATCTAAAGTAACTTATTCTTCCCTAGCTCCCACCCCCTTTATTGTAATAAGCATCTGATATCAGAGAAAACATTCAGTCTTTTGTTTTGGGGGTTTGGCATATTTTGCTTGTTTTTTTTTTTTTTTTTTTAGGATTGTCTTACATTTACTGGCAAATGTCATAATTTCATTCTTCTTTATGACTGAGTAATATTCCATGTGTATATAACATTCTTTTTATTCATCCATCTGTTGAAGGTCACCAAAGTTGGTCCCACAACTTACCTATTGTGAATTGAGTTGTTATAAATATTGATGTGGCCATGTCACTATAGTATGTTAATTCTTTAAAATCATTTAGGTGTATGCCAACGAGTGGGATAACTGGGTCTAATGGTGGTTCCACTCCAAGTTTTCTAAGGAATCTCTGCACTGCTTTCCAGAATGGTTGCTCCAATTTGCAGTCCTACCAGCAATGTATGAGTGTACCTTTCCTCCACATCCTCAACAACATTTATCATTACTTATATTCTTGATAATTGCCATCCAAAATGGGTAAAATGAAATTCTGATGTAGTTTTAATTTGCATTTCTCTAAATTGCTGGAGACCTTGAACATTTTTTTCATATGTTTTTTAACCATTTATATTTACTCTTCTGTGAAATATCTGTTCAGTTCTTTTACCCATGTATTAATTGGGTTATTAGTTTTGCTATGGGTGTTAAGTTTCTTGAGTTCTTAAATATCCTGGAAATTAATGCTCTATCTGAGGTAAAGGTGGCAAAGATTTTCTCCCATCCATTAGGCCTTCTCTTCACATTCTTTATTTTTTCCTTTGCTGTGAAGAAGCTTTTTAATTTGATACTATCCCATTAGTTGATCCTTGATTTTACTTTTTGTGCTTTAGGAATCCCATTGAGGAATTTATTTCCTAACCTGATGAGATGGAGATTTGGGCCTACTTTTTCTTCTATTAGTCACTGGGGATTCTCAGCTGAGTTCTACAAAACCTTCAAAGAAGAAACTATACCAATCCTCCTCAAAGTTTTCCATGAAACAGAAAAGGAAGGAACCCTTCCAAACTCATTCTATGAAGATAGAATCACCCTGATACCAAAACCAGACAAAGACACGTCAAGGAAAGAACACTTCAGACCAATATCCCTGATGAACATAGATGCAAAAATTCTCAATAAAATTCTGGCAAATCATATACAAAACATATTAAAAAGATAGTGCACCATGATCCAGTGGGGTTCATCCCAGGGAGGCAATTTTGGTTCAAAATATAGAAATCAATGAACATAGTTCATCACATCAATAGACTTGAAGACAATAATCACATAATTGTCACAATAGATGTAGAAAAGGCATTTGACAAAATACAGCATACACTCTTGTTCAAAAGGCTAGAAAAACTAAGGATAGTAGGAACATTCCTCATTATTGTAAAAGCTATGCTTGTTAAACCCTAGACCAACATCATTCTAAATGGAGAAAAATTGAAAGCATTCCCTCTAAAAACTGGCACAAATCAAGGATGCCCTCTTTCACCACTTTTATTCAACATAATCCTTTAAATTCTAGCTAGAGCAATTAGAAGATAGAAATTAAAAGGATATGAATTTGAAAATAAGAATTCAAATTATTCCTATTTGTTGATGACATGGTTCTCTACTTAGAAGACCCAAAAAACTCCACCATAAAACTTCTAGAATCCAAAAATAAATTTCAAAATATAGCAAAATATAAAATTAACACCCATAAATCAATTGTGCTCCTATATATCGGCGATGAATCAACTGAAAGAGAAATTAGGAAAACTATCTCATTCACATTAGTCTTGGAAACAAATAAAATATCTGGGAATCAATCTAACAAAAGAAGTGAAAGACCTCTACAATCAAAGCTACAGGACACTAAAGAAAGAAATTGAAGAAGACCTTAGTAGACGGAAAGATCTCCTACATACTTGGATAGGCATAATTAATATTGTCAAAATGGCCATACTACCAAAAGTGCTATGCATATATAATGCATTTTTTATTAAAATTCCAATGACATGCTTCATAGAAATAGAAAAAACAGTCATGAAATTCATTTGGAAAAATAAGGCCCAGAATAACAAAAGAAATCCTTAGCTGGAAAAGTGAAGTAGGAGGCATCACAATACTAGAACTTAAGTGAAGTCAGCCAATCCCCAAAAAGCAAATTCTGAATGTTTTCTCTGATATTAGGAGGATGATTCATAGTGGAGCTGGGAGGCAGAGCAAGGTGGATTAGACCAACTCTATATAGGGCAGAGGGCTGGGAGGGGGGAATGAGGGGGCAAGAGTGTAGAAAAGATGGTGGAATGAGATGAACATCATTACCGTAAGTACAGGTATGAAGACAGGAACCATATGACTCTACTTTGTGTACAACCAGAGATATAAAAAATTGTGTTCTATATATGTAATATGAACTGTAATGCATTCTGCTGTCATATATAACAAATTAGAATTTTTAAAAAACTAAAAAAAAAATGTTATACTACAGAGCTATAGTTTCTTTTTTCTTTTGGTACTCCAAATTGTACCCAGGGGTACTCTACCACTGAGCTACGTCCCTTACCCTTTTTTAGTATTTTATTTTGAGACAGGTCTTACTAAGTTGTCAAGGTTGGCCTCAAACTTTCAATCCTGCTGCCTCAGCCTCCTACATTATTAGGATTATACGTCCACATGTGCTACTGCATCTGGTTTGAAATTATTTTCTGTTAAAATACAGTTCTTTTTGCATATATATTGCCCTCTTTCTTAAGTGTAAGTAGAAGACTATTACAAATATCCAATTACCAGACATAAACTCTCAACAATGATTATTTATAAACTTGTAAGTTTTATAATAAAAAATTCTTTCAAGCCTGCAACTAAAACCAATTAAAATATGTATTACAAACTACTTAGGAGAAAATTTAAGAAGTATTGATACAGAGTTGATCATTGGGAAAAACATAACAAAGCAGAGTAGTAATATGGCCATTATGGAGAACATTATGTAGGCTATTCAAAGAACAACCATATGACCCAGCTATGTCAATACTGGGTATATATCCAAAGTAAAGGAAATAAGCATACAAAGTTACTTGAACTTCTATGTCTATTGTGGCAATATTTCACAATAGTCAAACTATGAAAAGAACCTACTGCTAATCAACTATGAATGAATATATAAAATTTGATATATATGTGTTGTGGTTTAAATATTAGGTGTCTTCCAAAACTCACATGTGTGACTCTGCAAGAAAACTTGGGTATGTGAGTCTTAACCTAATCAGTGCATTACTTCACTTGAATGGATTAACTGGGTGGTGACTCAGCCAGGTAGGCTGTGGCTAGAAGAGGTGGGTCACTGGGAGCAATCCTTTGGGTTATATATTTTGTTACTGGAGAATGGAGTTTTCTATCTCTGCTTCTTGGTGATCATGTCCTGGGTCATTTTGCTTTGATGTCCTGCATTACCTTGGGCTGTGAGGAATGGAATCAGCCATCTATGTACTGAGACCTCTGAAACCATGAGTCTGAAAGTGAAATTTTCTTCCTCTGATTGGTCTTCTTGGGTCTTTTGGTCAAAAGAAAAAAAACAAAACAGCTGACTATAAAAACAAAATATAAAATGGACTATTGTTTAGACACAAAAAAGGCACAATAGAATGTTATTCTTCCATAAAAGGAATGGATCCTGTCATTTGCAGGAAAACAAAAGGAATTTAAAGACATTACATTAAGCAAAGTAAGCTAGACACAAAGATAAAAATACCACATATTTTGTCTCATGAGGAATCTAAAAAAAATGATCTTAATGAAGTATAGTGAATTCTAGAGATTTGATAGAGGGAATATCTGATAACTAGTACCAAAGTACAATTACTTAAAAGCAATAAGTTCTGGTGTTTTACAGTGTAGTGGTGTGGCTATAACTCAGAGTAACTTATATATTATGTGGAAAACTAGAACACAGAAGTTCAAAGGCTCCTGTTATGGTACAAATATGATGTGTCCAACAAAAGCTCATGTGTGAGAAAATGCAAGAAAAAAAAAAACATTAACATAAATTAACATAAAAAACATTTACAAATGAAATGAATGGGTTATAAGAATCTTAACCTAATCAATACATTAATCCCCTGATAAGAATTAATTGAGTGGTAAATGTAGGCAGGTATGGTGAGGCTAGAGGAGATTTATCTTGAGTATGTGCCTTTGGGATACATATTTTGTTTTCTTATTGGGCAGAACTCTCTCTCTCTCTCTCTCTCTCTCTCTCTCTCTCTCTCTCCTTCCTGATCATCATGTCCTGAGCTGATTTCCTCCTCCACTTCTTTTCTCCATGTTGTACCTCCTCACCTGCGTTCAGAACAATGGAGTCAGCCATCTACAGACTAAGATCTCTGAAACCTGCATCCCCCAATAAACTTTTCTCCTCCAAAATTGATCTTGTTAGGTCTTTGGATCACAGTGGTGAAAACGCTGACTAAAAACAACTCCAAATAAAGAAATTAGGAAAATGCTAAATTACCCTGATTTGATCATTACATGTTATATAGATGTGCTGAAATATTACATTGTACTTTAAAAATGTTAATCAAAAAATAAAATCAATAAAATAAAATAGATAATATTTTAAAAAGCAATTTATCAAGAAAATTGTACTTGGGGGGTTTATATTATGTTCTTTTATTTGCATTATTTATACCATGTAACTGTGATGTTATAAAAATTTATGAAATATCTATATTTATATATCTCCAAAGTGACCAAGATGGGATCTAGCTGCACAGATTGATCATGTTTTCATCCTGCATTACATGTAGTCTGTCAATATTTAATTTTTCATTTAGCTATTCAAAACAAACTCAAATTACATGCCCCCACAGATCTTTTTATGGATTAACTCTAATTTGAATCAAACACCAAATTTTACAAAGAAGATCCTGAAGGAAAAAAGAAACAAATTTTACACACAAAAAAACACAATTGAAAATCTCCTCTGTCTCCTTATGGTATAAATTTTAAGCACAGTAGCTTTTGTTTAAAATCTCTTTCATTAATATAAGCCAAAGGAGAAATCTATGATAAATATTTCTTATAATTTCAGTATTGTGAACACATCTTGTAAATTTTTTCTCAAAAGGATTGTAAGAATAGACATATACTTTAAATAAAGTATAGCAACATGGAAGCTTAAATAGCCATAAAGGAAAACACAGTTTTGAATAAAGGGAGTTGCTGAAGAATTTTATGTTCTGCAGCATGAAAAGCTGTTAACATTTTACTTTTCCAATATATTGTAATATTTTATGTATTATTAGGATGTGTTTTGATGTGCATTCTTTCTTTCTCTTTTATGTGCTTTATTTCTCTCCAAATATTTACCCAGAGTAGTATAAAATATGATTATCTATTCCCTCTACCATTTCCTGTAAATACAAATCCTTTTTAAAAGAAAAATAAATATATTATCAAGTATCTAGTTTTGCAGACCCCAGCAGTTTTATTGAACAGAAAATGTTCATTAGTATGCACTGATATGAAGACTATCTTACTGACAATTCCCAGAGTGTTCCCTCTTTCATAAACAGATTGTTGATGGTTGATGCATAATCCATCTGAGCATTGCAATAAAAAGAAAATATCACAAAATGTGCACAGGGATTCCTAGTAATGTGTGCCAAAAGTTTCAATAGTCAGAAAGACAATATTCACACTTGCACAGATACAACTATATTCATTAGTTAGATTTAACTGATACCATTTACAAAAAAATTGACTCATGTTTTCTAATGAATAGATGTGCTTTAAAATAAGTTTTAAAGATTTCATTTTTCTTGAGATTCTTTATTTAATTAAAGAAAAAATACTTTAGTTAAATCTGAAATAGTACTATGGGTTTCAGAGTGTTTAGTTATTTTACCAGCGCTAAAACATCCAAACAAAATGTAAGGAAATTCTGTTAATCATGCATATGTTTTACTATTTGATGCCAATCATCCAGATGTTCTAAATGTGTAGATATTTTGGCATGACACAAAGTGAAAAGAAACCCTGAAATTCTTGACAATTAATTTATTTATGTATTCATTTCATAAACATTTATTTTGTACTTATTTTATAAAATGTCCTATGTTAGGTGTCATAAAGGACATATAGTTGTTCATGGATTCCCATCTGTCTTCAAAATCATTACTATTAGAAGGAATAAAATGTAACATGAAGACAGAATGGGTCTATGCATTAAGAGGTTACAATTTGTTATGAGCATGGCTGGATAAAAAAAAATACTTGTAAATTAATGAACAAGGTAGTTTTTGATGGGAAATTAGTAAAAGTGGGTAATAGTTCTTATAAAAATTTTCAGGAATACAATAGAAAATATGTAGGAAAAGGAATATATATACAAGAAAATACCAGTACATTCATGACTGATTTTAATCTGAGGGAATTAGTGAACACAGGGGGACCATTTAGAGGACCTTTGTAAATGTCTTTACTAAATCTCACCTAGAATGACAATATCTTAACAAGACAGGGATAAACATAAAAGAACTTTTATTGTTGATCAGAAAATTTGGCATGAAATCAGTAAAATATTAAATTTTTTTCTAATTAGTCACAGCCAGAGCACTTAAATTTTTTATAATAGAGTTTCTAAATACTGGGGTAAAACTCAGAATTCCTTCTGCCATAAGAGAATTCCTAGGGAGTCACCACTCTCTCACTCTCTTTGGAAATGCTGTGATTGGAGATGACTTAAGTACAAAATATTATGTATTATAACTTTTTAAATTTTCTCTTCATTCAGACTCAGTAATGGCTATTGCCATGAAATTAGAGTTACTCTATTATTCCCGTTTAAATATGTATTAGAATATGTCTCAGAACACCAACTTCTCAATATTTATCTAAACTTATTACTAGGAAGAGAAATACACAGCAACCTAAGTGACTCAAATGTATATTATATTTATTTTTTACATAAAGACATGTGTCACACGCTCTCATTTTCAGTGAGAACTCCTCTGATTTTAAGAAGTTAAAAACAGAGAGAAAGAGAGAGAGAGACAGATGAGCTAAAAGAAGGGAAGGAAGGAAGGAAGGAAGGAAGGAAGGAAGGAAGGAAGGAAGGAAGGAAGGAAGGAAGGAAGGAAAGAAGAAGGAAGGGGAGAAAATCCCATATTTGAAAGAAAGAAAAATAATATAATATAAAATGTACTGATTTTTCAAAATGACATGAAAGTTTGAAACTTTAGGCACTAAGTATCTCTGTGCTAATATTCACTTTACTTATCTATAAAAATTAAAATAGTGTTTTTTAAAGCACTCTACCACTGACCCACAACCCCAGCCCCCAAATAGTGATATTTTTAAAACATATTATGTGTATCAAATGAGACAATTGTTGAACGATATATTTCAGTGGCTGAGACACAGAACACATAGAAGCTATTATTAAAAACACTCATAAAGTATAGTTTTTAGGAGTTCTTTATAGGTGAATATGAGTAGGATGAGAGAAAAGACATAGTAAGGAAGAAGTGACTGCACAACTTATTTCTAGAAACCGGAAGGATATTTGTTAATAGAATTCAAAAAAATAACAGGAAATATTTCTGAAAGTTGACAATTCATCTAGTGTTTGATTTATTAATGTTTATTATTTAATGCACTGTAAGCCAAAATTTTGCTTACTCTTTAGATTTAGATACTTTCTCTAAATACCAACCATATGAAATATATATTATAATGCCCATACTGGAAATTATTAATAATATGATTTTACAATGAATGAACATGTTATTTTTATATATACAATTGGAAAATATTACTTCTGGTATTGAAAAGTCCTAATAGAAATAAAAAATAAAACAAAGACAAAATGTAGTTGTTTGAAATTGTATAAAATTGCTAGTGCTTATAGCAAATACATATTTGAGTCCTTAGTTTAACCAGATGTTAATTCATAGTGACAAACGAATTTGAAGTACATATTAACATTTCAGAAATATATAGTTCCTTTAAATAAGACCTTTAATTATGATAAAATAAAATTTGTACTCAGGGATGGTGTGTTGCATGCACTTGCCATTCCAGTGACTCAGGAGGCTGATGAAGGAGGATTGCAAATTCAAAAACCAGCCTCAGCAATTCAGCAAGGCTGTAAACAACACAGAAGACCCTGTCTCTAAATAAAATATAAGATAGGGCTGGGGATGTACCTCAGTGGTTAAGAGACCCTGAGTTCAATCCCTGGAACCAAAAAAAGAGAAAAATAAATAAATTAATAAATACATATAAAATAAAATTTGTAATTTTTCTAAATATGAAACTCATTTACTTATTTGTACTTCTTATGATAATCATGGATTTTTGTTCCTGGTGATCATAGAACTCTGAATTTTTTAATCTTCATCCTATAAAATTTTCAGTATACCTTCCTGCTGTCAGCAGACATAATGCCAAGAAGAAATCTGATTGTGATAGTGATTAATAATATGTTACTCTGCAGACTGTAAGTTTTATGATGAATTTCAGTTACAAATTTTCATTGCACTTTAATGATTGATTTACTGATGTTTATAAAACAAAAGGTCAATTCAATAGTTGAATATAGTTGTAGTTGTATTGAAAGTGAATGAACACTTGTTAAAAAAAAAGAAGGAAAGAATAAAGAAAATCTGACTGACAAGATCATAAAGTGGAACAGCTGAATATATGTCTAATTGCCCTATTTTCTTCCAGAGGCCATAAACTTTGTCTCATTTTTTAAATGCCAGAGTTGCAGTCAACCATATAAAAATATTCCTAATACACAGTATCAAACATAGGAAGTCAAAGCAGAATCGAAATGAATGAGTCTCTTCTCTAAACATTAGCTGCTTAAAAAGTTGGAGAAGAATGTGAATTCAAACATTCGCAAGGAATAAATACATTTTTTGCTGTTAAATAATTTAGAGCACTCTGATTTTAAGTATCTACATTTTGACAACATTCAAATTTCATTTTACTCATAATATAGGAAGAAAGAGAAGCTACTATTTGCAAAAACCTTAAAGTCAGTCTTTGTGTTTAGCATTTATTTATTCTTTCAACTTTCAGGTTTCTTTTGCTTAAGAATTTTTGCTTTAGTATATGAAGGAATAAGAAGCCTTTTACAGTGCTAATACATAACTCTAGTATTTCTCAAGTTAGTAAAGATATTAATTTTCATTGAATTTATAAGTTAATTTTTAAAAAAATATTTATTTTTTAGGTGTAGATGGACACAACACAATGCTTTATTTTTATGTGGTGCTGATGATCGAACCCGGGTCCCACTGTGCTAGGCGAGTGCTCTGCCGCTGAGCCACAATCCCAGCCCCAAGTTAGTTTATTGATATTTATAAAAGACTGCAATTTCAATTACTCAATAATTATAATTACACTTTTATCTCCAGTTTCAGTGTCAGATTAAGACAAGTTATCCAAAATGTGGAAATTTTAATGGGAAGGTTTTAAGTAGCATGTTCTCTCACAATAGTTAACAATTCAACTCAGGATCATTTAATTATTTAAGGCAATATATTGGTGTTTTACTTTGCAATTTACTATTTCTGAGTCCAGATTCTCTGAAGTTTGTTGTTAATTTACAAATTTCTGTCTAGTAAGAAAGAAAATGCCAAAGGTGATGTTTTATTGCCCTGTAGACAGTAATTTTGTTTCTAACTCATCCATAGTTTCAGAATCCACCCTTTTTTTTGCCTTATATAGTCCCTGTTCTTCAGTATCCATGTTTAGCTAGCTTTACTGTCTTAAAATTTCCACATAAAGTATAAATCTATTCTATATTTTAAGAAGAGTTGCATTTTTTTACTCTCTGAATATTATAAAATTTGAATATCCCTTATTTTGGAATGCTTTGGATGAGAAGTTTATTTTTAATTTCATGTTTTTTTTCTCTTTTCTTTCTTTTGTAGTACTTGGAATTGAATCCAAGGCCTTTCATATACTAGGTGAGCATTCTTTATTGAGCTGCATCCAAAGAATTTTTTTATTTGATTTTTGAAATAGAATCTTGCTAAGTTGCGCAGGCTAGTCTCAAGCTTTACCACCAGTTAGTACATCCAAGTGGATTAATGTATTGATTAGGTTAATGTTCTTATAATCCAATCATATTAACTGAAAATTCTTGATTTTTCAACACATGATCTTTTGGGAGACACCTCATATCTAAATCATAATAACATAAATCAAATAAAAATAAAAAAGCCTTTGATAAATAATACTAAAAACAGCTTAGTTTTCCTGTAACTGAAGATGTCAATATTAGAGAAATAATGACTAACATATTTATTTATGTGATAAGAAAATTTAATTTGTAGCTTGGGAGGCTGAGGCAGGAGGATTGCGAATTCAAAGCCAACCTCAGCAATTTAGCAAGGCCCTAAGCAACTCAGTGAGACTGTATCTCTAAATAAAATACAAAATAGGGCTGGATTCGACTTAGTGGTTGAGTGTCCCTGAGTTTAATTCCTGGTACCCTGCCTCCAAAAACAAAAACAAAAAAAAAAAAAAAGAAAGAAAAGAAAACTTAATTCTACTATATATGACATATATGTGTTTTTGGAAACATCAATATCTTTTATCCAAATACAGTACTTGAGGCGATCATAAAGCTACTGGCATACAAAAGTATCCCATACTTTCACACTTCAAAATTTCTTCCCCTTTAAAATATCAATCAATAAGAAAAATCAAACTTTATGATGATCCCTTTTTAAATATGTAATGCATATTTAACAGAAGCAATGATGCCCCCATAAGTACAATTACCCCAGTTATGTTAGAAGAAGAAACAATTGATTTAAATAGAAAACTGTCTGATTATGATTGCTAAATTGCCAGTCATATTTAATAATGGATGATATCAACAGGAAAACCTAAAATATACAATGATCAATTGTTCCCTTGAGATATTTTTAAATGCCTTGAAGCACCTAATTCTATGCCAAGAATAATGTAGTTTTTCACTAAGAAAAAATTCATTACACCACTTTTCACTTCATCCTATGTGCTCTTTTTAGTTTATTGTTTTGTATTATCACATAGTGCATTTAATTTGGGGGTCTATGAAATTACTACCACCATTATCACAATAAAGAAAAATTTCATCACATCCATAAACAGCCAGTTATTTTTTGCTTTATTGTTATATACTTTACCCATCCCTAATTCCTCTCAATTATTAATTTCTTTTCAATTATGATAGTTTTGTTTTCCAGATTCATATAATTGAATTACACGTAATCTTTAGAAAGTTTTATTTGTGTATATTTTTTTGGGGGGAATGCTGGGGATTGAACTTAGGGGCACTAAACCACTGAGTCACATCTCTAGCCCTATTTTGTATTTGGGTCTTCCTGAGTTGCTTAGTGCCTTGCTTTTGCTGAGACTGACTTTGAGCAGGCCTGTGCCACTGCACCCAGCTACATATAATCTTTTGAATTTAGCTTTTTTCTCTTACCCTAACACTTCATAAATTACCCAAGTTGTATATTATTAGTTTATTCCTTTCTATTGCTGTGTAGTATTCCATCATTCAGTTGTGTCATTGTTAGTTTTATCTATTTACCTCTTGAAGGTCATCTATATTTATTCAATTATGAACAAAACTATATATTCATTACTGTACATTACTTTGAGTAAACATATGTTTTCACTTATCTAAGTAAAACCAACTAAGAGATGCCTTTCTGAGTAATACAGTAAGAATCTTTTGACTGTGTAAAAGAACTATGTGGACTCTCTTGGTCTATCCAGACCCACCAAACAGCTGAGGAGGATGTGCTGACAGATTCAAAAGGAGACCTCTGGAGACCAGCTCCAAAGAACTCGATCTACTTTATTATTACATAGGCAAGCTCTTATGCATAATCCGTTACTGGGCAAAATCATCTGAGTGTCATATGATCCAATGAGCTAGGAACCTGGTTATGAATGGTGACCAATGACCTAATAGGTCAGTGGCAGAAAAACAGGATAAAAGGAACATGCTGAGCACACAAGGGAGGCCTGGTTACCATGGTAATAAGGCTGAGTGCAGTTAGTGTGCCAGCTGCAATATCCAGGTTCAGTGTGCTGCACCCTGGGAGTCCCCTGCATAGGCAACCTAGGCTGCTTTCCAACTCATTGGCCCAACAGAACTGTCAGCCCTTTTTATCCAAAGTAGTTGTGTAGTTTTGGTCCTCCAGTAATATATGAAAGTTTTAGCCATTTTCATAAGTTATAATGTTCAATATCTTTTTACACCTATTTGCCATCTATATGTCATCTCTTTTTAATTCGAGAGGTAAGGTGCTTACTGATTATTGAGCCCAGGGGCAATTAACTACTGAGTCACACCCACAGCCCTTTTTATTTTAGACAGAGTCTCACTATGTTGCTCTGGGCCTTGCTAACTTGCTGAGGCTGGCCTTGAACTTCCAATCCTCCTGCCTTAGCCTGTCTGAGTTGCTGAGATTACAAGCATGTCCACCTTGCCTGGTTATATACCATCTTTGGTGATGCTTTAAAGTGCCATTTGAAATATTTTGCAATTTAAAAAAAAAATTGATTTTTTTCTTTACAGTTTAGGTTTATGAATTTATTGTTTTCTGGATATAAGTCCTTTGTCAGATATATGGCTGCCAAAATATTCCTTCTAATCACTGACAGATAGACAGACAGACAGACACACACACACACACACCCACACACACACACACACACACACACACACACATATACATATATAGAGAGAGATATATAGAGATATATATAGATATATATAGAAATATTCCCCATTCTTTTAACTGTGTTTTTGGCAGAGAAAACTTTTTATGGTTTTAATTTTGATGAAGACCAGTTTAGTTTTATGGAACATGTTTTTATTGTCATGTCTAAAAGTTCTTTGCCTAACCTTAGGTCACAGAGTTTATTTCCCCTATTTTTTTCCTAAAAGACTTATTCTTTTATGTTTGCCTTTATATCTGTCAAAAATTCATATAGTTGTATTTATAACTCTCTATTTTTCATTGGTATTTATGTTTATCCCTTTGGGCAAATCTTGATTAATATTGCTTTATAGTGTGTCTAAATTGGGTGGAATCATGCTTCAACAGTATTATTTTTCAAAAATATTTTTATATCCTAGTTTCTTTACTTTTTATGCATTTTAGAATGTGCTTGTTGGTATCACAAAGTAATATTTATAGAGCATTGAAGGGAATTGCACTGAATCTAGGTCAATTTGAGGATACAATGTCTTTCCTATATTGAATCCTCAAATCTATGGTCAGAGATTTTTTTGTATGTTTTTCCATTTATTATGACTTTGATTTCTTTCATCACAATATTACAGTTTGGGGGATATAAAACTGCTATGTTCTGAATGTGTCCCACATTCTTCATGTGTTGGAACTTACTCACCCATACAAAAGTATTGGAAAATTAGGTCTTTTGAGAGGTGTTTTGGTTTGCCTTTGTGAATGGATTAATGATCTCATAAAAAGGCTTGATGAGGAAGTTGGGTTACATTTTTCTTTTCAACCTTCTGTGAGAATACAGCATTCCTCTCCCACAGAGAATGCAACCTGCATAGCCCCATTATGAAAGTAGACACTAGCTCCTCATTGTACAACAAACTTGCCAGTGCCTTGATCTTAGACGTTCCAACCTACCAAACTTTGGGAAATGAATATCTTGTGCTTATAAATTACTCAGTCTGTGGTATTTTGTTATAGTACCAGATTGAGAAATTGGAAATGATGTGTAGGATTGTTGCTATAACAATACCAAAAAAATTGGAAGTAATTTCAGAACTGAGTCATGAGTAGAACTTAGAACATTTTTTTAAGGAAATGCTGGGAAAAAACTAGTATCACCATGGATGCAGTATTAAGACAATTCTGGTGAAGGTACAGAAGAGAAATTCTGAGAAATTCCTAGAAATTCTCTTCTGAGACTAGATAAGTAGACATGAACAGAATGTTAGTAGAAATATGGACTCTAAAGGCCACTCTGAGTTTTTTATTTTTTATTTTTTTTGATCCAGGCTTTGAACCCAGGGGTACTTAACCAATAAGCCACATGCCAGATCCCTAGCCCTTGTTAAATTTTTTCTTTTTTTTTTTTTACTTAGTGAAAGGTTCTTCCCGAGTTGCTGAGGCTGACTTTGAACTCATGATCCTCCTGCCTCAGCTTCCTGAGCTGCTGGGATTACAGGCATGTGCCACCACATATAGCCTCAAATGAGGTCTTTAAAAAAAATAAAATTATATTTTGCAAACTGAGGGAAAGACCATCCTTGCTACAAAGTGGCAAAAAACTAGGTTGAACATTGTCCACGTCCTAGGAATTTGTGGAAGGCAGAATCTTAAGAGTGATGAACTAGAACATTTGGCAGAAGAAATCTCTAAGCAGCAAAGTGTTTGGAATACTTCATGGCTTTTCATAGGTGCAAACAGTAAAAAGTGAGAATAAATGATTTTAAGGTGCAATTCATAAGTAATGGGGAAACAGAAAGTAAAGACTTGAAAAATTCTCAGCATAGTCATGTGAAGAATTAAAAGCATGTTTAGGAGACAAAACACAAAACCAAGCATCTGACCAAGAGACCTTTTTTTCCTTTTGTTTTTTAAAACTCAGAATAATTTTTTTTTGGAAATCCCTTCTGCCCACTACTCCTATACCTTCATAGGCTCCAAGGGGATCTTTTGATAGGGAGATTAGAGTAGCTAGAAGGAAACCAGATGTTATTCATCAACACAATGGAAGAATTATCCTAAGGGCATTTCAGAGAAATTCAACATTGCCACACCAATCCAAGGCTCAGAGTGCTAAGGTCTTGAGGGAACGATTTAAAGATTTAAAGGGAGGTGTCTAAGTCATCCTTGGGATCCCAGGGCTTCCTTCCCAAAGTCACAACAGGTCTCTGTTCCCAACATTACAGCAGAAAATTTCTCCGAACATCTCAGCTATGACTCATGGGATCCTGAGTGTGGCTCAGACCATTGCTTTGCAGAGCACAAACAATTAGCTTTTGTGACATCATTGTGGTGCTAACAATTCAATAACAGAGTGCATAAGCTGTGGAGGCATGGCTACCTCCACCTGGAGTTCAAAGGATAACTCAGAGAGCCTCAGGGACCAGAACAAACTTATGAGAAGGGTGGGACAATTGCAGAGAGTTTCTACTGGGAAATACCCAGAAGAAATGTGGAATTTATCTGGGCCATTTCATACCCATTCCCTACCAGGTCAGTGATTAGAGGATATATGGTAGCATGGCTACTCTAGATTCTAGACTTGTAGAGACACCAGGATAAAACTTCAGCCCAAGAAAGGCAGAAACACATGAATCCAACCTGTGAGAGCTGTGGAGTGGGCTCTTTAAGCAAAGCCATGAGGATGGCTTCCCTGGAGTCTTGGAGAACAAACTCCCCAACATGTCTGGAAGGCAGGAAATGCAATCAAAGATTATTGTCAAGCCTTAATATCTGTTGGGTTTAGGACTCACTTTGGACATATTATACCTTTCTTCTTGTCTATCTCTCCTTTTTGTAATAGAAATGTGTATTCCATGTCTGTATTACCAGCATGATTTAGAAACATAACTTTTTTGATTTCACAGGTTCACAGTTGGAGGGCAAGTTGCCTTAAAATGAAAATCACCTCTGAGTCTGACCCATATTTGATTTAGATGACATTAAGATGTGACTTTGGTGTTCAGTCTTTCAAGTTGATGTTGGAAAGACTTAAGATTTTTGGAACTATTGTGATGTAATAGATATATTCTGCATATGGGATGCTGTGATAAGAAGGAGAGGGGGCACAGCCACCCGTCTGCACGGTAGACAGACCACCCCAACTGGAAGAGGGGCCCAGCTGCCCGCCTGTGCAGTCACCTGACCGAGCTCTGGACAAACGTAAGGTCTCCCCAACACCCCCTACCTCATCAAACACCTTATGAGAAAAACTGATGGAACTCATCTTGGAAAATCCCACCAACCCTTAAAACCCATCAACCGGTGGGCGTGGCTACCAGCTCGGTTCTGCAGCGGATTAGGCACCTGGTTTACATCTCAGAGAATAAGTGTAGAGAGGCCACAGGTAGAAGCTCAAGTCCTCTCACACTGACTACCACCACCCCCTGAACACAGAGACTCAAGCTAGGAATAGACAATGCCACAAACTGGAAGAAAAGAAAACGGAGATCTGAGACACATTTGTTTTTCTTTCTTTTTTTCTCTTCTCTCTCTCTTTTCATCCATTCATCCAGTCTCCTCTACCCTTCCCCCTCTGATCCTCACAACCTCAACATATGTGAAACCAAGAATTGTGCATGAAAAAGGTCTTTAACAACTGAATCACCAGAATAATATAATATAGAGGAGTTGCATAAGCCCCACCTCCCTCCCCCATTTTATTTCTTTTCTTTTTTATCTTATTTTCTTTTTCACACTCTCTTTTGTCTCTTTCTTTCCTTGTTATTTGTTTTTCTCCTTTTTACTCCCTCTGTCCCACTTGCAACCCCCTAAATTTTACTATATTTAAGTAGGGTAAACTTATAAATACAGATAGGAATTTGAATCTATACATTCTTCCATAAATTACCCATATATTGGTTAAAGCTTTCCAAAGTTACTAAGTTAGATTAACCCCATACCCTCACTCCTTTCCCCCTAGACATAACATCCTACACCTGAAATCCAGTTTTCTTCAAGCTACCAGAAACGGTATGACTTCCATGAAACTAATGACTATATTTGTAAATGATAATCAAATCCAACATTTGTAGACATAGAGTCTAGCTATAAATGTAGTAATAAGGAAAACATGTGCTTAGATGATGTACTATTGATATTGAGAAGAGGTAACATTGTCTTTACCACAAAAGAGAGAATTTGCAACTATACAAGAGCAATATAAATACATAGGGGGAAAATCAATAACAAAACAGTTTCACAAAGCAGAAAGAAAAGTGAGTAGTATGAAAAGACAAGGAAAGAAAGGACCCCAAGCAATGCAGGCCAACTCAAATTTAGAAGAGGTAATATCTGCAGCAGATGGAATGTCAGATAAAGAATTCAGAATATACATGCTTCAGATGATCTGGAGTCCCAAGGAAGACATTAGACAGCAAAATCAGACAATGAAAGATCACTTTGACAATGAAATACATAAACAAATCCAAGAAGCAAAAATCAACTATACAGGGAGATAGAGGTTATAAAAAACAAACAGAAATCCTAGAAATGCAGGAAGCAATAAACCAAATTAAAAACTCAACTGAGAGTACTACCAGCAGAGTAGAACACTTAGAAGATAGAACATCAGACAATGAAGACAAAATATTTCATCGTGAAAAGAACATAGACAGCTCAGTGAGACTCTTAAGAAACCATGAGCAGAACATCCAAGAAATATGGGATAATATACAGAGACCAAACTTAAGAGTCATTGGGATACAGGAAGGTATAGAGGTCCAAACCAAAGGAATGAGCAATCTATTCAATGAAATAATATGAGATAACTTCCCAGACTTGAAGAATAAAACAGAATTCCAAATTCTAGAAGCCTACAGGACACTGAATGTGCAAAATCATAAGAGATCCACACCAAGGCACATTATAATGAAGATGCCCAACATGCAGAATAATGAGAGAATTTTAAAAGCTACAAGAGAAAGGAAGCAGATTACATTTAGGGGTAAACCAATCAGGATAACAGCTGATCTTTCAACACAGACTCTGAAAGCTAGAAGATCCTGGAACAACATATTTCAAACACTGAAAAAAAATGGGTTACAACCAAGAATTGTGTATCCAGCGAAATTAAGCTTCAGAATGGAAGATGAAATTAAAACCTTCCATGATAAACAAAAGTTAAAAGAATTTGCAGTTAGAAAACCAGCTCTTCAAACATCCTTGGCAAAATATTACAGGAAGAGGAAATGAAAAATAACAATGAAAACCAACAGCTGGAGGTAGTACAGTAAAGGGAAAAAATAATCAAAGAGGAAAAACAAATCATGTTAAGTAACATAAATAAACAAATATGGCTGGAAGTACAAACCATATCTCAATAGTAACCCTAAATGTTAATGTCTTAAACTCATCAATCAAGAGACACAGGTAGAATGGATCATAAAAAGAAAGATCCAACAATATACTGCCGACAGGAGACACATTTGAGAAGAAAAGACATACATAGACTGAAGGTGAAAGGTTGGGAAAAATCATATCACTCATATGGACCTCAGAAACAAGCAGGAGTGTCCATACTCATATCAAATAAAATAGACTTCAAGCCAAAGTTAATCAAAAGGGATAAAGAAGGACACTACACACTGATCAAGGGAACCATATACCAACAAGACATAACAATCATAAATATATATATATATATATATATATATATATATATATATATATATATATATAACATATATATATATATGTTATAGTGCAGCTATTTTCATCAAACAAACTCTTCTCAAGTTCAAGAGTCAAATAGACCACAATACAATAATTATGGGAGACTTCAACACACCTCTCTCACCACTGGACAGATCTTCCAAACAAAAGTTGAATAAAGAAACTATAGAACTCAATAATACAATTAATAACCTAGACTTAATTGACATATATAGAATATACCACCCAACATCAAGCAGTTACATTTTTTTCTCAGCAGCACATGGATCCTTCTCAAAAATAGACCATATATTATGTCACAGGGCAACTCATAGAAATTATAAAGGAGTAGAGATAATACCATGCATCCTATCTGATCATAATGGAATGAAACTGGAAATCAATGATAAAAGAAGGAAGGAAAAATCCTGCATCACTTGGAGAATGAACAATATGTTACTGAATGATCAATGGGTTACAGAAGACATTAAGGAGGAAATTAAAAAATTCTTAGAGATAAATGAAAACACAGACACAACATATCGGAATCTATGGGACACAATTATAGCAGTTCAAAGAGGAAAATTCATTGTTTGGAGTTCATTCCTTAAAAAAAGAAAAAAAATCAAATAAATGATCTCACACACACTTCATCTCAAAATCCTAGAAACAGAAGAGCAGAACAACAGCAAAAGTAGTAGAAGGCAAGAAACAATTAAAATCAGAGCTGAAATCAATGAAATTGAAGCAAAAGAAACAATTGAAAAAAATTGACAAAACTAAAAGTTGGTTCTTTGAAAAAATAAATAAGATCGACAGAAGCTTAGCCATTCTAACAAAGAGAAGAAGAGAGAGAACTCAAATTACTAGCATATGAGATGAAAAGGCAATATCACAACAGACACTTCAGAAATACAGAAGAAAATTAGAAATTATTTTGAATCCTTATACTCCAATAAAATAGAAGATAGTGAAAGCATTGATAAATTTCTTAAGTCATATGATCTACCCAGATTGAGTCAGGGGGATACACACAACCTAAACAGACCAATATCAATGGAGGAAATAGAAGAAGCCATCAAAAGACTATCAACTAAGAAAAGCTCAGGACCAGATGGGTATACAGCAGAGTTTTACAAAACCTTTAAAGAAGAACTAATACCAATACTTTTCAAGATTTTTCAGGAAATAGAAAAAGAGGGAGAACTTCCAAATTCATTCTACAAAGCCAACATCACCCTGATTCCTAAACCAGACAAAGACACTTCAAAGAAAGAAAACTACAGACCAATATCTCTAATGAACTTAGATGCAAAAATCCTCAATAAAATTCTGGCAAATTGGATACAGACACATATCAAAAAGATCCTGCATCATGATCAAGTAGGATTCATCCCTGGGATGCAAGGCTGGTTCAATATACGGAAATCAATAAATGTTATTCACCACATCAATAGACTTGAAGATAAGAACCATATGATCATCTCAATAGACGCAGGAAAACATTCGACAAAGTACAGCATCCCTTTATGTTCAAAACACTAGAAAAACTAGGGATAACAGGAACATGCCTCAACATTGTAAAAGCTATCTATGCTAAGCCTCAGGCTAGCATCATTCTGAACAGAGAAAAATTGAAGACATTCCCTCTAAAATCTGGAACAAGACAGGGATGCCCTCTCTCACCACTTCTGTTCAACATAGTTCTCGAAACACTGGCCAGAGCAATTAGGCAGATGAAAGAAATTAAAGGCATAAAAATAGGAAAAGAAGAGCTTAAAATATCACTATTTGCGGGTGACATGATCCTATACCTAGCAGACCCAAAAGGGTCTACCAGGAAACTACTAGAGTTAATAAATGAATTCAGCAAAGTGGAGGATATAATATCAACATGCATAAATCAAAGGCATTCCTGTATATCAGTGAGAAATCTTCTGAAATGGAAATGAGGACAACCACTCCATTCACAATATCCTCAAAAAATAAAATAAAATACTTGGGAATCAACCTAACAATAGAGGTAAAAGATTTATACAATGAAAACTACAGAACCCTAAAGAGAGAAATAGAAGAAGATCTTAGAAGTTGGAAAAATATATCCTATTCCTGGATAGGCAGAACTAACATCATCAAAATGGCGATATTACCAAAATTTAATGCAATGCCAACCAAAATTCCAATGGGATTTCTTGTAGAAATAGATAAAGCAATCATGAAATTCATATGGAAAAATAAAAGACCCAGAATAGCAAAAGCAATTCTAAGCAGGAAGAGTGAATCAGGCAGTATAGCGATACCAGATTTCAAACTATACTACAGAGCAAGAGTAACAAAATCAGCATGGTACTGGTACCAAAACAGGCGGGTAGACCAATGGTTCAGAATGGTGGACACAGAGACCATTCCACAAAATTAAAACTATCTTATATTTGACAAAGGGCCTAAAAGCATGCAATGGAGGAAGGATAGCATCTTCAACAAATGGTGCTGGGGAAACTGGAAATCCATATGCAACAAAATGAAACTGAATCCCTTTCTCTCGCTATGCACAAAAATTAACTCAAAATGGATCAAGGAGCTTGATATCAAAACAGAGACTCTGCGTCTAATAGAAGAAATAGTTGGCTCTATTCTACATCCTGTGGGGTCGGGCTCCAAATTCCTTAATAGGACACCTATAGCACAAGAGTTAAAAACAAGAATCAACAAATGGGACTTACTCAAACTAAAAAGTTTTTGTCTCAGCAAGAGAAACAATAAGAGAGGTAAATAGGGAGCCTACATCCTGGGAACAAATTTTTACTCCTCACACTTCAGAGAGAGCCCTAATATCCAGAGTATACAAAGAACTCAAAAAATTAAACAATAAGACAAAAAATAACACAATCAACAAATGGGCCAAGGACCTGAACAGACACTTCTCAGAGGAGGACGTACAATCAATCAACAAGTACATGAAAAAATGCTCACCATCTCTAGCAGCCAGAGAAATGCAAATCAAAACCACCCTAAGATACCATCTCACTCCAGTAAGATTGGCAGCCATTATGAAGTCAAACAACAACAAGTGCTGGTGAGGATGTGGGGAAAAGGGTACACTTGTACATTGCTGGTGGGACTGCAAATTGGTGCGGCCAATTTGGAAAGCAGTATGGAGATTCCTGGGAAAGCTGGGAATGGAACCACCATTTGACCCAGCTATTCCCCTTCTTGGACTATTCCCTAAAGACCTTAAAAGAGTGTACTATAGGGATACTGCTACATCGATGTTCATAGCAGCACAATTCACAGTAGCTAGACTGTGGAACCAACCCAGATGCCCTTCAATAGATGAATGGATAAAAATAAATGTGGCATTTATACACAATGGAGTATTCTCTGCACTAAAAAATGACAAAATCATGGCATTTGCAGGGAAATGGATGGCATTAGAGCAGATTATGCTAAGTGAAGCTAGCCAATCCCTAAAATACAAATGCCAAATGTCTTCTTTGATATAAGGAGAGCAACTAAGAATAGAGCAGGGAGGAAGAGCATGAGAAGAAGATTAACATTAAACAGGAATGACGGGTGGGAGGGAAAGGGGGAGAGAGAAGGGAAATTGCATGGAAATGGAAGGAAACCCTCAGGGGTATACAAAATTACATACAAGAGGAAGTGAGGGGAAAGGGAAAAAAATAAGGGAGAGAAATGAATTACAGTAGATGGGGTAGAGAGAGAAGATGGGAGGAGAGGGGAGGGGAGGGGGGATAGTAGAAGATAGGAAAGGCATCAGAAAAAAACAGACACTAGTATGGCAGTATGTAAAAACGTGGATGTGTAACCAATGTGATTCTGCGATCTGTATACGGGGTAAAAATGGGAGTTCATAACCCTCTTGAATCAAATGTATGACATATGATACGTCAAGAACTATGTAATGTTTTGAACAACTAATAATAATAAAAATAAATAAATAAAAATAAAATATAAAATGAGAAAAAGAAAAGAAAAGAAAAAAGAAGGTTTATTGCTTTGCTAGCAAAGGATAAACACAGGGCACTCCTGTACCAGAGGCTCTGATTCTGTCCATCAACAGGAACAGGGGGCTCTTAAAGAAGTGTTTCAGGGCTGGGGATGTGGCTCAAGTGGTAATGCACTCACCTGGCATGCGCGGGTCGCTGGGTTTGAACCTCAGCAACACATAAAATAAAATAAAGATGTTGTGTCTGCCAAAAACTGAAAAATAGATATTAAAAAATTGTCTCTCTCTTCTCTCTCTCTCTCTCTCTCTCTCTTAAAAAAAGAAGTGTTTCAAAGGCTACATTTCACATGTTCTCTGTTGTAGTTATAATTCACTTGTTAATTTGGAAGACATTCATTTCTGAGGTCTTCTGGTGCTGGTGCCATCCTCAAAGTCTGAATTACTTCATTCTTTTGGTTGGTGTGTACTCAAGGACAGATAAATCTGCCTATGATGGGGAAGACATGTAATTCTGTTGCCCTTGAGATTATGGAGGGGGTGATATTAGGGAAGAGCAGGAAGAGAGGAAGACACAGAAACATTCCCAAACCGACGTGAATCTGCAATATGTATATAGGGTAAAAATGGGAGTTCATAATCCGCTTGAATCAAATGTATGAAATATGATATGTCAAGAGCTTTGTAATGTTTTGAACAACTAATAAAAAAATAAAAAATAAAAAATAAGTTGCAGTGCTAGAGCAGCAAGTGCTACATTCAAAGCATAAAGTGGACCACTGTTACTATTGGCATCTGAACAATATTGGCCTCAGATTTGCTATTTTAGGTCAGGAGCCATTTTATCTAGAGGCTCCAAAGTTTCAATTCTGAGGCAATGCTGCTTAACTTCCTGTAAGAACATGGGCCCAGCTTTTGATGCAACTCCTAAGTAGCTTATGAAATTCCTCTTGCAGGCCATAAAGCTGCTCTGTGAGCACCAACACACTGCTGTTCTCCTTGGAAGGACAGCCTTGCCAGTTTGCCTCCTGTTACTCAGAAAAAAAAATCTTTTACATGAGATTCTTCTGTGTGGCAGTGCATTTGGGTTTTGCGTGGACACTGAGAGAGTCCTTTCATTGATGCTGTGACTCAGATAGGCTCTTCCATTAACCTTGCTCTCCCTTTGGCCATCTGAGTTGGTTTGGGACCCTATATTCTCCATCCTAGGTCACCCTTACCATGAACCCACCTTCCATTTCACCAAGCGCACTACTTCTCATCTACCACAAGCTGATTCAGGTAAATTCCCCAGACTTCAGCTGACTTAAACAACCTGTGAGTACTGGAAAGAGACCATTGACCCAGGGTTTCTATTTGGTCAGGGGCACCTCCAAACATGGCTTTCAGAGATACAGTTGGTCCCTGCCATTGACTGAGTCCATAGGCTTGGAGGGCCTCACCCCTGGCAAAAGAGCTCTCACTCTCTGGGCCTTGGTTACTCCTTCCACTCAAAGCCCTGGTGCCAGGCACCAAAAACCCTTAAGGGCCTTAGCCCCAACTACCATCCTGAGACAGTGATGACTCCCAGAGTGGTTAGTTGTTCCTCATTTTGGGTAAGAAGATACAGAGCGGAACCTCTGCTTCTACCTACCTACTTTCTCTCTCTCTCTCTCCATGGGTGTAACCACCTCTGCCATACCCTCGGGCAGGGCACCCCCTTGGGTTTCAGTTTTTCAAATTTAAAAATTTGAAAGGTACCAGAGCCAGATGTCCTTGAACTTCTTGGTGTCCTTCCTGATGGCATTTGGGACATGCACCAGGAGGCTTCTGGGGTTTGGGCATACTCTGGCCCAATGACCTGTTTGACCACATTTGAAGCAGGGGTCACTGGGTACCTCTGGCTGCTTTCTAAGGGTCAGGGATGCTGGAGTGCCAGTGGCTGGGGCAGGTTGAAAGGCTTTGGCCAACATCTGGTATTTTTGTTTACGGGCCTTCTCATCTCTCCCATTAAAAGCCACTGCCAAAATCTCTGTTTGAGGAGTTAAGGGTCCCTTTTCTAGACTTTTGAGTTTAGGTTTAATGTTGGGGAAAATCTGGGAGAAAAAGAGCCATATTCAGTTCCTTTTTTACTATTTTTTAATAATATTTACTATTATTTTTTAATATTTTTTTTACAATTATTTTACTATTTTTTTTTAATTATGAGGCAGGGTCAAATTAAGTTTCTGATAGCCTCGCTAAATTGCTTAGGCTGGGTTCAAACTTGTGATCTTCCTGTCTCTGTCTCCCAAATTGCTGAGATTACAGGCGTAATCCTTTTTAATTTTCATTTTTACAAATATTTACTTTGAAAAATATGTGATGGGCTGGGGATGTGGCTCAAGCAGTAGTGAGCTCGCCTGGCATGCGTGCGGCCCGGGTTCAATCCTCAGCACCACATACAAAGATATTGTGTCCACTGATAACTAAAAAATAAATATTAAAAAAAAGAAAAAGAAAAATATGTGATAAATATTTAAATAATCTCTATATTTGAATGTTTAATAATGTGTTTCTCTGTGTATGTATTATCTATATTAACTTCCTTCTGCTTTTTATAGATCTTTCAATTTTCCTTTCTAACATATATTTTTAAAACCACCCATGTATTGCTTACACAAGTCTTTGCATTCTACTTAATCATATTGGCCTGTTTTGCTGTTGTCCATCTTTAGATTTAATTAAGTTTTGTTTTTACAAAATCTTGGTGTTACTTAAATATTTCTTATTTCTTTGCATAAGATTACAGAAATCATTATACAATCTCTCAAAAATTATTAAGACAGTCCAATATCACCCTCAATGTTACTTTCCCTAAAATTACAGAAAGCTGCTTTTTATTTTATACTCATACAACTCTTCATGCTAGATAGTGCAAATTTTAACATTTTAATCACAACTGGTAATTCTACATCCCCTTAAAAATTGTAATAGTTTCTATAAGAAATACCGTTGGGATTTTGATTGGCATTGCATTAAACCTATAGAAAACTTTTGGTAATATTGCCATTTTGATGATGTTAGTTCTGCCTATCCATGAACAGGGTATATTTTTCCATCTTCTAAGATCTTCTTCTATTTCTCTCTTTAGGGTTCTGTAGTTTCCATTGTATAAATCTTTCACCTCTTTTGTTAGGTTGATTCCCAAGTATTTTATTTTATTTTTTGAGGATATTGTGAATGGGGTGTTTTTCCTCATTTCCGTTTCAGAAGTTTTGTCGCTGATATACAGAAAAGCAATCATGAAATTCATATGGAAAAATAAAAGACCCAGAATAGCAAAAGTAATTCTAAGCAGGAAGTGTGAATCAGGCGGTATAGCGATACCAGATTTCAAACTATACTACAGAGCAATAGTAACAAAAACAGCTTGGAACTGGTACCAAAACAGGTGGGTGGACCAATGGTACAGAATAGAGGACACAGAGACTAATCCACAAAATTACAACTATCGTATATTTGATAAAGGGGCTAAAAGCATGCAATGGAGGAAGGATAGCATCTTCAACAAATGGTGCTGGGAAAACTGGAAATCCATATGCAACAATATGAAACTGTATCCCCTCCTCTCGCCATGCACAAAAGTTAACTCAAAATGGATCAAGGAGCTTGATATCAAATCAGAGACTCTGCGTCTGATAGTAGAAAAAGTTGGCTCCGATCTATATATTGTGGGGTCGGGCTCCAAATTCCTTAATAGGACACCTATAGCATAAGAGTTAATAACAAGAATAAACAAATGGGACTTACTTAAACTAAAAAGTTTTTGTCTCAGCAAGAGAAACAATAAGAGAGGTAAATAGGGAGCCTACATCCTGGGAACAAATTTTTACTCCTCACACTTCAGATAGAGCCCTAATATCCAGAGTATACAAAGAACTCAAAAAATTAAACAATAAGATAACAAATGACCCAATCAACAAATGGGCCAAGGACCTGAACAGACACTTCTCAGAGGAGGACATACAATCAATCAACAAGTACATGAAAAAATGCTCTCCATCTCTAGCAGTCAGAGAAATGCAAACCAAAACCACCCTAAGATACCATCTCACTCCAGTAAGATTGGCAGCCATTATGAAGTCAAACAACAACAAGTGCTGGCAAGGATGTGGGGAAAAGGGTACTCTTGTACATTGCTGGTGGGATTGCAAATTGGTGCGGCCAATTTGGAAAGCAGTATGGAGATTCCTGGAAAGGCTGGGAATAGAACCACCATTCGACCTAGCTATTGACCTTCTTGGACTATTCCCTGAAGACCTTAAAAGAGTGTACTACAGGGATACTGCCACATGGATACTCATAGCAGCACAATTCACAATATCTAGACTGTGGAACCAACCCAGATGTCCTTCAATAGATGAATGGATGAAAAAAATGTGGCATTTATCCACAATGGAGTACTACGCAGCACTAAAAAATGACAAAACCATGGAATTTGCAGGGAAAGAGATGGCACTAGAGCAGATTATGCTAAGTGAAGCTAGCCAATCCCTAAAAATCAAATGCCAAATGTCTTTTTTGATATAAGGAGAGCAACTAAGAACAGAGCAGGGAGGAAGAGCAGGAGGAAAAGATTAACATTAAACAGAGACACGAGGTGGGAGGGAAAGGGAGAGAAAAGGAAAATTGCATGGGAATGGAAGGAGACCCTCATTGTTATACAAAATCACATATAAGAGGTTGTGAGGGGATTGGGGAAAAAAAGGAGAGAAATGAATTATAGTAGATGGGGTAGGGAGAGAAGATGGGAGGGGGAGGAGGGGGGATAGTAGAGGATAGGAAAGGTAGCAGAATACAACAGACACTAGTATGGCAATAGGTAAATCAATGGATGTGTAACCGATGTGATTCTGCAATCTGTATACGGGGTAAAAAATGGGAGTTCATAATCCACTTGAATCTAATGTATGAAATATGATATGTCAAGAGCTTTGTAATGTTTTGAACAACCAATAAAAAAAGAGAGAGAAAAAATAAAATGGAAATAAAATTGTAATAGTTACTATTTCACATAATTTAAAAGAGGAAAGCTCTGCTCTATTAATTGAATAATTTTACATCACTGATAGGCACTATTTGAGTGATTACTCTGCTGAGATTTAACTTCTAATGAATTGGAGGCTTCTTTTATGAATAAAAGTACTTCCTGATCTATTTTCCCTCAGTGACTTATAGCTCTATAATAACTTAAATAATATTGCTGTCATTATCTTCTATGCTCTTATATGTCAATAAGATATTTGTATATTTTTACTCTTTATGAATTCAGTATATTCTTTTATCATTTTCATCATCTTTCTTCCTTTATCATCCCACCATTTCTATAACAGAATTGAATTTTTATGTTTTCTTTTCTTTCATATTATAGAATCTTTAAAACAAAATTATATGTGAAAATCATGCAGTATTAAAATGGAAGTATTGAGTTAAATTACTTAAAAGATTAGTCACATTTTTTTTTTCTCATAAGCAGTTTTAGTTCTAACTTTGCTATGTCCCAAGTGGTATGTAAAGTTCTAGAGGGTAAGAACTGTGACTTCTGTACATGGGAAATACAGATTAACTCCTTTATGTATAATATGTCTGCAAGATAATAAATAAAAATACACATTGCCTGAGGTAAATCTTATTTGAATGTAACAACTTTTTTGAAATGTTAGCAATAATAACTGTCACAGTGTTCTTCTTTATATAACTTATGCTCTCTAACAACAGAATAACTTAACTATGACATTGGCAAAACATTGGAAAATCAGCCAAATATTGGTGGCAGTGTTTAAACCAAATTAATTTTTAGAATCATTTTCATGCCTACTTTCTTATATTTGGAGAATTTAACAAGTATTTTCACTTTGAAGTTTTACATATTCTAACTTTAATATGAGTCTTGCCTACCAGGCAATTTTCCATAATGGCAACAAATCTATCTGCCCACATTCTGCCAAACACTCCAGAGTTTGCATACATTTTCTCTGAAATTATCCTATTTGCTTAAAAATTACCCAAAATATTCCACTTAAGGGCTGTATAATTCCTGACTCATCCCTAAAATCTAACTCATACATGAATCATATCACAAGTTATTTATTTTCAAAATAACCAATCAAACTCAAAAACAACATCAATATATCTTTTTTACATTTATAAATAATACCTGAAATTCTAGATTTCCATTGTTCTATTCTAGCATTGACAACTGTAAGACCCTGTTTATTTCTATGAATGGACTTTTTTTCCTAAAAAAATTATTGAGGCTGCACATGTTAAATCTTTGTTACATCTTTGGAAGTGGAAAAAGCCCATGTGGGTAGGACATGGAGAGGCTGGGAAATGCCATATATACACTTGGTCTACACTAGGTTGTCTCCCCTGCCTCCATCAGTTGTTATAAAGCCAAAGAGTCCATGCATGTTTACTGAGTAATGCCAGGGAAGGTCAAAAGGAGGATAATCTCTCCCTGTGAAAGGTGGAATGCATTAATAGTGACCTTCTAGGCCTGAAGGTGACAAAATAATCCACAATTCGCTTCTGTCAGGAGTTTCAATTTCCTTAATGGCTTTAGGTACTGTTAATGTCTTGCTTCTTCACTCACTATCTCCTCCCTTTTACTTTCAGAACCGGCTTGCTTTTTCTGTCTAAAATAAAACATATACTGTCACTGATCTTGAAATGATCTTTTTTGACAAATTCACTGTAACAGGCTACTGAAATTTCAGGGTGGTATGGAGAATTGTAGGTATTGGGGAAGCAGAAGAGTTACTTGGAATGGTACAAGCATGTGCTATAGAAATGGAAATAGCAGGTAGAAATTGAACATGGAAAAATTTAGTCTGAATGTCAGGAGAAGTTGTCAACTCAGAGATTTAATTAGATAGTGAAACAGTTTCCCAAAAGAAATGGCAGAAATTTATTGCTGGAACTATTTAAAATTGGCCTGGACAAAACACCAGGGAAAATAGAAAAGGAGACAATCTTTCAGATTCTTGAGGAATGATGTAGATAGCAATTGGTATTTTGCATTTCTAATGTTCATGGTCATTATTCTAGCATTTTATTTCATAATACTAACTAAACACGTTCTCTTTACCATTGTAATCCTGAAAATCAGAACATTATATGATACCCACAGGGATACACATGGATACTGTTTAAAAAATTGGTCCAATATATTATCATTTACTTTATTAATTACACAGATGATTTTTTATTACTTCTTTAATTTTGTGAATTATCAGGAAAAAATTCATCCAGAGGAGTTCTGATTAGTACTCTTCTTTCTTCTTATCTTTATGTTAGAGTCAGGAGCATGATTTTGTTTATTTATTATTTCACTTTCTCTTGTTTAGACATATAGTCAGTTATTTTAAAAGCTCTTCTTATTTATTTATTTATTTAGAAAAATGAAAAAGATAATTTATTGTTTTGCTAACAAAGGAAAAACACAGAGGGACACCTATCCCAGAAGCTGTGGTTCTACCCATCACAGGAATAGGGGGCTTTCAAAGAGGTGATTCAAAGGTTACATTGCACATGTTCTATGGTGTAGCTGTAATTCACTTCTTACCATCCCCTTAGTCTGAATGACTTACTTATGGTGGGTGTGTGCTCAAGGACAGATAAATCTGCCTAAAATGTAGAATAAAGGTAATTTTGTTCTCCCTGAGAATAGGGAGGGGGAGTTTATGGAAGAACAGGGAGATAGAAAGACAGAAACATGTCCATTTAAAAAATAAAAAATAAATTGCAGTGCCAGAGCAGTAAGGGCAATATTCAAAGCATAAAGTAGATCATTGCTACATTTCCCAACTGTCAATTTCTACATTCCATTTCCATTTCTATAGAAAATGGAAAATGGGTAATGACATCTTCAATCTGCTTCCTGCAGAAGTGGGCAAAATTGGGGGAAGTAACCCAAAATCCCCCTTTTTTTTTTACCAGGAGGGACATGGATAGTTGAGAGGATTCAGCATCAGAGCAGTACAGATGTCCACTGTGGCAGATGGCAGGTGACTAGACATGACATACTTAGGGCAATGATCATGTTAAGACAACATTAAACAATAGCAAAGCATTAATTTTTTATAACAATCAGCACAAATGCAATTACTATTTAAGCCATTCTCAGAAAATCACGAAGACAGTTACTCATATCATTGGAAAATGGATCAAGTTTGTCAATGTAGGAAGTTAGAAAGATTTGTAGGTCTAGGAGACCATGCTCAAATTAATGCAGGACAAACTTGCAACTCTCAAGTCTTTTCTGATCATTATTATTAGGCAATTTCACACAAGAATTCTTCCTCCATAGCTTTCAGCTTTACTTAATTTTGGTAGGACTGACACAAACATACATATTCATTTACATTAAAAAAACATTGCTTTTTCTTCTAAATATCCATATAGGATTCTGATTAGGCTATACTCTCCTGCAAAGTGTTTAAATCCAAATTTGTCAAACCTGACATTGTTCTTATCTATTCTTAAAGTCAAATGAGATTCCTCAGAGATCACTCTTGGGGACATGTGCAAAGCCTCTTGGCTTCTTTAGCTTTTCTCTACCAGAGGTGCCATGTGCCAGCATGGGTCATAGTCCTGCTCACTGAACATGATTTCTCTTGGAAGCATCAGAGACATTACCCTCTCCAATGACCCTTCTCTTTGCAGAATGTGCATTGGTTGGCATCCAGCTCTCTAGAGTCCTTTTCATCTCCCTCATCAGTAGATCTGGTGACTCATCAGTGTTGCAGGGCCCAGAGAGGGGTCTTGTCATTCTCTGGGTCCTGCATAACTTAGAGGGTAAGGGCCAAAATGTTATCTGCTTCTTCCTTTTTGCTTCCTTGACCTTGGTATCCATGTTTTTGGTTTTAAAAAACACAGCAAGTCAGTTTTATCAATCTTAAAGAGGGACTAACAGGTAATAACTTCAATATCTATAATTTCACAGTTATCCCTTTTTATTTAATTGGGGTCTGTATTAGTAGTGGAAGTCAGCATTATGTACTATATAGGTGATAGTTTATTATCTCAAATTAATTCAAATTGTTTTATTGGAAAAAAATACCTCTGTAAAACACTAACAGGCAACAATTATAAAGTTTACAAGGAAAATGCAAAATAAAATTAATAGAGCAAAAAATATTCAATATGTGTAATAGCTATAAACCAAGAAAATTTATCATTAAAATCTTAAATCTTTACTTAGTTGTATATTGTATTCCTTGTTTATTTTGAAATCACAGTAATCTTTATAAAAAAAAATTAATCTTTTTCATTTGGGGCTGTAGCTCAGTGGTACACACATGTGAGGCACTGGGTTCAATCCTCAGCACCACATAAATATAAATAAATAAAAACATTGTATCTATCCACAAATAAAAAAAAAATTTAAAAATTGATCTTTTGAACACATCTTTAAATATGCTGAAGTCTAGCTTATTTTGATGCCATCCTATCATAGAGTAAGTTAAGAGGCAGAGCCTCATCTCAGGTAAGGCAGGGCTCTTGACAACACTCATTACATCTGAATCAGGAATCAAACAAAGGCTAGGAGAGCTTTTAACTTTCTTTTTATGGAAAAAATGCCAAAATGCTTCCATATTCTACAATGTTACCTCTAAACCTATCAGGTTTTCATAATTACCTTACAAAAGTACATTTAAATTCATATTTCGGTGTGAAGAGCAACAAAGTTGCATATATAATTTGTTGTCAGCAGGTTATTTATCCTGATATAAAACATCAAACAACATGAAAAAATACCAACCAACTTTGTTATTTTTATACAAATCTGGGACTATTGCTACAGATAATTTTAGTTTGGATAACACCAACTTGGTAAGGTGCTCTTTCCTAAGTGTTGTATTTAACTAAGTTTAACTTTTAAAGTACAATTTAGAATTCATAGTGTATTATAGCCCTAATCTCAGCTCTACGTGGTGAGTATTACTAGCAAAAATCAAAGAACAGCCTTAAATCTCATACACATTTAGGAAACAGTTTTTAATATCAGAAATTAACTTAGTCTAAGCAAACAGATATAAGACAGGTCTTCAAGTGACTTTGTGGGAATTCTATTTCAGATACAATGTATAAAATAGAGCACTTATTGGTTATCTTGCTAGGAAATTTACATAAACTTTCATTTCATAAACTTTTACGTAAAACTTAGACATGCTTTAGACAGATATATTCTCAAATACATACACAGATCTAGTCACATATATTCTCAGTGTGAACTATATTGTTATAACCTAAATAACACTTGTTTGTTTAAACAGTCACTAAGGAGTCATTTAAGTCTTTAAAACAGGTGCAAACCCTAATTCCTTCAAGACTTGGTTTCCCCAAGTAACAAAACCTAACAAATACAAGAAAATTATCTTGATAGAGAGAACAGATCAATGTTTCAGATTTTGCTTTTCATCAGTACAATAAAGCTTAAAGAACTTTATGTTAATTGTAGACAATTTAATCACAAACACAAACTTTGAGATTTACCTTCCATAAACTTTCTGTGATTTACTTAAATTTTCACAACTTTTTGCCATCCTTAGTATTGCCCTCTTTCATCTTTGATTTTAGCATAATATTACTTTAACAGGGGAAATACTTTCTCTTACATTTCTTTTAACTTATAATTTTCCACACTAAAATATTTCCATACTTATAACTTTCTTTTATCTATTTTAGTTTCAGACCCTTTCTTAAATTCATATTCTGAAACAATTCATATGAATGTTATCTGTGCATTCACTATACATTTTATCCCATGAGAGAGATTAGACAATGTGGCATATGCAAAAAGTATAAGTTCACCTTTTCTTCTCCCAGGTGGCATTCAAGGGTTTGGAGCACAGGATATTTTTGAGCCTTATCTTCTGCCATATCATTATCATGATGTATATCAATTTTAAGTGAGATCTCCACTCTCAATTGTACCCAGAGGCTCCTTTAGGCCTTTTCTTATATTAGACTATGGATATGCAATGGGGGAAAGCCCTTTCCATCTTTTTGTTCAAGAGAACAGTGGTAAGATCAAAGCAGCATGGCCTATGTCTTAATGGGCCAGTAGCACCAGTACACCAGTATCAGACATTCACACACATGCAAAAAAAAAAAAAAAATGGGACAATAAATGATCATTAAATCAGGTGCAACAGATAAAAAATTTAAAACATATAGACCAGAATAAACAAATTTCTTACATTACGTTGATAGACCAACCCCCAACTGCAAGATTGTATAAGCATCCAGAAAGCTATTCAAAAGCCAGATGTTTAGAGTAAAAGCTTATACCTATAGGTGGTTATTCAACTTTCTTTACCTCCAAGGACCAACTCCAAATGAAAGATTATACAAAAAAGAAATACAGAAATACAGAAAACCGGAGAGGAGCCCCAAAACCATGGCTGACAGACTGGAACCTTTAAATTGAGCAGTCACAATCTTTCCCAGGAGACTCCCTATAGGATTAATGCAGCATGGGACATGACTTAAAAGAGAAAATGACAGGTATAAACAAAACAAAAAGATAGAAAACAAGAGGGAACTTTGAAACCCAAGGCTAATAAACAGATAAAATCTTAGAATAGATCAGAAGGGAGTAAATATCCCTAGGTTCTTTTTATTTTTAATTGTTTTTAGTTGTTGATGAACTTTATTCATTTATTTATATGCAGTGCTGAGATCAAACCCAGTGCCTCATACTTGTGAAGCAAATACTCTACCACTGAGACACAACTCTAGTCCTCTATAGGTTCTTAAGTATTCTTTAACCATGTCTCTTACACCAGTGGCACCACAGATGTCCCCACAAAGAGGGAACCAGATGGTCCCATGAAGAGAAACCATATATGTGGAATCAAGGGTCTCAGTTTGCACATTGGGGGACTTAGCAGATGCCCAAGGATGTCATGAGCTTACTGAGTTCAGTTTCCTTTTTCTTAAAGTAGACCCAGAAGGAGCAATCTATTTCATTCAGGGAGAGAAGGTGGAAGTTCCCAGAAGCAAAAGGAGTTTTGGCAACTGCTTGGATTGTTCCTATATCCCTGTCTTTAGTAACAGGTACAGCTCCTCTGGTTCCACTTAAGGGGAACTCACCAGTCTCCTAACTCTCCTGCAGTTGGTTTCAACAAGTTCACCAGTATCATGAGTCCTGATCATGAAGTGGAGTTCCTTGGAAAACCAGACCTGCCCATGAAAGCAGGAGTAAGGGTCACTCTTGGGTGCCATCTGTGTCACCAAATTTGTCACTGAAAGCTTGACCTTTGTTCCCAATGTCAATCTAATAATGAGTATATGGCTTTGAGAAAAAGAAAAAGAATGTTTATTGCTTTGCTAGCAGAGGAAAAATACAAGGAACTCCTGTCCCAAAGGTTGTGATTCTCTCAAAATCTCTTCTGCTTTATTTTTTTTTTATCTAAGTACACAAAGAGGACTGTTTTCTCTTTGGTTCTTTTGTAAAGGCCCTGTATGTGCCTATAATCATTATGTTTAGGATTGTGTTTTACAAACTTTTTTTCCATTCAATCTCTGAATTTTAAAGAGGGAAGAAGCAGAATCTGAAACTTAGATGAAATACTATTGATAACAATGTCTTCATTGAGCCTTTATAGCCAAATCAATAATTATAATTTGTGTGAGGTAAGAATATTTTCCATTTGGAGGAAAAAATATGTATATAAGCAAAATATACTTTCACCACACTCAGTGGACTTGGAATGCATTTTTTTGTTAAAACTTTTTTTCCTTTTAGTAAAGGTGTTAGAATACATTCTATATCATAACTATCATACACCAAGGTAATCCCAGAGATATATAATATTTAGTCAGTTCTTCAAACTTTCTCATTCACTTTGAAATTACCCCCTTCTTCTATTCTTAATAATATTATTTAAAGAAATTAAATTAAATAAAAAATAACCTCTGTCAATGTGTTAGGTTCTTTTTATAGATTATTACATCAAGTAATCCTGACAATTCTGTGAGGTATTTAATTGCATTAAATTCATTTGTAGTAAAGTAACTTGTCCACGGTTACACAGCTAGTAATTGGTAGAAGTAATCCCGAAATGTAGATAATATGACATAAGTATACATACTTTCAAAACCAGTACAAGAAAATGCTTATTGAAGAGTTACTGAATTACCTCTGAATAGAGAATAAAGATTCCTGTAGAATAATCTGAAATCTGTGACTTTTGAGAACCATAGGGATAAATGCCAATAGATTATCTTCCTCATGGTAATAATATGCCAGTATGATATGTACAGAGAATCAAAAGAAAAGACAAATTATTTTAATATTTAATATTTTAATTCTGCAAAACATTTTATTTAAAGACAGAGAGAGAGAGAGAGAGAATTTTTTAATATTTACTTTTCAGTTTTCGGTGGACACAATATCTTTATTTTATTTATTTTTTGTATGTCGTGCTGAGGATAGAACCCAGCGCCCCGTGCATGCCAGGTAACTGCGTTACCACTTGAGCCGCATCCCCAGCCCTCTGTAAACCATTTTTAAAAGATTTTTTTTTAGTTATGGATGGACACAATATCTTTTTGTTGTTGTTGTTTATTTTTATGTGGTGTTGGGGATCAAACCCAGTGCCTCACACATGAGAGGCAAGTGCTGTAGCACTAAGCCACAACTCCAGACCCTGTAAACCACTTTTTAACTCTCACAAATTTGTTTTCTAATGTCTTCAAGAGGTTCAGTTGGATTGCAAATTGTGAAGTTTATTATTTACTAAATGTTACTATGCCAGAATGATGATTTGGAGGTATAGAAAACTTTCTTAGTTCTCAAATACTAACCAAAATAATTGCTCTCTCAGTAAAAATGTTCAAATCATTTTATAATTCTGCAAAATATAATTATAGCACTATGAAACTATTCTTTCAAGTCAGAATAACCTTAAATACCTTTAGCTATAAATATTTATATCCCCTTAAACTATTTGGGGACAATGGGTAGATAATAAGTTAAGCATGTCTTTCCAGTGGAACAGTAGAAGTGAAAATAAACATAAATTGGCAGAGTTGAATGAGTACTTTACAGAAAGAAAAAAAAAAATCTTTTTTATTCATTTCCTTATTTCCATTGTTTAAATTATTTTTGGTTTTCTAATATATAATATTTTTAATTGTTTTTAAGAATGTGGTTGCATTTATTAGGTCATAATCACTTCTATCATTTAAAATCAAAATACTTGTTTTGTAATCTATGTTACTAATGTATGAAGGTTATTGAATATCTAAACATGGAAAACCAAAAATGCTTCATCCTCAAATTTGATAGTATTATACAGTGAATTTTCTAAGCTCTTTTTAATCATCAGGAAAATGCTCAAAGTAATATCAGTCTAAAGGGAATGAACTAATTAGCAATAATGATGGAGGCTGAGAGCATGCCTTGAAGCTGTTTTGTTTCTGTCAATACCAAAGAAAACAATGGTATCAAATGATAAAGGTAGTTTTGAGGGCTTGAACACATTTTCTACCAGAAGCAAAGATATATTACTAATTGGGTAGATGAAGACAAGAAATAAGTAAAGAAAATGCTTAGAAGAAATTTACATGAAATAATTTTCTTATTTTTTTGAAATCATATGTGTGTTTTAGCCCAGATAAGTTTAAAGAATTATCACCAATCAACAATATTTTAAAGCAAACAATCAGAAAATGCTAGATAAAAAATTTGGCGAAACATAAAGAATTATTTTAAAAATTCATTTCCACTCAGTATTAGGTGAGAGAAACTTTAAAATATCACACTCCCATAGAAAATAACGGATTATATTTTGTGAAGTTAAGCATCATCATTTTTCTGGTCATGTAGATGTAAGCTTTGAGCAAAACTTCATGACCTAAATTACGTTTCTTTGTATCGCAAAGAGGCCAA
This sequence comes from Callospermophilus lateralis, assembly GCF_048772815.1. Taxonomy (NCBI): domain Eukaryota; kingdom Metazoa; phylum Chordata; class Mammalia; order Rodentia; family Sciuridae; genus Callospermophilus; species Callospermophilus lateralis. Next base: position 70,631,400 of record NC_135325.1, read on the forward strand.
GATCTCTTTGGAACCTGAAATGTGGGTGAATTGGCAAGAGTTGAAAAAAGTTATAGGAATTATGAAAATAAGGATATAGCCATGAGACTTCTAGAATTAGTATAAAATTACTGAAAAGGAAAAAGTAGACCCACTCCAGAACTATTATGTTAAGGAGGCTAAAGGGAAAAAAGGCACTAATCAATATATTTATCCATGGTCTAAGAAAATAAAAAGGATAAGGCCAGGCAGAATGTGAAAAGAATGGTCTATGAATATAAGCAACCCAGCATCAATGATATGAATGGAGTAGCAGAACTGATGTTGGAGAACAGTTCTGCAACATTATAAGCCTTGTTTTGATGTTATTTTTGTTAAGAAGGGTAATGGGTCTTTACAAATGTTAATGACAAGGATTCTTATATAATTTTCCTGTCAAGTCAGAATCTAAGGATCAGAAATGATGGACATCAGTTAATGTATAAAAATTAGAAGAATTCCAAAGTCTAATATTTTTATAGATCATTATGATTCCATATGTATTTTTTATATTATTTCCTCTGTATTTTATCAGAGCCATTTGTCAGTCTGTCACACAATATTATTTTGACTTGCTTATTCATGTTCTTCAAAGATTGTATAGCCAGGCAATTTTTAAGGTTTTAGAAGAGTTACTGCAGCACATATTCTCTTAACATGACCTTCCAAAAAGGCCCAAACTGATGATGGTGGATATAAATTTAATACTCTTCTAGTGGTTACACTATGATAATCCACCAGTTCTATTCTCTGAGTATATATCTTACCAAGAAACTTAATACAGGATAAATAAGAAAGACTGAGGCCTGGCAAAAAGAGTTTCGGCATATTGTCTTCATACAATTGAATATATTTTTCTTTGGTTTATATTACATCCAGAGTTTCTAGAAAATGATCTAAATATGCTTTTATTTATTGGTGTTTTAGTCAGATTTTTTGTTTTTGTGACCAAAAGACCTGACAAGAACAATGCAGAGGAGGAAAAGTTTATTTGGGGTTCACAATTTCAGAGGTTGCAGTCCATTTGGGGGCTCATCATTTCAGTTATAGAGGAGGAAAGCAGCTCAGAACATCACAACTAGGAAGCAGAGAGAACTCCACTCAACAGGGATAAAATACAAACCACAAAGGCATGCCCTCCAGTGATCAACCTCCTCCAGCCATATTTTACTTACCTAGAGTTACCACCCAGTTAATTCATATAGTGGATTAAGCCACTGATTACATTATGACTCTCATTACCTGATCACTTCACCTCTAAATGTTATTTCATCATCTCACACATAAGCTTTGAGGGACACATCATATCTAAACAATAACATATGGCATAATGAAAAGAATGACTTCTGGTATCAAGTAAACCTTTGGAAAATTGCTTCACCCTTCTGAATTTCTGTTTCCTCATCTTTAAAAATTGGCCTAAATATTACCTTTCCCATATAATTTTTAAGACTCAATGGCATAAAGGAAATTAAATAAGATATTGCTGGTGTTGATGTCTGACTTGTAATAACCTTTCAATACTTGTTTATTAAGTTTAAACCAAAGTGCTTTGCCTCAAACAGAAGTCTTTTCTTTTTACATTAGGGTAATCCTGTTTTCCAAATATAGCAAATATTATTTGCTCTATCACTTTATATTTGCTACTGATTCATGCATGAAGACTGCAAATCTTTCTTAAGAAAAGTTCACAAAAAGTCCTAGTTCCTAGTGATGCAATTTAAGCAACAGCCTGATAGAAGGGTCAACATGAATTTCTATAGGTATGCCTCACACTGAATGACCTATACAGATCTACAAGGAAAGAAAAGGATCAATAGCTGCACATTCCTGGAACTAAATCAAGGTCAGAAATGTGCTGTAGTGTTGTGTTAAATGTTGCCAAAATATAAAGAATTGCCAGATATAATGTGCTGCCAAAATATAAACATAAGAATTCATTCCTTTTTGCCCAGGTTATAGGGGAAAGAAAACAACACAAATTTTGTTCAATCATCAAACTATATCCCTCTCCTTTTCTTTTTTCTTTGTTGATGCTTTGTTGTATAAATCTTTTTTGATTTGTAACATTCAGATGAAAGTAAACTAAGAGATCTTTTGCCAACTACTCATATAAAACCCCACTAAGACACTCTTAGAGCTTCTTAATTAAAATTGTATACAAACTATTGTTATATATGAAAATGGAGAAAGAGTGTGTAATAGGTCAAGTTTTCATAAGGGTTCATGGCCCAAGAAGTGTTTATGACTACTAGCTTCACTATTTAGCCCTTTATTCCACGCTTTTCCATTGTGAATACTTCTGAGTAAATGACGAAATGAGGCAAAATTACATGAGAACCTTCTGTATATAACTATGACCATATGGTTCTTGTGTGAGATGCATCTAAACTAATAATTAAGACAAAGTTGTTTCTTATAATTTAAGTTTATCTGGTAGTAAAAAATTATCTGTCTGCATTTTCTGAAATTCCATAATAATAGTGTTTAGTTTTTGGAAATTTGCTTCTTTGGCAAACTCCTTTTGCTTTTATAACTAAATATCTACCATTGTCCCAAAGAAAGGCAGGGGCTGGGGTGTGGCTCAGTAACAGAAGCACTTGGCTAGGTCATGTGAGGCAACGAGTTCCATCCTCAGCACCACATAACCAATAAAAATTAAAGGTATTCTGTCCATCTACAACACAAAAAAAATTAACAAAACAAGGATGGGCAGATTTCTCAAAGGTCCAATAAAATTTGAATGAAACCCTAACCCTTATAGTTTTAAAAAAGATTCAATTTTTATCTCTATCCCTAAAAAGTGTGTTATATGTCAATGTGAAAGAAATATATTTATGTTTTATACTACTCTGAATAAGGATCCACAAAAATAATTAAACATTCAACCACTTTTCATTCATGAGCCACTTACTGAATACTTTCTATAGGTCAGACACTGTTTTTTTGCTTACTGTGGAAAGCAAGAAGATATGGCCCTCCTCAAATGTCCCCTTCCACATCACTAAAATTGGACAAAATTAACAGTCCTAAACCTTTGGAAAAAATGATAAATAGGCTAATAAATGTTTGGAAAAGTACTCTCTGTAGCAAATATTCTCAAACATCTGAGTATATAAGACTCATAGCAGAAATTTGCTGAAATGGCTGGACTCAGTGGAGGATGCCTATAATCCCAGCATCTCAAGAGGTTGAGTCAGGAGGATTGTGAGTTCAAATCCAGCCTCAGCAACTTAGCAAGGCCCTAAGAAATTCAGTAAAATCATTTTTCTAAATAATTATATATATATATATATATATATATATATATATATATATATATATATATTTTTTTTTTTTTTTTAAAGGATGGGAATGTGGCTCAGTAGTTGAGCTCTGCTGGGTTTAATCTCCAGTAACCCTTCCAAAAGTTTTGCAGAAATATATTAGTCTTTCGACTCATTTGCAGAGCTTCTCATTCATTAATTTGGCAGTGGAGCAACAATTTATATTTATAAGCACTCAAAATGATTCTGATGCTTTGAAATTTAGAAATGTATCCATATACTCTATCACTGTAAAAAGAAAAATATTTTTCTTTCTTCAAAGTGGCAATTTTGAATTTTAAATTTCTACAGAGTGGAGAGGAAGAGCACAGATATCTAGAAAGAATTTTACTCCTAACTTTAAGAAGAGGCAAAGCCAGAAAAAAAGCAAGCTCACTACGATTATTGACACCATCAGAGTTGTAATGTTGGAGGGCAACAAAACTGACCCAAAGTCAAAAGAGAGACAGGTGCCTACAGATGGAGAAATTAAAAAAAAAAAAAAAAACAATAAAAAAACCCTGACTTATTGGAGCAAGATGCAGCCCCAAAACACTGAGATTTTAGCTAAAGTTATTGATGGAGAATTAAGTAGAGGCCTACCAAGTGAAAGCCCCATGGGGCCTCAAATCTAGGTGTGCTTACCCTCTTGCAGGCTTTTCCTCCACTCTTCCACTAGAGATTTGTTGAGAAGATTAAAAGAGTCCTGAGAAAATCTCCCTTGTGATATAAAAATGGGAAAGGGGAATAGTGGCTACTGAAGGAGCAGCATAGAACTCCATGGAGATATTTCTTGTCATCATCCCCAAGAGCAAAAGCCTTTATGTGCATGAGATAAAGGTGGAAAAGGGCAATAAACACTGTTGTCCTTGGGATGTCAGTGAGGGAATAAGAAAAAGAATACTCTACCAGTGGAGTATGGTGTAAAATGCACACAGGTTTGAGAATTATAGCCTTAGAAAAACAGAATGCTAAGAAAGCCACATACCCAAGACCCAGGGAAGTATTGCCAGCCTGACTTAGGTTTAGTCAGAGCAACAGAGAACATCTTGTAACCTCCACTGTAAAGCTAAGAAAGATGGAGTGACGTGTACTTTGTAAAAGAAAAATAGTTTCAGAGAAGCAGCAAAAATGAAAGACAATGGCTGTGGGTGGAACATATATTAATAAAATCTCTCTTGAAAACCAGTTCCCACCCTATATACAAAATATTACTAGAATAATATAAAGCCTATGGTGCACTTAGTGTAACCATAGCAACAATAAGCCTCAAACCCAGCCCAATAACTAATTAGATTAACAGGAACTCCTGAATTACAGGTTTAGCAAAAGAAAAGTCATGCATATTTCCAAGCATAAAACTCATTTGCTTCTGAATCTACTGTCCCACACAAAGTATTTGTCTTTCAAAAACTTGAAAACTGGGGCTAGGGTTGTAGCTCGGTGGTACAGTGCTTGCCTAGCAAGTGTGAGGCACTGGGTTCGATCCTCAGCACCAAAGGTATTTTTAAAAAACTTGAAAGGCATAAAAACCGGCAAGAAAAAACAAAAAAACAAAAAAACTCCCATTTCCAAGAGAGAAGAAAGCATCAAAATTAGACCTAAACCTGGTACAAATATTGTTTAATTACAGGAAATTTTAAGTATCTATGATTAATATTAAAAGCTCTAGTGAAAAATGTGGAAAACACATAAGTTCAAGTGGACCATTTTATCAGAGAAATGGAAACTATGAAAATGAATCAAAAGAAAGTAGTAGAAATAAAATATTCTGACACAAAGATGAAGAAAGCCTTCAATGGATTCATCTGTAGATTTGTAAATGACAGAGAAATGAATCAGTGAGCTTGAAGATAGCTCTAAAGAAGAGATAATGAAAAAAACAGAACCAAGCTTACTTGAGTTGAGAGACACTGTAAAATAATTTAGCTTACAAGTAATTGAAACTCCATAGAAGAAGGAAGAAATGGAACAAAAGAAATATTTGAAGTAATAGTGGACAATAATTTCTAAAATTAATGACAGATGCAAAATCACACATTCAATAAGCTCAGTATATAACAAGAAGAGAAAATGTAAAAATAGAAAACTATCAATGTGGCAAAATAAAATTACCCATTGCTCATCAAAACTAAACAGAGTTGCACTTCAAGATTAATGGTCCTCATAGTCCATGCCACTGCTCAGCCTACCCATTCACACACCAATCCAACCACCAGCACTGCTGCTGAGGAAATGTCTAGCATGTCACAACTGCCATCATTCCCATTTTTGGTGTAGTTACACTGTGAGTGTCCCATCCCCACTGGTATATGCACCACATTTTCCTGGATAGTTAGAAAAACCTCTCCTTTGCATGGGCTTCAGAAACAGAAGGGCAATCTGAACCCCACTGAATACACAAAGCCAAAGCCATTGATTGTATACAAAGAAACTATAGGGAGACTACACTGTAGCACTCAACTGGAGCAAAGTACAATGATAACCAAAAACTCCACAATATATTACTAGATTTAACAAAAGGGATGGACTCCAATAAAATAAAACAAGAAGACAATACTTCACTTTAAACAAGAGACAGATCACCAAATAAAGAGACTAAGAAAGAAATATCACAGTTAAATTATAAGTCACAAGAACCTGATAGACATTTATATAACATTTCATACAACATCAGCAGAATTTAAATTATTTTCATCACCACATGGAATATTCTCTAAAATACAGCATATGTTAGGACACTAAACAAGTATTAAGAAATTCAGGAAGTCAAAAATCATGCCATATATCTTTTCTGAAATAATATTAGAAATCAATAATAAAAGAAAATAAAAATTATAAAATACATGAGACTGAACAACATGCTATTAATTGAATAATGTGTCACTGAAGAAATCAAAACAAAATATTTTTTTAACTTTTGTTAAAATAGAAACACAATATCCAAATATTTATGAGATTCTACAAAAGCTTCACTAAGAAAGTTGATAGAAAAAACATAGTTTCAGGCATGGTGGCACACACCTCTAATCTCAGCAACTTGAGACACTGAGGTAGGAGGATTGCAATTTTGAGGCCAGCCTCCTCAACTTAGCAAGGCCCTAAGCAATTTAATAAAATGCTGCCTCAAAATAAACTAAAATAAAATAAAATGGGGAATGAGGATGTGGGTCAGTGGTAAATTACCCCTGGGTTAAATTCCCAATATCATCAAAAAATTTTTAAAAAGAAAGATTTCAGATAAATAACTCAAAGATATAACTCAAGGACCTAGAAAATCAAGAACAAAGTAATCCTAAAATTAATAAATGAGAAGAAATAACAAATATTGGAGAGATAAAAATGAAATTTAAACTAAAAACAGAATACAAAATATTAATAAACTGAAGATTTCGTATTGGGAGAAGATAAGGGAAATCATCAAACTTTAGCTAGATTAACCATGACAAAATTTGAGAAAACCCCAATGAATAAAATCAGAGATAAAAATGAGATATTAGAAGTAATATAATATTAATATAAAGAATTATTAAGGAGGGGCTGGGGTTATGGCTCAGCAGTAGAGCACTCGCCTCGAATGTGCAAGGCCCTTGGTTTGATCCTCAGCCCCACATAAAAATAAATATATAAATAAAGTTATTGTGTACAACTACAAAAAATAGATAAAAATATATTGATAAAGAATGTTATGATCTGTTCACCAAAATGTTGAAAAACCTAGAAGAAATGGGCTAATTTCTGGGCTCATTTATTCTTCAAAAATGAGCCATGAAAACAGAAAATTTGGACAGAATAATAAGGTTAAATCAGTAATAAAATCTCCCAAACAAAGAACAACCCAGGAACAGAAGACTTTCCTGCTGAATTTTACCCATTTTATAAGGAAGAGCTAGCACCAGTTTCTTTAAATTATTTCAAAAAATTCAAAAGAATCGAACTCCTCCAAATAAATGTTATAAAATGAGAATGCCATGATGCAAAAACAACACAATGATACACACACACAAAAAAAACTATAGTCCGTATCGTATCACTGATGAACACAGATGCAAAAAAAAAAAAAAAAAAGATAAGAAATTATCAACAAAATACTAGCAAATATAATTCAATCTCACATCAAAGAGTTCACTTGCCATGACCAAATATGATTCATCCCAGGAATGAAAGGATGGTCAAGCATACACAATTCACTAATTGTAATACACTGAATCAACAGAATGAAAGTTAAAACTTATTTGATCATTTCAATAGATGCAAAAAAGGCATTCAATAAACTTTAATGTTCTTCCTGATTAAAAAACTTTAACAAATTAAGTACAAAAAGAATGAACATCAACAGAACAATGGTTACATATGACAAACCCTCAGCCATGTTCACACTGAATGGTAGAAATCTGCCAGCATTTCTTCTAAGATCTGGAACAAGATAAAGATGCACATTCATATGCTTCTTATTCCATATAGTGCTGGAAAATGTTAGCTTGGGTAACAAGGCAAAGGAAAGAAAGACAGTTATAAAAATAGGGAAGGACAAAATAAAAATTTTCTTGCTAACAAATGACACAGAAAAACCTTCAAAATAAATTGAAAGGCTGTTGGAACTTTTAAAAGTTCAGTAAGATTGCTAGATACATACATAAATCAGTAACATCTTTATAGAATAATATCAAAATTTCTGAGAAGGAAGTAATGAAAGTAACACCATTCACAAAAATCTTCAAATAAAACAAAATACCTAGGAATAAATATAACAAAGGATGTGAAAGATCTCAATGAAAACCAACAAACACTGGTGAAAGAAATTGAAAAATACAAAAATAAATAAAACACCTACCACATTCATGAATTGGAGTTATTATAGTTAAAAATACCCATAATATCCAAAGTAATCTATATGTTCAATTCATTTCTCATCAAATTACCAATGATTTTATTCACAAAACTAGAAAAATATTAAATATTTTTTTTGTATGCACAAAAGACACTACTAAAATGTGCAAAGCCAACTTAAATGAAAAGAACAAAGCTGAAGGCATCACAATACTTGATTCCAGGACATGCTACTAAGCCATTGTAACAAAATGAGCATGTTGCTTGCATAAAATTAGATATATGCACCAAAGGAACATAATAGAATTTAAAAAAAAATAAATCCACACATCTACACCCAAGTTATTCTCAACAAAGTCATCAAAATTATACATTAAATAAAAGATAGCTTTCTATTCCCCTGAGCAATGAATATCTCATAGCAATGTGGACTTTTGTCTAACTCAGGATTCAACTGCTTTGGGTGGGTTGTATGCTCAGCCATGTTCACACTGAATGATAGAAATCTGACAGTGCTTCTTCTAAAATCTGGAACAAGATAAAGATGCACAGATTGGTAACTTTGCTCAACAGAGATGATTTTGATGTACATAAGGAGTGGGGATTGTCCATCCCATGGTCCACCCCATGGTGAGTATGCCCAGAGCTAGGCATAATTCAAGTGTCTAGCCATAGGCTCCATAACTATGGACATACTCTGAGCTGAGACAGAGATTTGTGGGGAAAGAATATTCTATCAAGGAATGTTCCTCTTTCATTCTGAATTAAAACAACTGAGTATTTAGGACAAACCTAGACTTGGAAATGCACTTTGGTACTGAAACATTAATAACACAACAATTTCAGTCCAGGCAAATCTGGACCTTCATACATTCTAATGTTGAAATAGTGAAAGTGACTATAGGCTCAGAGCAAATCAACATCTTGTTTAGAATTTCTAGAAAGAAAGGCACAAAGGAAAGCACCTTAGGAAGACTGGAATAAATACTTGGCCCTTCAATGAACAATATTCTTTTCAGACCAACAAGCTTCACAAGCTTTCATAAAACCATGATCTCACCTAGTATTCAAAACAGGGTGCCAAAAACTTATCAGGCAATAATCAATATGGGAGAATTATCAGATAATTCAAAGCAGCTGTTTTAAGAAAACTTGATAAGATTTAAGAAAACACAGTGAAACATTTAAGTACACAAATATAGAAACTTAACCAAGAGTTGGAAGCAATTAAAATAATCAGACAAATTTCTGAGGTAAAAAATACACTCAGCTGGGGCTGGGGATGTGGCTCAAGTTGTAGCGCGCTTGCCTGGCATGCTTACGGCCCTGGTTCAATCCTCAGCACAACATACAAACAAAGATGTTGTGTCCGACGAAAACTAGAAAATAAATATTAAAAAAAAATAATAATTCTCTCTCTCTCTCTAAAAAAAATACACTCAGCATAAACAAAAGTGTGTTATAAGTTATCAATATCAAAACAGAACTAACAAAAGAATTAGTGAATATAAATTGAAAGAATTAGTGAATATAAATAGAAAAAAGAAAAGAGAAGGAAGAAGAATAAAGAAAGTTCATGGGAATGTTGAAAAAGTATTCAAAGAACAAATATTTTATCTATTGTGGTTCATTAAGGGTTTGGAAATGCTGAAGGGTTAAAAACCTTATTCAAATAAATAAGAAAAACTATCCTAAAGCTAGGAGAAAGACAATAATATTCAGGTACAGAAAATTTAAAGGTCACTAGAAAAATTTAACTCAAACATGTCTACCCTCAAGACATCTTATAATCAAGCTATCACAGGTGAAAGATAAAGAGAAAATTTCTCAAATTTAAAAGAGATATGAAACAAACGTTAATAGAGGTGCCCCGATTTGTCTGAAAGCAGACTTCTCAGCAGAAATCTCACAGACCAGAACAAAGTGACATGAGACTATTAAAATACTGAAGGAAAAGATCTGTAAACTCAGAACATTGTACCCAGAAAAGATACCCTTTATAAATTAAGTAGGGATAAAGTCTTTCCTGAACAAAAACTGAGAAAATATATCTCCACCAGACCAGTTCTCGAAGAAATGTGTAAGGAAGTTCTGCAAACTAAAAGAGATGTTAATTAATAAGAAGGAAACAGGAAGGTATTAAACTTACTAATAAAAGTAATTTAGAAAAACAAACTCAGAATGTGCTAATGCTGTAATTGTGGAGAACAAACACTTTGTATTTTTAGTATGAAGCCTATAAAACAACATATTAAAATAATTATCACAATATGATAAATGATGGATAAATTAGACAGATAACAATGTGGATATCAAAAACTCAAAAATGAGTGGATGGAAGGCAACAAAAGAATTTTCTTTTTTTTTTTTTTTTTTTTTTTTGTGATGCTGGGGGGATTGAATCCAGTGCCTTATGCATGTGAGGCAAGCACTCTACCAACTGAGCTATATCCCCAGCCCTAAAAATTTTTTTATGAGTGAATTTTCTTTTATTCTTTTGTTTATTTTCTTGTGTTTCTGTTCTTTATCCTTACCATCTTTAGCTTGCTAAGTTACTACCATACCTAAAATAGCCTTTTATAATGAAAAGATGTTTTTGTAAGCCTCATGGACACCAGAAAGCAAAAATTTGTGATGGATAAACTAAAAAGGTACTTTCAAACAATCAAACCACACTGCTAGACTGATTCCCTTAACCACGAAGAAAGATTATACAAGAAGGAGAAAGAAAGAGAAAAACTACAAAAATTAAAGCTAGAAAATAAATTACATAATGACTGTGGAAAGATTTCACCTATCAATAATTAACTTGACAATAAGTACTTTAAATTCTCCAATTAAAAAACATGAAGTGACTAAATTGATTAAAGAAAAACCCAACAATGTGTTGTTTATAAGAACCTAAATTGAGCTCTAGGAACACCCACAGTCTGAAAGTGAAGGGATAGAATAAAATGCTGCCTAAAAATGGAAGCCAAAAGAAATCAGGAGTGTACGCACTAATATCAGATTAAACAGATATTAAAGTAAAAGCAGTAAAAAAAGGCAAGATATCACATAAAGATAAAGGAGTCAATTCAATAAGAGGAAATAACAATTCCTCTTTAACTCAGCAATGGAGCATCCAAATATATTAAGCACAAGTATTTATTGACTTAATAGAGAGAGAAAATTCAATGTGATAATAGTTGGGAATTTAATAGACCACTTTAACATTGAACAGATCATGTAGACACAAATTCAACAAAGAAACATCAGAATTGCATTGCATCCTATATGGAAATTAAATAATTCACTTTTGAATTAGCAATGTACCAAGGTCAAAATCATAAAGTAAACTAAAATTTTGTTAAAATAACTGAAAATTGAAGTCAAGCCCAATGGCCCAGATCCACCCACACCAGCCTCTGCTGGACCCAGGTGCACAGCAGGCCTGTTCCACCCCTTCCCCAGCTGGGCAGACACTCACCAGAGCCTAGCCTGTGGTGCAGGACCACCCCTTCTGACCCATGGACTACTGGAGCAGAGATCCAGCAGAGACTGCCAACATAATCCCATGCTAGATCCAGGATCTCAGTAGGCTGGGTTCACCCCTCCCCTGGTGGGGCAGACACTGCCAGAGTCTAGCCTTTGGTGCAAGACTGCCCCTTCTGATCAGCAGACTACCCTGGGAGGTCAAGCCAAGTCACTCAGATCCACCCACACCCACCTCTGCTGGATTCAGGTGCACAGCAGGCCCAGTTCATTCCTCCACCGGCAGAGTAGACACCTTTCAGAGCCTTGCCTCTGGTACAGGACTGCCCCTTAAAGGACCGGCCTACCACTGGAGATTAAGCCAAATAGCCCAGATTCACCCACTCCAACTTACAAAGGTCCCAGATTCAGACAGTAGCATTCATTGAGGGATACCAGCAGGGTCTGGAAGCCCAACATCAAGGTGAGGTACAGACAATCTGCACCAGTACTACAAAAATATAGGGAAGAAAATGTAATATCTCAAATCCACAATGCAAGAAAGAAAGACACATAGACAACATGAAAAAAACAGGGGAGGAAAGTGCCCCAAACAGACACTATAATAACAGAATCCATGGACAGCGAAGTTGATGAAATGTCAGAGAAGGAGTTCAGAAGGTTCATATTTAAAATGATCTGTGAATTAAAGGATGATCTAAATGAGCAAATGCAAGCAAAAACTGATCAATCCAACAATGAGATAAGAGAGCAAATACAGGTAGAAAAAGATTATTTCAAGAGAGAGAGAGAGAGAGAGACTCTGAAAAAAAAACAAACAGTCATAAATCCTTGAAGTGAAGGATACAAAAAAAAATCAAATAAAAAAACTCAATAGAAAGCATGACCAACAGACTAGATCACTTGGAAGACAGAACGTCAGATAATGAAGACAAGGGTAACATGAACATATCTCAGCATCTTAAAGGTTATCTATGTTAAGCCACAGGCCAACATCATTCTAACTGGAGAAACATTGAAAGCATTCCCTCTAAAAACTGGAACAAGACAGGGATGCCCTCTTTCACCACTTCTATTTAACCTAGTTCTTGAAATTCTGGCCATAGAATTTAGACAGACTAAATAAATTAAAGGGATACACATAGGAAGAGAAGAACTCACATTGGCACTATTTTTTGGTGATATGATTCTATACCTGGAAGACCCTAAAAGTTCCACCACAAAACTTCTAGAACTAGTAAATGAATTCATCAAAGTAGCAGGATATAAAATCAACACCCATAAACCAAAGGCATTTCTGTATATCAGTGACAAATCCTCTGAGAGGGAAATGAGAAAAACTACCCCATTTTCAATAGCCTCAAAAAAAAAAAATACTTGAGAGTCAACTTAACAAAAGAGGTGAAAGATATATATAATGAAAATCACAGAACCCTAAAGAAAGAAATCAAAGAAGACCTTAGAAGACAGAAAGATCTACCTTGCTCTTGGATAGGCAGAATTAATATTATTAAAATGACCATACTTCCAAAAGCACTATACAGATTTAATGCAATTCCAATCAAAATTTCAATAACATTCCTCATAGAAATAGAAAAAGCAATCATGAAATTCATTTGGAAAAATAAGAGACCCAGAATAGCTAAAGCAATCCTTAGCAGGAAGAGTAAAGCAGGTGGCATCATTATACCAGACCTTAAACTATTCTACAGAGCAATAGTAACAAAAACAGCATGGTATTGGCACCAAAATGGACTGGTAGACCAATGGTACAGAATAGAGGACACAGCGAGTGACCCATGAAACTACAATTATCTTATGTTAGACAAAGGTGCCAAGAACATTCATTGGAGAAAAGGTAGCCTCTTCAACAAATGGTGTTGGGAAAACTGGAAATCCATATGCAACAAAATTAGATTAAACTCCTGTCTCTCACCATGCACACAACTCAAAATGGATCAAGGACTTAGGAATACAACCAGAGACTCTATGTCTAATAGAAGAAAAAAAAATATGTCCTAATCTCCATAATCTTGGATTAGGGCCCAACCTTTTTTTTTTTTTAGAGAGAGAGAGAGAGAGAGAATTTAAATATTTATTTTTCAGTTTTTGATGGGCACAACATCTTTGTTTGTATGTGGTGCTAAGGATCAAACCCGGGCTGCACGCATGCCAGGTGAGCGTGCTACCACTTGAGCCACATCCCCAGCCCAGGGCCCAACTTTTTTAGTAAGGCTCATCTGGTGCAAGAATTAAAATAAAGAATCAATAATTGGGATGTGCTCAAACTAAAAAGTTTCTTCTCAGCAAAAGAAACAATCTGTGAGGTGAATAGATAACCTACATCTTGGGAGCAAATCTTTACCTGTCACACATCAGATAGAGTACTTATCTCTATGGTATATAAATAACTCAAAAAACTAAGCACCAAATAAAACAAGTAACCCAATGAATAAATGGACCAAGGAACTGAACAAACACTTCTCAGAAAAAGATATACAATCAATCAAAAAATATATGAAAAAATGTTCATCACTGCTAGCAATTAGAGAAACGCAAATCAAAACTACTCTAAGATTTCATCTCACTCCAGTCAGAATGTCAGCTATTATGAATAAAACCAACAATAAGTATTGTTGAGGATGTGGGGATAAAGGCACACTCACACACTTCTGGTGGGATTGCAAATTGTTGCAGGCAATATGGAAAGCAGTATGGAGATTTCTTGGAAAATTAGGAATGGAACCACCATTTGACCCAGCTATCCCTCTCCTCAGTCTATACCCAAAGGACTTAAAAACAGCATACTACAGGGACACAGCCACATCAATGTTTATAGCAACACAATTCACAATAGCTAGACTGTGGAACCAACCTAAATGCCCTTTAGTAGATTAATGGATAAAGAAAATGTGGTATATATATATATATACACACACACACACACACACACACACACACACACACACACACATACCACACATGATGGAATACTATTCAACATTAAAAAAGAATAAAATAAAACTGAAAATTGAGACATAGTGCACCAAAATTTGTAGAAGACAGCAGAAACAGTCTCTAAGAGGGAAGTTTTTAGCTATGAATGCCCACATTACAAAAGTAGAAAGATCTCAGATGAACAATCTATTACTGCATCTCAAGGAAATAGAACCAAGAACAAACTAAACTCCAAATTCATTGAAATAAAAAACACATAGAGCAAAGTAGAAACAAATAAAATAAAGACTAGTAGAGCAATCCAAATAATCAATGAAACAACATCCACTTATTGAAGATAAACAAAATAGAGAAATTCTTAGCTAGACTAAGAAAAACATAGAGAAGACCAATAGACAAAATCAGAGATTAACAGGAGAATATTACAATGAATACCACAAAAATACAGGAGATCATTAGAAATTATTCCGAACAACTTGATGAAAGTAAATTTGATAATCTAGAAAAATGGACAAATTTTTAGACACATATAACTTAGCATGACCAAGTTATGAAAAAATAGAAAATAAAATTATAATGAGTAATGAGATTGAATCAGTAATAAAAAGCTAGAATCAAGGAAAAGTTCAGACCAGAGGGTTTTACAGTCATGTTCTTCCAAACATTTGCAGAAATGTGAATACCAATTGTCCTCTATTTATTACAAAAGAAGAAGAAGAAGAAGAGGAGGAGGAGGAGGAGGAGGAGGAGGAAGGAATTCTTTCAAACATATTCTCTGAGATCAGCAAAATCTTGATACAAAAACTGAATAAGAACATGACAAAAAAGAAAAATACAGACAAATATTGTTGATGAACATAGATAAAATTCCCCAAGAAAATACTAGAAAACCAAATCTAACAGTCCATTAAAAAATTATTCACCATGATCAAGTGGTATTTAAACCAGTGATGCAAGGATAGTTCAATAAACAATTCAATAAAAGCAACACACCATATCGACAAAATGAAAATAAAAGCCACGCAGCTATATCAGTTGATGCAGAAGAGACATTTGATAAAATTCAGTAGCCTTTCAAGATAAAAGTGCTCCACAAGTTTGGCATATGAGGAATATAGTTCTACATAATAAAGGCCATTGTAATAAGCCAATAACTAAGATTGAATGAGAAAGAGAAACAAGAGGACAAGAGTACCCATTTTCATCACTTTTATTCAACAATGTGTTTTAAGTCCTATGCAGAACATGCAGGTAAGATAAATAAAGCATATTCAAGTTGGAAGTGAAATCTACTCATCACTTCATAGATGAGATTATCTTACATGTAGAAAATCCCACAAACTCCAACAAAAGCAATTGGAATGAAAAAAAAAAATGAATTTAGCACAGTTGTAGAATACAAAATCACCATTCAGAAAAATAAGTAATATCACTATATTCCAACCGTGAATTATCTGATATAGAAATCAAGAAAGCAATTCCATTTATAATAGCTCTAAAAAAATTAAGTACCTAGGAAAAAAATTTAAACACATAAGTGAAAGATCTCCACAATGAAACTTACAAATTATTTCTTAAAGTATTTGGAAAGGACACAGAAATGTTTAAAGACATCTTATGATAACAGAAAAATCAATACTGTTATACTGAGCATACTCCACAAAGCAATTTATAGATTCAGTCCATATGTTATCAAAGCACCAATGGCATTCTTCATAGAATCAGAAAAAAATCCAAAATTTATAAAAAAGTGAAAAAACCTTCTAATATCCAATACAATTTTGAACAACAACAACAACAAAAAAGCAAAGCAGGAGGCATTACAATGACTTCAAAAGTTATTACAAAACTTTAGTAATTAAAACAACATGGCACTGGCACAAAAATGAACACCTCAACCAATGGAACAAAATGAAAAGCCTGAGGGAAAACCCTGTATCTTTAGCAAAGTGATACATGACAAGGGTGCAAAGAATATACATTAGAGAAAGGAGTCTTTTCAATAAATGCTGTTGGGTAATTGGAATTGAACGTGCAGAAAAATGAAGCTACCCCCCTCACCAGTTATAAACATGAGCTAAAAATGTATTAAAGACTTAATAATAAGACCCTGAAAATATGAAGCTACCAGATGAAAACCTTAGATAAATGCTTCAGGGCTTTGGAATGGGAAAATAATTTTTGGAAAGTACCCACAAAAACACAGGAACCAAAAGCACAAATAGAAAACTGGGATTATATCAAACTAAAAAACTTTGGCACAATCAAAGCACCACTCAACAGAATATAGATAATCTACGGAATGGGGGAAAGTGTGTATGTATGTGTATATATATATATATATATATATATATATATATATATATATCAAGTGGTTGGTAATATATATATATATATATATATATATATATATATATATATATATCAAGTGGTTGGTATCAAAAATATACAAGAAACTCTAAAAAAAAGAATAGCAAAAGAAACAAACAACAACAACGACAGCAACAACAAAGAAACCCAATTTAAAATTGGGCAATAAACTGAAGTAGACATTCAAAAGAAGACATTCAAATGGCATATAGTGTATGAAAAATTACTCAGTATCACTAACCATCAGGGAAATGCAAATCAATGACACATGGGATTTTACTTCACTCGAGGAAAAATAGCTAATTTTAAAAAGCTTAAAAAAAAAATTCTGGTGTGGTTGTAGAAAAAAAAAAAAACTGTTATAGTTTGGATACAAAGTGTTTCCCCCAAACTCATGTTTTGTTCACCAATGCATCAATGGTTCAGAGGTGGGGATTTTAGAAAAATATTAGATTATGAGTGCTGTAACTTCATCAGTGGATTAATCTGAGGATTAACAATTTGAATGGACTTTTGGGAGGGGATGAAAACTGTAGTTGATGAGATGTACTTGGAGGAAATATATCTCTGAACATGTATTTCTTGAACCAGGATATTTCCTTGTAGTCTCTCTTTCTCCCTTTCTTTGTCTCTGCTTTCCAAATGCCATAAATTGAATAATTTTTCTTTGCCATACTCTTCTCTAATGATGTTGTTTTTCACCACAGGCCCATAGCAATGGAATCAGCCAACCACAGACTGAAACCTATGTTATCATCAGCCAAAATAAATCTATCCTATTTTAAGTTGTTTTTCTCAGGTATTTTTCACAGCAATGAAAGCTGGCTAACACAGGAACATTTGCACACTGTTAGTGACCATGTAAATTAGTACAGCCATTATGAAACACAGTATAGATGTTCCTCAAAATTTATAAATAACACTACCATATGATGTGGAAAATCCACTACTACATTTATAGAAATTGAAACAAGTATGTGAAAAAGATATCTGCACTTCCCTATTCATTAAAGCACTATTTATAACAATCAGAACTGGAAACAACCTGGAGCTGGAGTTGTGGCTCAGTGGTAGTGTGCTTGCCTAGCATGCATGAGGCACTGGGTTCAATTCTCAGCACCACATAAAAATAAAGACAATAAAGTCCATCAATAACTTTAAAAAAGAAATGGAAACAACCTGTGTATCCATAAATTGATGAAGAGGTGAAGTGCCACATATATACAATGAATACTATTCACTCTTAAAAAGAATAAAGTCCTATCATTCATATCATTATGAATGAAACTAGAGATCATTCTGTTAAGTGAATTACATTAGGCAGAGAAGACAAGTACCCCATGATGTTACTCAAGTGACATTTTGAAAAGTTGATGTTCTAGAAGTTTAGAGTAGAATGGAGTTCAAGCACTTGTCCCAGAAGCAGTGATGATGGAGTGCAGTTGGGGAAGTCTGGAGCATACCAGAGCCCAGCTATATTGTCATTTACTTGCTGCTGCCCCTATCCAAGCACAATAAAATGTCCCAAACAATGTTCATCCCCATGGACACAGCCATGCAGAGTCCACCATACAGAGCATCCACAGTCTGTTGACCTCAATCAACATTATGGGAAACTGGGATTTTAGTCAAGCAGCAAGAAAACAGAAGTGGGGCATATCTGAATGGAAGTTCAGACTCAAGGGTGAACTAATAGCATTCGTACTTTTCTAAACCCTGATTAGCCTACATTTGGACCAGTAATTGACCCAAATGCTACATAGACCTCTAGACTAGCACATTCAAGTAGCTACCTATTATCTGGTTCTTTCTTACACTGCAAGAGTTCTGTTTCAATTCTTGAATAAATCCTACTCATTTCACTCTTCCCCTCCCTTTTTTGTAGATTTATTTCTTTGGATTTGTGAAACAAGAACCTAGAAATAAGTCGGTGGTGAGCTGCTAATTGCTGCAACACTGGAGGCCATAGCCTGTCATTAAGAGCTGCAATATGTTTCTCAGCAGCAGACCTGCAGGTTATGTAGACCCCCACCAGCAGAAGTGGAGAAACTTCAGTTTCAGAATAATGGTTACCAGAGGCTGGAGACAATATAGGATGAGAAGGGATTGGACAAGGATGGTTATCGAGTACTGTTGTAATTAGGATTCAAAAGCTCAGGAGTACTCTTTCAGAATATATTTGAGTATAGATAACAATTATGTACTGCATAGTTTTTAAAAGCAGAAAAAAAGGATTTTAAAAATTTTAATCAAATTTTAAAAAAATATTAGAGTTAATATATATTTTTAATCTTATTGTATATTTTATTCAGGAATATATCATTACATGGTAATCCATTACTATGAATAAATTTATATTCTATGTATCATGTATAAAAAATAAAAATAAATAAAACATAAAATGGCTGCCTTCTCAATAAATGGTACTAGAAAAAATGGATATCCATATGCAGAATATTAAATCTCAACCCTTACCTCTCACCCTATAGAAAACACAAAAAAAAAATGGATCAAAAACCTAAATATAAATCCTGAAGTCATAAAAAGCTAGTTTAAAGTATAAAGGAAATACTTCAAGATATAAATGCAGAGATTGATGCTTTGGATTAGACTGAAAGCACAGACAGAAAAAATAAAAAAATAGGCAGATATTATATCAAACTAAGAAGTTTTATACAGCAACAAAAATAATTATAGTGAATGATAATCTATAGAATGGGGGAAAATTTTTTTGTACCACTTCATCTTTCAAAGGATTAATATACAGAATACATAAAGAACTAAAACAAACTCAACATGCTAAAAGAATCAATTTATTTTAAAATTGGGAAATGATAGGAAAAGATATCATACAGAAGAATAAACACAAGCGGACAAGAAGCATTTGAAAAAAAATACTCAAGATCATTGCCCATAAAAGAAATGGAAATCACAACTGTCATGAGGTTTCATATGTAATTAATTTAGGAAATTTGAGGTGGAGAGATGATCCAAGATGATCTGTGTAAAGTCTACATGCAGTCACAAGATCTTTATAAGTGAAAAATGATGTAAAGAGGGTCAGAGTCAGAGATTTAAAGATGCTGTCTGTTGAGGGTCACAACCGAGTTGGGGTGGCACCTGGCATTTTGCCAGAGGGAGTGGTTGAGAGGTGATGCCAGTGAGCCATTGAGATGATGATGGTTAAGTTAAGCTGTGTATTCAATTGTATATAGACCCCTGCTGTCAGCCTCAGGTGCCCTCTACTTTGGAGTTCTCGAAGGGATTCCTGGGGAGTTCGCCGTTGGTTGGTGAAGTTCTGGTGGAGGGAGTGCTGGTCTGGTTGGTGTGTGTGGTGTCCCTGAGAGGG
This sequence comes from Callospermophilus lateralis, assembly GCF_048772815.1. NCBI lineage: Eukaryota > Metazoa > Chordata > Mammalia > Rodentia > Sciuridae > Callospermophilus > Callospermophilus lateralis. Next base: position 70,651,704 of record NC_135325.1, read on the forward strand.
CTGCGTGGGTGGTGTTCCGGAGAGTTCGGAAATAAAGTTTTGTTCCTGCTTGAGTGGCTTTTGATTTTGTGCCCTGTGGCAGCTGTCCTACTACCTTTGAAGATGGGGGAATAAACCTTCATCCAAGATGCTGGAAAAGATAAGAATGTGAATTATTTATGAAATAACTATGCCTTAAAAGTAATGAGTTGAAGCCAGGTGTGGTGGCACATGCCTGTAATCCCAGTGATTTGGGAGACTGAGACCGACCAGAGAATCCCAAGTTCAAAGCCAGCCTCAGCAATTTAGTGAGGCCCTAAGCAACTAAATGAGACACTGTGTCAATATTTAAAAATTAAAATATAAAGACCTGGGAATATTGCTCAGTGGTTAAGCACCCCTGGGTTCAATCCCTGGTTAAAAAGAAGGAAAGAAAAAAGGAAAGAAAGAAAGAAAGAAAGAAAGAAAGAAAGAAAGAAAGAAAGAAAGAAAGAAAGAAAGAAAGAAAGAAAGAAAGAAAGAAAGAGTTTATTTGCAAATACAGTAGTCTTCTTATTAGCAGGGGAGTATTAATGAGTAAGGCACAGAGAATTATATGATTTTCAGTAAAAATTCATTGAATTTCATTTTATTTTAAAGGCATAATGATTGCCAAGATCTATTATTGACAAAGAGAGGTTCCCAGTGGTTCTTAAACCAGGTAATGATTATAATAAAGGGATGTTTACTAATATGTGGGATATATTTTCCTTATCATTGGGAATTATTACAGGCATTTAATGCCCTGGGGCCAAATATATAAAAGTTTTGCAATGCAAACTTCATGGAAATAGTGGTCTCCTGAAGAACATTTTTTTTTCCAGAACAATAAAAGCATCATCCCTTCCACTATTATCACTTAAATACTTTTCCAAAATGACATAATTTATTATAAAACATTCTCTCCAAGTCTAAGGACAGGAATTGGAAAAAGAATAAAAAGTACAACCAAAGTTAAACACCTCATTATGGAGTCAAAAAGACAAATAACATCCTTAAGGAGTGATTGAAGACAAAACCCAAAGATTCACAGAGAAGCAAGCATAAGGAAAAAATTGTCGATGGCTCCAAGAATATAAAGACCTATTCTAACCCATGAGGCAAAATGTAGTATTATAAGTAGACTAGAAAGGTCACTATTGCTTGCTCATGCAAACTTAGAAGATGCTAAAAACAATATATTTATATATCCTTCAACTAGATTCTAAGTCTCAAATTATTGTTTGCCTGAAAGTTGGACTTTTTCAGCAATATATTACATCATCTTTCTTTGTCTATATTAAAGTCTACAAAGGAGGTTATATTTAGATATTTGCTTTACTATACATGTGACATTTTTTCTAAATATTAGCAGCTGCTTTAAAATGTTATAACATCTAGAAGAGAAACAGTCTGGGAAAAATGCATTTCAAATACATTCCTAAGTAAAATCCTCCTGACCAGCCCCACCCCACACACACACACATAAAGAGCATCTTCATATTTCCACCCTTAAGCCAAGGTAAAGAATTTCCAGGACATATTGCAGTCACTGTGAAGCTGTTTATTTAGAGCATCCATTAATTTGAGCTTTGGGCATCTAGATCTTTCTTATTTCTGTTAGAATATAATATATTGAAATCCAAGCTCACTAAAACTGCCTTTTCAGGAATATGACAGTTTTTTTTATCTTATACTTCATAATTTTGCATAAAAAAAACCATTATATAAAAGCTGATATTTAATGTATTTGCTAGTGGAAAAATTGGGCTTTGAGAAATATAGATCTTTGAATTATTTTTAAGGAAGATAATAGAATTTGGAAAAAGATACCTGTACTGACAAAATTTAGATATTTTTTATGTTTTTTAGACTAAGAGCAGGGGTGAGTCTGTGTTCTATTGGTGACTAAAATTTTGATAAAAAGTTTTTTGTCTCACTGGCTTGAAAAAATAAAACAGAGTTTGGTACTAGCTTGACAAATGGAAATGAGGGGAGAAGTTCCATATAGGAGTCAAAGGGGAGATCCTCAAATTCTGTGAATCAAAAATAAAGACCAAACAAAGAAGAATTTTATTTTCTATTTTTTAATAGTGTCACAGAGGAACTTTAAACTATGAAAATACTCCAATCCACAAAGAATAATAGATTTATACTACATGAAAAGTTAGAAAGTATCAGCAGAGATTTTTTTTTTGATGAAAAAGAAAAAGAAGGTTTATTGCTTTGCTAGCAAAGGAGAAACACAATGGACTCCTGTCCAAGAGGCTGTGGATCTGCCAATCAACATAAACAGGGGGTTTTTAAAGAGGTGATCCAAAGGCTACATTCCACATGTTCTCTGTTGGAGTTGTAATTCACTTGTTAATTTGTGAGACAGACACTTCTGATGCCTTCTCAGAAGTCTAAATTACTTCATTCTTTTGTGGTTGTGTACTCAAGGACACATAAATCTGCCTAGAATGGAAAAAAAAATGTAATCCTGTAGAAAGGTGATCCTGTTTCCCTTGAGTTTAGGGAAGGGGAGAGATTAGAAGAAAAAGGAGAGAGGAAGAGAAAGAAACATGTCCATTTAAAATACAAGTTGCAGTGCCAGAGCAGAAAGGGCTACATTCAAAGAATAAAGTAGACTACTGCTACATTTCCCCATAGTCAGTTTTTATACTCCATTTCTATGGGAAAATGGGTGATGACATCTCCAAGCTTCTTCCTGCTGAAAAGGGGCAAAATTGGGGGAAATAACTCAAAGTCATTTTTCTCTGTAAGATGGGGCATGGCCCCTAAGTGTATTTAGTATCCAAGCAGTACAGAGATTCACAGTGGCAGATAGCAGGTAACTAAACAAGGCATATATAGAGCAGGGACCATATAAGACAACAATAAACAAGACAACAAAGCATTAACTTTTCTAAACAATTAGCACAAAAGCAATTAGTATTTAAGCCACTCTCTGTAAATCAAGAAGACAGTAACCAAAAATTATATCAGTGGAAACGAGATACAGTTTATCAATTTAAGAAGTTAGGAAGACTTGTAGGTTTAGCAGATTGGGCTCAAATTAAACTCAGAATAAACTTACACATCTCAGGTCCTTTGTGATTATTATTATTAGGCAATCCCACACAAGAACACTTGCTCTATAGCCTCCAACTTTACTTACTTTTGGTAAGGCTGAAACAAGTGTACATCTTAAGTTACATTAAAAAAAAAATTGTTTTCCCTCCTAAATGTACACATAGGGGTAGGTTTAGCCTGTAATCTCTTGCCAAGTGTTTAAGACCAAATTGGTCAAAACTAATCTTGTTCTTATCTACTCTTAAGAGTCAACTTAAATTTCTTCAGAGATCACTATTTGGGGTGTGTATGAAGCCTCTTTGGTTCTTTAGCTTTCAGCTACCAGTGGTGCCATCTGCTAAGGTAGGTGTGGTCCAGGTGACCATATGTGGCTTCTCTCAGATGCATCAAGGACATTTTTGTCTCCAGTGACCCTCCTCTTCACAGAAGGTACACTGGTTGGCTTCATATTCTCTAGGATGCTCTTGATGACACAATCCACAGATTGGGTGACTCACCAAAGTTGCAAGGCCCATAGAGTGGTCCTATTATTTTCTGCATCCTGGCTGACCTTAGAGAATGAGGGCCAAATGTTGGCTGCTTTTTTCTTTGCCCTTTTACTTTCTTAACTTTGGTCTCCAAGTTATAGGTTTAAGCACCAAGTAAGAGAGTTTCACCAGAATTAAAGAGGGAGTAATAGGTTATAACTTCAATATCTATAATTTTACTGTCACTCCTTTCCTTTAATTGTGGATAATATTAACATTGGAAGTCAGTATTATGTACTATCTGTCTTATAGATGATGGCTTATTATCTCAAATTAACTCAAGTTGTTTTATTAGAAGCAGTGCTTCTTCAAAACACAGACAACAGTTATAAAGTTTACAGAGAAAATATAAAATATAATTAGCAGAGCAAAAAATATTCAACTTGTGAACCAAGAAAAACTGTTTTTATAATCTTAAACCTCTACTTAGTTATATATTATATCCCCTGTTTATTTTGAAATCACAGCAATCTTTACAACATAATTGTATCTTTTGAACACAACTCTAAATGAGCTCAAGTATAGCCTATTTCAGAGCCATTATAAATGGAGTAACATGAGAGACAGAGTCTTATCTCAGGTAAGGCAGGGCTCTTGAAAAATAACACAAAAGAACATTACATAAAAAACGTGAATCAAAGAAAGGCTAAAAGAACTTTTAACACTCTTTCTGGAAACAATGACATAATGCTTTCATATTTTACAATGTCACCTTTAAACACATCAGGATCTCATAATGACCTTCCAAAAATACATTTAAATACCTATTTCAGTTTGTTGCACTGAGCTTACTCATTAAAAGAATAAAAAGTCAATAAGTAAATAACCTGACATTACATTTTAAAGCCCTTGATAAAGAAGAACAACTCAACACCAAAATTAGTAGAAGATAGTAAATAATTAAATCAAGACTAAAATCAAGGAAATTAAAACAAAAGAAGCAATTTAAAAATTGACAAAACAAAAATCTTACTCTTTTAAAAAATAAATAAAATTGATAAACTCTTAGTTACCCTAATTAAAAGAAGAGAGAAAACTCAAATTACTAAAATTAGTGATGAAAAACAGGATATCATGACATATACTACTGAAATACAGAAGATAATTAGAAACTGTTGAAAATTTATGATACAATAAAATAAAAAATCTTGAAGACACTGACAAATTTCTAGAGGCATATGATCCGCCCATATTGAATCAGGAGGACATACACTATTTAAACAGATAAATTTCAAGCAAGGTAATAGAAGATGTCATCAAAAGCCTACCAAAAAAAAAAAAAAGGCAGGAAGAGATAGATTCTCACCCAAGTTCTACAAGACCTTCAGACAATAATTAATACCAATACTCCTCAAATTACTCCATGAAGTAGAAAAGTAGGGAACCCTTTCTAACTCATTCTATGAACCTAGTATCACCCTGATACCAACAGCAGACAAATACACATAAAGGAAAACTTTAGACTAATGTATCTAATGAACACAGAAACAAAATTCCTCAATAAAATTCTGGCAAATCACGTATGAAAACATAAACAATAAGTGCAGCATGATCAACTGGGTTTTATCCCAGGGATGTAAGGTTGGTTCCACATACAGAAGTCAATAAATATAATTCATCACATCAATAGACTTAAAGACAAGAATCATAAGATTACCTCAATAGATATAGAGAACACACTTGACAAAATGGAACACTTATTCATGTTCAAAACTCTAGAAACATACCTCAACATTGTAAAAGCTATATACGCTAAGCCCAAAGCCAACATCATGCTAAATGTAGAAAAATAGAAAGCATTCTCTCTAAAAAACTGGAACAAGGTACAGAGTCCCTCTTTCACCACTTCTATTCAACTAATCCTTGAAACTCTGGCTAGAGCAATCAGAGAGATGAAAGAAATTTAAAAAATACACATAGGTACAGAAAAAAAAACCAAATCATCACTATTTACTGATGACATTATCCTATATTTAAAAGATTCAATAAATTCCACCAGAAAACTACTAGAATTAACAAATTTAGCAAAATAGCAGGATATAAAATCAACACATATTAGTCAAATGCATTTCCATATTTCCATACATAAACAATGAATCCACTGAAAGAGAAATTAGGAAAACCACCCATTCACAATGGAATTAAAAAAATATATATTTGGGACTCAATCTCACAATAGAGGTGAAAGACCACTACAATAAAAACTACATAATATTAATGAAAGTAAATGAAGAAGATCTTAGAAGATAAAAATATCTCCCATGCTTTTGGATAGGCAGAATTAATATAGTCAAAATGGTCATACTGCCAAAACTGTTATACAGATTTAATGTAATCCCTATTAAAATCTCAATGATAGTCTTTATAGAACTAGAAAAAGCAATCATGAAATTTATTTGCAAAAATAAGTGACCCAGAATAGACTAGACAAAGCAATCCACAGCAAGAAGAGTGAAGCAGAAGGCATCACAATACCAGACCTTAAAATATACTACAGAGGAAAAGCAACAAAAGTGGCACGATATTGGTACCAAAATGAACATGTAAACCAATGGTACAAAATAGAAGACACAGATTCAAACCCAAATATATATGGTTATCTCATACTAGACAAAGGCACCAAAAACATATATTGGATAAAAGATTGCCTCTTCAACAGATGGCGCTAGAAAAACTGGAAATCCATATGTAGCAAAATGAAATTAAACCTCTATCTTTCACTTTGCACAAAAATTAACTCAAAGTGGATCACAGGTTTTAGACACTAGAACAGAGACCCCATGCCTAACAGAAAAAAAGTAGGCCCAAATCTTTATCATGTTGGCTTAGGACCTGACTTCCTTAACCAGACTTCTAAAGCACAAGAAATAAAATCAAGAATTTATTAATGGAATGGGTAGAAACTGAACTGCTTTATATGTAATAAGAGAGCCAACAGAATGAGAAAAAATCTTACGTACATGAACCTCAGATAGAGCACTAATTTCCAGGATATATAAAAAACCTAACTCAAAAGAACTCAACACCAAAAAAGAAATAATCCAATCAATAAATGAGCTAAGGAACTGAACAGACACTTCACAGAAGAGGAAATACAATTGATCAACAAATATATGAAAATATGTTCATCATCTCTAGCAATTAGAGAAATGCAAATAAAAACTACTCTAAGATTTTATCTCATTCCTGTTGGCATGGCAATTATCAAGATTACAAGTAATTATTAGTGTTGGCAAAGATGTGGGGAAAAAAAGTATACTCATACGTTGCTGCAACGTAGGACTGTAAATGGTTGTAAACACTCTGGAAATAAGTATGGAGATTCCTCATAAAACTTGAAATGGAACTAACATTTGACCCAGCTATTCCACTCCTCTGTTATACTCAAAGGACTTAAAATCAGCATACAACAGTGATGCAGCCACATCAATGTTTATAGCAGTTTAACTCACTATATCTAAATTGTGGAACCAACCTAGATGCCCTTCAACAGATTAATTGATAAAGAAAATGTGCTACATATACCTAATGGAATATTACTCAGCTTTAAAGAAGAATGAAATTGTGGCATTTGCAGGTAAATGAGTGTAACTAAGAATATCATGATAGATGAAATAAGCCATTCCCCCCCAAAATGAAAGACCTAATGTTTTCTCTGATAAGCAGTTGCTGATCCATAGTGGGTGGGGGTAGGGAAGAATAAATGAAGTTTGGATTTGTAGATAAGAGTGAGAGGAGGGGTGGGACAGTGAGGATGGGAAAGTTGGTAGAATGAGATAGACATTATTACCTTATATACATGTATGATTGCACTACTGGAGTGACTCTGCACCATGTACATACAGTCAGAGGAATGAGAAGTTTTGCTCCATTTGTGTATAATATATCAAAATGCAATCTACTGTGATGTATAACTAATTAGAACAAATTTTAAAAGATGTGTTTTATTAAAAAAACTAAAATAAGTAAGTTCATATTTAAATGTGAAGAGTAATAAAGTTATGAGTTACTGAAAACAGGTTACTTGATCCCGCTATAAAATATCAAATGACATGAATATATACCAACCAACATTGTTATTTATATGCAAATCTGAAACCATTGCTACATATAATTTTAGTTTCAAGAACAACATCTTTATAAGGTGCTGTCTCCTAATTTTTGCATTTTACTAATTTTAACTTTTAGTGTAGAATTTAGAATCTATAGTGTATGGTAACAATAATCTCAGGTCTGCATGGGTTAGCAAAAATCAAAGACAGCCTTAAATATCTTATACATTTAGGAGACTGTGTTCATGATCAGGAATTGACTTAGTCTAAGTAAGCAGATATAAAACAGGAATTCAAATGATAGTGTGGCCCTTCTATTTCAGATACAATGTATAAAAGAGAACACTTATTGATTATCTTGCTGGTAAACTTGCATAAGTTTTCATTTTATAAATTTTTACATATAATTTAGACATGCCTTAGACAGATATAGTTCTCAGATGCATACATATATCTAGTCACATATATTTAGGGTGTCAACTATATTGTTATAACCTAAATAACTGTTTTATTAACCAGTTACAAAGTTATCATTCAAGACTTAGTTTCTGCAAGTAATAAAATCAAACATATACCTATCAATTAATAGATAATAGCCGATCAGTGTTTTAGACGTTGCTTTATATCAATACATAAGAACTTTAACTGACTGTACAAATTACAGCCAATTTAATCACAAACACAAGCTTTTTAATATTTACCTTCTGCAAAACTTCTACAACATATTTGAACATTCACAACTTCTTTACTTTCTTAGTTTTGGGTGCTTTCATCGTGGACGTTAGCATAAGAATATTACTTCAACAGACAAAATACTTTGTCATTCAAAAACATTTCTTTTAACTTAATTTTCCATACTAAAATATTTCCATACTTATAACTTTCTTTTATCTTATTTAGTTTCAGTCTCTTTCTTTTTTTTTGTTTGCCTTGCATTTATTTTTATTTATTTTATTTTTTTTCATCTTTCATACATTTGATTCAAGTGAGTTATGAACTTTCATTTTTACCCCAAATACAAATTGCAGAATCACATCAATTACACATTCACAATGTTGACATAATGCCATATTAGTGACTGTTGTATTCTGCTGCCTTTCCTATCCCCTACTATCCCCCCTCCTCTCCTTGCACACCAGAGGAAGTACCTTTAGCACATTCAACTTAGTTCCTAATGGTTCAGACCCCTTATCTTGCAACTGGATAAATGCCTGTACATACAGAATCTCTTACATACACTTTACTCCTGACAGACCAGCTTCAACACCAAGATTGTATCATAATCCAGAAAAAAAACATTCAAGGCCAGATTGTGTTATAGGATACTATTTTTCTCTTAGACTGTTTTATACCTATAGGTAGCCCATTCAGTCAAGATCTCTCTGATCAAGAGGCTACTGGTAAGATCAATACAGCACAGCCCACATATTTAAAGTCTAGTAACAGATAGAAAAAATAAAAACACAGATGAATAGAGGATAACTGAAACCAGGGCTGACAGATGGGAACCTTTAAAAGATATATACCTGTACAAACAAATTCCTTCCACTTACTTTGAAAGACCTAAGCAATTTCGTTCTGCTTAGGATCTTATTTTGCTCTGAAACTTAACCTCTGACTTATTGTAATACTAAAGTCAAGAAAAAAATCTACAGAAAAGCTCTGTGGAAACAGTTCAGTTCTCGGAAAAGCCGGAAAAGCCACAGATAGGCCAAGATAACCACATATCTGAAATTCCAGATGGCTTCCACCTAGGTGTGGTAACCAATATCTAAACTAGAAGCCCTGCAGTTTGGCACATACTCCCTTTGCGACATCCTCATAGTTTAAACCAATCAGTTTAAATGAATCCCCCTCTTGTAGTGACCAATCCCTCCTACCCAACTTGTTCACGCCAGTGAATGTGCTAATCATGTTTTAGAATTGTTATTTGATTTTCCCGCGGTGTGTGATGATTTGCTAGGAGATGCTATGATGTATGTGGAGGTCCCTGCCTTCTCCAAAGAATGTATAAAACTGCTGCAAACCCTGGGCTCAGGGCCTCTCTTAGCATCACCTGTTGCTGTGTGTGTGTGGAGGACCGAGCTAGTTTGCAACAAACACCTCTTTGCTGCTTACCTCTATCTTGGGTCTCTGGTGGTCTTTTGGGGGTCCCGAATTCGAGCATAACAAATTTACCCTTGACAGACCAACTCCAACTCCAGACCAACTGAAGGATTGTATAATAATCTAGAAAGCTATTCAAAAACCAGATTGTTAGAGTAAAACATCATAGACAGGCTTATGCCTATAGGTGGTCCTTCAACTTATTTTACCTCCAACAGATCAACTCCAACTGCAAGAATGTACAAAAACAAACAAACAAACAAACAAAAAAAAAAAAAAAACAGAAAGAGAGACAATGACAGAAGAGCCCCAAAACCATGGCTAACAGATGGGAACCTGAAAATTCGTTGGATTTTTGTTGGGTTTTTTTTTTTTTTTTTTTTTTTTGAGAGAGAGAATTTTAATATTTATTTTTTAGTTTTCGGCGGACACAACATCTTTGTTTGTATGTGGTGCTGAGGATCGAACCCAGGTCGCATGCATGCCAGGCGAGCATGCTACCACTTCAGCCACATCCCAGCCCCAGAACCTGAAAATTCATTAGCCATAATATTTCCCAAGAGACTAACTATGAGAAGAATGCAATAAGGGTCACATCTTAAATTTCACCTTTATGTGTATTGATAATGCCAGTTTTAAAAATTAATAAATAAATAGAAGAAAAAACAGTATAATTGAGGGAGTAATCTTGAGGAGGGAGAAAGAAAAAGAAAGAGAAAGGGAATGAAATGAAGCAAACTATATTCTATCTATGCACAATTATGTCAAAACTAACCCCAGAATGATGTTGTATTATGTTGTACTAATAAAAACATACAAGGGGAAAACAATAGATTTTATATAAAAATTACTTGAAGAAAGAAGGAAAATTAAAGATATTCAGATCAATGAAAATAAAATCAATGTATTTACATCAGATCTTCCCTACAAGAAATGATAAAAAGATTTTTTTTTCTGGATCAAGGTCAGTGATACCAGTTGGAAACTCAGAATGTCAGGCAGGAATAAAAACCACTAGAAATGGAAATTATGTAGAAAAAAATATGAAAGAACTATCTTTTCCTTTTAATTTCCTTGAAATATGTATGTCTATTTAAAGCAAATGTTAAAAACATTTTATTGAAGGATTTATAACTTATTTAGATGTTATGCACAAAGCAGAATTTGTCAACCTATGGCTCATGCACCACATCCAGTCTGCTATGAATTTTTGTATAGCCTATGAGCTAAGAATGATTTTATATTTATATTTTTAATTCCTGAAAATGACACTGCCAGTCATTGATTACTGCAATGAGTTCTGTTGATATATAACATTAGAGAACACTTTGATGCAAGCATATAAAGCAGGGTTTATTTAAAAAGGGGTAACATAGAATTCTCCCTGGAGGGAGAAGAGTATACTGGTATCCCAAGAAGTGAGGTGTTCAGCCTTTTTATATGTCCCAGGCTTTCTTTTGTTCCCTTGCTCTCTTCCCTTTATCTTTTTTTCCTTCCTGCATATATGACTAGGCCCAGAAAATGCTCAGTGGAATAACAAAAAGTTAGAAAACAGGTGGGTTGAAAGGACAAGGGAAGAGTGATCCAGGCAGTTGGGGGCCCAGGACAAATTAATTAGCAACTTTTACAACTCCCTGTAGGAAGGGACAATTCCTGGGGCTGGTTACTCTTGGCAACAGGTTGGAGCAGGGGCACATTCTTGATAAGGGTGGAGGAAGAGCTCTCAAGGAATTAACATTTCAGTTCTACCATTCTCTGGATCTACCCCTTGACTATGTCTGCCTGTCTAATTCTGACTTCAAAAGAATATTTTATGACACGTGAAAATTATATGAAATTCAAATTTCAATGATCATGAATATAGTTTTATTTGAACTCAGCCATATTAATTTGTTTATGTATCATCTACTGCATTTTGGGTACTATTTCCTTTCATATTCAAAATTTAACTTAAAATGAATCATAGTACTAAACATAAAACTAAACATAGTATTTATAATCCAAAATATCTGGAAAAAATCAGTAGAATATTTTTGTAACTTGTGGGTCAACAAGGATTAGTAAAAAAGGGGGAGGGGCACAGAAGCAATAATCATTAAAGAAAATGGGTTTCAACCATTTTTGTGTGTGTGCCAGGGATTGAACCCAGGGTTGCTTTTCCACTGAGTTACATATCTAGCCCTTTGTATTTTTTTATTTTAATATATTTGTTTTTGCCTTTTCTAGCTTTTTAGAGGCCTCTTTCAGTTATGGTCTCATGATCACTTTCTCCATGTTTAAGACCAACAGTACAGCAACTTTAAATCTATCTATCATCTACCTCATCTCTACCTCCCTGGTCACATTCTCTGACTCTATCCTTCTGACTCCCTGTTACAAGAATTGTTATGATTAAATTGTGTCCACTGAAACATCTATAATAACCTTCTACTCTTAAGTCTTTACCTTAATCACAACTGTAAAGTACCTTTTTCCATGTAAGATATTAATAGGCTTTGGGCATTAGGATATAGACATCTTGGAGGGTCATTATTCTGTCTTCCACAAAACAAACAGTCCTGTATATTCAAACAGGCAACTTAGAAATTAAGATATAAGAATAAATGACCCATATGCAAATAAAAAGATTGTGAATGTCTTACTCTTTACAAAATTTCAAATCAAAAGTACAGTGAGATATCATTACTTGAACCCTAGAATGTGCAAAAATTAAGTCTGTCAGTACAGAATTGGGATCATACCTTGTTTTGCACATATGAGGTTCTGGGTTCAATTTCCAGAATTACAAAATAAATGTATCTTGCTAAAATTATATTGCATGGTATGATGGACAACCCCTGTTATCCCAGCTACTTGGGAGGCTGTAGCAGGAAGATTGCAAGTTTGAGGTCAGCCTGGCTACTTATTAAGACCATGTCTCAAAAATAAAAACTAAAATAGAAATAAATATAGATGTAGTTCAGTGGTAGATAATTTGTCTAGAATGTGTAGGGTCCTGTATATAATTCAGTGAACAACAATAACAAAAAAGACTGACTATATAAAGATGAGGTGAAGATATGTAATAAATAGGAGCCTCTTATATTGTTGTTGGGTTAGAAAGTGATTCAGCCATTTTGGAAAGCAGTTCAAAAGTTCTTATTATGTGATTTGGTGAGTCTACCTTTAGGCATTTGAATAAAGGAATGAAAACCTGTGTACACAAAAAAAGATTTTATTTGAATGTTCTTAGCAGATTTCTTTATACCATTACAAAACAGAAAGCAGTCAACTGAGGTATATTCATACAATGTGATACTATTAGAAATAAAAGAAACAAACCACCAATATATGCAATACATCTAAGTGTATTAAAAAAATGCCAGGTGTGGTGGTGTATGCCTATAATTCCAACTGTATGTGAGGCTGAGGCAGGAGAATCACAAGTTCAAGGTTAACCTAGGCAATGTATGGACACCCTGTCTCAAAACAAAATATAATTTAAAAAATGAGGATGTAGTTCAGTGGCAGAACTATTGCTTAACATGCAGGAGGCCCTGGGTTTCACCCAGATCCACCAAAAGAAACAAAACCCAAGCATTGTACTGAGCAAAAAAGCCAGACACAAAAGATTATATAGTGTATGTGAAGTTCTAAAAAGGGTTAAATTAATCTTTTGTTGTTGGAAATCCTAACACTTCTTTCTTTTATAGGAAAACTGATTGCATAGGGCTATGATTGGCTTGATATTTACACATGTGAATATGTTTGTGAAAATATTTTGAACTTCACAATTAAAAATGATGAATTATTTCATATTCTAATTATACTTTAATAAATTGAAGTATGCAATATGAAGTTTTAAGAAGCATTTAAATAAGCAGAAATAATATAATTGGAAATAAATGACAACTTATTAATTTGAATTTGAATAAAATTCAATGGATGAAAGTGCAATATTGACCACTGTATAGTTTATTGTAATGTATGATTCTGGCATTGAGCACATATTATGTATCAGACATAGTCTATGGCTGAATATTCAGGAAAAATAAGGTATTTTAGATAGTGATAAACACAATAAGGGAAATGAAGTGGTTAATAATATAATGACTTTGGGACTCTGCTACTTGAACTAGAAAGAAGCCTCTGTGAAGAAAAGACACTTAACCTGACATTTATGTCTTGAGAAGTAGTCAGTTCAAGTCACAGTGCAAGTCAAAGTCCATTGATAAATTATTACTACAGACAGCATAAAAATAGAAATAAATATGTTATGGGCTAGGTTTTGTGGAAAGAATAACTTTAGCTGAGCCCTGAAAATCTGGCAGAATCATTAGAAAGAAACAAATATGGAAACCATACCACAAGTTCTACTTTAACTTCTTTTTCCTCCACTGAACCATACTCTGACCCAATTCATATCTTTTAGATTCTCATGGTACCTATTACACTACATGTCAGTGCAATATTTATTAGCATATCTTACTCTCAAGATGGATTAATATTATCTCCATCTTTGTATTAATCAGTATCTGACACTACAGAGACTCAAAAAGTAACAAAATTACTTGAATTAGTGTTTATATACATAGTCACCATACTGCTTCTATTCTCACACTATCTCCATCACTTCTGAGGAGAACAAACCAAATTTTAAAAACTTTTTGTGGCTCTGGTGATTGACCCAAGAGTTTCACACATGCTAAGCAAGCACTCTACCTCTGAGCTATATCTCAAGCTTTTTAAAAAATTTTATTTTGAAATAGGAACTTCATAAATTGCCCAGGTTGGTGTCAAACTCTCCATACTCATGCCTCATTCTCTCATGTACTTCTGAGGTCGTTCTGCCACTGTTCAAATCCTTATCTAGTTTCAAATCCCAATTCTACCACATAGGCAATTTAAATTTTCTATGCCTCAGTTTCTATATCTATAAAATTAGGAAGATAACAATATCTGTGTCATAAAATTGTTATAAAGACTAAATCACTGACTACCTTAAAATGTTTAGAATAATGTCTGGAATGCAGTATGCACACATTTAAATGTAGCTCTTACTACTATTATTACATTCTGATTACTGAGCTTCACAGGTCTAAGATAAACAAAACTGAGTGAAGGAAAGAAGTTACATTTCTTTAAAAGAGACATTGGCCTACTTTATTTGACTACATTTTTTTCTCTATTGCTGCCACTGAACAGCTTCCTCTATGTTCATTTTTAAACTTTCCTTTTCAGCATTCCTTTTATGACTGAATCTCACTGGGAATTTGAGTTGTAATATGTTATATTAGATAGTACTAGTATAAAAATAAATTGAATTGTTTTATTTTCCACTTAAGTTTAAATTTAGGTAAACAGTTTTTTCCCTCATGTTTCAAAGATATAGTAAGCTTAAAACTGCATTAGTTTTACATTCATAATTAGAACTTGATTTGAAAAGTAAGTTTCACAATTTAAGATGAGATCCTTTTATTTGAATCTTTTAAAAAATCATTCCTAAACTGTTGATTTTGAAAAAAAAATTAGTCTGCATTCAAATATAATAAGCAGAGTATGCTTTTGAAGGAACAAAAGATCATAACCCTTATGATAACCATTTGATTTTATAGTCCACCAAATCAAGTGTGTTTCAAACTAGTCTCTTATGAATGTATATAAACAAATTTTATATTTCAGTAGATGATTTTTCATTGATTTGCCTTGAGCAAAACTAAATGCTCAGCTGAAAAGATGATGGAAAAGTAATTTAAGCTGTAAAAACCTAACAAGCTTACATCCATTTAGAAGAATGACCTTAAATTATTGGAATTGCCAAAAACCTAATGTTTTGTTTAATGATAATATGTTGAGTGTAGTTTTTGTTGCTCAACCATTTTTATAATGAGATAACAGAGAAAGAATTTGCTAAATCATCAGTATAATCAAAAGGTAAATGTCTAGTTTTTTGGTTTTTCCTATTCTTCTGTTTCAGTGCATTCTAAACTTTCTTTGTAGACTTGTCAAATAATCATACTTTGTGAGCATAAAACAATAAAGCTTCATTTGCAAACTTTTTAAATCAAGGCCTCATTAAGGATAGGGACTTTATATTTTTCTCTGCATGAAAAGGAGCACATTGAATTCTAAAGTAAGCAAGTTCACTCCTAACTCAACTTGGACTAAAAATTTAAACATGAACATTAGCACTGCCTAAAGGAGAAACCCTCGATACATAGGAAAATGTCAGTCTCTAAGATAACTACATCCCATAGCATAGTGAGCTTTTATAGGTGAAAATCAATGTCTTGGACTGCATTCAGAAGCAAATAGGTAGTGGATGACAAAAATTGAGAGAAAAGGTGAAAGTGCTACATAAAACTACTACTATTAAATAGCTTTGTGCCATCATTCAGTTTGGTCGTATAATTTACCAATACATCAAGCAAGTTTACGTTAACCAGTTCTAAGTCATATTTTGTTGTTTAGTCTAAATATTAACTTCTTTTCTTACATTATGCTCTTTCTAAATCACAAGGACTATTATTACTCACTGTTCTCATTCCAATACTCCATACATTGCTTTGGTAACACAGTAGTGCTTAATAAATTCTTATTGATAATTTCACCTTCATATTTTCATTTATTTTCCATTTTCTTTGTAAGACATAGGTCATTCTGCTATATTACTCCTCCAAATGTATGTAAAAGGACATTAGTCAAGCAAGTATTAGAACCAGAAAAGTTAGTGCTTATTTGTGTGCTTACAGAGCTGTACTTTTACATACAAATCAATTTAATTCTGTGATCATGGTAGATTAGTTTAAGGTTTGGCAGAGGCTATATTTGATAACTCTCATGGACAGAGCAGAAAGCCCCATTGGAATCTATTACATAAATGCATGTTTCCATAAACTAAACTCACAGTTCAAAAAAAGTTTACCAAAAAATATTTATCAATATATTAAACACAACATATGCGTGTATATATATCCATATATACATGTATACACACATAAGTATATAAAATCTCAGTGACAAGCAATGAAAAGAGATGTATTATTTATAGTAGTTTTAAAAGGCTTTCATTTACAAGAATTAAATAGGTTCCATTTTATAGGTTAGCTGGTAATTTAAAAAAATTAAACACTATTATGCTAGAAGCTTGTAATTGCTCCCCAAATGGTTAACCTGTTCAATAACACTTTGAAATATCTTGCAACAGTAAACCCTTATCCACAGTTGTGTTATACTTTCTTGACGTGTTTTTCATTGCTCTTCTT
This sequence comes from Callospermophilus lateralis, assembly GCF_048772815.1. Classification (NCBI taxonomy): domain Eukaryota; kingdom Metazoa; phylum Chordata; class Mammalia; order Rodentia; family Sciuridae; genus Callospermophilus; species Callospermophilus lateralis. The sequence goes on from NC_135325.1 coordinate 70,668,705, forward strand.
GTTGTAAATTAAAACAATATTAAAATTATTTTTTCAGGAAAATAACACTTATGTGCAGAAATAAAAAGTGAAACCCAGTGTTACATAATTAAAGTTTCATTTCACACACACACTATTTTTTCTTAACCAATCACCTGTAATTGTGTTTGGCAAAAGTCAATTTATACATCCTAATACACTACCATTTTGTATTTAATTATCATATCAATAATACCAATATACCCTTACAGCTAAATCAATAGTTATTATGCCAACTAAATAAAATCAAAGTGAAAAAGGTAGCTTGGATAAGTATTCTATTTATCAAATGCAAATTTAAAAAGAATTAAAGTAGATGAAAATGATCTGGGTAGGTGAAATTTTAAAATTTTGTTTCCTTCCTAAACATGTCATGAGACTGTCTTTGGAAGTGAGTAATCTGGAAAATTAAGTGATATAATTAATTTATGTATGCATGGGAAATATGAGAAAAACACATGCATGTAATTAATTGTATATAAAAGAGTAAAATCATCCACAGATCTTTTGTATTTCAATTGAAATTCATTTATTTAATAAATCTTTATGACTGACATGGAGATACAAAGCTGAATATGGTCTCTGCTTCAAAGGGTACAATATAGTGGCAAAAACTACTATCATACAGGTGTTACGTGATAAATACTATAAGAGAGGCATGGGCAAAATGCTAGGGAGCAAAAAAGGGAAGACATTGCTTTGTAACTGTGAGAAGGCTTCATGGAGGAGGTGAAAAATAAGGGTCATGAGATGAGGTAGGTAGAATTTTTCTAGGACAGGAAAGAAAGAAAAGGCATTCAATAAAAGAACAAAGGAATATACATAGAAAAGAGGACATAGTCAAGGAAGTTCAGTCCAGCTGAAATTCATTTTGCAGAAATCAGGAAGATATGGAGGTAAGAAGCAACACTATAGAGACTGAGTAGGATGGAAGTGTAATGGACTATGTATATCACACTAAAGAGTGTAGAGTCCATACTATAGGTAGTTTTGAAAGTTACTAGCATAATAGTGAAGGGGTTATAATTGTCTTAAAAAGACATCTCTGTTGCCAGTATAAGGAATTGTCTTGGTGACATATTAAGTAGACAAAACTAAGGAAACTTTTATGAATCTGTTTAATAGAACAAGTGAAATTATTGGGGATGAAATAAAACTATGACAATGGGATGGAATAGGGGTTAAGAGACATCATAGATAGATATCAAATGACTCTGGAGATATGGATATGGAGATTGAAAGGAATGAAGGAGTAAAGATTAGGTCATTTTTTTAGGTAGGACAACTGGCTACAAGATTATAAAACGAGTAATTGTAAAAGGAAGTTCAGGAGGTTAAGTAGGGGAAGCATAAGTGAAAAATACTTTGGCAAGCTGTTGATTAGAAGTACCTCAGAGACTGATTAGAAATATACAGCAAGAACTCAGGATGAAATTGGGTTAGAAAAGTGGATTTTCAAGTCGTCAGCATATAGGTATTCTCAAAGGCATGGATAAAAACACTCACATAAAGAGAGGGGAGAGGTCAGAGAATAGAAGACAATGAAGAACAACACAAGAGAATATATGGAGGTGGCCACAAAATATAAAATATAAGATATATAAAAGAATGACAGCATTTTTGACATATTTAAAATTTAAATTACCCGAAGAAGAAAAATTTTGTAGTGATTACTGAAATCTGTATTTTCCTTGTAAATTCTATTTTTGGCAGATTACCATATTGAATGATTTGCCTAAAGTTGTTTTCCTGAATTTATAAAACTCAGTTGTAATATGTACTCCATGACACATGTACCAATGTTGATTTTCTCTTCTCTCTTCTTTTTAAATACTGAATAAAGATTGAACGCAGAGCCTCACAAATGTTAGGCAAGTATTCTACCTCTAAACTACATCTTCTAGCCTTATTTTATCTGGCTGTCTCTCAGTTACTCAGGCAGACCTTGAACTTGTGATCTCCCTACCTTTACTTCCAGAGTAGCTGGGATTACAGAAATGTGCCATTATGCCCAGCCAATTTCATGATTTTGATGCTATACAATAATCATATAAGTTATTGCCCCTGGGGAAAGTTAGGTGAAGTGTACATGGATTTCAAGTACAATATAATTCTCTTAGCTGCATACAGAATTTTGTTCCCCATTTTTAAAGGCAATCTGAGTTGACTACCACTTGTAATTGAATGAGAACAGTGTTCCATTGGAATAAAATAAAAATGAATTATTTCCCAATATTTTTAATGTTCTATCAAAGAAAGGAAAAAATAATGTTTTTCTCACTGAATAGAAGACTTAAAAATAAATAAATAAATTCTTCAGAAGCTAGAAACAAAAGTCATATTCTTCTTCACAAGAAGGAAAGGAACCAGTTTTTCCTTTCAGTGTCACCCCAATCTTTGTGTCCTCAAGCTTAGGATGTAACGTAGAACAGGCCCTAACGTCTAGGACCAAGAAGGATGGAAAGTCTGATTAGAGATCTCTCTATTAGGGGAGAAGTCCCCAAAGGGCATTACCACCAGTGGGCTATGCCTGTGTATTTCCTAATTAAGAACTTGCTTCCACATATCTGAATTCATACTACTTGTATAGCTGGAACCCTGTAAGCCAACATTTCAGTTAAAAAATAAATAAGTTACACTTCCCAAATAACATGACAAAAAAAAAATACACACCCTTTCTGTAAGAACACATTTTTTAATAAAAACTGCAGTGAATCCTCAGATCAAATTACAAAGAAGACGAATTCACAATAAAAATAAATTACTAAATACATGAAGATATAAGCCACAACAAGTGAGAATTTGCAAAAAGCAAAATGGAGAATTTATAATGATTTCATATATTAAAGTTTTCATATTCCAAATATAGAAACAGGTGTATAAAGAACTTATGGAAATGTATAAGAAACAGTAAAGAAACAAAATGATAAAAATGATGAAATTGAAGAATCAGTAGTAATAAAAAGCATAATCATTGAAAAGAAACCTAAATAGATGAAATAATCATAAGATTTAACAAAGATGAAAATATAAAATGTAAATTAAAAAGTAGATAGAACTTGATAAATTATCTAGAATTTATACAGAGTAATAAAGATATATAAAGCATTAATAATCATGGAGATTAGTATGAGATGATCTAATATATTTCTAGTCAGACTATAGAAATGAAATGATATAGACAATTGATTTTTTTATTAGTGCATATTAATTATATATAATATTGGGTTTCCTTTTGTCATATCCATTTATGCTTATAACATAGTTTGTTCAAATTCATTCTCCTTACCCTTTTGTCTCTCCTCCATTTGATCCACTTCCTCTATATTTTCTCCCTTTCACATTCATGGTGTCTCTTTTTGTTTTCGTTTTATCCTTCTTCTAGCTTAAGCATATGAGAAAAAAATCTGACATTTGTTTTTATGAGTCTTGCTTATTTTGCAAAATAATGCTTTCCACTTTCCTACAAATGATAGAATTTTGCTTTTCTAAATAAAATTCTATTGTGTGTGTACCACATTTTCCTTATCTATTCATCAATGATGGACACTCAGGCTGTTTTCTATGCTATTGTGAATTTTGCTGTTGTAAATATAGACAGGCATGTATTACTATAACATGCTGACTTTAATTCTTTGGAGTAAATATCATAGATTTTATAGCTGGATCCTATGGTAGCTCTACTTTAGTTTTTTGAAGAAGCTCCATACATACTGATTTCTTTTCTTTTTTTCTTTCTTTCTTTTTTTTTTTTTTTTGTTTGTTTTGGACTGCTGATTGAACTCAGGGGCACTTACCTGCTGAGCAACATCCCCAAATCTTTTTAATATTTATTTTGAGATGGGGTCTCACTAGATTGCTTACAGACTCACTGACTTGCTGAGTTTGTCATCCAACCTGTGATCCTCCTGCCTTAGCCTCACGAGCTGCTGGGATTACAGGTGTGTACTGAGCCCATATTGATTTCTATAGTGTCTGTACTAATAATGCACACTCTCACCAACAGTGCATAAATGTTCCTTTTTCTTTTCCTCCTTGCCAGCATCTATTATTTGTATTCTTGATGATTGCTATTCTCATTAGAGTGAGATGGAATTTTGGTGTAGTTTTGATTTGCATTTTCCTTATGGCTAAAATGGTGAACATTTTTTATAAAATATACCTACACTGATTTATGCAGTAGTGTTGTTCATTCCATGTATATAATTAATATGAAAAATGTATATTAATGTATTTTAGTAAAGAATATTGAGAAAATGCATTATCTTGAGAGTTGTTTGGAAGTTCTAGCAGGGGAGCAAAACTACTCATATACCCTTGACCTAAGAATGTGCTTCTCTACCAGGGAAGATCATCCTCTTTGAGCACACCACTTTGGGAAGGATGCACAAGGAATGGTGAGAAAGAAAGGGGACACCCACCTAGCCATCCAGATTAGTTGAATCAACCCTGGTTATCAATGGGATGACAGATGTCACACACAGGGAGCCCTCACCTCCTAGAAAATGACTTATTTTGAAAAGCAAAATGCAACATTGTACTTCTTCATAACTTAAAGCAGATTGAGGGAGAAAATTTGAGTAGCACACCAAACTCATTGAAATCTGCTAAAGCAATGAAGACTATAGGAGTTAGGATTCTGAAGAATAGAGAGCCTTAGGTGAGCTAAGTGCAGATGCTTTTTCTCTGGGGATGTTTGCCAATTGTGGTTCACATAAGAAGCTGAAAATCTGAGTTTATTCTGAAAAAAAGTCATTTTTGAAAAATTATACAAGATACCTATAATATTATGCTGTTATTCCAATGCTGGGTGGTTATTGCAAAGAAATGCATTCACAAAAACATGGACATGGATATTCATAGTATATTTTTTTATAGTAGCAGCAAATTGGAAACAATTGTAATGTCCTTCAACAGGTGAATAGTTAAACAACTCTGGTATATACCATGGTACACTCTGTATCATGGAATATTACTGAGTAAATTAATGACACACAAAACAACTTGGATGAATCCCAAAGGCATTAGGGTAAACAAAAGAATTCAGATATAAAAGAATATATACTGTTTACTTCCATTTATATGAAAGATCTTAGAAAATAACAAATAATTACTACTAATAGAAAATAGATCAGTTGTTTCCTTAGGCCTAGTAGTGGTAGAGAGGGAAGAGCAGAATTAAGGAAGAATGGAATTAAAAAATGGGTGAGGTTCATTGTCATGTCATGATGGTTAAATGTCCGTCCCCGCCCCCCCCCCCCCAGGCACCAGCTGTTGGAACCCCCTTCTGACAGGGGTAATGAAGTGCACTAGACCACCTAGTGTCTCCAGGGCTGAGCAAGAGGGTTAAGTGTTTCCACCCAGCCCGCCATCCAACCTGGCCCACAATCACACCGAGTTGGGAGATGAGTCAACCGTAAAGGGACAAGGTTATATAGTGATAGGAGGGATTAAAAAGAGACAGTAGCAAGAACCAATAAGGGGCAGTTACGTCACTGTCACTAAGGGGCCTAGGCAGATTTCAGATTAAACCATGAGGCAGGGCTAAGGTCAAAAGCCTGCGGTTTTGGAAATGCTCTGGAAGAACCCATGAGGCCAACTCAGCCAAGATCCAATAATGGCCACAGTCCCAAGGGAGGTAAAAAGTCCCAACAGTTAAATGAGAACAAACATGTGAAAACTTATCATATTGCACACTTTAAATACATATAGTTTATTATATATCAAATACATTTTATTAAAGTTTTCAAAAATAAAATTAGAGAAAAAGCATGTTATATATATATATATATATATATATATATATATATATACACACACATATATGTGTGTGTGTGTGTGTGTGTGTTTTCAGCATTTTATATCTCTATAATGTTTACTTTAAAAGTAATTTAGTATAATCTTGAAACTGAGTATATTTATCTAATTTGAAAGCCAAATATGAGCCAAAGTTTACACATGTGTAACAGATTCTCTTAATAAACTTCAATATACTATAAAATTGTATAAATTTAGCTAGTTATTGCAGCTGAATTAAATTCTTGCTTTTATACCATGATATGGAATGTTATTTTTGTCTGAAATACAAAAATGTTAACATTGAAAACTTACCACATAACCCTATAAACCAGAATTTGTTGTTATAACCATAGATTAATTCATCCTTATGAGTGAACATGTGGCTTTTCTTCCTCTTACATGTTTCTCTGAACCACTCATTATATGGGTTGATTATTTACAATATACATAGTATTACAAAGAACTTCCTTTCTAGTGCAGTAACTATCAACCATCTTAGTTACTACAAAGTGCATTTTGTGTTATATTTACTTGAGTTACACATTTCCACATGTCAAAGACCTAGGTATAACTTTACTTTTTTTTTCATTCTGGAAACCTTATCACTATGCAAGCAAAAGTATTCCTTTTATAACCTGAAATTCTATTATATCAAAAATTTATGCAAAATTTGGTGCTTATTATTATCATCAAATTGCTTTTGAAAATATAATTTATATATACCAAGAGCTATTTGTGAAATACTGTTGTATGCCAACATTAAGGTTATGAATACCTGACCTAGTATTAATCTTAACAATGTACTGGCATTTTAGCATGAAAAAATACTTCCAAGGTGACATTTTAAAATACATTGACTCTTTTTCTTGTCTTTTTTCTTTTCCTTCAATTTATTTTCTTTTTAATTTCATTTTTTTCCTCCAATTTTCTTTTCTTTCATTTATTTCTCTTCTATTCCCTTTCTCTCCTGAGCAAGAAAGTTCTGAAGTCACCAGTTGGAGCAATTCTAGGTGTTCATTTACACTAGTGAGGTGAAAGTAATCACATAACCATGAGGAATAAATAAGAGCACAACCTGAGTGAGAAAGGCATCTTCATAAGAAAACTGCCCGTTGAGGATACCCAAGTTCAACCAGGAGGAAAACATCCATATGTAGAATTAGAGCCCAACTGGAGTGAGGAGGGTATCCCAGGTGATGGTGGATGGCTCTGTATGTGTGTCAGACCAAGCAAGGAGTAGAGAATATTGCATGGCAGGATAGCCTGGTGGGAAAGTCAGAAACTGAGATCAGCAGTATGTATATCTGAAGAAAAAGAAGCTAGAATGGAGTCCCAGGGCCTGAAGAAGTTAAGAAGGTCATCCATGGAGGAATGGGGACAGACCAGCAGGTGGTCTAATTAGAATAAAAAGGGGATACAGGCAAGGAAGACTGACCAGAGCAAGATGTCAGAACCAAAGCATTGTGGGAGTGTGTTCCAAAGAACATCAAGTCATAAATCTAAGTGAGATTAGAAAGCATGACATTCAAATTTTAGTGACCAAGAATAAAGTTTTATTGTAACACTGCATGCCAGTTCATTTCTGTATCGTGTATGACTATTTCTGTGTTATAAAAGCAGTCAAGGAGTTGCATCAGAGACAATAAGTCTCAAAAAACCTAAATATTTGCTACTTGACCCTTTTCTGAAAAAGTTTTTAGATCTCTGTCTTAATGTTTTGTTATCAAAATTTTGCTGGCTTTAAAAACAAGTTGGGAAATATTCTCTATTTTTATTCTGAGAGTTTTCTCAAGAAAGATGCTATTTCTTTCTTAAGTTTTTGACTCAGTGGTGAAGCCATCTGGACAAGAAGATTTCAATGTGATAAGTTTTATAGTGATAGAATTAATTTCTTGAATCCAGAATTTTGCAAAGTATGCTCCTGATAGCCACAAGAGTTCCTGAAACTTCTGAAACAATTGAGGATAGTTTAATGATATTTATTATTATTTGACTTCTATCTCATTCACATTATAGATAGATAATATATTCTGAATGATTTCAAGCCTTTTACATTTGTTCAAGGTTTTATAATTCTCAGCACATGATAAATTCTGGTATATGTTTTGTTTGTACTTGGAAAGTATTTGCACCCTACCTTATTGTGTGTAATTTTCTATATAAGTGAACAAAGTCAAGGTTTTTAATTATATTTTATGTGGTCTAGATAGAATTGCTACTTTTTTTGTCTTTCTCAATTATTGATGCGGGTATATTAAAGTCTGCCACTATTATTGTGGGTTTACCTCATTATACTTCTAGTTCTTTCATTTTTTATCAATATATTTTGAAGTTATGCTTATGTAAAGAAAAATCTAGAAAAGTTATATATTTCTGGTACATATCTTTTTTGTGGTTTTTTTATTTGCTCTTTTAAGAAATGCATGACAATACAGTATGTTTTGACATATCATACATACATGGAGTATAATATTTTAATTAGGATCCCAGTCTTGTGGTTGCACATGATGTGGAGTTTCACTGAAGGTGCATTTATATATGAGGAAAGGTTTCTGTGTATCTTAAGTGATTCTTCTTACCTTAATGTCCACATTGTTTGTTGTGGAAATAACTGCGCCATATGTGAGTTTGTATTTTCATGGTATATTTTTTTTCAGTCTTTTGCATTAAATGTTAATTGTCTTTTAGGCAAGCAGTATACAATTTTATATTAAATTTCAATGTGTTTGGTAAGCAGTATATATTTTTTCCAATTTAACAATCTTACCATTTAATTGATATATTGACTTCATTTACATTTAATACAACTGTTAGTATGTCTGAGCTTATATATACTTTCTTATTTACTTATTCCTTATCTAAGTAACTTTCTAATCTTTCCTAAATTTTCATTTGATTAACCAAAATATTTTTCATTTAGACTTTTATCATACATGATAACTATTTTATCAGACCTTGATTCCTCCATCAGCTTGTCAGTTATATGTTCTTTTTATATTCATTTGCTTTAATCCTAGAATAGAGATAGATAAACTTTTTCTTAAAGGACTAGAGAGCAAATATTTTAGGGTTTAGTGGTCATATACTCATAACTCTATCGTGATATTGCAAAAGGAGAAGATGAGATATCAATGAACTGGTGTGGCCATGTGCCAATGTGCCAATAAAATTTTGATAAAAAAAAAAAAAAAACTCTTAGCTGGCCCAGAGTTTATATTTAGCCAATCTCTGCTGTAGAAAATTATATATATATATATATATATATATATATATATATATTTTATATACATATATATATATATATATTTTATATACATATATATATGTATATATTTTATATACATATATATATATTTGATTTATTAAAGCTTTTTTTTATTTGTTGCTCAAAACATTACAATGATCTTGACATATTATATATCATATATTTGATTTAAATGGGATATGAATATTTATTTTTACCCCATATACAGATTGCAGGATCACATTGGTTATACAGCCATGTTTTTACATACTGCCATACGAGTGTCTGTTGTATTCTGCTGCCTTTCCTATCCTCTACTATCCCCCCTCCCCTCCCATCACCTCTCTCTACCCCATCTACTGTAACACATTTGTCTCTCTCTTTTTTTCCCTTTCCCCCACCTCCTCTTATATGTAATTTTGTATAACAATGAGGGTCTCCTTCCATTTCCATGCAATTTCCCTTCTCTCTCCCATTCCCTCCCACCTCTCATCCCTGCTTAATGATAATCTTCTTCTCATGCTCTTCCTCCCTGCTCTGTTTTGAGTCGCCCTCCTTATATCAAAGAAGATATTCGGCATTTGTTTTTTAATGTGAATTAGACTACTCTGATCCCTTCTACAATAATAATAAAATATAGTACATTTCAAATTTATTTACCATTCACTTGCCTTATTTTCTATTGTTATTTTGTATCTTAGTTTTCTCTTTTCATTGCTCTTTAATTTGAAATTATTTTAGAGATAGAGAAAGTTGCAAAGAAAGGGGGGACCTGTGCACTCTTCATCCCTGCCCACCCCCAATTTATCTTGCATAATTATAGTACAATATTGAAGCCAAAAATGGCATTGATGCCATTCCCAGAATTTATTCATATCTCACTAGTGACACATACATTTGTGTGTATGTGTATTTTTTAGTTTGTACAATTCTATGTGATTTCATTACGTGGGTACCATTCTATAACTATAACCACAGTCAAGATACATGTCTGTTTTATCACTATATGGAAACATTGTGCTGTCACTTTACAGACACACTCATTTGCACATCGCTATCCTATCTCTTATTCCTGGAAACCACTAATATTTTCTCCATCTTTATGATGTTGTTCTTTCAAGAATATTATAAAATAGAATGCTTTAGTTGTTTTTAAGTTGTTGCCTTTATTAATGACCTGTTCCTTTTTATTGCTAAAGAGTCATCCATGACATAGATGTCTCATTTTGTTTAACTGTTTACCTATTTTAGGATATATTGGTTGTTTTTAGTTGTGGGATATGAAAAATAAAGCTGCTATGGAAATTCATAAGCAGCATTTTTGTGAATATAAGTTATCATTTTGGGGGGATAAATGCCTAGACGTGTAATTGCTATATTGTATGTGGTTGAATGTTCAATGTTAAAATTGTCAAACTGCCAGAATAGCTATACTATTTTACATTCCTATCAGTATTATATGGCCCAATATTTCTTCATCTACTCCAACATTTAGGATTATCACTTTTTTTTTTTGTTGAGCCATTCTAAGAGGTGTATAGTGATCTCATTGTGGTACAAATTTTAATTTTACTAATGGCTCATAGTATTAAACATCTTTTCATATGCCTATTTTACATCTGTATACCCTCTTCAGTGAAATATTTTTTCATGTATTTTGCCCATTTTCTAATTGAATTATTTCTTTTGCTTTATGTTTTTTTTTACTGTTGGATGTTGAAAGAGTTTTATATACTCTGGATATGGGTCATGTATTGCATGCCAGATGTGTAGTTTGTAAGCATTTCTCCCTTTCTGTAGCTTATCTTTTATTTTATTAAGAAGTCTTTCACAAAGTGCTCTAATTTATATGAAATTCAATTTATGTATGTTCTCTTTGCCTAATTCCAGATCGCAAAGATTTTCTTCTGTGATTTGTTCTGAAAATTTTATACTTTAAAAAATTACTTTTAATTTTTCCTGTATTTTGAGTTAATTGTTCAATATCATGTGAAACATAGGTCAAGGTTCATTTTTGTACATATAGGTATAAAATTGCTTCATCACTATTTGTTTGAAAATCTTTCTCCACTGAAATGTTTTTGAATCTTTAAAATATCAAAAGCATTGACAAATTTCTAGAGTCATATAATTTGCCCAAATTAAATCAGGATGACATACACAATTTAAACAGATCAATTTCAAGTGATGATATAGAAGATGCCATCAAAAGTCTACCAATCAAGAAAAGCCCAAGACCAGATGGATACACAGCCAAGTTCTACAAGACAATTAAAGAAGAACTAATAGCAATGCTCTTCAATTTATCTCAGAAAAGAGAAAAAGATAGAGCTCTTCCAAACTCATTCTACGAGGCCAATATCACCCTGATTCCATAACCAGGTAAAAACACATCAAAGAAAGAAAACTTTAGCCCAATATCTCTAATGAACATAGATGCAAAAAATTTCAATAAAATTCTGGCAAATCGAATTCAAAAACATATCAAGAAGATTATGCACCACAATCAAGTGGGATTCTTCCCAGGGATTCAAGGCTGGCTCAACACGTGGAAATCAATAAATGTAATTCATCACACCAAGAGACTCAAAGATAAGAATCATATGATCCTCTCAATAGATGCAGAAAAAGCATTTAACAAAATTCAGCACCCCTTTATGTTCAAAACACTAGAAAAACTTGGGATAACAGGAACATATCTCAACATCATAAAGACTATCTATGCTAAGCTCCAGGCCAACATCATTCTAAATGGAGAAAAATTGAAGGCATTCCCTCCAAAAACTGGAACAAGATGGGGATGCCCTCTTTTAGTATTTCATTTTAACATAGTTCTTGAAACACTGGTCAGAGCAATTAGACAGATGAAAGAAATTAAAGGGATACACATAGGAAAACAAAAACTCAAATTGGCAATATTTGCTGGTGATATGATTTTACACCTAGAAGACCCTAAAAGTTTCACCAGAAAACTTTTAGAACTTGTAAATGAATTCAGCAAAGTAGCAGGATATAAAATCAACACTCATAAATTAAAGGCATTATTTATATTATATTTGTCACTGTATATGAGTGACAAATTCTCAGAAAGGGAAACGAGTAAAACTACCCCATTTACAATAGCCTCGAAAAAATATTTGGGAATCAACTTAATGAAAGAGGTGAAAGATCTATATAACAAAAATTACAGAACCCTAAAGAAAGAAGTCAAAGAAGATATTATTAGATGTCAAGATCTATCTTGATCTTGGATAGGCAGAATTAATATTATGAAAGTAACCATACTTCCAAAAGCAGTATACAGACAATGCAATTCCGATCAAAATCCCAATGTCATTCCTGGCGCTGCTTTTTGATGATTGATTTTTTTAGCATTTCAGAAACTTTGTTCTTATTTCTTACCTTTCTACTTTGCACAGTTCAAGAATTTGGTAAATGTTTAAAAGTGAGCACTGTAAGTATGTTAAACTCAGTTCAATACTCCTCCCTTCTTACTGGGTTCTTACTATTAAAAGAAAACTCAAAACCTTGTGGTGATTTCTCTTAAAGCATAATGTTAGCAAAAGTTCTACTTGCTCCTCAATCTCATGGCAGCAGCCTTATTTTCAGGCTTTCTGCAGGAACTGCAGACTCAAAGTATGCAAGTGCTAGCACTCTCAGTCATTATCCTGTGACTCTTTTTCTCTCTGCTATTCCTCCAGCACTTTTTCACTCAATGATTATTTGATGGTTTTGAGTATTTCATGCTGTTTTCCTGATCATTATGAATAGAATAACTGGTGTATCTCAAGGAAATAATGTTTGATTTTATATAGCTCTAATATAGTTTTATATAGTTTGCTTTTTATGTAGTTCTCTGTTATTGTACTTTCCTAAAATGATGTCTCATTCCTTGTAACAAAATTTCATAGCAACACATTTTAGGCATATTTAATAAAAGTAACATTTATTAGAAATATATTTCAAGTATTTGTAAGGACAAGCATTTTACAATTTTCTGGCTCTTTCACTTTTAATTGTTCCATGCATATGAATGGAAATTTCCAAGTACAGCTTTTAGAGGGAAAATTATCATTTTTCCATTTGTTTTCAACAACCATATATGTTTATGAGGTGTCACTGTAAGAATACTTAGTGCCTAGTTATAACACAAGCTCTGCTTGGATTTGGACCATTAATCACACACTGAAGTAATGACCCTAATTGCTGAATTAAAAAGTGATATAAATTTCACAGAACTTCATATATCATGGATTTATGTTTGATGACAGTTATGAAATGAACTTCTTCAACAGGGATAGATTTTGGTAGTCAGTCTTCCCTCCCATGTCCTTCTATTACCTTTAATTATGATGAAAACTTTGAAAATGAGAAGGTTAATATAGGATATTTTGCATTTCAGAAGCATGCTAATGAACACATAAAAGTCAAGAAGTTTGAACATGAGTGAACATGAAGTGAAAATGCTGGCAAAAATAGCAAGTGAATGAATAAATGAATGAGTGCCCATACTGTAGAAATAAAGTAACAAAGATTTGTTCCTACTTTTAGTGTATTTATTCTTTTGTAGGTATTTAATTTTTTTAAATGAATGTGAATTAATTATCATAGATCACCTCTGAGTTTAATTTCTCATTCTACCTGAATTACAGAGAAGTGTGTGGCATCAAATATATTGGACTATCATCCTGAAATTAATGTAAATATTTTGAATTAAATTTTGCCTCCTATATTTGTCTTCTCCATAAAGTATTGATGGAATGTTTTCAGCAAGGAATTTTAATCCCATTGTCAAAAACTTAATTAATTCTGCCTTCCATTGCATGCATATGAATATGCATATATACACATGTATGTCATCTTATGTATTATGTGTAAAATATGTATTCTATTCATCATATAAATATCTATCATCTATACATAAAATTACATATCCTTTCTTTTTCTGTTAAACCTACTTCAGTATTTTAATCCAAGTCTTCCAATGGTAGTTACATTTTATGACAGAACTATTACAGGAAAATAAACAATGTCATTGGTGAAAGGAATGTCAAGCTGCTTTTGAATTGACTAAACAGCAACTGATGTCCTCAAGGATTCTAGCATATTATAACGCTGCCCTGCCAATCTGTTTAGCTACTGATGCTTCACCATATGGGGTCAGAGCAGTGATTTCTCATATAATGCCAAATGACCTAGAAAAGCCTGTAGCATTTGCATTGTGAACACTTGCTAAAGAATTAGGCACGGATGGGGAGATTTTACCTTATATGTTTGGATTTGTTGTCATTAAATTACTAAATTTCACCTCTATGTATACTCTCAATCATGGGACAATCCATGGTGCTAAGACTCTAACTTCTATTAAGGTATTCCTCAATGTGAAATTCTCCACTTTGGCTTACACTTGGTAGTTTATTATGCATGTGATTTCTGATTCTATCTGAATGAAAAGCAAAACCTGGAAAGAAATTTTAACCATAAGTTTCCTAAGAGATTCTTTCTCAAAGAGACAAAGAGAAACATTGGATATGAATATGATAGTGGAAAAAGAAGTAAAGAATTTCATAGGTCTTCACAGTCACTTTCATACATGTATGTTCACATAGAGTAGTTATTTTATAATGCTATGTGAAAAATCAACTTAAACTAAAGCAAATGCTACAAAAAATGCCAACAGGCATGTGTAAGACATCAGGATAAAGCAATTTTCAGAGTGTTTACAGGATTGTCAGTGAGAGGAAAGTCAATTGACACTGTAAATAATATTTGAGTTTATGGACAATTAAGGTCAGATGTTCAATGTACAGAAAAAAAAAAAACAGATACCTAGTTTCAGCGAAGGGAAACAATTTGTTGGTCTATCTAATACTACATACTATATTGAAAAGGAGCATATTAGAAGCCAAATAACAAAGGAGATTGCTTCTTACATTAAGAAGGCTTTATGTTAGGGTCAGAAAAGCCAGGGAAATGTGAATGGAAATTAACAGACATGAGCTTTAGTTTAGTTTAATTAAAATAAATGGTGGGAGAGAAATGAGTGCTTCTCAATGGCACAAGGGGGCGACTAATTGAGTCATAGGCAAATTCTCTGTCTTTGATTGAGAAGCCAAAGGTATCTTTCACCTATTGCCCTGTGTTCCCCTTGTTAATTTTCTTTTTTATGTTGGTTTGCTAATGAATGTATGTTGTTCCTCTTTTCATCATCCATGACTTGATGATGTACAACTAACAGACCACCACTACAACAAATGTTCACAATAAAATTATAACCTTGAGAAACATACCCTTCAGTGAAAGGTGACCTATGTTTTTTTTGTTTTTTTTTTTTTTTTTTCAAGAATCCTGAAATCTGTTCAGGATATTGTGGTGAGCCGCTTCTGCAGATTATGGTCGCCATTACAAGATGGCGCTGGCTCCGCTGTGGTCTGTGACAAACAACTCCTTATTTGGGAGAGTTGGCGCATGGTTTTTCAACACCCTATGAGAAAGTTCCACGTGGCAGCTTCGCATTGGGGCTTGAGATGCTTTATTAAGGCTGGGAGGGGCATCCGGGATTAGAAGAAGAAATATCAAGGGCCTGAATAAACTGCTGAAAGAAGATTCCTGAGTTGCGTCTTCCTTGCGGGCAAGGGGTCGCGACAAGTGGTGCCGAGACCCGGGAACCAGAACTTTCAGTAGTCAGGGGTGGTGCACCGGTTAGTCCCAGGTAAGTGGGATCCGCAATCAAAGCGGGGATTAGTCCCAGGTAAGTGGGATCCGCAATCAAAGCGGGGCAGCTCCTCTGTAAAGCAAGAGAGAGTGTTACATTTTATTGCAGCTGCACTGTGTACTTTCACTTTTGTTTTTTGTGCGTCTTTTGTTGTGTCATGGGTGCCACATCTTCAAGTCCGCTTCTCCTGGCCCTAGATGGCCTGTTATGTTCCAAGGGCCTAGAAGTGAAACGTAGTACTTTACAGAGATTTTTACAGAAGACAGATGTTGCTGCACCGTGGTTTGCGTTTTCGGGCAGCCTTACTATACCTAGCTGGGATAAGTTAGGCAAAGATCTTGACTTTGCTTCTGAGCAGGGCATATTAGAGGGTGGGGTGATACCCCTTTGGAAGATGGTCCGTAGTTGCCTCACAGATGGCAGATGTCAGGAAGCACTTACTAAAGGACAGGAAGTTCTAGAGCAATTACATGAGGAAAAATCGGAGACGGCAGGAAGTGAGGTATTTCAGGAGGATGGGAGTGTGTGGAGTGTGAAACAGGGGAGGAGACGATTGTATCCAGATCTCAGTAAGCTGCGCACACCCCCATACGAAAGTGGGTCAGAGGAAGAGGAGGATGAGGAGGAAGAGCTCGGGAGGCTGTCTCATCAGCTAGGGAGTTTAGCTATAGGAGAAGGGAACAAAAATAAACAGGGGCTCAAGAAAAATGATCCTCTGGATCCACCGCCGTACGGTGGGGGTGTTTCGGGGAGAGCTTTCCATGTCCAAACATGGAGGGCTGTTAACGCTGAGATGGGTCTTGCTTATCCAGTTTTCCAGGATGACAATAGGGGAAGATTCCATGAGCCCTTAGATTTCAAAATTGTGAAGACCCTGGTGGAGTCTGTGTGCACTTATGGGGTGGATGCCGCCTTCACACTAACTCAGGTGGAGAGTCTGTCTAGATACTGTATGACTCCCTCTGATTGGGCTAGCCTTGTTCGGGCTTGTGTTTCTCCAGGTAAATATTTGGACTGGAGAGCCTTTGTGCTAGAGGGCGCTGTAGAGCAGGCCGCCCAAAACCATGCGGCGGGACACCCCCATTGGGACAAGGATATGCTTTTGGGACAAGGTAGATTTGCTAATCAACAGACAGGATTCCCTCTTGAGGCATATGATCAAATTAACAACATTTGCATTCGGGCATGGAAATCACTTCCAAATAGAGGAGAGGTGTCTGGTAATTTGACCAAGATTCTACAAGGCCCTACAGAACCCTTTTCAGATTTTGTAGCAAGGATGGTGGATGCCGCTGGAAAGATTTTTGGGGATCCTGATAGAGCCATGCCCCTTATCAAGCAATTGGTCTTTGAACAATGCACCAAGGAATGTAAAGCAGCAATCACTCCTTATAAAAACAAGGGCATAGAAGCATGGATGAAAGTGTTCAGAGAGATTGGAGGACCTTTAACTAATGCAGGTCTTGCAGCTACTGTCCTTCAGATTGCAAAAGGGGGCGGTCCTGGTGCCGGAACATGCTTCCATTGTGGTCAATCCGGCCATTTCAAACGTGACTGTCCCAAAAAAGACAATTTTACTGGACCTCCTCACGGTGGCCCTTCCAATGGCCCTCGTCAACCGGGGCTGTGTCCAAAATGCAAAAAGGGGAAACATTGGGCAAAAGAGTGTAGATCAGTGAGGGACATCCATGGACAGCCTATTTCAGCTGGGCCAAAAAATGGCCAAAGGGGCCCCCGACCCCAGGGCCCACAAATATATGGGGCAGTGGAGAATGTCACACCCGAACCCGAGACATGGCCTTCTCTGCGCCATCCCACGAGACGCGGAGAGCCACTACAGGTGCCGCAGGATTGGACCTCTGTTCCACCTCCAGACTCGTATTAACACCTAAGATGGGAGTCCAATTGGTGGAAACTGAGTTCAAAGGGCCTTTACCACCTGGCACTGTAGGTTTGCTAATTGGACGTGCATCCTCTATCCTACAAGGTCTTCATGTTTTCCCCGGAGTTGTAAACCCTGATACTGTAGGGGCAGTAAAGGTTATGGTGGAAGCTCCAAGGGGCATTGTGCCTATCTCCCCAGGGGATCGGATTGCTCAATTACTAATTTTGCCTAGCTTGCATAACTACTTCCCTGCTGACTCAAGGTCACGGACAGGAAATAAGATTGGTACCACCGGAGGGAATTATGCCTATTTGTCACTGGATATGAGCAATCGCCCCACTTTGGAATTAAGCATAGAAGGTAAATCTATTGTGGGATTGTTGGATACAGGAGCAGATCGTAGTATCATAGCCCTTAAGGACTGGTCTAAGGGATGGCCAGTGCAGACTTCTGATCAATCCCTAAGAGGACTTAGATATGCCCAAGCCCCTCAAATCAGCTGTAGACATCTATTTTGGAAGGGCCCAGAAGGACACAATGGTACCTTTCAGCCTTATGTACTTGATTTACCTATTTCTTTATGGGGCCGTGATCTGATGAAAGACATGGGGTTCACTCTTAGTAATGACTATTCCCCAGTGTCTCAACAAATCATGCAAAATATGGGGTATAGGCCAGGTCTAGGATTAGGAAAACACTTACAGGGGCGTAGGCATCCTGTGCAAGGTCATCAAAAGCTTAACAAGTTTGGTCTGGGTTTTTCCTAGGGGCCACTGGGGCTCAAATACCCATAACATGGCTCACCGAGGAGCCTGTTTGGGTGCCTCAGTGGCCTCTTCCCTCGGCTAAATTGGCAGCAGCCCATGATCTAGTCAAAGAACAACTTGACTTGGGTCACATCCAACCTTCTACTTCTCCATGGAATACTCCCATATTTGTCATTAAGAAAAAATCAGGAAAATGGCGCCTACTACACGATCTACGAGCAGTTAATGCTCAAATGCAACTTATGGGGCCCATTAAAAGAGGGCTGCCTCTGCTCTCCTCTGTTCCTCAAGGCTGGCATATTATTGTTATTGACATTAAAGACTGTTTCTTTTCTATTCCTTTGCATCCTAAAGATTCACAACGTTTTGCCTTTACCCTTCCCTCGTATAACCACGAGGAACCAGATCAAAGGTTTGAGTGGGTAGTGTTGCCGCAGGGAATGGCTAATAGTCCCACAATGTGCCAAATGTATGTGGGGAAGGCACTCGCACCTCAGACATAAGTATTCCTCCACCAAGATCATTCACTATATGGATGATGTGTTATTGGCCGCAAAATTAGAACAGACAGTTAATGAGGCTTATAAAGAACTAGTGATGCTGTTAGCTCAATATGGACTGCACATCGCACCTGAAAAGGTTCAAACGGGGGATTCTATTAAGTATTTGGGAGCGACAATTGGGTATGACAAACTAAAACCACAAAAAATCACCATCAGGACTCAAGATCTCCAAACTCTAAATGATTTTCAGAAACTGCTGGGAGATATTAATTGGATAAGAGTATATTTACATATTCCTAATATTGTGCTACAGCCTTTGTATGCTACTCTTAAGGGTGATCCAGCTCTTGTTTCCCCTCGTAGCCTCACCAAAGAGGCTAGAGCAGCCCTTATAAAAGTAGAAAAAGCCATACAGCATGCTACTCTATGCAGGCTCCAGAGTGATAAACCTTTCCAGTTATGTGTGCTTGCCACTATGCAGCAGCCTACTGGAGTACTGTGGCAAGATGGGCCTTTACTATGGATCCACCCACATGTATCCCCAAAAAAATCCTTAGAATATTATCCTGATGCTGTTGCAGCGTTGGCACTTAAAGGGATTCAACAAAGCATTCAATTTTTCAGACAATCACCTTCTTCTCTTATCATACCCTACACTCAACTTAATGTTTTATGTGCTACTCTAGACAACTGGGCTATTCTGTGTTGCTCGTTTCAAGGAGGTATTGATAATCACTACCCTTCTCATCCATTACTCCATTTTGTTAAAAAACATCCCATCATTTTCCCTAAGGTACTTCATCCAGTCCAATTCCGGGGGCTGTTAATATTTTTACTGATGGTTCCAAGTCTGAAATGGGAGCCTATGTAATTAATGACTCTCCCCCTATCCAGCATCAATTTGCTCCTGGAAATCCACAATGGGTAGAACTACAAATTGTTATTGAAGTCTTTAAACAGTGTTCTTTTCCTTTTAATCTCATTTGGGACTCCATCTATGTGGTACAAGCACTAAAAGTCCTGGAGGCCGTGGGAGCTATTAGTGATGCCCATAATGTATCTGCTTACTTTAATCAGCTTCAACAGCTTATCTGTAGCCGCACTGCTTCTTTTTATCCAATGCACATCCGGGCTCACACCTCTCTTCCTGGTCCGTTATCCCAGGGTAATGCCTGTGCGGACTCAGCCACTAGAGGTCAGTTGATATGCTTGGCTTCCTCCTTAGAGGGGGCTAGGTTGTTTCACCAAAACTTCCATGTTAATGCATTAACACTGCGCAGGCGTTTTTCCATTTCAAGAACAGATACTCGGCAGATAGTATTGCAATGTCCCCATTGTGTCACATTTCTTCATCCCCCTAATTATGGAGTAAACCCACGGGGATTAAAGCCATTGGTTGTCTGGCAAATGGATGTGACACACATATCTGACTTTGGTAACCTCAAGTATGTGCATGTTTCCGTTGATACGTGCTCTGGAATTATCCATGCTTCTGCTTTATCGGGAGAAAAGGCACGTAATGTCATTACTCACTGTTTAGAGGCATGGGCAGCATGGGGTGCACCTACATCCCTTAAGACTGATAATGGACCTGCTTATACTGACAGACAATTTACATCTTTTTGTTCTACTATGGGAGTACAACTTATTCATGGTCTGCCTTACAATCCTCAAGGACAAGGCATTGTTGAGCATGCTCATCGCACCTTAAAAAAAACTTTACAAAAACAAAAAGGGGGAATAGGAGCTGAACACACTCCTAAAGAACGCCTGTCCTTAGCTCTCTTTACCATTAATTTTTTGAATTTGGATATTCATGGTCGCTGTGCGGCCAATAGACATGTATCCCCTCAGCCCTCTGTGATTGGCTATGTTAAGTGGAAGGATGTTCTTACGGGCCAATGGAATGGCCCTGACCCCGTGCTGACATGGACACGAGGATCTTTATGTGTTTTTCCCCAGGATCGCACGGAACCGTTGTGGGTCCCTGAACGCCTGACAAGAAGAGTCTTGACATCAACTGACCAGCAACAAGAGATACCACAGCAATCCCGTGATGAGGATCTTCATTCTGCTAAGTGCTCTGGCTCTGGTGCTGGTGCCGATGGCACAGGCGACACCAATGCAGTGGTGGGCAGTGGCATGGGCATGGCCAATGCCGATGCCGGTTCATGGTAATTCTAGTGTCCTCCCCACTCTTTTTTCTACCTCATGTGAGATGTCTGCTCCCTGTGCCTCTCCTAGAGGGGACATGGAGAGCATTTTTAATCAATCTCAAGTTAATCTCACTGGAGTTTTTTGTTTCAGCCTTAGAAATGCTAATTGCATTAGCCTTAAGACCAAAAATTTGACTAACTGGGAGGACCCATTGCGGTCCAGTCAGGTCTCAGGGAGCATTATCAGTGCTGTATTGAGCAAGGTAGTTTCGGGAAAGCAATCAGGCTCAGGGACCCCCACAAACAGCAGCTCTGCTCTTAACATAACTACCTTGGCTATTATCTCCGAGGTACTAATCCCAGTGCCTCCTTCTTCTAGCAGTATTTATAATGCCACTCATTTCAAGGCCTCTCCTTACTGTTCCCCTAATCTTGTTTTCCCCCCAACATTTACGCCTTGTCAAGATCATTCTTGGGAGAAACATCAAGTTGCTAAAGGTTTCTCCCTTTCCCCCTCTCTTAAGAGGTGTTTATAACTTTAACAACAGTGCCAACTCCTCTACAGGAGTAGGTTGGTCCTGGTTTCAATGGCTGATTTCCAATGAAAAGGGGGCTTCAGCCGATATTTCTGCACTGGCTCAGTTGCTAGGAGCCAAAAGTTGGCTGGATAATGTTTCTGGTACTGTTAGGGAAAGTGAACGAGGTAATAGACTTACATCTGTTTCATTCAACTCTCTGTTGTATAATGCCACATTGCCCCCTGCAATGGTCTGTGTCCAATCCCCGTTCTTATTCCTTTTGGCTAATGCCACCTCGTCGGGGATGCTGGATTGTTCTCATACTACCTGTCTCTTATCTGAGTGTTGGAATGGTTCCTGGACTGTAGCAGTGGTTATAAAAATTCCAACTTTTGTCCCAATCCCGGTCACTGTGGATCCTGATAAATTCCCTATTGTTGAGCTACTTAGAGTCCGCAGAGATTTTGGAATCACAGCGGCTATAGTGACAGCCGTGGCGGTATCTGCTGCTGCAGCGGCTACGGCCGGAGTGGCTATGACCAATCAAGTACAAACTGCTGCCACCATTAATCAAGTTGTCCAAGAAACTTCCACTATACTTGAATCCCAAAATACAATTAATCAACACATTTTGTCAGGGATTTTAGCTGCCAACCAAAAAATAGATTTACTCCAAGCTCAGGTAGAAGAATTGGCTGACTTGGTGCTTTTGGGTTGTGTTGACCAACGTGCACATTTATACATAACCTCTGTCAGATTTAATGATTCCAGGAATGCTTCCCGCATCATTGGCAAATATTTGGCCAAAAATTGGTCCATGGAAGCGAAAGACATGATCCAGTCTCAACTTACCCAGATAGCTGTCTTAAATAGTACCCGTGTTGATCCCGTGACTTTGGGTCAATTCGCCGATTGGATATCTTCTGCCTTTTCCTTTTTTAAAGAGTGGGTGGGGGTAGGCATTTTTGGTGCAATGTGTTGCTTCGGTATGTTTCTCTGCTTGTGGTTTCTCTGTCGCCTCAAGGCCCTCAGTGCTCACGATAAGGCTATGATCATCCAAGCTCTTGCAGCTTTAGAAAATGGCAATTCACCTCAAGTCTGGCTTGCGCATCTTAAACAGTAAATCTTTGACATGGTCGTTGCACCCCAAGTTATTATAACATTGCACTGGGATCGGCATGTCTTTCCTCGTTATTCTCTTAGTGTTGGAAAGCCCTTGCACTCTGCCGGTCTTGCTGCCATTGCACGCAGATGGGTTTCCACACTAGTGCTTCTCTATCGCCTTAAAGTCCGTGCCTTTCTTTCAGGGTGTTGTCAACTTGTTTGTCGTAGTAAACAGCCACAGTTCAGCCTCAGCTATCCCCCTTCGTCCACCATCGTCACGATACAGGATGCGAGGCAAGGCATTGCACTTGAGTGATCCTTGAAGTGGACCTCAAGGAGAGCATGTCCTATTACATGCGGGTTTGATGTCCACGCCCCGCCCCACGAAAAAAGGCGTCAGCTGATATGGCCACAGATCTGGGGAAGGGCCCTCCTTAGGACTGAGCCATACTATGCAGTCACTTCTGCACAGTGGATAGGACCTCTACTCTCGCCTGTATTGTTTTCAGAAAACAGAAAGGGGGAACTGTGGTGAGCCGCTTCTGCAGATTATGGTTGCCATTACAAGATGGCACTGGCTCCGCTGTGGTCTGTGACAAACAACTCCTTATTTGGGAGAGTTGGTGCATGGTTTTTCAACACCCTATGAGAAAGTTCCACGTGGCAGCTTCGCATTGGGGCTTGAGATGCTTTATTAAGGCTGGGAGGGGCATCCGGGATTAGAAGAAGAAATATCAAGGGCCTGAATAAACTGCTGAAAGAAGATTCCTGAGTTGCGTCTTCCTTGCGGGCAAGGGGTCGCGACAGGATATGAGTTTTAAAGAAATGCGGTGAGGGTAGGGTATTGCTATCCTGGCTATTTCATCCACTTCAGAAACACTGCCAAATCCCCAGTGTTGAGTAAACAATCATTTCATTTTCAAATAGCTTGGTGATGTCTTGTTCTACATGATTTTGCATCTAGTGAGCCTGCAAAATACATGTGTTCCAGTTAAATACACACTAAATCTTCTCATTCTGTGATCTGATGGGTGATTGAGTAATTTGTTTTTGGCCTTGGGTTAAGGTCTTACTCTCGCTCACTGATGAGAGTACTATCTGTTGAATTCTTATTATGCATTATATTCCAACAAAGTTTTCCAATGAAGATAGCACTTAATTTTTAATTGGATCATGTTAGCATAAATAAAATAATATTAACTTAAAACTATCTGTTGTAGCCATGATTCATGCAAAAACTGCAGAATCCTAAAAAAGAGTACTGTCTTCATTTCTGAAAATAATTAAATGCTCCAGTGCATACAGTTCTCGTTGGTGCCAAATCACAGAAAACATTATATTTTACTTATTCCAGAGTTAAATATATTAGCTCTTTTTCTAAGCTTTCTTGATAGTTTGTACTTCCTGTAGAATGGTGTGTTTCCTTGATGCTTTCTTAGATGAAAGGAAATATTTTATGTGAACAGCTTAAATTTCTTTAAGCTTAAAAAAGCTGTTTCAAAGAGCAAACTGCCTGCTAGGAACACTGCTTGGAAAAGGAAATGTAGAAGGCCTTATAAGGATGAGAAATCTGACAAAGTGTACATTGTTACTTGGGAAATGGAGGGTTGAAGAATCAGGAAGCAGAAGAAAAAAACAAAAGGTATCAACTCATCCACTTTTAAATTGAAGAGTAGCACTCATAAAAGAAAGTTGGTAAAGGTAAAGAGAAAATCAGAAGAACCATACTACATTTTATATATATATGTACATACATACATGAGTCTATATACATATGTATGTATATGTGTGTGCGTGTGAGTGTGAGCATATATATTCATAGATATAGATACAGAAACTACATTACACCTTCATAAATGTCATAGATGCATCCTAGTTGCAGTCTTTTTCTGGTCTATTAGACATACCAATATAATTGTTGCTATTTAAGAAAGATTTTTCTCTGGTATGTCCATGAGGAAAATGGAGAACTCATTAAGAAGAAACTATGGCATAAGACTCCTTGGTAAATTATGGGCCAGTGGGGACATATTTGTCTAAGCTCTTGAACCAAAAAGGCTGGTATTCCTGTGTGCATCTGTGTAATGGTATTTCTTTACACAACTGTATCTCAACAAACTTATTTACAGAGATTTTCTAGATTATTCTAATTGTTTGAAAGACTCAAGAAGGCCCTTCCTGAGTTGCTAAGTATGTAACTTATGTTTTATAAATCTAGAGCGTTTGGGGGATGGTAGTCAATTTTATAGTTAATCATGTACAGAAATGCATTTTTGAGAAACACATGCTACTCAAATTATAGTTATATATTCATGTTTAAAATAAATTGTTCAACAAAACAATAGCTTACATAACTGATTTCCCCATACTTTGTGACCTAAAGTAGACTATTTAATCATTTGGGGCATATTTAAGCCACATATACACATATACATCTTCGTGCTTGCAGTGCTAAGAGAATTAATGTTTATAAAGCACACTGGGATTCTAAGATGAAAGGTTCCAAGGAAACACAAATTATTAAACATCCCAATAAACATGCTCATCATGAAAGGATTAAGACTAATGAGCAGTATGTAGTTTATTCCTTGAGGTCTTTCTCAGCTTTAGTTATTATTAAAGGAAGAAACAAATGTTATTGGCAGAGTCAGGTACTTTAGAAGACTCATTCACCCAGGTGCAATTGTAAGCGCGCGCACACACACACACACACACACACACAATCTTAAGGCAAATAATTTATTTATTTTCTTCAGGAAATAACAGTATGTCTCAAAGTCAGCCTCTCATTCTGTTTGATGCTATCTTCAACTCATGACTTTTTACAGAGGTACTGTTTTTTTTTTTTTTTTCCACTCAATTCTCCTTGGCAAGATGTAGTTTTAAAAATGGGTGATTTACAAAAACTGCATACTTTGATTGGCATTTTAAGAAATAGGTAACTGCCAGAATTTTCCTTATATCTTCTACAACTACACAGGAATGAAAACAAAATGACTGAAATGGAGTTATACTGATTTTTGTATCCAAAGCTTTTAAAATCTGAATGTACTGGGGCAAATCCCAGTTACTAGCTTGACCACAGACAAGATTTTTAACCTCTCAGATAATTTCCTTATCTATCAAAAGAGATGAACATAATATGTCTCAGGATTATTGTGAAGATTAAAAGAGATGATTTATTTTAAACACCTATCATAGTCCTTGGCAAAAAATAAGCAGTGAAACATAGGAGTACCACTCCTTCTGCTGCAGCTACTACAATTGCATCTACTATTACTAGTATACACTTACTCCAGCTGCTGCAGGTGCTGTAACTACTCTTCTACTATCACTACTACATGATACTACTTCAATAAGAGGTTATTTTAAAGATTCCTAATTTGTTCTAATACAAGCAATTCATAGTTTTGAGGTACAATTCCTTTCAAATTGTAATCTCTTTGTAGTAGGAACCGATCTGACTTTTTTTTCCTTGTTGGGGAGTGATGGTGTTCTGGTCTTCTCTGCAAAAATTTCAGCTTTCTTTCTCTGCAATACTGTCAGCACAGAATGCATGATAATGTGGTAGACAGGTAGCAAGTTAAGCAGGAATATGAGAGGGCACATAAGTTAACAATAACAGCAAATATTCAAAAGTGTCTGTCTTCTTTCTGTGAAATCAAAGCAACAAAGAATACTGTATTCAGCATCCTGAAGAAGCCACATGTGTAACCATAAAAGACAGGATGTTATCAGTCAAATAAACCTCTTTTATCAGCTTTCTGAGAAACATACTGCAAACCTAAAGAACAATTTATTTTTGTGAAGTGAGTGAAAGTTTTATTCTATCTTTGACAATGACATAGGAATTTTCCAGGTGAACAAGCCCTCCTATTAAAATTTGCTTTCTTACCAGATGTATGCTGGAAGAAGGAAATGGTGCAAGCTTTTGGTCAGTGAAGATATGTTTATTAATCTTTGGTTTAGTTGGACCACACACACAAAAAGAAACTTTGTATTTATACTTAATTCCTTTTCCATTTGCATTAATTGTTCTTTTAAATTTGCATTTGAGCAGGCAGATGGAGAATAGATTCTAGGGAACTGTTGGTCTAGAAACCTAAATGGGTAGTGGTTAATACTTAGGGAAATTCAAATACTGTGTCTTGATTTCTTCATTTCCAAAATGAAATAGTCATAATATTTAGCACTCATAGATAATAGGACTATTGAGATTATTGGGTTAATAATTTTATGGTCTTTGAGATCCTTGATAGAAAAGTTTGATGTAAGAGAAAAAATGTTAAGTATAATTACATTATCAAACAGGAAAAATCCCAATTTTCTTCAGTGAAATAAACCTACAATGTGGACCAGATTTTCAAAGGAAGGTGTAATGGGTATGCTTACCAAATTTCATGTACATGCGTTATACCCTCAGATGCATATAATTGTGTATGCAAAATGGATAATTGCATACAAACTTGTCCATTTGTGTGTGCAATTACACATTTTATGCACACAAATGCTTGCTGGAAAATCTGGCCCTAAAACTCTAGCTATAGAGGAAAAATCAACTTGCCCACATGGTTTCTTTAACAGAAATTATGGCCTGCCTTGACTACATAGCTTCTGTCAAGTATTTAAGCTGTCTTTTTTTTCAGAGTTGATTCAGAATGTATTTACACACTGCATAACAAGGCAGTAGCATGAAAGATATTTTTGAGATAAACATAGAAACTTTTTATCCAGCTGCAACTGAAGATGCTGATATAGCTTCTAACACTAGCAGCCAGTGATGAGGGCTGTGTAATCACTGCTGGGTATAAGAGGCTATTGTACATAAAGGAAAAGAGAATCATATTTGATCCAATGTGTGAAACAGTTCATTTTAAAGACACCTCATTTTTCCTTAGTATAGGATGACTGAATATAGTCCATTAAATATACATCTATGCTTTTCTTTTCTCATTGGTAATTGAAGAACTCAAAATTTCTATTATCAGAGACCCACCTGTGACAAAAGTAACTTCTGTAGTAAAAAGGAGACTATGAGATGAAACTCAGAGTGATAAAGGAAGTGTTTTATAAAATGATCTTATAAATTTAGAATGTGGATTTAGGACTGTATTTTAGTCTATTTCTTTCAAAAGAATGACCTTTTTTTTTTTTTTTTTTTTTTGCAAAAATTAATCTCCAAAATTCCCATCACAGGTCTGGCTATTTCTTGGTGTACTGCTAATTTTCTAAGGGCTAATTCACCTTCCTGTCAACTCTATAGTGTCTTCTCCTTGCTTTCCCAATGAGACCACATTTACTATCTACTATAAGGTCTTTTATCATCATGTTTCAACCTTACTTGATTTTTTTTGTCTACTCTTTGAGCCCTATGCATGTCAACCTTGCTGCTCCTTTCAACTAGTTTTCTTACTTTTAACTTGATGATCTTCTTCATTCTTTTCAAAACCTTTTATTATGTCATAAATTTTTCCATAATAAACAGAAGAGAGATGACAACTACCCCTTCTTCACCTCTCTGTTGAATTTTTGGGGACAAGGGTCACCTCACCATAATTGCAAACATTAAAAGCAATGTGGCCTGTATTACCATAAATTTTTGTCTGATGCATTTATCATGTTATGAGCCACAAATAGAAAAAGGTTCATTCAGTTTGTGTTGTATTTAAGCAAACTCATGCAGAGAACGTGTAGATATGGACTGAGCATCATATATTGAAGTATATTGAAGTGAGAATATTACCCATTTCATACAGACAAATTTGAATTTCAAAATTCTTTCATCATTTATAAAATGAGCTTGTAAACAAATTATTCTATTCAGTGATTCCAACCACTCCAGTGGAGGATTGGTGAGGCAGTAATATTATTATTTTGAGAAATAGTAACTGAGCCTAAGAAAGGTTTTTACTTAACTAAGATGATACTGCTTGATAGTGGTAGATTGTGTAAACTGCCAAACCAGATTTTTTTCTCCTCCACAATAGTATCAACAATTCAATAATTGAGTATTCACAGAATGAATAAATGGAAAGTGGCATATTCTTACTCTCTATAAGAATTAACAAAAATCCCTGATAATTAAAATTAATAAAGTCATAGGAATATCTTGAAATGATTTAAGATTAACTTTGAATAAAGAAAGTTTTGTCTAAAAATATATTATTTGCTTGTGCTTGCTAAAGACTTTCTTACTAGTAGAGATCTGGACTTAATTTCACTAGGTTCTCTTATTCTCTAAGTATAAAATCTTTTCAAAATCAGAAAAAAAACCTCCAACTTCTTTACACATATGAAGTAAGAAATCACATGCTCAGTCAGTGCTTTGCTATTGTTGGGAGAGACAAGATGTTCTTGTCTCTTGCTCACATAAATACAATTATCTCATACTAAACAAAGGTAGGAAAAACATACATTGAAGAAAAGATAGCCTCTTCAACAAATGGTGATGGGAAAGCTGGAAATCTACATATAACAAAATTAAATTAAAACTCTATCTCTCACCATGCACAAAACTCAACTCAAAGTGGATCAAGGACCTAAGAATTAGACCAGAGTCCTTGTGCATAATGGAAGAAAAAGTAGGCCCAAATCTTCATCATGTTGGATTAGGCCCTGACTTCCTTAATAAGACAACTATAGTGCAATAATTAAAACCAAGAATGAATAAATGAGATAAATTCAAACTAAATAGCTTCTTCTCAGCAAAAGAAACATCAATAAGAGAGAGCCTACAGAATGGGAGCAAATCTTTATCACAAGTACATCAGATAGATCACTAATCTATAGGATACATAAAGCACTCAAAAACCTTAACACCAAAAAAATAACCTAATCAATAAATGGGCCAAGGACCTGTACAGACAATTTTCAGAAGAAAATATAAAATCAATCAACAAACATATGAAAAAATGTTCAACATCTCTAGCAATTAGAGCAGTGCAAATCAAAACTACTCTAACATTTCATCTCACTCCAATCAAAATGGCAGTTATTAAGAATACAAACAACAATAAGTGCTGGCGAGGATGTGGGGAAAAAGGCATATTCATACTTGGCTGGTGGGACTGCAAATTGGTGCGGCCAATTTGGAAAGCAGTATGGAGATTCCTTGGAAAGCTGGGAATGGAACCACCATTTGACCCAGCTATTCCTCTTCTCCAACTATACCCAAAGGACTTAAAAACAGCATACTATAGGGACAGAGCCACATCAATGTTTATAGGAGCACAATTCACACTAGCTAAATTGTGGAACCAAGCCAGATGTCAGATGTCCCTCAGTAGATGAATGGGTATGGAAACTTTCAAACTTATATACACACACACACACACACACACACACACACACACACACAATGGAACATTACTCAGCATTAAAAGAGAATAAAATTGTGGCATTTGCAGGTAAATGAATGGAGGTGGAGAATATAATGCTAAGTGAACTAAGCCAATCCCAAAAATAACCGAAGGTCAAATGTTTTTTTGATATGAAGATGCTGACTCATAATGGTGATGGCGGGGAGCATGGAAAGAATGAAGGAACTTTAGATAGGGCAAATGGGGAAGGAGCACGAGGGAGGGGGCAAAGGGGTAGGAATGATTGTAGAATGAGTTAAAGATCATTACCCTACCCATTCATGAATACACAAATGGTGTGAAAATACTTTGTGTACTATCAGTGACTTGAAAAATTGTCCTCTATAACCAATAAAAATAAAATAAAATAAAAAAAAGAAAAATTGTGCTCTATATGTGTGATATGAAATGAATTGTATTCTACCATCATGTATAACAAATTAGAATAAATAATAAATAATTTAATAAAAATACTAAAATAAAGATTGATACGATAATCTGTCATTTGGTGATAAAAATTTAAGACCAGTGTCAAAGTTCAATTTTTTAAATATATGTACCACATGTAGTCTAATTGTGCCACATTTTAAAATATTATCCTGAAATAATTAAAGGCTAACCTTCTTTAATACAAATATGTCCATTCAACAAAACAAAAATAGTTGAAGATAACAACAACCATTACTGAAGAAAGTAATTTCTGTTAGCTTCTTGAAACATCTCTTTAGTAATTTTTATTTAGGGAGTTTAAATATAAACCCCTGCATATCAATTCTAAGATAGAAGCTCATGGTCATTCACAAAATATTTGAATCCATTTCAAGTGTTTCTATTGTAATTAAATCAGGACTTGATTAACTGAATTGTGAAGGAAACAGTACTAATATGGCCAGGAGTCACTTCTCTTATGTTTGCTTCCATGATTTTGGAAAGCAGTCCTTACTGCAAATGTGGATGCTGGGAGAATGAAGTAGATCTATGCTAAACCATTCCCACAATGGAAAAGTTTAGTTCAAAGCAAACATCTTATTGATGGTTGAGAAGCATTTCTTTATATGGAAAACATCATGTTATTGTTTGAATAAGAAAGAGGAAGCCTACAAAAAAACATTGCAAAATGAAAAAAAAAAAAAAAAACACAAGGATTTTGCAAGGATCTTGTTTTTATAAAATAAAGCAAAACCCCAGCCCTAATTTGAATTGCTTTGTAAAAGTGATATTACAAAAGGCATAGAGATGACTAATGAGGTGAAATCAAAGACTGTAATTTAGCTCTCGTAACCTTTCATATGCATTTTTATATTGAGTATCATAAGTCTGGTTTCTAGCAATGTTGTTTACAGTAAGATAGTATAGACTTTTATGTAGATTAGATAGTGGGGCCAAGGGAACTCTTAATAACAAGGGTCCAGTTTAAATGAAAGTACTCCAAGAGAGCTTCTGAGGCTCTTTCAGTTTCCACCAACATTTGGTAATCAAATTCATCAAATCAAGCCACTGTGGCACACACCTGTAATCCCAGCAGCTCAAAAGGCTGAGGCAGGAGGATTGCGAGTTCAAAATCAGGCTCAGCAATAACGAGGTTCTAAGTAACTCAGTGAGACCCTATCTCCAAATAAAGTACAAAAAAAGGCTGGGGATGTGGCTCAGTGGTTGAGTGCCCCTGAGTTCAACCCCTAGTAGCTCTCCCTGCCAAAAAATATTCATCAAATCATCATGTTCTCACATGTTACTAAAAGAAATCTCCAGTTTTACATATCTGATGAATACAAATTCATTCCAACCTCTCAGCAATCACTCCCATTTTCTGACCCTTCACTCAAACACAATAAAAACTGGCGATAGGATCACAGGATGAGTTGTAAGTATACATTCTGAAATTGAGCCATTATGACCCCCTAACTCCTGAAAGCTACTATTCATTGGGGAAAAAGAACATGAGTTATCTAGTTACCATAATAATGCTACAGAACAAATCATTCCAAAACTCAATAACCTAAGTTAATAGCCATTTACTATTGCTCATAGACTAATGTGTTGGTTATAAATTTTCATATTAGTTGAGCTTGACAGGGTTTATTCATATATTCACAAATCAGCTGGGGCAACATGATTGATTTGGCTTTCTCAGATAACTGGACCTCATATGGGGTCACCAGGATGAATAAACTCGGTTCCATGGGGTCTTATGTCCTCTAGCAAAATAGTCTATTTTTGTTCTTATGGGAGAGGTGGAGGCCTTAAAACAAGTAGAAGTGTGTGAAGACTCTTTAGGTATAGACCCAGAACAGGGCCATCATTTGCTACATTGTATTGGCCAAATCAACTCACAGAACTGGCCTTGATTTAAGGAGTAGAAAATAAGCTTTTAGATATTGATGGGAGGAATTGTAAAGTCACATTGCTTAGATATCAAAAGAAGTAGAGATTTGTGCCATTTTTGCAATCAATCTATAACAATAATATTATTATAATAGAGAATACCAAATATTCAAGTGTCATAAAGAATTTGTCAATTTGCCCAAAGTCTAAACACTGAAGAAGCTGACTTTCAAATAAAAAGTATGGATCTGCCCCCAAATATCTGCAGAACTTCCTGTCTTAAATCATGTACTATATGCTTCAATTGCACTACTTTAAAGAGGTTCTTCCTGATCACCCTCCACTATAAGTTAAATTGCAGATCCTCTTCACTCATTATCCCTCTATCCTGCAGAATTTTTCTCCCTAGCACTTACCACCACTTACTATACTATTTACTGTATTTTAACTATCTCTCTCCACTAAAATGTAAGGTTTTGATTCCAAAAATTTTGACCAACTTGTTTACTGATATCTCTGGAGCACCTAGAACAACTGTTTGGCAGAGTAGATGCAAAAACAGTATTTAATTTATTATTGTTTTTAATATTTAATTTTTTAGTTTTAGGTGGACATAATATCTGTATTTTATTTTTATATGGTGCTGAGAATCAAACCCAGTGCCTCACGCATGCTAGGTGAGTATGCTACCACTTGAGTCACGTTCCCAGCCCTAATTAGTGTTTTAATAGACCAGTACTATTGAGATCCCACAGATATTGCTTTAAGAGGCAGGCATGAAAATCCACAAAGTCAGTTAATAGCTATATTTAGTTCTGAGTTGGGCATTAAAATACAATCAAGCCACATTTCTGTTTCCAATTTTTCTTAACATGTTTAAGCCTCCAAAAATCTCACCTATTGATCATATTATGATCTGGTTTGACTGTGAAGCAATGTCATCTCAATATATTTTATTTGATATATTTCCACAACAAAGCCACTGCACTAAACTACTGAGACACCATAGATCTTTCTGGTTCTCCATCAGTCTGTGTAATAATGATTCTTGATTTTTTTTTAATTCTTTCTTTGGTACTGAGGAGGGATTCCAGGGGAACTCTACCACAGAACTACTTCACCAGCACTTCCTTATTTATTTATTTATTTATTTATGTTTTATATTAAGGCAGGATCTCACTAAAATGCTAAGGCTGACTTCAAACTTAGAATCTCTTGCCTTCGCCTCCTGAGTATCTGGAATTATAGACATATGTCACAGCCCCAATTCTTCTTGTTTTAGGAAGATATTATGAAATGGTGGAAAGACTGATTGCTTTGTGAGCATAAGGATCTGAGTTCAAAGCTCTTTTATGCTTTGCTTGTGACTTTGGAGGAACAAATTTGTCTATTGAAACACATTTTTCTCACACCTGTAAGTTAAATGACCATACTATAATACCTAAGCTCAAATGTTTCCCTTAATGTAAATGTGGCCCTCAAAGGTGGACCATCAGTAGATCAGCTTGTGCTTCATGACCCATCACTGATAATATTTCATTGGCTTAAATCCAACCTAGGTTGAGTCACTCATCTTTTCTCCCCATTCTACCCATTTCCTTGAAATTGGAAATGAACATTGCAGCTATTTTCTGCCATAGAGATTGAGTAACAGAACATTCTGCAGGAAGAAAGAAAAAAAGCAAAACCTCAAAAAATCAGAGGCAAGAAATTAAGTGATATGCTCCCTAGCTTCCATACACTTCTCAATTTTCTTATTCCAATTCTTTCCTAAGGCCTTTCCATCAATGCTTTTGGTTGACATGAAACACTCATGTTTCCTAACAATGAAAATCCCTTTTCTTTGCTAATTGAGTTCAGGTTTGTTTTCATTATTTGCAACTAAAGAATCCAAACCAATATATCTACTCTTTGCATGGTTGCAAAGATAAAGCCTGAAAATTGATTAGAAAACTGTACATTAATTATTATTTGGCTGTTGAACCATGTCTGACTCTAAACCTAAACTGTCTAATACTCCTAATGGTGTCCTCAGCTCAGACTGAGTAGGTTCTTTTATTGATTTCTTTACCAATCTACTTACTTTTATTTATTTTTTTATTATTAGTTGTTAAAAACATTACATAGTTCTTGACATCATATTTTATACATTTGATTCAAGTGGGTAATAAACTCCCATTTTTACCCATTATACAGATTGCAGAATCACATCGGTTATACATCCACGTTTTTACATACTGCCATACTAGTGTCTGTTGTATTCTGTTGCCTTTCCTATCCTCTACTATCCCCCCTCCCATCTCCTCCCCTCCAATTTTCTCTCTCTACCACATCTACTGTAATTCATTTCTCTCCCTTGTTTTTTTAACCCTTTCTCCTCACTTCCTCTTATATGTAATTTTGTATAACAATGAGGGTCTACTTCCATTTCCATGCAATTTCCCTTCTCTCTCCCTTTACCTACCACCTCTCATCCCTGTTTAATGTTAATCTTCTCATGCTCTTCCTCCCTGCTCTGTTCTTAGTTGCTCTCCTTATACCAAATGACATGTGGCATTTGTTTTTTAGGAATTGACTAGCTTCACTTAGCATAATCTGCTCTAATGACTTCCATTTCCCTGCAAATGCCATGATTTTCTCATTTTTTTAGTGCAGAGTAATACTCCATTGTGTATAAATGCCACATTTTTTTTTATCCATTCATCTATTGAAGGGCATCTAGGTTGGTTCCACAGTCTAGCTATTGTGAATTGTGCTGCTATGAACATCGAAGTAGCAGTATCCTTAGAGTATGCTCTTTTACGGTCTTTAGGACATAGTCTGAGAAGGGGAATTGCTGGGTCAAATGGTGGTTCCATTCCCAGGTTTCCAAGGAATCTCCATAATGCTTTCCAAATTGGCCGCACCAATTTGCAGTCCCACCAGCAATATACAAGTGTACGCTTTTCCCCACATCCTCTCCAGCACTTGTTGTTGTTTGACTTCATAATGGCTGCCAATCTTACTGGAGTGAGATGGTATCTTAGGGTGTTTTGGGTTTGCATTTCTCTGATTGCTAGACATGGTGAGCATTTTTTCATGTACTTGTTGGTTGATTGTATGTCCTCCTCTGAGAAGTTGAGAAGTGTGTGTTCAGGTCCTTGGCCCATTTGTTGATTGGGTTATTTGTTATCTTATTGTTTAATTTTTTGAGTTCTTTGTATACTTTGGATATTAGGGTTCTATCTGAAGTGTGAACAGAAAAAATTTGTTCCCAGGATGTAGGCTCCCTACTTACCTCTCTTATTGTTTCTCTTGCTGAGAAAAAACTTTTTAGTTTGAGTAAGTCCCATTTGTTGATTCTTGTTTTTAACTCTTGTGCTATGGGTGTCCTATTGAGGAATTTGGAGCCCGACCCCATTGGATGTAGATCGTAGCCAACCTTTTCTTCTATCAGACACTGTGTCTCTGATTTGATATCAAGCTCCTTGATCCATTTTGAGTTAACTTTTGTGCATGGCGAGAGAAAGTGATTCAGTTTCATTTTGTTGCATATGGCTTTCCAGTTTTCCCAGGACCATTTGTTGAAGATGTTATCTTTTCTCCATTGTATGCTTTTAGCCCCTTTATCAAATATAACATAGTTGTAATTTTGTGGATTGGTCTTTGTGTCCTCTATTCTGTACCATTGGTCCACCCGCCTGTTTTGGTACAAGTACCATGCTGTTTTTGTTACTATCGCTCTGCAGTATAGATTGAAGTTTGGTATCACTATACTGCCTGATTCACTCTTCTTGCTTAGAATTGCTTTTGCTATTCTGGGTCTTTTATTTTTCCATATGAATTTCATGATTGCTTTATCTATTTCTACAAGAAATGCCATTGGGATGTTGATTGGCATTGCATTAAACCTATAGAGAACTTTTGGTAATATCGCCATTTTGATGATGCTAGTTCTGCCTATCCATGAACCGGGTATATATTTCCATCTTCTAAGATCTTCTTCTTCTTCTTTTTTTTTTTTTTTTGCTTTCCATTTTTTTTTAATCAAAAATCTGTTCTTAATTGGGAATTCTTTTTTTTAATTAATTTTTATTGTTGGTTGTTCAAAACATTACATAGTTCTTGATATATCATATTTCACACTTTGATTCAAGTGGGATATGAACTCCCATTTTTACCCCGTATACAGATTGCAGAATCACATCAGTTGCAAACCATTGATTTACATATTGCCATTCTGGTGTCTGTTGTATTCTGCTGCCTTTCCTATCCTCTACTATCCCCCCACCCCCCTTCCCTCCTCTCTTCTCTCTCTACCCCCTCTACTGTAATTCATTTCTCCCCCTTATAATTTTTTCCCATTTCCCCTCACTTCCTCTTGTATGTAATTTTGTATAACCCTGAGGGTCTCCTTCCATTTCCATGCCATTTCCCTTCTCTCTCCCTTTCCCTCCCACCTCTCATCCCTGTTTAATGTTAATCTTCTTCTCATGCTCTTCGTCCCTACTCTGTTCTTAGTTACTCTCCTTATATCAAAGAAGACATTTGGGATTTGTTGTAAGGGATTCGCTAGCTTCACTTAGCATAATCTGCTCTAATGCCATCCATTTCCCTCCACATTCTATGATTTTGTCATTTTTTTAATGCAGAGTAATACTCCATTGTGTATAAATGCCACAATTTTTTTATCCATTCATCTATTGAAGGGCATCTAGGTTGGTTCCACAGTCTTGCTATTGTGAATTGTGCTGCTATGAACATGGATGTAGCAGTGTCCCTATAGTGTGCTCTTTTTAGGTCTTTAGGGAATAGACCGAGTAGGGGAATAGCTGGGTCAAATGGTGGTTCCATTCCGAGCTTTCCAAGAAATCTCCATACTGCTTTCCAAATTGGCCGCACCAATTTGCAGTCCCACCAGCAATGTACAAGAATACCCTTTTCCCCACATCCTCGCCAGCACTTGTTGTTGTTTGACTTCCTAATGGCTGCCAATCTTACTGGAGTGAGATGGTATCTTAGGGTGGTTTTGATTTGCATTTCTCTGACTACTAGAGATGGTGAGCATTTTTTCATGTACTTGTTGATTGATTGTATGTCCTCCTCTGAGAAATGTCTGTTCAGGTCCTTGGCCCATTTGTTGATTGGGTTATTTGTTATCTTATTGTCTAATGTTTTGAGTTCTTTGTATATTCTGGATATTAGGGCTCTGTCTGAAGTGTGAGGAGTAAAGATTTGTTCCCAGGACCTAGGCTCCCTATTTACCTCTCTTATTGTTTCTTTTGCTGAGAAAAAACTTTTTAGTTTGAGTAAGTCACATTTGTTGATTCTAGTTATTAACACTTGTGCTATGGGTGTCCTATTGAGGAATTTGGAGCCCGACCCCACAGTATGTAGATCATAGCCAACGTTTTCTTCTATCAGACACCATGTCTCTGATTTGATATCAAGTTCCTTGATCCACTTTGAGTTAACTTTTGTGCATGGCGAGAGAAAGGGATTCAGTTTCATTTTGTTGCATATGGCTTTCCAGTTTTCCCAACACCATTTGTTGAAGATGCTATTCTTTCTCCATTGCATGCTTTTAGCCTCTTTATCAAATATAAGATAGTTGTAATTTTGTGGATTGGTTTCTGTGTCCTCTATTCTGTACCATTGGTCCACCCGCCTGTTTTGGTACCAGTACCATGCTGTTTTTGTTACTATTGCTCTGTAGTATAGTTTGAAATCTGGTATAGCTATACCGCCTGATTCACATTTCCTGCTTAGCATTGTTTTTGCTATTCTGCATCTTTTATATTTCCATATGAATTTCATGATTGCTTTCTCTATTTCTACAAGAAATGCCGTTGGGATTTTGATTTGCATTGCATTAAACCTATAGAGAACTTTTGGTAATATCGCCATTTTGATGATGTTAGTTCTACCTATCCATGAACAGGGTATATTTTTCCATCTTCTAAGATCTTCTTCTATTTCTCTCTTTAGGGTTCTGTAGTTTTCATTGTATAAGTCTTTCACCTCTTTTGTTAGGTTGATTCCCAAGAATTTTATTTTTTTTGAGGAAATTGTGAATGAGGTGGTTGTCCTCATTTCCATTTCAGAGGATTTGTCGCTGATATACAGGAATGCCTTTGATTTATGCGTGTTGATTTTATATCCTGCCACTTTGCTGAATTCATTTATTAGCTCTAATAGTTTCTTTGTAGACCCTTTTGGGTCTGCTAGGTATAGAATCATGTCAAATGCAAATAGTGATAATTTGAGTTCTTCTTTTCCTATTTTTATGCCTTTAATTTCTTTCGCCTGTCTAATTGCTCTGGCCAGTGATTCGAGAACTATGTTGAACAGAAGTGGTGAGAGAAGGCATCCCTGTCTTGTTCCAGATTTTAGAGGGAATGCTTTCAGTTTTTCTCCATTCAGAATGATGGTAGCCTGAGGCTTAGCATAGATTGCTTTTAAAATATTGAGATATGTTCCTGTTATCCCTGGTTTTTCTAGAGTTTTGAACATAAAGGGATGCTGTACTTTGTTGAATGCTTTTTCCGCATCTATCGAGATGATCATATAGTTCTTATTTTTAAGCCTATTGATGCGGTGAATATCATTTATTGATTTCCGTATATTGAACCAACCTTGCATCCCAGGGATAAATCCTACCTGATCATGGTGCACAATTTTTTTAATATGTTTTTGTATTCGGTTCGCCAGAATTTTATTGAGGATTTTTGCATCTAGGTTCATTAGAGATATTGGTCTGTAGTTTTCTTTCTTTGAAGTGTCTTTGTCTGGTTTAGGAATCAGGGTGATGTTGGCCTCATAGAATGAATTTGGAAGTTCTCCCTCTTTTTCTATTTTCTGAAATAGCTTCAAAAGTATTGGTATTATTTCCTCTTTAAAGGTTTTGTAAAACTCTGCTGTATACCCATCCGGTCCTGGGCTTTTCTTAGTTGGTAGTCTTTTGATGGTTTCTTCTATTTCCTCCATTGATATTGGTCTGTTTAGGTTGTGTGTATCCCCCTGACTCAATCTGGGCAGATCATATGACTTAAGAAATTTATCGATGCCTTCACTATCTTCTATTTTATTGGAGTATAAGGATTCAAAATAATTTCTGATAATCTTCTGTATTTCTGAAGTGTCTGTTGTGATATGGCCTTTTTCATCCCATATGCTAGTAATTTGAGTTCTCTCTCTTCTTCTCTTCGTTAGCGTGGCTAAGGGTCTGTCAATTTTATTTATTTTTTCAAAGAACCAACTTTTAGTTTTGTCAATTTTTTCAATTGTTTCTTTTGTTTCGATTTCATGAATTTCAGCTCTGATTTTAATTATTTCTTGCCTTCTACTTCTTTTGCTGTTGTTTTGCTCTTCTTTTTCTAGGATTTTGAGTTGAAGTATTAGATCATTTATTTGTTGTTTTTTTCTTTTTTAAAGAACTCCAAGCAATAAATTTTCCTCTTAGAACTGCTTTCAATGTGTCCCATAGATTCCGATATGTTGTGTCTGTGTTTTCATTTATCTCTAAGAATTTTTTAATGTCCTCCTTGATGTCTTCTATAACCCATTCATCATTCAGTAACCTATTGTTCATTCT
This sequence comes from Callospermophilus lateralis, assembly GCF_048772815.1. NCBI lineage: Eukaryota > Metazoa > Chordata > Mammalia > Rodentia > Sciuridae > Callospermophilus > Callospermophilus lateralis. Next base: position 70,708,667 of record NC_135325.1, read on the forward strand.
ACAAGTGATGCATGATTTTTCCTTACTTCTTTTATCACTGATTTTCAATTTAAGATAAGATGATCAGATAAGATACATGGTATTATCTCTACTCCTTTATATTGTCTAAGAGTTGCCCTGTGACATAATATATGATCTATTTTTGAGAAGGTTCCATGTGCTGCTGAGAAAAAAGTGTAACTGCTTGATCTTGGGTGGTATATTCTATATATGTCAATTAAGTCTAGGTTATTAATTATGTTATTGAGTTCTATAGTTTCCTTATTCAACTTTTGTTTGGAAGATCTGTCCAGTGGTGAGAGAGGTGTGTTGAAGTCTCCCATGATTATTGTATGGTGGTCTATTAGACTCTTGAACTTGAGAAGAGTTTGTTTGATGAACATAGCTGCACCACTGTTTGGGGCATATATATTTATGATTGTTATGTCTTGTTGGTGTATGGTTCCCTTGAGCAGTATGTAGTGTCCCTCTTTATCCCTTTTGATTAACTTTGGCTTGAAATCTATTTTATTTGATATGAGTATGGACACTCCTGCTTGTTTCAGAAGTCCATATGAGTGATATGATTTTTCCCAACCTTTCACCTTCAGTCTATGTATGTCTTTTCCTATCAAATGTGTCTCCTGAAGGCAGCATATTGTTGGGTCTTGTTTTGTGATCCATTCTACTAGACTGTGTCTCTTAATTGGTGAGTTTAAGCCATTAACATTTAGGGTTATTATTGAGATATGGGTTGTTCTTCAAGCCATATTTGTTTATTTTTGTTACTAAACATGGTTTGTTTTCCTCTTTGGTCATTCCCCTCCCTTTACTGTACTACCTCCCGCTGTTGGTTTTCATTGATTTTTTCAATTTCCTCTTCCTGTAGTATTTTGCCGAGGGTGTTTTGAAGAGATGGTTTTCTAGCTGCAAATTCTTTTAACTTTTGTTTATCATGGAAGGTTTTAATTTCATCTTCCATCCTGAAGCTTAATTTCGCTGGATACACAATTCTTGGTTGGAACCCATTTTCTTTCAGTGTTTGAAATATGTTATTCCAGGATCTTCTAGCTTTCAGAGTCTGTGTTGAAAGATCAGCTGTTATCCTGATTGGTTTACCCCTAAATGTAATCTGCTTCCTTTCTCTTGTAGCTTTTAAAATTCTCTCCTTATTCTGTATGTTGGGCATCTTCATTATAATGTGTCTAGGTGTGGATCTCTTATGATTTTGCACATTCGGCGTCCTGTAGGCTTCTAGTTTTGGGATTCTATCTCATTCTTCAAGTCTGGGATGTTTTCTCGTATTATTTCATTGAATAGATTGCTCATTCCTTTGGTTTGGACCTCTATACCTTCCTGTATCCCAATGACTCTTAAGTTTGGTCTCTTTATGTTATCCCATGTTTCTTGAATGTTCTGCTCATGGTTTCTTAACAGCTTTGCTGAGCTGTCTATGTTCTTCTCCAGTTGAAATACATTGTCTTCATTGTCTGATGTTCTATCTTCTAAGTGTTCTACTCTGCTGGTAGTATTCTCAATTGAGTTTTTAAGTTGGTTTATTGCTTCCTGCATTTCCAGGATTTCTGTTTGTTTGTTTTTTATAACCTCTATCTCCCTGTATAATTGATCTTTTGCTTCTTAGATTTGTTTATGTAATTCATTGTCGAAGTGGTCGAAGTGGTCTTCCATTGTCTGATTTTGCTGTCTAATGTCTTCCTTGAGACTCCAGATCATCTGAAGCATGTATATCCTGAATTATTTATCTGATATTCCATCTGCTGCAGATATTACCTCTTCTAAAGTTGAGTTGACCTGCATTGCTGTGGTCCTTTCTTTCCTTGTCTTTTCATACTGATCACGTTTCTTTCTGCTTGGTGAAACTGTTGTGTTATTGATTTTTCCCCCAATATATTTATATTGCTCTTGTATAGTTGAAAGTCTCCCTCACAGGCTTTGGCGGTGGTTCTGCCCCTCCTCCAATTGGGGCAATGTGCCTACCACGCCGGCAGGCCGCTGGTCCTGTACTTTCGGTGGGCCTGTTCTTTCGGTGGTCACAGGTCTGCCTACCTTGCAGGCATGAGCAGCGGCTCTGCCCCTCCGCTGGTCGCTAGGCCTGTTCTGTCTGTCGGTTGCAGGTCTGTCTACCTAGCAGGCACTGGTGGCGGCTCTGCCCCTCCCCCAACCTGGGCGATGTGTCTGGCTGGCCACTGGTCCTGTTTTGTCAGTGGTCACGTTTCCGCCTACCTTGCAGGCACGTGGGGCAGCTGTGTCCCTCCGAGAGTTGCTGGGCCTGACCTGCCGGCGGGTGGCAGGTGCACCTACCTTGCAGGCATGGGGGTGGCTCTGCCGCTCCGCGGGTCGCTGGGCCTGATCTGCTGATGAGTCGCAGGTCTGCCTACCTTGCAGGCGCCCGGCGACTCTGCCCCTCCCCCAACCGGGGCAGGGCGATGTGTCTGGCCGGCCGCTGGGCCTGTTCTATTGGTGGTCACGGTTCTGCCTACCTAGCAGGCGCGTGGGGCAGCTGTGCTCCTCCGCAGGTTGCTGGGCCTGACCTGCCGGTGGGTCGCAGGTCTGCCTACCTTGTAGGCTCGGGGGGTGGCTCTGCCGCTCTGTGGATTGCTGTGCCTGTTCTGCTGGTGGGTCGCGGGTCCGCCTACCTTGCAGGCGCCCGGCGGCTCTGCCCCTCCCCCAACCAGGGCGATATATGTGGCGGGCCACTGGGCCTGTTTTGTCGGTGGTCATGGTTCCGCCTACCTTGCACGCACGTGGAGCAGCTGAGTCCCTCCGAGAGTTCCTGGGCCTGACCTGCACGTGGGTGTCAGGTGCACCTACCTTGCAGGCGCGGGGGGTGGCTCTGCCGCTCCGCAGGTCGCTGGGCCTGATCTCCTAAGATCTTCTTCTATTTCTGTCTTGAGTGTTCTGTAGTTTTCATTGTATAAATCTTTCACCTCTTTTGTTAGGTTGATTCTCAAGTATTTTATTTTATTTTTTGAGGATATTGTGAATGGGGTGGTTGTCCGCATTTCCATTTCCAAAGATTTCTCACTGATATACAGGAATGCCTTTGATTTTTGAGTGTTGATTTTATATCCTGCAAATTTGCTGAATTCATTTAATAGCTCTAGTAGTTTCTTTTTAGACCCTTTTGGGTCTGCTAGGTATAGAATCATGTCAAATGCAAATAGTGATAATTTGAGTTCTTCTTTTCCTATTTTTATGCCTTTAATTTCTTTCGCCTGTCTAATTGCTCTGGCCAGTGTTTTGAGAACTATGTTGAACACAAGTTGTGAGCAGGGTATCCCTGTCTTGTTCCAGATTTTAGAGGGAATGCTTTCAGTTTTTCTCCACTCAGAATGATGCTAGCCTGAGGCTTAGCATAGATTGCTTTTAAAATATTGAGGTATGTTCCTGTTATCCCTAGTTTTTCTAGAGTTTTGAACATAAAGGGATGCTGTACTTTGTCGAATGCTTTTTCCGCATCTATCGAGATGATCATATGGTTCTTATTTTTGAGCCTATTGATGTGGTGAATAACATTTATTGATTTCCGTATATTGAACCAACCTTGCATCCCAGGGATAAATCCTACCTGATCATGGTGCACAATTTTTTTAATATGTTTTTGTATCCGGTTCGCCAGAATTTTATTGAGGATTTTTGCATCTAGGTTCATTAGAGATATTGGTCTGTAGTTTTCTTTCTTTGAAGCGTCTTTGTCTGGTTTAGGAATCAGGGTGATGTTGGCCTCATAGAATGAAATTGGAAGTTCTCCCTCTTTTTCTATTTCCTGAAATAGCTTGAAAAGTATTGGTATTATTTCCTCTTTAAAAGTTTTGTAAAACTCTGCTGTATACCCATCCAGTCCTGGGCTTTTCTTAGTTGGTAGTCTTTTGATGGCTTTTTCTATTTCCTCAATTGATATTGGTCTGTTTAGGTTGTGTGTATCCCCTGACTAAATGTGGGCAGATCATATGACTTAAGAAATCTATCGATGCCTTCACTCTCTCCTATTTAATTGGAGTATAAGGATTCAAAATAATTTCTAATTATCTTCTGTATTTCTGTAGTGTCTGTTGTGATATTGCCTTTTCATACCATATGCTAGTAATTTGAGTTCTCTCTCTTCTTCTCTTCATTAGCATGACTAAGGGTCTGTTGATCTTATTTATTCTTTCAAAGAACCAACTTTTGGTTTTGTTAATTTTTTCCATTGTTTCCTTTGTTTTAATTTCATTGATTTCAGCTCTGATTGTAATTATTTTTTTGCCTTCTACTACTTTTGCTGTTGTTTTGTTCTTCCTTTTCTAGGGTTTTGAGATGAAGTGTGAGTTCATTTATTTCTTCGTTTTTTCTTTCTTTTTTTTTTTTTTTTTAAGGAATGAACTCCAAGCAATGAATTTTCCTCTTAGAAATGCTTTCATTGTGTCCCATAGATTCCAATATGTTGTGTGTGTTTTTATTTATCTCTAAGAGTTTTTAAATTTCCTCCTTGATGTCTTCTGTAACCCATTGATCTTTCAGTAACCTATTGTTCATTCTCCAAGTGATGGAGGATTTTTCCTTCCTTCTTTTATCATTGATTTCCAGTTTCATTCCATTATGATCAGATAGGATGCATGGTATCATTTCTACTCCTTTATAATTTCTAAGAGTTGCCCTGTGATATAATATATGGTCTATTTTTGAGAAGGATCCATATGCTGCTGAGAAAAAAAAAGTGTAACTGCTTGATGTTGGGTGGTATATTCTATATATGTCAATTAAGTCTAGGTTATTAATTGTATTATTGAGTTCTATAGTTTCTTTATTCAACTTTTGTTTGGAAGATCTGCCCTGTGGTGAGAGGTGTGTTGAAGTCTCCCATAATTATTGTATTGTGGTTTTTGATTCCTGAACTTGAGAAGAGTTTGTTTGATGAACATAGCTGCACCATTGTTTGGGGCATATATATTCATGATTGTTATGTCTTTTGGTATATGGTTCTCTTGAGCAGTATGTAGTGTCCTTCTTTATCCTTTTTGATTAACTTTGGCTTGAAGTCTATTTTATTTGATATGAGTATGGACACTCCTGCTTGTTTCCGAGGTCCATATGAGTGATATGATTTTTCCCAACCTTTCACCTTCAGTCTATGTGTGTCTTTTCCTATCAAATGTGTCTCCTGTCACCAGCATATTGTTGGATCTTTCTTTTTATGATCCATTCTTCTAGCCTGTGTCTCTTGATTGGTGAGTTTAAGCCATTAACATTTAGGGTTACTATTGAGATATGGTTTGTACTTCCAGCCATATTTGTTTATTTACGTTACTTAACATGATTTGTTTTTCCTCTTTGATTATTTTTTCCCTTTACTGTACTACCTCCCGCTGTTGGTTTTCATTGCTATTTTTTATTTCCTCTTCCTGTAATGTTTTTCCAAGGATGTTTTAAAGAGCTGATTTTCTAGCTGCAAATTGTTTTAACTTTTGTTTATCATGGAAGGTTTTAATTTCATCTTCCATCCTGAAGCTTAATTTCGCTGGATACACAATTCTTCGTTGAAACCCATTTTCTTTCAGTGTTTGAAATATGTTGTTCCAGGATCTTCTAGCTTTCAGAGTTTGTGTTGAAAGATTAGCTGTTATCCTGATTGGTTTACTCCTAAATGTAATCTGTTTCCTTTCTCTTGTAGCTTTTAAAATTCTCTCCTTATTCTGTATGTTGGGCATCTTCATTATAATGTGTCTTGGTGTGGATCTCTTATCACTTTGCACATTTGGCATCCTGTAATCTTCTAGGATTTGGAATTCTATTTCATTCTTCAAGTCTGTGAAGTTTTCTTATATTATTTCATTGAACAGATTGCTCATTCCTTTGGTTTGGACCTCTATACCTTCCTGTATTCCAATAAGTCTTAAGTTTGGTCTCTTTATGTTATCCCATATTTCTTGGATGTTCTGCTCATGGTTTCTTAACAGTCTTGCTGAGCTGTCTATGTTCTTTTCACGTTGAAATACTTTGTTTTCAATGTCTGATGTTCTAAGTCTTCTACTCTGCTGGTAGTACTTTCATTTGAATTTTTAATTTGGTTTATTGTTTCCTACATTTCTAGGATTTCTGTTTGCTTGTTTTTTATAACCTTTATCTCCCTGTATATTTGATCTTTTGCTTCTTGGATTTATTTATGCAATTCATTGTCAAAGTTATCTTCCATTGTCTGATTTTGCTGTCTAATGTCTTCCTTGAGACTCCAGATCATCTGAAGCATGTATATTCTGAATTCTTTTTCTGACATTCCATCTGCTGCAGATATTACCTCTTCTAAAGTTGAGTTGACCTGCATTGCTTGGGGTCCTTTCTTTCCTTGTCTTTTCATACTGCCCATGTTTCTTTCTGCTTTGTGAAAAAGTTGTGTTATTGATTTTCCCCCTATATATTTATATTGCTCTTGTATAGTTGCAAAGTCTCCCTTTTGTGGAGAAAGACAATGTTAACAGTTCCCAATATCAATAGTACATCATCTAAGCACACATTTTCCTTATTACTACTTTTATAGCCAGACTGTATGTCTACAAATGTTGGTTTTGATTATCGTTTACAAATATAGTCATTAGTTTCATGAAAGGCATACCATTTCTTGTAACTTGAAGAAAAATGAATTTCAGGTGTAGGATGTTATGCTTAGGGTAAAAGGAGTGAGGGTATGGGGTTAATCTAACTGAGTAACTTTGGAAAGCTCTAACCAATAGATGTGTAATTTATGGTAGAATGTATAGATTCAAATTCCTATCTGTATTTATAAGATTACCATACTTATAAATAGTAAAATTTAGGGGGTTACAAGTGGGACAGAGGGAGTAAGAAGGAGAAAAACAAATAACCAGGAAAGAAAGAGAAAAAAGAGAGTGGGAAAAAGAAAATAAGAGAAAAAAGAAAAGAAATAAAAGGGGAGGAGGGAGGTGGGGCATATGCAATTCCTCTGTATTATATTATTCTGGTGATTCAGTTGTTAAAGATCTCTTTCATGCACAATTCTTGATTTCACCTATGTTGAGGTGGCGAGGACCAGAGGGGGAAGGGTAAAGGAGACTGAATGAATGGATGAAAAGAAAGAGAGAAGAGAAAAAAGAAAGAAAAAAAATGTCTCTCAGAACTCTGTTTGTTCCTTATGCCATGGCCATCAAAAAACAGTATGAATGAGTGAGGAAGAAGCATTTCTTGGTTTTGCTTCAAATTAAATCACATCGACTTCTGCCATAGGCTCCACGCCTCTCTTCCCCCACCCAAGGCACCCTCTCATCCACCAGCGCCAGGCCTCTTCAAGCCTTCGCCCGCCGCGACAGCCTCAGCCTATGCCTACAGATCTACTTATTTTATTCTGTTCTTTCTTTACAAGCCTATGCACTTTATTAATATTCATTTTTTGTAGTTATAGATGGATAGCATGTCTTTATTTAATTGTTTATTTTTATGCTTTGCTCAGGAATTAACCCAGTGCCTCACATATGCAAGGCAAGTGCTCTGCCACTGAGCTATGGCCCAGCTTGGACAAGCTCATGCACTTTTAAAGACACTGCACTTAATATTTTTTTCAAGCACTTGTAGCTCATAAATGGAGGAAGTCTGTCCTCAGCTCCTTAGAGATCTTGATCTTACTTTCATAGTAGACAAATTGGTTGGAATTCCAGCTCTAATGCTAACTATGAATACATGAATAAAATATATAACACATTGCCTCTGGTTTTCTTCTGTAAAATGGGTCTTAAAATATTACCTACTAAATAAATTGGTGTGAGACTTCAATGACAACATGAAAAAATGAAAAACGAAGAAAAGAAAAAAAAGCATTTTGGAGCAATCCTTGATATTGAGTAGTTTGCCCTTAAACAGATACCCATCAGCAGGCTTAATACACCTCTTTTCAAATACACTTCATCAATAGTTGGTAGTATTGACTGAAATTGACATAATTGAACACACTCATTCTGATTATTTTTGTTATTTATATCTCTTTAATACTTATGGAGATATTCTATTATTCCTCACTGCCTGGTAAATTAGATTTACAATTAGAATATTCTGACCATAAAATATCTCCATTTAGCTATACCATAAATTCCTTAAAGACAAGAGCTGTATCTGTTATTTACTTCCTCTCACAGCTGTTAATTATGTTCTATACTTGATTCACAACTTTTTTCTCACTGTTTATTTATCTGAATTTTAATAAATTATTATTATAATTTAGTTGTCTCTGTCCTTATATCACTGTGATGTCTTAAATCTGTATCTGAAGTGAAAGAATTAAGCCTTGTGATATATTTGTTTGTTTGGTGTGCTTATTTGGTTGTGCTTATATTTTATGATTGCCACTCGATAGTTCCTAGTCCCTTAAATATAGATTTTTCTAGAAATGTGATCACTTGTTTTGTCACTATTCCTACTAAATATTTTCTTTTAAAATGTGTGTGTGTGTGTGTGTGTGTTGTTAATAGACCTTTATCTTATTTATTTATACATGATACTGAGAATTGAACCCAGTGCCTCACACATTCCAGGCAAATGAACTACCACTGAGCCACAACCCCAGCCCCTAAAATCTCTTTCATTTCAGGGTGAAAATATTCTGGTGTCAGGCCTCACACTATTTATACCTTTTTCTTCTAAAGGAATTCATAGTGAACTTAGCTACTAGATCCCTACATATGTGACTTAATGATATGTTGATTAAGTATATCTGCCCTGATAAAAGTGGTTAGTACTTTAAAGACTATTTGCTCAGTTGATCTGTTTGGTAAATTCTTTAACAAGTAGAAAGAGCCACTTCCATTTGTGCTCTGCTGCTGAAATTATAACTTTGTACAAAGAACTTCTTAACATGGTATCAAGTGTAAAATAATATAGTTAGCCTTCTCACATATTAATTTCAAAATTTGGGATTTATAAACAAATTCATTTTACATGAAATTTATCCTTGCATTATCTTAAGAATAATGATTTATATTACTAGATGCTATCCTTCATCTCTTAATCATTATAACATCACCAAAATTTTAATTTTAAAGTAATTGTTTTTATATGACAGGAAAAATTGAGATCTTCCATATCCAAGCAATAACCTCAACTAGTGTTTAGTTGGAGTCCAACCTATTCACCCAGAATTGTATATAGCTCTTCTTTCCAGATGTTCAGGGTTATATGTTTTTAACCATCTGGCATTTAAATACCATAAATATACAATAATATTACTGGATATATTACCTTTAATAAATATCACTACTATAATTTTCTAAAACACTCTCGACCTCTACTATCACTTATGCATATTTCCCCCATGGAATTTAATTGAACATTTGATATATTATATGTTAGCATAACAAAAAATAATAATTCAAAAATCTCTTAGATATACAGAGTATTTTAATCATATGTACATAGGTATCATTGTACTCTAAAGAATTCTGGAAAACTTTTTTGGGTTTTTGGTTTAATTTTGATTGCATTTTTGATTTCATCTCACATGGTCATACTTCTAAAAGACTATATGTCTTTTATGTAAAACATTTCTTTTTTTGTAGTGCTGGGAATTGAACCCAGGGCTTTGTGCATCTGAGGCAAGCACTCTACCAACTGAGCTATATCCCTAGCTCTGTGTGAAATATTTTAATTGTTGGTGGAGGAAGATACAAATTGAGGCCTTTCTTTTAAATTTATTTTAATTTAATCTTTTAAATGACAAAATAGTTTTATTTTGAATGTATATAATAATTTAAACAACATATAAAGATTTAAAATATATTCAAGTTAAGCCACTTAATCTAATTCTTTGTCTGACAGTGGCACAGGACTAATCTAAGAGGTTATTGATAAGTCACAAATTTTTCAAATACCCCATAATCATCCATACATTTATTTCTTGAGGCCTTTATTGAGATTAATTTAGCCTTCTGTATCAAGACAATTAGCAATTAATGTAAGAATTTATTCTTAAGGAAAAACTATGAATGCATAGCAAATTTAAAAGAAGGATTTCCATTGCACAAATGCTTATAAAGATAAAAACTTTAAAGTAGCCTCAGTGTTGGAGAACTCTATTACAACATGCCAGTAATGATTATCACTGGTAACTGGGATGCAGGTTAATTTTTTCTCTTCTTTTTTCTTATTGTATCTAATTAGTATTCTAAAATTAATTTTTATTACTACTTTTACTCTAAGAATTAGAACTATTCTTTTGAATTCATACTTTTATAGGTTTTCTGTTTTTAATTTCTGGTTTGGGTCCTCTTTGCAATTTGGCATTCTCCAGATAATATTATTTAATAATTCTAAGTCATGGTTTCTAATTACTAATTAACAATGGTGTATGTGTGTGTGTGTGTGTATTTGTGTTACCCTGTCTAAGTCCTATAAAATTCCTGAGTCTCATTGCTTCATTAATTAAATTGGCTTAATCATAGCATATATAACAATATAGAATTATAGTATATATTATATCATAATATACTAATATTTATACATAATATATAAATATAGTCAATTCATATCTAAACCAGATCATATCATCAAATATCTTCTAGCTGAAAGATCTTAGATCACAAAAATAAAATTCAAGTATTGTAAGGAAAAGTGTGTTAGCTAATGTAAGACAACTGGCAATGAGTGAGTAAGCACCTATTCATTATTTTAAAAAAAACATTTTTCCTCCTATCTAGAGGTTTTTTACCATTAAGCTAATTTAAAATAGATTGAGATTACTATTGTATTTACATGATTATATATGTTTGTAAAATCTGAATGCATAAAATATATTAAGCACAATCTATTATGATCATTATCTTTTCCCATTCCAAATTTTCTTGCTTTACACATCATTTTGGGCAAGTTGAATTAAGGAAATGCTATTTTAAGTGCAATTTGGAAAAACAAATTGAAATGTTTCAGTAAAACAAATGAAAGATAATAAATTCTTAATTTAGCTATATTTAAAAGTAATCATTTATCACTATCTTAAAAGGTATTAAATAAAAATAAAATAAGGAGTTTATTGATGATAAAATCTAAGAGTGTTGACATAATATAAATTAGTCTGACTTCATGAAGTAAATTATTAAGAAACTCAGATCAAACAAAAGAATTAATTCATTAAGAAAAGGGAATAGTCTTTGAATAGAAATAATGAGTAGTATCTTAGTTGCTTTTTTTTAATTCAATTAACAATGAATGAATTATCTGACCACACTAGGAAAGTTTTAAAATTTCTTGCTGATTTTATGTGAATTACTAACTTTAATAAAAGTAACATAAAACTAAAAATTTATCAGTAAAGCAAGGACATTAGTGACAAACTGGATAACGAGTACACTCAGTTTTAAGATTACTTAGCAGGGCCACTGTTGTGGATGCCACTGCCACAACACCAACACCACTGCCGCCAATGCTGTTGCTGCCACACAAAGATAACTTGGAGATCTTTTCTCTGTGTGCTGCCACAGCCATCAGGGGTACCATCAACTTGCTACCAACACTGCAGTTGCCACTGATCTACTACCTGGTACTGCTTACCCTCAACCATTACTGTTGCCACCACCACCTAGAGGTGCACTGCCTGGGAGACTACAGTTTTGATTCCACACAGACACATCCATCTTGGAATATCAGCCAGGGTCTGTGGGGCTGGCATGCCTGCAGGTTTGCTGCCACTGCCATCATGAGGCGCCGCCACCTCTGTCTGGGGACACTGGTCAGGATCTGGGGGTCCATTGTTGGGGTGTCTATGGATTTGGCTGTGCCTGGGGTTTTCCTGCTGGAAGTACTGGTGACTACCACCTGCTGCTGCTTCTCAGGGTCACTCCTCTCTGCAAATTGAAGCTGCATTGAGATCTTGGGACTAAAACATGGTTGAGCCTGGAGTATCTGAAGCCCAGATCCATGAAATAGTGACTGGGTCTGCACGGGCCTGTCTGGGCCTGGCAATCTTGTGAGAATTCAGAGATAAGATTGAGAGACTTTTGAGTGCTGACAGAGACTGTTGTTCAATTTTCCATTAATATTTATTTTATTTAATTTTTTTTTCATTTCTAACATATCTACCATATTTGGAGCAAGGTATTTTTCTTATATCAGTTTGTTGAGGACAGTGATATATTAACAGTGTTTTGTAGTTTTGTTGTATATTCTTCTTATATTTTTAATTATTTTTCTTTGTGTGTATTCTTTCTCTCATTTTTCTGTTTTACTGACTTCTTTTTCTAGCTTTCCTCCAATCAACAGCCAATCTCTGTTGATGCCTTTTCCATATTTCCTGTGGATTTTCACTTCTAGTTTCTCTCTTGCTACCTCATAATCATCATGTCCTACACTGCTTCTGTTCTTTGTCCACAATTTAAAATTGTAAATTGTTTTAGTAAATTTTCTGTTTATATTGTAGACAGTGATTGAACTCATCATTTCTGTTTATTTTGAAAAAGCAGACGATGCTTTGGTGGGAGCTAGTAGTTATAAGGCTATATATTGTTTATACTGGGTGCTGTTGATATTTAAAGGCAAGGTACTGGAAACCTTCAGGGACAATATAAGTCTACAGGGTAGAATCTTTAATGCCTCATATACATTCTGCTAGATGAGAAAACACACAAAGAACATGAAAAAATAAGCAAAGAATAAAGCACCTCAAACAAACCAAGATGCTCCAATAAAATAATGCACTCACTACACAGTAGAAGAAATGTCCAAGAAGGAGTTCAGAATGCTCAGTTAAACTTATCTGAGAAATAAAGGATGATAAAATGAGTGAAATAAAAGAGAAAACACAGAAAGTGGAAGATCACTTCAATAAAGAGAGATTGTAGAAAAAAAACAAGCAGAAATGTTTGAAATAAAGGAATCAATTAACCAAATTATAAATTCAATGGAAAGTGTCACCAACAGACTAGACCACTTGGAAGACAGAACCACATTCTACCCCATCCACAGGGAATGAAACAAAATGTATAATCTTGAAAATAAAGTTAACCATACAGAGAAAATGATTAGAATCCATGAAGAGAACTTCCAAAAATTTAGGGATAATATAAAATGATCAAATTTAAGAGTTATCAGGATAGATAAAGGAGCAGAGATAAAAACCAATGAAATACTCAATGTTTTCAATAATAAAATATCAGAAAATTTCTACAAGATCATCAAAGAAGAATTAATACCAATACGCCTCAAAGTATTCCATGAAATAAAAAAAGGAGGGAATCCTTCCAAACTCATTCTATGAAGCTAATATCACCCTGAGAACAAAACCAGACAAAGACACAATAAGGAAAGAAAACTTCAGACCCGAGATCCCTGATGAACATAGATGCAAAAATTCTCATTAAAACTCTGGCAAATTGCATACAAAAACAAATTTAAAAACAGTGCACCATGATAAAGTGGGGTTCATCCAAAGTATGCAGGGTTGTTTCAACATATGGAAAGCAATAAATATAATTCATTATATCAATAGACTTGAAAACAAGAATCATATGATCTTCTCAATAGATGCAGAAAAAGCATTGGACAAAATATTACACCACTTCATGTTAAAAACACTAGAAAATCTAGGGACAGTAGGAACATGCCTCTTCATAGAAGCTATATATGTCGAACCCAAGAACAACATCATCCTAACTGAAAAAAAAAATTAAAGCATTCCCTCTAAAACCTGGAACAAGATAAAGATACACTCTTTCACAACTTTTATTCAACAATGTTCTTGAAACTATAGCCAGAACTATCGGAAGAAACAAATAAGAATTCAAAATTATCACTATTTGCCAATGACATGATTCTTCACTTGGAAGATTCAAACAATTCCACCAGAAAATTCTAGAACTAATAAATGAATTCAGCAAAGTTTCAGTATATAAAATCAATATCCACAAATCAAACACATTCCTATATGTCAGTGATTCTACTGAAAGGGAAATCACAGAAACTACCCCATTCACAATAGCCTCACAAAAAATAAAATACTTGGAAATCAACTAACAAAAGAGGTGAGAGACTTCTATGATGAAAACTACAGAATACTAAAGAAAGAAATTGAAAAATACCTTAGAAGATAAAGATCTCCTATGCTCATGAATAGGCAGAATAAATATTGTCAAAATGGCAATACTATCAAAAGCATTATATAGATTTAATGCAATTGCTATTAAAATATCAATGGCATTCTTCATATAACTAGATTAAACAATCATAAAATTTATTTGGAAAAAAATAAGACACCCAGAATAGCCAAAGTAATCCATAGCAAGAAGATAGAAGCAGAAGGCATCAAAATACCAGATCTTAAAATATACTACAGAGCCATAATAACAAAATCAGCATGTAGGGCACCAAAACAGACATGTAGACCAATGGTGCAGAATACAAGACACAGAGACAAATCCACATAAACACAGATATCTCATGGTAGACAAAGGTGCCAAAAACATTTACAAGAGAAAAGATAGCCTATTCAACAAATGGTGCTGTAGAAATTGGAAAGCCACGTGTAAAAAAATGAAATTAAACCTCCATCTCTCAATCTACACAAAACTCAAAGTGTATCAGAGACTTAGGCACTAGAATAGAGACCCTGTACTAATAGAAGAAAAAGTAGGCCCAAATATTCACCTAGGATAGTTAGACCTAGGATCTAACTTCTTTAACAAGACCCCTATAGTGCAAGAAATTATGTCAAGAGTCAATAAATGGAATAGATTCAAACTAAAAAGCTTATTCTCAGCACAAGAAACCACAATAATGGGAACAGAGAGTCTAACGATTGGGAGAAAATCTTTACCACATGCAACTAGATACAACATTAAACTACATGATATATAAAGAACTCAAAAAACTTAACACCAATAAAAAAAAATCAATAAGTGGGCTAAGGAACTAAACACACACTTCTCAGAATAAATACAATCAATCAACAAATATATTAAAAAATGTTCAACACTCTAGCATTAGAGAAGGGCAAATCAAAACTATCCAAAGATTTCATATCACTCCAGTCACAATGACAAGCATCAAGAATACAAGCAATAAGTAGTAATGGCAAGGATATAGGAAAAAATGTACACTCATTCATTTCTGGTGAAACTGCAAATTTGTGCAACCACTAGGGATAGCAGTATGTAGATACCTCAAAAAACTTGGAATGGAACCACCATTTGACCCAGCTATCCAACTCCTCAGTTTATACGCAAAGGATATAAAATCAGCATACTACAGTGTTATAGCCACATGGATGTTTATAGCAGCTCAACTCACAATAGCTAAACTATGGAACCAACCTAGATGTCCTTCAAATGATGAATGGATAAAGAAAATGTGATACACACACACACACACACACACACACACACACACACACTCACACACCACAATGGAATATTACTCAACTTTAAAGAAAAATGAAATGATGGCATTTGCCAGTAAATTGATGGAGATGGAGAATATCATGATAAGAAAAATAAGTCAATATCAAGAAACAAAGGCCAAATGTTTTCTCTGTTATGTGGATGCTAATTCACAATGGGGAGCCACTAGGGAAGAACAGAGTTACTTTATATTAGGTAGAGGTGAGTGAATAGACTATGGTAGTAGGAAGGATAGAGAATGAAGCAGAAATATTACTTTATGTACATATATGACTACGTAACCAATGTGATTCTATAACATGTACAATCAGAAAAATGAGAAATTATATTCTATGTGTGATATATCAAAGTGCATAAACTTATTCTACTATCATGTATAACTAATTAGAACAAATAAAATGAATTTAAAATGGTTACTTAGCAGGTGTCACTGCACAGAAATACTTGAAATGTCCTTGAAATCTTACATATGACATATGAAAATATTTTATGGAGATTTCCCAAATTAGATAACAATCCAAAAATTTAAATAATAGAGCCAATAAAGAGTTATAAAACTTAATGACAGTGTTCTAAATTATCAAAAGTTTAAAAGTTTCTATTAAACACATTATAATAAATCTAACTTATCATCTTATTCTATATAGAAAATATTTTAAAATCATATTTGTATTTATGGAGAAATAGTGATTATGTAGAAAGAAACATACAAAAAAGTATATATGTGTGGTACAGTTAATAAAAAATATTCTTCTATTTTCCAAAATTTTGTCATGCTCATGGTTATTTAACATATTTTTTCAATGTGTAAGTTTTTGAAAGTTATATTGTCATTGGGGAAACATTAACTTTTGTGATTAATTGATATACTTAATTGTAATTCATGTTCTTTTTCTTAAATAGTTCTGTAAAATCATTTAAGCCACTTCAGATTGCACAAAACCTAGACATGCCTATCATTCTATCTTTTTATTTTGTGTCAGGAATTCTGATCAAAATATAAAACTATAAAAATATATGAGCACCTTGTTGCCTAGACCAGCATGAAAGAAAAATTCATATATGTACATATATAGCATACATATGGAAAAATAATATGTATTTATAAATATATAAATAATATATATTTATGGTTTTATATGAATTATTGACATTAATAAATGTAACATAAAAATAAAATCTAAATAAATATATATGGAGTTGCCTATACCACCATAGTCTTTCCCCTCTATTCACACACCTCTACCTAATATAAAGTAACTCTATTCTTCCCTAGTGGCTCCCCATTGTGAATTAGCATCCACATAACAGAGAAAACATTTGGCCTTTGTTTTTTCTTGAAAATATTTTCAGAGCTATTGTATCCATGTATCTAAAATATCAAAATCAAAAATAAATTGATAAATTAAATCTTATATTGGGGAATGGCCATAATTTCTTAGAATATAAAGGTTTATAAAACTAGGTATTTAACTTTGCAATAAATTCCACATGGAACCAGAAATATGAATGTTAAGAAATGTCATATAACTGAGGTATAGGCGATTGTACTATATGTTAAATAAAAAGACAGTTTCTTAATGTTCATTCACTTTGAACATTACAACATTGATGCATACATTGGGGTTTTTTAAGCAGGTGCAGTCTTTGCTACATATTATTTCCCTCATCAGTGAACATTGGATTATTTTTACATGTGATATTCATCCCACTGCTTTAAATATTGCATTTTTTTTCTAGAATTCATTATTGTATCTCTAAAAAGAGAGAATTGATTGTTACATGTATTCTAACATTAAGGAAGAGTGGCATAAGGCTTGGCAATTATACTATCTTAGATTCTGTTTCACTAGAATGATAAAGCAATATAAATATAAAGAAAAGGTGCATGAAAAATACTATATAAGTTTTTGGATTTTTAGTTAATTTATTTTATCAAGGCTTTAAATATCTGTATTTCTGCAGACTTTTCATTTTATTTATCTGCTAATTTACAGAAGACCATTGTAATTGAGCAATGACTTCAAAATAAATACCTGGAACTCAAGGTAAATATTTTAATTCTGTGGTAAATACATATCTTTGCTCAAAGTGGTACTCTTCATTTGTATATTTAATAACTTTATTAAGTGGCTACTATATGTTGACTCTTCAGTAACACTTGTAAGCCCTGCATTAAGAATACAAATAAAAGCCCACAGGTCCTATATATAAATATTTAGAATTTAAAAATCAATCTAATAAACAATATATTATCATAGTGACAGAATTCTTAAGTATGTGAAAAGGTAAAAATTTTGTATGATTAAAAGCTGGCAAAATATAAAATCTGACAATATTTATAATTATTCTGAAGTTCAGTCAGCAAAATTTGTATTGGTAATATGTCAATAATGCATAAATTGAAGAATGGAATAAACACATTTCTATTTCCTTTATTTCAGGAAATCACTATATTCTTGAAACTTGTGATCTAAAGAATTGAAGTAATAAATTGCATTTGAAGTGTAAAAAATTTGATATTTTATCAAAATATAAATTAGAAGTTAATGTATTAATTTTAGAAATTAAATTTAGTGTTTATATATAGTCATATCAAATTATTACTCCTCTAAAATGATCAAAATATTTATCACATTTAAATGACAAAATAATTGCATTTAATGAACTGTAAAATTTTAAATCAAATCCAAATGAAAAAAATTGAAATTTATTACACTTTTGCAGATATAAGTAAATTTTCTTGCACAGCTTTATCTATAAAACTAATCATAATTCAAATAAAGTTCTATTATTATGTAAATCAATGTTATAGTTTATATGTGTCATACATATACCTCAATAATCATAAATGTTAGAATTATATGAATTATTTAATATTGCAAAATATTTTTCAATTGCTGTGAGTGAATGTCATGTTATTACATGAATATTCACAAAGTCATACATTTAAGCATGAAGTAAAGCAATAAAATGGGCATTTAGAACTACTGAGAATTCATACTTTATTTTGTAAGAATCTACTTTAATTTTGATATCTGAAAAGAATTATTTTATTATGTACTTTTTATTAAGTTTATTTAAATAAGAAATCACCAAGTTCTAAACAGATAGGCTAGATACAAACAAAAGATATAAAGAAATATTCCATTCAGAATGGTGTTAATATATACAACAAACAACCATATACAAACTTATTTACCTGACTAATAATACAATTAATAATCTTTACAATAAGAACAAAGTATGACCCTTACACCTAGTAAATTAGAAAAGTATTTTAAGCACATTTTTTTCAAAGCCTGATAATGAGATAGCCTGTAGAGAAACTTTCATACTCACGTTTTTCTGGTGGTGATAGAAATTGTGGCAATTATTCTTGATTGCAATTTGAATTTTATCAATATATCAAGAAACATAGAATTACTCATATCTTTTCTTTCAATAATGTCTCTCATGTAATTACTTTCAGAAACTTTTCAAAATAAAGCAAAATTCCCTATAGTATCTATATATTCGTGTGTGGTTGAGTGTGTGTGTGTGTGTGTGTGTGTGTGTGTATGTGTGTGTGTGTACACATTGTACACATCTTTGTATTAAAAAGTTGAAGACAACATTAGTAGTTCCACGTTAGGGAAATAATTAAATAGGTTGTCATACATAAAATGTTAAAACATCAATTAAAGATGATAAATAAAAACTATAGCAAACAAAAAACTGTTTTCTAAGTAAGAGAACAAAGAAAAACACAAAAATTGAAGGCATATGCTTAAATGATATAAAAAATTAATACATTTGGCTAAAGACTTTGCAGGGAACAGACAATTAAAAATAGCTATAAGAATATGTGCATTTTTCCTAACTTTCTTGACAATGTAAGTAATTTCATTTTAATTTGCATTTATTGTAGGTTTAAATGCCATTGCCTATCATTTTTGATGGTCTAGTGCCAAACCAAAAAATATACAGCTTCTCTATCTTCTTTCTGCAACTTCTTAACAAAATTCTAACCCTTCTTAAAACCATATATAAACTATCCTTGCACCTGCCCACAGTCAGCTGTTAACTGACAAAGGAAACAATATGACCAGGATTTGGGTAGAACTCTACATTAATGGTCAGCAAACTTAATTAGCCTCCAGCTAAACTCATCATTTTGCCAACATAAATCATATTATTGTCGGTTTGCTCTCCTTAAAAGGTTTATTTTAAAAGTATCTCCATTGATTTAAAAAATCCTACCTCTCCTGTGTCTCACTCATTCTAAGCAGATTTCACAAGGCAAAAACAAGTTATTCAATAGGCATTATCTCAACTTTCATAGGGCATGTCTAAAATCCCATCTGAATCTAAAATATAACATAATTATTAAGAGCCTGAGCTGTAAAGTCTGACTCCCTGTGTCTGAAGCCTGGCATTGTCATTTACTGCTATTTAATTTTGGAAAAGTTATTTACCTCTCTATCTACTCATCAGTAAGATAGTTATAATAATGGTCTCATAGAAAAGTTTTAAAAAATACAAGTATACATAGTTATGAAAAAATGAGAATGATATCTGATGTATAAAAATGATTTTTTAAAAATTTAGTTGTTATCATCTGAACCCATCTTTTTGCCTCTAATTTTTATTACAATGCATACATAGTCCTTTGAATGGTAATTGAATTTCATCACCTCACTGCTATTCAAGAACATTATTCAATGGAATTTTCTTTTTATTACTGTATTTTCAACCACATCTTCAGTAAAGGCTGAAGAAAATTTATAAATATTTAAATAAGTATCTTTCCTTCTCAGCTAAATATCTCAAAATAATTTTCTCTCCAAGTCATTCATAAACTAGAGCATATATTAGAATCAATTGAAGGATAAGTTAAAATACAGATTTTGTGGCTGGGGTTGTAGCTCAGTGGCAGAGTGCTTGCCTAGCACATGTGAGGCACTGGTTTGATCCTCAGCACCACACAAAAATAAACAAATAAATTAATTAAATGCATGCTGTCCATCCATAACTACAAAAAAGAATAATAAAGAAGAATGTTTCATTAAAAATTACAGATTTCAGAACCTTATCCTAGAAATTTTAGGTGTGTCAATGTGAGACCGGGTCAGATAATTTATAATTCTGATAATACACCAGGTAGTGTGTTTGCTATTGGCCCCAAAATCACACTTTGAGAAGTTATAATGTGTGTACTCACCACTCACATATGCTTACCTCTCACAGATTTTACTTCAGGACACATTGAGGTCTTTGTAAAATCAGAAATAATCTCAAAGTTGCCTTTTAGGTACTTATTTTGTAGTAATTGTTATTTCTTCCCTTTTACCCTAGATAAAATATTTTTGGGAATTTTCACCTTCTACTTTGACAAACAGGATTAAAAACAAAATTAACATAACACTAAAATAATGACATTAAAGACACAAAAGTAGCAACAGCCCTCTAGGCTCTAAATAAACATAAGCAATTAGAATGGGCAGTAATCACATAAACAACATCAAAGATTTTAGTTCCAGGTAAATTTGACACCATTCCCATAGAATGGGAAAAATAATTCTTCCTTTTCCTACAACTCTCCCTGAGGATATTGATGCATGGTCATGGGACATGCTTTGAAAAATCATGGCTATCAAGTTAACATCAAAGGTGTTAACTTGGTAAGAGCCTATAGAAGAACCAGCTCTAATAGATTGATGATTTTGTAATGTATCTGTTGAATTTTCTCTTCCAATGTCATGAAGATGTTCCTTGTATTCCTCTAAAAAATTTAACTTCAATTATTATATATTAAGCCATTTGGAATAGATTTTGCTACATAGCATTGATTCTCATATATTTTGAGAGGACTTTACAGTCTTAAAAATTAGTAGGACTGGGCTGGAGGTGTAGCTCAGTGGTTGAAAGCTTGCCTCACATGTGTGAGGGACTGGGTTCGATACTCAGAACCACATAAACAAACAAATAAATAAATAAAACAAAAATATCTGTTCATCTACAAATAGAAATAAATTTAAAAACATTAGTAGGACTAAAAAGCTTTTGTTGATATGAGTTGTACCTATTGACATATTCTATGATAAAAGATAAAAATGATAAAATTTAGAAATATTTATGTATAAATTCTATTAAAATAATGAAAATCATGTGTTTTATAATTAATCTGTTTAATGATAAATAATTATATTTTACAAAACAAAAACAAATTTAATAAGAAGCATAATATTGTTTTATACATTTTTACAAAACTCTTTCTAGAAAAATCAGCTGGATTCTCCCATCTAGTTCTCCAGTTTGTTATGTGATATTGTTTTTATTGAAGTTTATAGTAAAAAAATTGAGTCACACAGATTGTCTTTGAAAAAGGGAGGAGTACTTTACTAATCTTTTGAAATAATTGTAGATATTCTTTAATATGACATTTAACAAGTGGTACTCTTTTTGAAAATTCTGTTAAGAGTTTATTATAAACCAGAGTGATAGGCCAAAAGCAAATAAAAGAACTATGAATAGTCACATATTCACTCAGAGATTTGAGAAGGGCCAAGTTGAGTTTAGCATCATGGTGGGCCATTCCAATACCTAGGAAGATCTGTAAGGGAAACCAGACATCTAATCCTGTAAGACTCTGCATAGCAAATATATTTATCTGTGAAAATATGGCTCTGGGGAATTTGGTCCAGGCCTCTGTGGAACTACCTCTTCACTCCTATGACCAAGGGTCAAAGAAGGCTTCCCTTTCTTGTGTTAGGGATGTCTATCCCTGAAAAGGGTATAACCATTGGAGTCTCTTTTACATTGATTTAGCATATCATTCAAATATTGACACATTTTGTGCTATGATATCAGAAAAATCATATTAGTAAATACCATCAAAGATCTCATAACAAAAAATTAGTTTAAGTAGTAAAAAGTTATGAATAGTGGTAAATATGAATTTTACAAAATTTCAGTCTTCACTTGAATGGTCAAATTTTATAATTGGTTTTAAATATTGTCTGTTAACCTTCAGATGACAAATTGACTTCATTTATTTTCAGGAATTTGTCCACTAAATAATAGTCTTAATAGTCTTAGTTTGATGATCATTCTTTCAAGTAAATGTGTTGTTCCATGTAAAAAGTGGTTAGATTGTCAGGCATAGTGGTGTGTACCTGTAATCACAGTGGTTCAAGAGTCTGCAGCAGGAGGATCCCATGTTAAAAGTCAGTCTCACCAAATTAGTGAGGC
Source organism: Callospermophilus lateralis (assembly GCF_048772815.1). NCBI lineage: Eukaryota > Metazoa > Chordata > Mammalia > Rodentia > Sciuridae > Callospermophilus > Callospermophilus lateralis. The sequence continues at coordinate 70,731,262 of NC_135325.1, forward strand.
CCTAAGCAACTTAGCAAGACTTTCTCAAAATAAAACATAAAAAAGGGCTTGGGAAGTCGCTCAGTGGTTAAGCACCCCTGGGTTCAATCTCTAGTACTAAAAAAAAAAAAAAAAAAAATTGACTTTAATCTATGGGTGACTTAACCACAAGTGTTTTTTCTTTAGAAAACCACCAAGCTCAGTACATAGCAAAAGTGCTTAGTATACACTTCTCATTTCACCACATAAAATGTTAAAGTAATGTGTACTAAACGTTGAGATTTAATAAAAATAATATTTTTTACTGCTTGATTCAAGTCCTTCTTGAGGGAAACTAGTTTTGATTTTACTGTGAATAAATGTGATAAGTAATATGATGAATATTTGTAAAGTTGTCTTTTGGTATTTATGGGGGATTGTTTCTTGACCTGTCATGGTTATCAAAATTCAGGTGTTCTCAAATTTTTTGAAAAAGGTGATGTAATATTTGCACATATTCTACCCATATCATATCATATAATTTAAATCATTTCTAGTTTACTTGCAAAAATTAATATGTAGTAAATGCTATGTAAATAGTTATTATACTATTATTTGGAGGAAAATGACAAGAAAAAATTATATATATATATATATATATATATATATATATATATATATATATATATATATATTATTACAATCTCAATTTTCTTTTCAAATACTTTTTATGTGTAATTAGCTAAATTTGCCTAATGCAGAACCTATGAGGATGAATCATCGACTGCATAGTTTGTTGCCACTGGCTTGATTGGTGCTATGGTGTGTTTAGTTTTACCTAATATTTCCTTTGTGTCATTGTTACAGTGTCAATAGAATGCAAAAGAAAAAGAATGCTTTAATATTTTTATGAAAATAATTTGTATCTCTAAGACACTCTGAAAGTATCTCAACAACCTTCAGGTATCCATAGATTATATTTCCATAGCCACTAATTCTGTCTCAGATACTTTTCCATGTGGATGTACAATTGATTAAGCACAATTTACTCAAAAGACCCCTTTCTCCAACGTATTACTATATTCCTTTTGTCGTAAAGCAGAAAAACCTCTATGGGGTCTGTTTCTTGCCTCTTTTATGTGATTCATTTGTCCACTTGTTTACACTTGTGCCAATACAACAACTCTTCAATTGCTAGTGTTTTGTATCATGCCTATTTTTTAATATTTTATTTATTCTAATTAGTTATATATGACAGCAAAATGAATTTCAGTTCATACTACTCATATAGAGCACAATTTTTCATGTCTCTGGTTGTACACAAAATAGAGTCACACAATTTGTGTCTTCATACATGTATTTAGGGTAATGATATCCATCTCATTCTACAATCTTTCTTACCCCCATGTGCACTCAGTTCCCCTCCCTCCCCTTTGCCCTATCTAAAGTTCATCAATTCCTCCCACACTTCCACCATCTCCATTATAAATCAGCCTTCTTATATCAGAGAAAATATTCAGCATTTGTTTTTTGGAAATTGGCTTACTTAGCATTATATTCTCCAACTACATTCATTTACCCGCAAATGCCATGATTTTATTCTCTTTTAATGTTGAGTAATATTCCATTGTGTGTGTGTGTGTGTGTGTGTGTGTGTATATATATATATATATATATATATATATATATCACATTTTCTTTATCCATTCATCCACTGAAGGACAACTAGGTTGATTCCACAGTTTAGCTATTATGAATTGTGCTGCTGTAAACATTGATGTGGGTGCATCACTATAGTATTTTTTTTAAAGTCCTTTGGGGCTAGACCAAGGAGAGGGATATCTGGGTCAAATGGTGGTTCTATTCCAAGTTTTCCAAGGAATCTCCATAATGCTTTCCATATTGGCTGCACCAATTTTTAGTCCCACCAGAAAAGTATGAGTGTGTCTTTTCCCCCACATCCTTGACAACAATTATGTTGTTTGTATTCTTAATAGCTAAAATTCTGATTGGAGTGAGATGAAATCTTAAGAGTTAGTTTTGATTTGTGTTTCTCTAATTGCTAGAGATGTTGAACATTTTTTCATATATTTGTTGATTAATTGTTCATCATCTTCTGAGAAGTGTATGTTCAGTTCCTTGGCCCATTTATTTATGTTTTTTTTTTTTGTGTTAAGTTTTTTGAGTTCTTTGTATATCCTAGAGATTAGTGTTCTATCTGATTGTGTGTGGTAAAAATTTTCTCCCAAAAATGTAGGCTATTTATTCACCTCACTGATTGTTTCTTTTGCTGAGAAGAATATTTTTAGTTTGAAACCATCCCATTTATTGATTCTTGGTTTTAATTCTTGCACTATATGATTCTTATTAAGAAAGCAGGGACCTAATCCGATATGATGGAGATGTGGGCCTACTTTTTCTGCTATTAGGTGTAGGGTCTTTGGTTTAATTCTTAGATTCTTGATCCACTTTCAGTTGAGTTTTGTTCATGGTGAGAGACAGGGGCTTAATTTCATTTTTTGCATATGGATTTCCAGTTTTCTGAGCACCATTTGTTGAAGAGGTTATCTTTTCTCCAATATATGTTTTTGGCACCTTTGCCTAATATAAATAACTGTTATTATGTGGGTTATTCTCTGCATCCTCTATTCTGTACCTTTGGTCTACAAGTCTATTTTGATGCCAATACCATGCTTTTTTTGTTATTATTGCTCTGTAGTATAGTTTAAACTCTGGTATAGTGATGCCACCTGCTTCATTCTTTTGGCTAATGTAGCTATTCTGGGTCTCTTATTTTTCCAAATGAATATCATGACTGCTTTTTCTATTTATATGGGGAATGTCATTGGGATTTTGATTGGAATTGCATTAAATATGTATAGGGTTTTTTGTAGTACGTTCATTTTGACAATATTAATTCTGGCTATGAAGAAAAGGTAGTCTCTTCCACAAATGGTGCTAGGAAAACTGGAAATCCATATTCAATAAATTAAAAAATTGTTATGCAACAAAATGAAATTAAGCCCCTATCTCTCACCATGCACAATACTAAACTCAAAGTGATTCAAGGACCTAGAAATTAAACCAGAGACCCTGAGCCTAATATAAGAAAAAGGTAAATATTTTCTTGCCGCAGTCTGGCTGGGCACAATTCAGGAGCCACTTGTCAAAAGAAACTAACTTTATTTTTAGAACCACACATGCCAAACAAAACCGCTCCTCAGGAAAAACCCTCAGAGCCCAACTGCCACCACCGGCTTCCCTCAAGCTTCTCTCAAAACCACCAGCCTCTCCACCTCCCACAATCCTCCTGCTCTTGAGGCCGATTGGCTGAGTCACATGGGCGGAGCCAAAAAAGTCCCCCAATGAGCAGCTCCGTGGTCTGAAAGGGCAGGGAAACAGCCCAATGAGCATCACCGCAGAGGAGCCAATCAGCTAGATGTTGCTGGGCCCGCTGTGAGCCAATCATCAGCTGGCAGTCTGAAAGTTTGCTGGGGCCCCTTCGGCTGTGGCTCTCAACATCTCCCCCTCTCTGTTTAAATAACAAGCATGTGGCTTAGGGACCGTGCCTGCCTTAGGTTGTCCAATAGTACATATGTAGGTCCTTAACAGTTATTGGATGAGCTGACCTCAAGGCGTCAGCCTCCTGTCTTAGGTTGGTACCATTGCAATTGGATCTTACCCGTCACTGACTACTGGTCCAGTATACAGCCACACCTGTGGATAGGTTTTTGTACCAGTGGGGGGTTGAAGTTCTTTGCCTCACCTCTGTTGGCCCCCAAATTTTAGCTGAACGATCATGACAAGCAGAAGGGATGAAGATACACCAAGCCAATTGATGGCTCCTTTTGGAAAAATTGTACCACCAATGACATCATCAGCAAAAATACCCCAACACTACCACAAGTCGCTGCACCAACAGATAGTTCGCAATGCATACAAGTGATACATAGTCCAGGCAAGTTCTGCAAGCAGTTCAGTGATGGCTATTGCAGAAGCTGTAGATTGGTTTTATTTTTGTCTTCACTGGCACTGGGATGAAGATAGGAATTCTGGCAGTAATGGCTAAAGAAAAAATTATGTAACATTCCAGAAGGCACTAAAAGAAAACAATTTTCTTAACAATTTACATTATCTTGAAGAGAATTATTAAATATAATGAAAAGGAAAGGTCAAAGTAAACAAACAGATCTGTTAACCTCCTTTTTTGTTCACATGTTAAAGCAATCCTCAACAGCTGTTTACCCAATTTAAATTAAACCATTTAAATCACGTGAATAAAAAAAAAATATTTGGATCCATTTTTTCATGAGCGCTCATTATATATGATATATGGACATACGTACATTCAAACATATAACACAAAACACAAGTGTGCACACATAATATAATACATACAACACATAACATAATAGTAAAGGCCTTATAACTTTTTACAGGTGAAATCTCTATTGTAATGTTTAAAAACTCTATAGTCAAAAAAATAGAACTGATCAGCAAAACATTAACCTAGGTCTGTATGAGCTCAAAAAACAAAATAGAACTTCATGATGTGGGAAAGGGCAATAATAAAGTAGATATTGAAAAAAGCATCCTGGTTCTGTCACAGATATAAAAATAACCAAACTGGAGTTTTGGATATCAGTTGTTATGGATTTGAGCCAAATCATCCTCTTTTTGGTCTGTAGAAATTGCTTTAGTTAATCTCTCTGGAATCCAAATCGGCTGCTGTTCTCCCTGTGGAAACACACAAACAGACCCCCAACTCCAGACAATCATTGGGTTAGGACCTTGGTTAATCTCTCTGGAATCCAAATCGGCTGCTGTTCTCCCTGTGGAAACACACAAACAGACCCCCGACTCCAGACAATTACTGGGTCAGGACCTTTCCATTGTCCTGTTAGAATATCCTTCCAAAGTACCTTGGGCTTATGTACATTTTTTGGACACATATGCCTTTCTGCAGCACTAAGTCCTCATGAATCCAAATTTTAAAAGTTTAGAGTAAAAAGGGTTATTTTAAGTTTATCTTTGGGGAATATATACCCCTTCCCAATTCCGTCTTTTTGCTTTAATAAGTTACATTTCAATAGTTTGATGAACTCTTTCAACTATGCTTTGTCCCTGTGGATTGTATGGGATTCCTGTTATATGAGTAATGCCAAATGATGAGCAAAATTGTTTAAAAGAGGAAGAAGTATAACCAGGGGCATTATCTGTTTTTAACTGTTTTGGAATGCCCACAGTGGCAAAATTTTGTAAGCAATGAGCTATAACATCTTTAGTTTTTTCTCTGGCATGAAGGGAGCCCATCAAAAATCCAGAAGAAGTATCAACTGTAACATGCAAATATTTTAATTTTCCAAATTCTGGCAAGTGTGTGACATCCATCTGCCAAATATGGTTAGGTATCAATCCTCTAGGATTGACTCCAAATTTAACTTGTGGTAAAAATGTCACACAATTTTGACATTGTTTTATTATTTGTCTAGCTTGTTCCTTAGTTATTTTAAAATGCTTTTATAAAGTATTAGCATTGACATGGAACTTTTTATGAAAATTTATAGCTTCTTCTAGTGTAGAGAAAATAGGTATGTCATGTGTAGTTTTATCTGCTAAATCGTTGCCCAAACTAAGGGCTCCAGGCAATCCTGTATGTACCCTGATATGTCCTATGAAGAACGTATCTTTTCTGTCCCAGATTAGACTTTGTATAGTGGAAAGCAAAGAGAAAACAGTAGAGGAAGGGGAAATCCTACCAGCATCTTCAAGGGATACTATAGCATTAACTATATACTGACTATCAGAAAATAAATTAAATACAGAATCTTTAAACATCACAAAAGCTTGTAATACTGCATTAAGCTCTACCTTTTGAGCTGACTGTTTGGGTACTTAAAATGTAAAAGTTTGATCAGGTGTAACTATTGCTGCTGTACCATTATTTGACCCATCAGTGAATATATTTGGAGCATTCATGACAGGTGTTTTGCTTGTCATTTTTGGAAAAATTACAGGATGCAATGACCAAAAAGACAATAAAGGATTAGATGGTAAGTGATTATCAAATGAAACATTAGATTTGCACATGATTATTGCCCAAGTATTTAACTCATTAGCTAACTCATCAATTTGATTCATAGTATATGGAGTAATAATTTTATTGGGAGAAATTCCAAACACTCCCTTTACTGCTTTTAATTCTTTGAGTATTAATTGTCCTACAGCCTCAGGATACCTAGTAAGAATAGTGTTAGGAAAATAAGATAAATATATCCATAATAATGGACCTTCTTGCCAAAATACTCCTGTAGGAATATTTTTTGTTGGTAGTAGAATAAATAATAAAGGCAAACTTATATCAATTCTATCCAAATGCATATTTTCCATATATGTTTCAATGATTTTTAATGCCTTTCTTGCTTCAGGCGTTAACATTTGGGGTGAATTTGGATCTGATGGACCTTTTAGGATATCAAATAAAGGGCCCAACTCTCCTGTTGGTATACCTATATAAGGCCTTATCCAATTTATGTCTCTTAATAACTTTTGAAAGTCATTAAGTGATTTGAGTTCATCTACTCATATTTGAATTTCTTTTTAAAGAGAGAGAGAGAGAAAGAGAGAGAGAGAGAGAGAGAGAGAGAGAGAGAGAATTTTTTAATATTTATTCTTTAGTTATCGGTGGACACAACAACTTTGTTTGTATGTGGTGCTGAGGATCGAACCTGGGCCGCACGCATGCCAGGTGAGCGTGCCACCGCTTGAGCCACATCCCCAGCTCGTATTTGAATTTTTGGTGGACGGACCATGGTTGAGGATAATAGAACTCCTAAATGATTAATTTGAAAATTTAATTGTATTTTATCTATTGCTATCTCTAGATTATAATTTTTTAATAAGTTTGTAAGTGTGACATTACATTCTAGCAATGTGTTTTTATCTTTGCGTGCTAATGATACATCATCCATATAGTAAAATATTTGTAGTTCAGGATTTTGATTTCTAAGTTGCTGGATTACTTTGTTAACATAAATTTCACACATAGTTGGGCTCTTAGCCATCCCTCGAGGGAGTACTTTCCATTCATATCTCTGATCAGGACCTTCATGATTCAGTGCAGGGATAGTAAATGCAAAATGTAGACTATCCTCAGGATTAATTGGAATTGAAAAAAAAACAATCTTTAATATCTATAACTAAAACATACCAAGTTTTTGGCAAAGCAGACAATTGAGGAATCCCCGATTGAGCAGGTACCATAATAATCATCTCATTATTAATGGCTCTTAAATCTTGCAATAATCACCATTTACCAGATTTCTTTTTGATGACAAAAATTGGAGTATTATGGGGAGATACAGAAGGTTGTATATGTCCTTCTGCTAATTGTTGTTTGACCAGATCATGGGCTGCTTGTATCTTTTCTTTAGTCAGGGGCCACTGAGGAACCCATACTGGTCTTTCTGATTTCCAAGTAATTTTTATTGTCTCAGTGGCCCTTTCTGAAAATCCAACCCATGTCTGTCTGTTCCTTGATCTATTTGTTTTGATGCTGCTATACCTTGTTCTTGTTTTTTTAATCTTTTTCCTTTCCTAAAACCTTTTCCAGTCATAATAGTGGGTGCATTTTGGTTGATGTTATTTGTTAATGTCAAACCTAATTGATCTAGGACATCTCGTCCCCATAAATTTACGGGAAGGTGATCCAATACATATGGCTGTATAGTTCCTTCACATCCTTCAGGATCCTTCCAATCTAATACCATGGCACTTCTATGGAGATTAGTCACCACTCCTAGGCCTCGAAGCGTTTGAGTGGCTTGTTGTAATGGCCAATGTTTTGGCCATTCTTGACGAGAGATGATACTAAGGTCTGCACCTGTATCCAGTAGCCCATTAAATTCATGTCCTTGAATATTTAGTTTTAGCATGGGGTGAGAATCTAAATTTAAAGAAAGCATAGCCCAATCTACACCTGTGGAGCCTAATCCCTTGGAACCTCTTTCTACAGTATGACTGGAAAATTTATCATGTAGGCTGGGTATTATTAGTAACTGTGCTATTCTATCTCCTGGTAAAATTACTGATATACCCTTTGGAGAACTGGCTATAATTTTTATTTCACCTTCATAATCAGGATCAATTACCCCAGGATTTATCATAAATCCTTTTAGAGTAGAAGAGCTGCTTCCCAATAATAAGCCTACTGTTCCTTTGGGAAGATTTGAACACCTGTGGGAATGATTTGAACTCCCATCTCTGGAGTTAGTACTGATCTGGCAGAGGCGCAGATGTCCAACCCTGCACTCCCTCTGGTTTGTCTGATGAGGGATCTGATGGACAATGTGTCCTGGGCACTACCCTGATGGGGTTGCTGGGTTCCTCCAGTGCTCCGTATATTTGTGGTTTTGGGCCCCGGAGCACTGGGCCCCCCTGTCCATTTTTTGGCAATGGAGCCCGAAGCCTTTCTCCACGATATCGTGGATAAACACCTGGTCCTTGTTCGTTTTTTGATAATGGAGTGCCCTCTATGGTCGTTTGAGAACGGCATTCATTAGCCCTATGTTTCTCTCTACGGCATCATGGGCAAATACCCAGAATTCTACTCCTTTGATACCTAGTTTTGTTACACCCTCCTCCTATGGGGCAATTCCTTTTAAAATGTCCTGTTTGTTCACAATTGTAGCATGCTCTTGGCCTGGCATCTAAAGCCTGTTTTACTGCAGCTGCCACAATTTGCCCTTGTTCATTAATGTCTCTGGCATCTAAAGCCTGTTTTACTGCAGCTGCCATAACTTGCTAACTTGCTCTTGTTCATTAATGTCTCTACATAATTTAATATATGTGTTTAAATCTTCATGCTTCCATGGTCTAATGATTTCTCTGCACCAACGATCCTCTTGGTCATAAGCCAATTGTTTTATTAATGGCATTGCTTGTTCTGTATTCCCCAAAACTCTGGTAGCTGTTTGAATAAGCCTATCTACAAATTCAGCGTAAGATTCATTAGCTCCTTGCATTATCTTAAATAATTGACCCTGTAAACCTCCATGTCCTTGTAAAGTCTTCCATGCCCTAACCGCCTCTACAGCAATTTGTGCATATACGCCAGGATCATATGCAATTTGTTGCTGCTGATCCTCATAAGGTCCCTTTCCTAACAACATATCTAGATTTCTCTGAGGATAACCAGCTGCTGCATTTCGCCTAGCCGTCTCCTTGCAAAATTCCTCATTGGCAACCTTCCATAACAGGTATTGACCTCCATTTAGCACAGCTTTACACATATTAGCCCAATCTGCTGGCATCATGTTCAAGTTGTTAATGGACTCGATCAAGCTTACAGTGAAGGGTGCTTGAGGACCATAGGTTGTTACAGCCTCTTTTAGCTGCTTCACTGTTTTGAAATTTAAAGCATGGTGAATTTGCTGCCCTCCTACCTCAAATACAGGGCATGTTAATACTTGAGATCCTGTCTCAGGATGCCAACTATCAACTGTGGGGGTTGGGGGCCTCCCAGCATATGGAGGTAGCCTTGTTAGTTGGACATTTACGTCCTCTGGTGATAGAAAGGCATTAATAGCAGTCTCCTGTAGAGGTGGTGCTGTTGGTTGGACACTTACGCCCTCTGGTGATAGAAAGTTGTTAGTAGCAGTCTCCTTTTGTAACTTTCCCTCTGATGGCTTTTTCTGCTCTAAGCTTTCTTCTTCTATCTTTGTCTGAACTGAAGGCTTTGGACTAAGCAAACCAGATACCAACGCCCACAATGTCAATGTGCCAACTGGCAGAGTTCCTGGGCTTTTATTTTCTATTCTTTTTAAATCTTCTCCATGATGGTTCCATTGTGATATATTTAACAACTCCTCCTTAAAAAGCCATGGGCTACATTTTTGTATTGTATCAACGTATGCCCTGACTGCTCTTGATTTTACTGAGATGCCTTCTTTCTCTAACAATTTACTTAACACTCTTTCAGTTTGTTTTTTTACTAATTTCTGATCCCGTATTTCTACTATAATACAACCCAACAAGATGATGCCAAACAAAACTGAGACAGAATGAAATAAAAATGGAACAATAAAAAATCATTATAGCCTTTCTATCCTCCTGAAATGTGCATCCGTCCTTTCTCCCTATCTGTTCCTCAGATGTAAATAGTTTTGCCTCAGATGTGAGCAGTTTTTCTTCCGTCTCACTCATCTCTAGGGACAGGCAACTTAAAACAAAAGTGAAGCAAAACAAAAGAGGGATCTTAAAATGGCTGCTCATCCTCTCGCCCCGCCCTCAGGGGCGAGCAGTTTACCTTATCACTTACCCTCAGTCGCTCCCCGTATGGGCCACCAAATGCTGCAGTCTGGCTGGGCACAATTCAGGAGCCACTTGTCAAAAGAAACTAACTTTATTTTTAGAACCACACATGCCAAACAAAACCACTCTTCAGGAAAAACCCTCAGAGCCCAACTGCCACCACCGGCTTCCCTCAAGCCTCTCTCACAACCACCAGCCTCTCCACCTCCCACAATCCTCCTGCTCTTAAGGCTGATTGGCTGGGTCGCATGGGTGGAGCCAAAAAAGTCCCCCAATGAACAGCTCCGTGGTCTGAAAGGGCAGGGAAACAACCCAATGAGCGTCACCGCAGAGGAGCCAATCAGCTAGATGTTGCTGGGGCCGCTGTGAGCCAATCATCAGCTGGCAGTCTGAATGTTTGCTGGGGCCCCTTGGCTGTGGCTCTCAACATTTTCTTCTTCTAAGGTCATCTTTAATTTCTTTTGTTATGTAGTTTTGTGATGTAGTTTCCATTTTACAGGTCTTTCACCTCCTTCTTTAAGTTGATTCCCAAGTATTTTATTTTATTAGGCTATTATAAAAGGGGTATTTTCCCTCATTTCTCTTTCAGAGGATTTGTCACTGATATGCAGAAATGCCTTTGATTTATGGGTGTTGGTTTTATATCTTGCTACTTTGATGAATTCATTTATTAGTTCTAAAAGTTTTCTTGTGGAATATTTTTGAGTCTTCTAGGTGTTGAAACATATCATCGGCAAATAGTGCTAATTTGATGTCTTCTTTTCCTATCCATATCCCTTTAATTTCTTTCATCTATCTAATTGCTCTGGCTAGTGTTTCAAAGAAATATATTAAATAGAAGTGGTGAAAGAGGGCATCCCTGTCTTGTTCCAATTTTTAGAGGGAATGCTTTCAATTTTTTTCTCCATTTAGAATGATGTTGGCCTGGGGCTTAGCATAGATAACTTTTACAATGTTGAGACAGGTTCATGTTATTCCTACTTTTTCTAGTGTGTTGAACATGAAGGGGAGCTGTATTTTGTCAAATGCTTTTTCTGCATCTATTGAGATGATCACATTATTGTTATCTTTGAATCTATTGATGTGATGAATTACATTTATTGATTTCCTTATTTTGTTCCAAGTATGTCTATATATTTAATATTTTGTTCTCAAGTTTTTTTTTTCCCTTCTCAAGATATCCTTGGCTATTCTTGGTCTTTTTATTTCTATTTGAACTTTGTAATAATCTTTAAAACTCTCTCAAAAAATCTGCTAATATATTTTATTGTGATTGTATTGAATTTTTGGAATAATTTAGAATAATTGACAAATTTACAGTATATAATTTTTCAATCTAACATTATATATCTCTATTTCTATAGAGACTTTTTTAGTTTTTCTCCGTAAATGTTTCTTAAAAATTTAAACATGGGCTGTGGTTGTGACTCAGGAGAGCTCATCTGGCATGTGTGAGGCATTGGGTTTGATCAGCAGCACCATGTAATAAAATAAAGATGTTGTGTTCACCTACAACTAAAAAAAATATATATTAAAAAATTTAAACATGACATCTTTCACATTTTTTATTTTATATAGTCCTAAGTATATGCCACTTATGCTACTGGATGCTAATCTTTTTTTTTTAACCAGGGATTGAACCCAGGGGGGCTTAACCACTAAGCCACATCCACATCCCTTTTATATATTTTATTTAGAGATAGGGTCTCACTGAGTTCCTTTGGGTCTTGCAATGTTGTTGAGGCTGAGTTTGAACTCAAGATACTCCAGCCTCAGCCTCTGAAGCTGCTTGGATAACATGTATATGCCATTGTGCCCGGCTCAATTTTTTTTAGTTTTTAAAAACATTTTCCTTGTGGTAATAAGCATAAAATTCATCATCATTGCAATTTTCAAGCGCAGTCATGTTAAATATATTCACATTGCTCTCCAAGCAATCTCTGAAATTCCTTCATTTTGTAAAACTAAGACTCCATATCCATTATACAATTATTTCCCGTAAACCTCTTACCCCAGCTCTGATAGCCACTGTTTTATGTTCTGGCTTCATGAATTTGACTATAGGTATTTCATATTAGTGGATTAATACAACAGTTGTCCTTTTATGTCTTCCTTTAGCAAAATGTCTTCAAAAGTCATACATTTTGTAGCATATATCAGAAATTGATTACTTTTTACATTTGAAATATTCAATTACCTATATATATTTTATATATATATATCACATTGTGTTTATCCATTTATCTTTTCATTGATATTTGGGTTATTTCTACCTTTTAGCTATTTTGAATAGTGCTGTGATGAATATAGGTGTATAAGTTATGTTTGAGTCCCTGTTTTCAATTATTTCGGGCTTATACCTAGGAGCAGAATTACTGAATCATAGGCAATTCTATTATTAATTTTCAGAGGAACTGCCAAAGTACTTTCCACAGTTACTGTACCATTTTACACTTCTCCAAGTAATGTTGGATGCTATTTTGTAAGAAATACATTTTGCCAATGTGATGCTGGTACATAGACTATATCAGATTTTTTAGGTACATAATTATGCTGTCGACTAGTAATAGGAATTTTATTATTTTCTTTCCATATTTTATTCTTTTATTTTCTTTCCTCTTGGACAAACTAGTTTTGCTAGCAATACACTTAATAAAATTGTTGATAACAGGCAAAATTTTCTCACTCCTGAATTCAGTTAAAAAGTTTCCAAAATTTTCTGATTGAGTATCATATGCTCTATAGGGTTTTGTAGATTCATTATTCATATTTTCCTTCTAATTTGGTCTTAAGATGTCTCATGAGGGAGTGGCTATAAATTCTAGCCCTGCAATGATGAGATCCAGAAGATTTGGCCATGTATTTTTACAATTTGACTTTCATAAGGTACTTTTTTTTTCTTAGTGGGTGTATGAATGCCTTAGTTCCTCATCCATTACTAAGTGTCCTCTCACAAGAAACAGATATATACTGGTAGATATCCTTATGGGTTTTATCTGACCTCTATCCAGTCCATTTCTATCAAGAAAGTAACTCTCTAGGAGAGCCCCAACCAGGAAAGAAGTTAGGTTTGTTCAGGTTTGTTGATAAGATGAGGCACAGAGGCAGCTACTCAACAAAACACATGAAATAACAGAAACAGTGTTTTCCTTGAAAATTTTAGGCAGAAGGCTGTATGACTGTCAAGGCCAAATGAAAGGGGAGACTTTTTGGAGCATGCTTGCTCAACCAGCAGGTAGAGTGAAAGAGGTTGAGGGATGGACCTGAAGACCAAAGTCTTTATTAGGGTCCGAGGCATTACTCAAACAGATTTATTGCAACAAGTCCAAATTGGTGAATTTTGAAAACATACATCCATAGATTCATGTTGTGTCTATGAAATGTTCACTGTGACATATCTATGCTGTTCAGGTGAGGTGTGGAGATCAGTGTAACAAATCAAGTAGATTGTATTTACCCTTACCATAGGAAAGTCATTGCCAGTAGGTTCATGTATTTGGTAAATATCTAGATCAATCACATTCAGTAACTAGGAATAGATAGAAAACTGAAAACTGTCAAGGGTGACTAAGGTCTGCTACTTCAATTTATATTCAAAATTAATAATGAATAAATATAAAGTTATAATAATTTACTAACCTGTGGTAATCAGAATGCCCCCCCATAGGTGGCTGAGCCCCAGTCTCTGGGATCCATGAATATGTATTGGTTATATTCAAACAGGGACATTGAAAATGTAATTAATAATAAGGTCTTAATGTAGAGATATTATCCTGGAGTATCTGGATATAACCGATCTCATCATATGACCATTTAATAGATGAGTAATTTCTTTGCCTAAAGTTAGATGAGATGGAAGAAGAGGTAGGAGAAATGCTTTAGGGAGGAAACTCAGAGAGATGCCAAACTTGAGAAAGGTTCAACATGACATTGCACTTGGGCCATTTGAAAGGACTAGACAGAGGTCTCTAGAAACTAATGGCAACCCCCAGATGAATGAATCTTGAATCAGATGAAACCTGAATGAAACTTATTCAACCTAAATGAGTTGAAAACAAAGTGTTTCCCAAGGCTTCTAGTAAGGAAGTAAGTCCTGCCATTGCCTTAATTTCAGCCAAGTTCACATAGGCTCCTAAACAAACAAACTGATATAGTAAATCTCTGCTGTTTTAAGCTGCCCAATTTGTGGTAATTTGTTAAGGCAGCAGTAGATAACAAACACATGCCCTTTATCTAATTAAGACAATTCTTTTCCCTTCTTAATTTGCTTTGAGTTTCATTATGAATAGATACTGAATTTTTTCAAACACTTTGATTTCATTAATCAGGATGATCATATGAATCAACCAAGATTATTTTTCTGTTATTATTACTGATTTTCTAATATTAAACCACTTTTGGATAACTAAAATAATCTTCAGTTGAATGCAGCATATTATTCTTTTATTATATTAATTATTTCAATTTGTTAATAGTTTACTATTTTTGCATCTATATAAGTGAGAAAGACTAACCTGTAATTTTCCTTTCCTGACATTCATGTCAGATTATACAATTGAGGTTATGCTGCTCTTAAAAAACAGACTGAGGAACTATTCCTTCTTATATTTTCTGGAAGAGTTTGCACAAAATTGGTGCAATATCTTCCCCCAAATATTTGTAAGAATCATTAATGAATCAATATTAGCCTAAGAGTGTGTGTGTCTGTCTGTATGTATAAAATTAGCAAAGGATTCAATTTTTTAAAGGAAGTAAGAGTATGAAAGAATTTTAATATCATCTGTCAGCTTTAGTAGTTCTTTGTGTGCGTGTTTTTCTTTTTGGGGGGCGGGGCAGGGTATGGATTTGGGGATTGAACTCATTGGCACTCAACCACTGGGCCACATCCCCATTCCTATTTTGTATTTTATTTAAAGACAGGGTCATGCTAAGTTGCTTAGTACCTTGCCATTGGTGAGGTTGGTTTAAACTTGGTATCCTCCTATCTCAAACTCTGGAGCCACTGGGATTACAAAGGTGCACCACTGTGCCCAGCTGGTAGCTTCTGTTTATTGAGGAATATTCCATTTCATGCAAATCATTAAAGGCATCAGCATAAAATTATTCTAATAACCTGTCAATGTCTTGTAATATTTATGG
The DNA here is from genome assembly GCF_048772815.1 of Callospermophilus lateralis. Classification (NCBI taxonomy): domain Eukaryota; kingdom Metazoa; phylum Chordata; class Mammalia; order Rodentia; family Sciuridae; genus Callospermophilus; species Callospermophilus lateralis. The sequence continues at coordinate 70,746,670 of NC_135325.1, forward strand.
AATCTGTAACGATGTCCCTTGTTTTCCCTGTTATTTTCATGATCAATATTTCTAGAGAATAATCATTCATATTGATGTTTTTAAAAAAGACAATTTCAGGCTTTAGTAATTTTCTGTTTTATGTTTCCTTTCTAATTTATTGATTTGTGTTCTTATCTTTTTTGTTTTTCCTATTTCCTTCCTTCTGCTATTGCCTCTCCTCCTCCTCCTCCTCCTCTTCCTCCTCCTCCTCCTCCTCCTCCTTTCTTCTTCTTCTTCTTCTTCTTCTTCTTCTTCTTCTTCTTCTTCTTCTTCTTCTTCTTCTTCTTCTTTGTTTCTTGAAACAAAAGCTTAAAATCATTTATTTTGACTTACTTATTGTCTACTATATGACTAAGGGATATGAATTTTCTTCTGAGCACTTGACTTAGCTGTATCCTCCATTTCATTTTGTCATATCACTATTATCATTTCTTTCAAAACATTTTATGACCTGTGTTTTGATTTTTCTCCTTTATCCATGTATTAGTTGGATGTGTATTTCCTAATTTCCCCCAAATGGAACTTTTATAATTACTGCCTTCTTGTTGTTTTTTACCTTTATTCCTTTATAGCCAGAAAACATAATATGAGTGATTTAATGCATCCCATGTATTGAAATTGTCTTTATGGACCAGTCTATGATATATTTTAATAAGTGTTTCATGTGCACTTGAAAAGAAAATTAATTTTGTTGTTGTTAGGTACAGTGTTGTATACATATCAATTAGGTCAACTTTATTAATCATCCTTATTATAATTGATATTTTACCTGCTATTCTATTATTGTGAAATGTGATAAAGGCTACCACTGTGACTGTGGGTCTTCTTATTCTTATATTTTTGCTAATTTTAGCTTTATGTGCTTTGAAACAATGACATGAAGATTTAGAGTCATGTTTCAGTTTCTGTTAGATTGACACGTTTACCATTATGAATGCCCCTCTTTAGCTCTTGTAATACATTTGTTCTAACATTTTCTTTTTCTGATTTTCATATAGCTATATTAGATTACTTTTGATTAGTGTTCATATGATGTATGGTTTCATTTATTTTTCTTTAAAAATTCCTCTATACTTGTATTTAAATTGTATCTCTTTTAAGTAACATGGTTGATTCCTGTCTTTTTTTATCAGTTCTTATACTTTAATCTTCTGGAGGAAACTTTTTTTCACTTACTTTGATTTGCATAACTGGATTTATATTAGCAGTTTACTGTTTGCTTTTCTGTTTAGAAAATCTGTTCCAGGTTTATCTTTTCATGTCCTACTTTGTCCTATTTTCAGGACTAATCAAACTTTCCTTTTGTTTCATTTTTTGTAGCAAGTTTATTTTTCTATAGTTTTACAGTTCTTATAGTAAATACCCTAAAGAACAAAGCAAACATCCCTTAATATAAGCATTTAATTAAAATTAATGTTTACCACTTCCATGATATTGATAGGAACTCAAAAACATTTAAGTCAATTTATGTTCACTTCTTCATTATGTTATTTTAATGCATATTTAAAATTCCTTATAACCTTGCAGTTATTGATGTGATTCAATACTCATTTAGAGTGAGCCACATATTTCCCCATCTCAGGCTCATGAATTTCCCTCTGCATTTTTATTTTCTATTTGAAATAATTTTTCTTCTTCCAAAAATTTAACTTTGATTTTTCTTTTAATGTGTAAGTGCTAGTGCTTGTCTCTTTGATAAATGACTGTTTTTTCATCTTTTTAAAGTACTTTTGATTTAAAAATTATCTTGTTTAATTTAAAAATTACCTTTTTTTAATAAAATAAATAAAACTGTTGAGAAAATACACAATATAAAACAAACATTATTCCAACCATCACACAGTTTAAGTAATAAAAGTAACTCAATTACTTAAGGACTCCTTCTATATGTACCATTTTAATTGCAGCCCCCACCTTCTCAAAAACTGACCATCCTGACTCTTATAATCATTACTTACCTGCTTCTATTTATGTTTTTATTATCCTAGTGTGAATCTATAAATAAAATAGTCTTGCCAATTTTAAAAATATACGATAAGTGATATTTAAGACATAACTATGTCTCTGACAACTAATATATGTCCTCATTCTTCCCCTTCTCTCCTTACAATTTATATGCTGAAGAACATGAGCTACTAGAATTATAAACTTTCCAGTAGTCTGAATTCTGTTGATTTTGCTGATTGCACACTCCTGGTGGAGTTGAAAACTTTTTTCTGCACTCTTTCCTGAGAATAGCAGCTAGATCAAGAGGTTGATCAGACTTAGGTTCAAATCCTTCATTAAAAATAGAGGCACCATTGTGCTGTGTTATAAGGAGTCAGGAAATATCTACCTCTCTCTCTCTCTCTCTCTCTCTCTCTCCCCCATGTTTGTGTGTGTGTGTGTGGGGGGGCAAATATTGAGACTCAGAGTGTGGATCTACTAATCCATTGGGAATTTAAAATTTTGATTTTTGCCTAATTAGTTTGTGATTATTTATTCACTGAAAGAATTTTATAAAAAAACACATTCCTTCACCTACCTTTTAATTATCAGTTGATAAAATTTACTTAGGAAACCCATTAAAAGTACTTAATTTATTGTATTTACTCAATTTTCAAGATATTGAATCATTTATCATTCTCAGAAGATAATCAATCACTATTATTCCATTTAATAAATTTAAAACCTCAAGAAATCTTAATCTTTTGAAATTCTTATACTTTGCAGGCATGGTGTTGCATGCTTGTAATCCTAGCTGCTTGGGAGGCTGAGGCAGGAGGATTGCAGTTTCAAAGCCACTCTCAGCAAAGGAGAGGCACTAAGCAACTCAGTGTGACCCTATCTCTAAATAAAATACAAAATAGGTGAGGTTGGCGTTGTGTCTCAGTGATAAAGCACTTGCCTGTCATGTGTAAGACCCTGGCTTCCATCCTCAGTACTGCATATAAATACATAAATAAAATAAAAATCCATTTAAAACTAAAAAATGAAAAAATAATACAAAAATAGGTCTGGGGATGTAGCTCAGTTGTCAAGTACCCCTGAGTTCAATCCCCTGTACCCCCTCAAAAATGCATATACTTATTAGCATGCAAATTTTCTTATCTTCAGCCAGTTAGGCTTCTCCAAGTGGTCCTTTTTGTTCTTTTGACATTACTTACATAATCATTAATAGTTTCTTTTTACCTGATACCACAGAATGTTCAGGCTTATTCTACATTTCCTGACTCAGACTTGAAACCAACAGTCCTAGCTTTATTTTTTAATAAGAAGTTATATTTAAAGACTATAACTGAGTACACTAGGGATTCTCATTACTACTAGAGTAGTCAGTGTTTGTAGGCCTTTTCAGAAAACAAAGATAGGATATATAAAGGAATGGATGGATGGATAGATTTATTGAGAGATGGATAGAGATATAGAATATTTTTACAATCCTAGAAGCCTCCTTTGTATGTACCCTTCAGTCTATATCTACAAACAGATATTCATTTTTTATCACAATACTCTCTTCATATGTACTCCTTAATATTTTATTTCTTTAATTCAATATTATATCTGTTAAGCTCATCCACGTTGTCATGTGTAGAATTATTTTATTCTTTTTGTTGCTGTGAAATGCTACCATATGTAAGTATACAGCAATAAATTCTATTGTTGTTGGAGCTCTTATTAATAACACTGTCACGAATATTACTATACATGCCTTCTGTGGATATTTGTTCAAGAATAGAATTGCTGAGCCATACGATAGATGTTTGTTTAAATTTAGTAGATTCTTTCAGCAGTTATCCAACATAAGTTTATTTCTTTATGTTTTCTGATTTTAGTCCACCTTCCACATATGAGAGAAAATATTTGACCCTTGATTTTCTGAACTTGGCTTATTTCACTTAGCATGATATTCTCCAGTTCCATTCATTTACTAGCAAATTACATAATTTCATTCTTCTTTATGACTGAGTAATATCCCATTGTGGATATATACCACATTTTCTTTATTCATTTATCTGTTGAAGGGAACCTAGGTTGATTCCATAGTTCAGCTATTGTGAATTGAGCATCTATAAACATTTATGTGGCTGTGTCACTGTAGAATGCTGATCTTACGTCCTTTTAGTGAGATATCTAGGTCAAATGGTGGTTCCATTCCCATTTTCTGAAGAATCTCCATACTGCTTTCCAGAGTGGTTGCACAAATTTGCAGTCCCACCAGTAATGTATGAGTAAGCATTTCTCTCTGCATCCTCGCCAACACTTATTATCTCTTTTATCCTTGATAATTGTCATTCTGACTGGAGAGTGCAGTTTTGATTTTCATTTCTCTAATTGCTAGAGATGTTGAATATTATTTTAATGTATTTAATGGCTATTCATATTTTTTTCTGTAAAGTGTCTGTTAAGTTCCTTTGTCCATGTATTGATTGTTTTGTTACTGATGTTGTTTCATATTAATTTTTGAGTTTTTTGTATATCCTAGAGATTATTGTGGCTCTACCTGAGGTGCAGGTGGTATAGATTTTTTCCCATTCAGTAGGTGCTCTCTTCACATTCTTGATTGTTTTCTTTGCTATCAAGAAGTTTTTTAGTTTGAGACCATTCCACTTATTGATTATTGGTTTTACTTCTTGTGCTGTACCAGTCTTATTGAGGAAGTTAGTTTCTAAGCTGACATGATGGAGAGTTGGGCCTACATTTATATCCCTGGGATGAACCCCACTTGATCATGGTGCACTATTTTTTAATATGTTTTGGATTTTATTTGTTAGTATTTTATTGAAATTTGTGCATCTATGTTCATCAGGGATATTGATCTGAATTTTCTTACTCTGATGTGTCTTTTTCTTCCTTTGGTATCAGGGTGATACTAGCTTCATATAGTGAGTTCAAAAGGGTTACCCCCTTTTCTATTGGAATAATTTGAGGATGATTTGTGTAATTTCTTCTTTGGTGGTCTGGTAGAACTGTACTGGGAATCCATCTGGTCCTAGATTTTCTTTTTGGTAGATTTTTGATGGCATTTTCAATATCATTGCTTGAAATTTACCTGTTCAATAATGGGAGGTCATATGTCTCTAAAAATTTCTGATGTCTTCAAGATTTTCTAGCCAGATGTGGTGTCACACACCTGTAATCTCACTATCTTTAAGTAAACAATACAAAATAGGGCTGGTTATGTGCCTCAGTGATTGAGTGACCCTGAGTTCAATCCCCAGTACCCCCCAAAAATGGTTGTTGTATTGGTGTTCATTTTCAAAAGAGTTTCTGATTATCGGCTGTATTTCAGTACTTTCCATGGTTCTATTTCCTTTTTCATCATGAATTTGGGAGAGCCTTAACTTAATCAGTGAATTAATCCCCTGATGGAATTAACTGAGTAGTAACTGGAGGCAAGTTGGGTGTGGATGGAAGTGGAAAGTTATCGGGTCATGGCTTTGGAGTAATATTTGTGTTTGGCATATATATATTATATTTTAATATATATATATATATATATATATATATATATAATATATTATATTTTCTGATCATCGTGTGAGCTGCTTCCCTTCACCTTATTCTTTTTTGTTGTTCTGCCTCACCTTGATCCCTGAATAATAGAACTTGTCAGTCTATGGACTGACACCTCTGAAACCATGAGCCCTAAATGAACTTTGGCTCCTCTATAATTGTTCTGGTTGGGTCTTGTAGTCACAGCAGCGAAAAAGCTGACTACAACAATGGCCTTCTTCAGGGAAGAAGAAGGGGCAGCGGGTACTGGACAAGTGTTGGACTGGTGCCATTCCCAGAGGGCACCAGGGGACCCAGTGGGTGTTGGACTTGGTAAGGTGGGAGGGACAAGGCTGGTGCCAGAACCCGGAGGGTGCCTGCCCAGGTGGTCCCCAGGAACCTGATGGGTGTCTGATCTGGCAGTAGTTGGAAAGTTAGGCCAGGCAAGTTGAGAGTTAATTGCCCTCAAATCCACCCTTCAAACATCCTGACCTGTTGTAGCTGGCTTTATTAGCCCCTGAGAGCCAGGTTCTCTCTAGTCTCTCCAATTTGTATTTCCCTGGGTGAAATGCTCACAGTTTGTTTGGCCAAATTAAATTTTTGCTAGTCTCAGATAGATTTAGGAGGATATAGCTGCAAACATGGATTTGTGTTTACAGTTCCCATTGGCACCTTTGTTCTGACAATTGAGGGTGATTTTTTCTTAGATCTGTTTAATGAGTCGAATCGTCTCTGGTTCAGCTAAGGCAGAATGTCCCTTCAGTCTTAGGTTTTTCACTGTAAGCCTCACCTCAAGGAGGAGCAGTATTTTCAAGGTTTGAATTCTGAATAGCCCAGCTAGAAGAAGTGCTGCCTCACTCTAATTCACCATCTTGCCCCTCTCTTATGTTTTAAATAATGTTTTACTAGGAAGAATAATATTAGATATCTTCTCATGTATTAATTGGCCTTCTGAATCTTGTGTTTTAATTGGTGGAGTTTTGTAGAATTCCTTTTTTGCCACTCCCCTGATCTTTTCATCCTCCATTTTCTCTGGAGTTCACCTTGTCCAGTGCCATGTATTTAACAGTACTTATACACCAGTGACTCCCAAATCCCATACTTATACTCAATACTATAGTACTGGATCTTAAACCCTCATCATTTCTTCATTGTTTCTTGTACCTGTTTGTACTTATCTCTTCATGACTTGCACAGAATATTGATGTAAAACCTGGAGACACAGCAGTTATATAGTAATCATCAACATGAGGATGGAAGTCAACATATTAAGAATGACATAATCTAAATGTAGAGAGAACCCTGATGAATGGTGATACGTGGACCTCCATTGCCATTATTAAATTGCATAAAATCTTATTTTGTGAGACAATTGAACCACAATCTTTCTAAGGTAGTGAAAAGAATTTTCTTTTATTTTAAGTATAATACAATACTGGTATGTTGCAGACTAACAATTTGATTCTATTATATTTAAATGTAAAATATGAATGATTTGTTTTATAGAATGAAATTATAAAGTCAGCCATGGTGGTGCATGCCTGTAATCTCAGCAGCTTGGGAGGTTGATGCAGGAGGACCACAAATTCAAAGCCAGCCTCAGCAATGGCAAGGAGCTAAGAAACTCAGTGAGACTCTGCCTCTAAATAAAATGCAAAATAGGGCTGGGGATGCATCTCAGAGGTTGAGTACCCTGAGTTCAAGCCCTGGTATCCCCTCAAAAAATAAAGGATAAGATTATGAGCATAACCTAATAGGAATATCCAGATTTAGAAAAAAATTCAGTTTTCATCATACCTTTAATTATGCAGAAAAGGAAATTCCTGGAGCCAGAGCAGTCATGCAATTCCGTAGCAACCAATTCTTGATATGTCACAGAAGGGATTACAGGAAAGTCACACGAAGTAGTTGGCAAGAATTCATTAGAAAGATGGAGAATACAGACCCTTAGGACAGACTGAACATGTCACTCAAGTAGGATGATATGGCCTGCAAGAGTTGGGGCCTTTTAAGGGATTTGTTCTTGCCTCAATTTCTAATATCTCTTTAACAAATTTATTATCCTTTTGAAGAGATCTCAAAAACGTTCTTTGCAATATTCATGATATCCTGGTCACACAGGGTGGTTGGGACAGTTGTGACAGTTTTGGTGATAATGAAGGGTCCTGGAAACTGGGTCATAAGAGACAGTGAAGACATGGTCTGGAAACAATAGTTTTCTAAAGGGATTATAAATAACTATGATTGGAGGAGGTTCTGACATACCAGGGCTCATTTTCCTATATCTTGTCCGCTTTGATAAGGCTCCCCATAATTTCAAGTAGTAGTTCCCTTAAGGGATTATGATTACATATGGCTTGGGGAAGCCTGGATATTCTCACTCCCATTCTCCAGATGCTTACATGCTTTCCATTATCCTTAGTCCTATACAAAGTTCTGATAAGGAATTTTAAGTCCAAATATTCAAATTACTCTTAAAACTTAATCACATAAAGACAACACAAGTATAAAATGTGCAAAATAGTAATTTCTCTAAAGAATATATGTAAATAACCAACAAGTACATGATAGATTGCTCAGCATCATTAGTAAGGAAATGCATATCAAAAGCACAATGTGATAACCATTTCACACTCATTAGGATATCTATAATTTTTTTAAAAAAAGGAAAATAAGTAGTGTTAACATAGATACAGAGAAACTGGGCCCATAATACACTGCTGGTAGGAATGTAAAATAGCAGTTGCTGTGGAAACAGTCTGTTAGATCCTCTAAAGTTTCTGTATGACTCATCAATTCTTCTCTTAAGTATGTACCAAGGGAATTGAAATTGTATGTCCACACAAATACTTATACACAGATGTTCACAACAGCACTATTCATAATAGCCAAAAAGTGAAAACAACTCAATTCCATCAACAGAGGAATGGATAAACAAAATGTGTTGGAAGTCTTATCTAAAATGCATTGGAAGTCTTATCTAAGACAGCAATAAAGTCCTAATACAAGCTATAATATTATAAACCATGAAAACACAATACTAAGTGAAAGAGACACATCAAAAGACTCTATACTTATGGTTTTGTTTATGTCAAATGTCCATAAAGGCAAATCTGTAGAGATAAAAATTAGATTAACAGTTACCTACAACTGGAAGGAGGGAAGAATTGAGGGTTAATGACTAGATTTGAATAGAGAGGGTAATGAAAATGTTCCATAATTAATTTGGTGGTGGTTTTACAACTCATAACATACTAAAAATCCATTGAATGATACACCTTAAGTAGATTAATTATATGATATGTGAATTATATTTCAATAAAGCCATTATCAAGCAAAATAAAGAATAAGTTTTAATTATGAAAATAATATATGTTCTTCTGTCACACTGGCCTTTTATAAACTTCATAATGGAAGTCTAAATAATCTAAATATTAGTTTAGACTTTTTTTATTTTCAAGAAGGAACATATTTTATATTTTTATATAATTTGTGTGCATTCTCACATGAAATCTGTGGGACAATTTTGCTTGATATAAATTATAATATAATAATTAGACTATATTCAGTATGTGGGGATTCTGGGCTGAATTCTAACTAATTTTCAATAATACCATGGTATATAATTATCTCAGTCAGTACAGGCTGGATAATAAAGAATATTTGAGTATAAACAAATCCTAATCTGCATTGAAAAGTGCAATGTGTTTATATCCATGCTCCCACAACTGAAACAAAGGCATTTTGTCATGTTGATATCACCATAAATAAGAATAATAAGTTTACTACTAATAAGTTTACTTATATATCTAAAATATTTTTTTTCAAGTTTTAGCTATTCAGGTTTTTATATGGGTTCACATTATAAGACACATGTTTAAAGGCTCAAAATGAAGGGATCTGATTTCCTAGATCAAAAGAAAAATGGTGAAATTAACAATCCTGAAAAATAATATCATATTTATTTAAAGAATTTGCAACCTTTCAGAAATGTCAATTTTGTTTTCCAAAGTTATACCACCTACCCTGGAAAGACTTTCAAAAGTATTTGCTTGAAGCAATTGGCTCTTAATCAATATTTCAAGTCAATCAATGTTTTTGTCACTTTTGAAATAACAGGACACAAGTTATTTGGCACCAAAAGGAAACTTACTTTAGGCTTCTCTCTTCCTTTAATTAATCACTTGTCACTTTGTCACTTTAAATCTACCTTAGAAAATTCTTTTTTTTTTTTTTTTTTGCATCTTGCAAATGGCTAACTTAGGTTGCTCAGGTTTTCCTTCTTTATAGTCTCTATCTCCTATATATTTATGTATTTTTAAAATGGTTGCAAAAACCTTAAAATTGGTGATTACAGTGGCAATATTTAGGAAATGTGTGTGTCTGTTCACATTCTACAACATTTCAAATACTTCATATTCTACTTGACAATATTTAATAAATTTATTCCATCATTTAACTTAACATATTATATAAATGACTATCAATAACAAAGACGGAGAGAGAAAAAATTCTTCTAAATACTTATTTAATTGGAAATTTAATCCTCCTTGAGAAACAAAGCATCCACTCTTTTCCATCTAACACTCTGTATACAATTTATTCAGAATCTTTTTCAGGTCATCATACAAATAGTATATGCATGACTGATATGTTTTCTTATTTTTTAATGAAAAACCATGTCTATAACTGTCACAAAATATTTTTTTTTGTCAAGTAAAAAGTTGATTTGTTTTACAATGTACCAGATGTAAGTAAAAGGATCTTTCTCCTCGTTGAATTGTCAAAATTATGTCATTGTTTTGGCATTTTGTAGATTCAGAAGCATATATATTTACATACATGTTTGTATGTACTCATATGTGCTTATGCAACGTTTTGTAATCCAGGACTTTATTCTTGGATTTTTTGGTAGTTCAACAAATGTTCCCTATCTTTCATAGTACTTGCCATATTCTCTAATAAGGTGGTTTTCCAAATTAAACAATATTGTGTACACAGTCATATATAAAATATCACACTGTTTAAAATCAGATACTTTGGAGAAAATTACAAAGAAATGAAGGGAACATGCTTTTCCTAATTCTTTCAGTTTAGCATAATTATGTTTATTGTATCACACCTAAACTTTACAAATAAAAATATTTGAAATTCAGAAATATTGACTGATTTATGCCACATCACCCAGTAATTGCTTATTGGAGAAATATACAAACCAGTGTGCAAGAAAAGAAATATGCATTCCCTGATCCTTTCATGAATGGATAATTATTTTTATTTCATTGCTTCTGAATTTTACAGGTGAGTAAATCTGTGTCTCAGAAAATTTGACTGATGGAAATGCCTGATACAGTTATTAGTGGAACTAAGTATAGAATGGGTCACATGATTCCAGGACAATGTTTCTTTCCTCATCTAGTGTTTCTGAAAATTCAACCTATGCATTAGAATTGCTCATCCAGTTTTTCAAAATGCAGATGATGAACTCATTCCAACTTTTTATCTGGTCTTCTGACTCAGATGTTTAAACTCAAGTTTGTCATGAGCTCTTGAAGTTTACAACCTCCTAAGGAAAAAAAAAAACCTGGGGGAAATTCTGATTGGTCCAAATTAAGTTAGGTAACTACCTCTGTATCAACTGGCAGATAGAAACAAAAATATATATTTCCACAAAGAAAATCTTCTGCCAAGGACTTGAGGTAGATAATTGTGTGACATTTATGAGGAAGGAGTAGTTTGATTTGAAAAGAATGAAAGATGCATGCATAGAAAATAATGAGAAAAATGGAATAGATCATACTGAGTTGTATATGCCAACCCCTCTGATTTGAACTGTATTCAGTAGATAAGGGCAAATCATTGAAGTTTTTTAGAAGAAAACATCCTGTCCAAGTTAGATTAACTTTCATTTTCCACCATTAAGTAAATTGAGTTTAAGTGAGGATGTACCAGAACAATGGTTCTCAAACTGGTTTGTACCTAAGAAATATTTAAAATGCTTGTTTTGAAATGCATATTAATGTTTCCTAATCTCAGATTATAATTCAGGGGTACATTGAAAGAAATGGTAATTTCTTACATATGCTGAGGTTTGACAGTTTCTGTTCTGGTTGTCTTTGTTCCAGGCTTCTTAAAGGATGCACTAGTGATTAATGTTGAGTGGAGGGCTCTGTGGAAGAAACAAGACTATGGGCTATATTGAGAATAGGCAGCAGCAATTCAAGTCAATCCAATTATTGCCCAGTTTTGCTTAATTGTGTGATTTTTCCAGAAGAAACAAAATATGTAAATTATTATATCATGAAGATTTAAATCTTTTTCATAGAGTTATCTTCAACACATTTTTCTGAACAAAGTTACTTTTTTACAGTATAATCACAAGATGAAAATGTGGTGTTCAGAGACTCATGAACAGAACTCACTTGCCTAAAATTCAACCAAATGTAGTTTAGCAATTTTATATTTTCTGTAATTAATTATGGAAGGTAGGATTGTTGTTCTTCATCTAAAGTTAATTATTTTAGTACTTATGAAGGAAGTTTGAAGTAGCAGGAATAAAAATATAGGTGTTATATGCCAGATCTTATATAATCACTCTGTATTATAATAGTTAAAGATTTACAATTACATATTACCTTTCTAGATCATGCATTTGAATAGTGGTTTGCAGTTTACAAAGCATTTTCACCTGTACTGGCTCATATAATCCCACACAATGTAATATATAGTTTTTATAATATTTTCATACCTTTATTTTTATGTGATGCTGAGGATCAAATCCAACACCTTGCATGTGCTAGGTGAGCATTCTACCACTGAGCCACAATCCCAGCCCTTAATTTAGGTTTTTCATGCTAACTTTTACTATTAAAGGCCAAAAAAAAAAAGTTTACCCAGCTTACATAGCCACCAAACTGAGGTGCAAGCTCTAGCCCAAGTTCAGTTCTTTATTTGTACTGTCCCACCTTGTCTCTCTGCTCCTTCTATAATTAGATTCAAAGTATTCTCAATTGAATTTTGAACAGCATTATTTAAATATAATTCAAGCAGATAGTGTATCCCCATTTAAATTGTAAAATTTAATGTCTTTTAGTATTCATAGAGTTATGCAGCCATTACTGAAAGCCCAATTTAGAACATTTTCATCAACCCAAAAGGAAATATCATACCTATTAGCAGTTATTCCCTACTTTCCCTTCATCCAGCCCTGGCAACTGCTGATCTACTATCTCTCTCTATGGATTTGCTTATTCAGAACATTTCATACAAATGAAGTCATGGCAAGACATTTTGTATGAATGCAATCATACAATAGGAAGCCTTTTGTATCTGGCTCAGCAAAAGAAGCCAGATACAAAAGGCTGCTTATTGTATGATTGCATTTAGACAAAATGTGTTGTATAAATATTGATTTTCAAAGATTCAGCAAAAGAAACCAGATAGAAAAGGCTGCTTATTATATGAATGTTTTTATATTCCATCCATATTAGTACTTAATTTCTTATTATGGCTAAATAATATTTCATTGTATAGATATACCACTTTTTACTTATCTTTCCATTAATTGGTAAGTATTCATGTTGTTTCCACTTTTAGTTTTGTGAATAATACTACTATATAGGTATGCATCCAAGGAAACTGAAAACATATTCAGAAATGACCTTGTACACAAATTGGCAAACTGTTATAATTCAAAATAGCTAAAAAGTGGAAACTATCCAAATTCCCATCAATTAATGAATAGAAAAAAACAAAATGTGATATATTTACACAATGGACTATTATTTAGACATAAAATATGAATTTCTGACATATGCTGCTAATTAATAAATCTTAAAAGCATTATTCAAAGTAAAAAAGCTAAACAAAAAAGGCCACATAATATATGGTTCCATTTATATAAAATATCCAGAATAGGCAAATCCATAGAGATAGAAAGTGAATTAGTAATTATCTGGATGGTGGGCTGAAAGAAATGTAGAAGTATGCCATTTCTTTGGGGGTTAGTGGAAGTATTATGGAAATAGTGGTGATGTTTGTACAACATTACAAATCACTGAATTATATCCTTTAAAATGGTTAAAATGATAAATTTTGTGTTTTGTAAATTTTTACCAATACAATTTTTATTAAAGGATGTAAACATAAATTTTAATGAGATGCAATTGACTTAGATTGAAAATTTTCATATTCTCAAAATATTGATTTTCAAAGATTTAATATATAAGTTGAATATAATTCTGATTAAAATATTTGTATATTTCTCTGTAAGTAGATAAATGATATTTAATTTTATTTCTAGAATAAATACTTAATAATACTCAGAGTAATGTATAAAAATGAAGAACTTTGAGAGAAGAAATCTTTCTTTAGTAGTTTTCAGAATGCTCTATGAAACCAATTCATGATATTGGTAAAGAAATAAACAAAAACAGAAATAGAACATAGAAATAGATTCCCTTCTTCAGAATTTAATATTTGAAAAAGTGGTATTTCAAACTTTTTATAAAAGGATTGTTCAATTAATAAATGATTCAGACACAACTGGCTATTTTTCTTTAAAGAAAATGTTCATTTACTATAGTGCACAATATAAAAATTCCAGAATTATTTAAGGCTGAAATATAAAACAATAAATCAATCTTAGAATGGAATCCATTGGCCTGCTTGCATAATATAAGAATAGAGGAAAGAAGCCAAGAGATATGTTATGGTTTGGAAGTGAGGTGTTAATTCCCCCAAAAGTTCACATATGAGACAATGAAAGAAGGTTCAGAGAAGAAACGATTGGTTTGTGAGAGCCTTAACCCAATCAGTGAATTAATCACCCAGTGGGATTAACTGAAAGGCAATTGAAGGCCCCTAGGGTGTGGCTGGAGGGGGATGGGGCATTAGGGGCCTGGCTTTGGGGTGTATATTTTATCTGGCAAATGGAAATCTCTCTTTCTCTGCCTTCTGATTATCATGTTAGCTGCTTCCCTCCACTAGAGACTTCTGCCCTGATGTTCTGCCTCACCTTGAGCCCAGAGGAATGGAGTTAGCATTCTATGGAGTGAGACTTCTGAAACCTTGAGTCCCTGTATAAAATTTTCCTCCTATAAAATTGTTCTTGTCAGGTCTTTCAGTCATAGTAGAGAAAACACTGACTAAAACAAGCGGAAACTAGAAATATTAAAGAAACACTAGATATGATTAAGTATATTTTCCTGAAAATAAATGAACAAGATAATGCCTATTAGAAGTCTTTAAAGAAATATTATATTTTTGGCAGGGTACCAGAAATTGAACTCAGGGACACTCAACCACTGAGCCACATCCCCAGTTCTATTCTGTATTTTATTAGAAACAGGGTCTCACTGAGTTGCTTAGTACCTCACTTTTACTGAGGCTGGCTTTGGACTCACAATCCTCCTGCCTCAGCCTCCCAAACTGCTGTCACAAGAAATATTAGATTGAATGAAAAAAAACTATATTTGCAATGCAATTGATATGAGCATTTTATAAATTGACAAAAAAGAAAAAAATTAGGAAAATTTAGTGAGTAAGAAGTTCACAAAATATCAAATGTCAAAAAACATACCAAATGTTATTTAAACTCACTGTCAGGAAAATCAAAGCTGAAGTCACAAAAAGATTAACTTTTCACCCATCCAACATGGAGTAAAATGAAATAAGATGCAATAACACACATATTACTAGTGTGGATGTGAACAAGATGATAATCTCAAAGTTTGAAAGAAGAGATATAAAGTGGTTCAATGTTTGAAAATGCAAACTGTTGACATTTATTAATTATAAAATGCATTTAGAATATAGCAATGTAATCCCATTCTGGAATTCTATATCTTAGAAATAGAAGTAGCTCTAAGGATCTATGTCAAGAATCACTTATTATTGCATTATTTGTTTGCAATAAACCTTTAAATAAATTTAATATTTACCAAATAGGGAGTGATTGAACATAATTATGGTCAGTCTGCATCATGGACCCTTACACAGCCATTAAAAATAGTGAATTATGTAAAGCTGTATCTGTTTATTCAAAAAGATTTTTATGACAAATAATTTAAATGAATATGTAAATATGCAGAAAATGTGCACATTGTTTTTGTAAAACAGTATTCAAACCCTTCCATATGTGCTTACATTTAGATGTGATCTTGTATGTATTATAAATGTGGAATTATGCATAGTATTAATGGGTTTTAACATGATTTGTGGTGGATATAATTGAGGTAAAGTGAGGAGAGAATAAGGAATGATAAGCTAAAAGCCAAAAAAAAAAAAAAAAAATCAGGACTATTGGTCTAAAGAAACATAAATGTTCCATATATGACTATTTCATTTATATAAAATTGTATGTGTGATTATAAATAAGACACATTATATGATTATATATAATTAATATATATAAACATGTATGATCCTTGAAAATAAATAAATAAATATATATATATATATATATATATATATATATATATATATATATATATATATAAAATATCACCAAATTCTGTAGTGAGGTTAAATCTAATTAGGATCAACCTCATTTCAAAAATAATGTGTTCATTTTTAAAATGAAAATTAAAGTCTAAAAGAACATTCAGCAAAAAGCAAATTATGAGATATATAAATTTGTTGATACTATTTATAAGAAGGTATTACAAACTTTAGGTAATAACAATATTTGTCATTTTTGTCTCCGGAAATCAAGAATAAGACATCATCATAAATCCTAAATATAAGAAATATAATAACTATAAAGAAATACTTTGTATTGTACCATAATCCTATTCACCTTTGTTTTATGTTTTCCCAATGTTCAGTATAAACCAATCTTCAGAATTTGGTAAAAATTGTAATTTTAAAGTAAATTTAGTTTAAAATATATATGGCATTTGGATTTTCCCTCATATGATCAATCATCTTGATATTTCAGGATCCTTTATAAAGTGAACATGGTAAATGAAAAAAATTGATTCTTTCCTTTTATCTTCTTTCTTTGGTCTTCATTAAGAATCCTGCTAACCAACTGTCAACTTCTTTATCATACCTTATTTTTTTAACATTTTGTTTTAGTTGTACTTGGACACAATATCTTTATTTTATTTTTATGTGGTGCTGAGGATTGAACCCCGCACCCTGCACGTGCTAGGCGTGCGCTCTACCACTGAACCACAACTCCATTCCTTTTATCTTTCTTTATTTGTCTTCTTCTCAATCTGAAAAATGAGGAGGCAATTTTTGGTTTATATGAAATCGTTTAAAATATTTAACCAAAAAATATTGCCTCTATTATTTTCTCCCCTGTTTTTTCCTTTCTATATCCTCTGCCTGACTAATCACCACACTGAATAGTTGGTAGCAGTTTTAAAGTGATTATATAACCATCTGGATCAGTGAAGCTAATTAAGAATTTACTGACATCAAATGCAAATGTGATACTTTTTAAACTTTTTAAACTTTTTAATATTTCAATTTTGGTTGCCTAGTTGTCTCACTGCATGAAAACTGCACTTAAAAATATGAACTCACGAAATAGAAAAGCTGGAGCTTGTCTAGGTACCTTTCAAAGTTACTACCTTTACAAAAGAAATCAACCTAGATTAAACTTAAATAGCTAATTTATGTACCTCTTTTATAATAAAACATAATTCAGAAAAAAAGCATCTTACAAAATTTTAGAAAATATTTTTGTTATTTATAGTAAGGAATACATCTTTACATTTGCTAAGAGATGAACTAACTTTGATCAACCAATTAAAACATTTTACTGTAGACATCCCTTTCAGTTTCTTGCCATTTCTTTTGACTTCTACCTTATTTGTTATTAGTATCATTAAGAAATATTGTATTAGTAGGAAGTACACACACACACACACACACACACACACTCACTCACTGATAAACACTTCTAGGAACATAAGAGAGTCTTTATTTGTGAGCCCTGAACATGAGATGCACTGGATCAGGTTTTTTTGCATGCCTGGGTATGTGGGAAAATCTTATATAGAAGAAAAACAAAAAGTTGACATGTGGACACTTGATCTTTGAGATTGATTTTGTCAAAAAGAGTGTTGTTTTTTGCCAGTCATACAGGCATTGTTTGTAATGCCAAACCCAAACTTCTAGATTTAGAATGATACTGCTAACTCGTTGTTCATAGGCCACAAAACAACTAACAGATGGTAGTATCTGTGAGTCACTCTTCATCTTGGCTGTACTCAAGCCTATGGCCAAAAAGCCATGTCTTTTGCATTTAATCTCCCAGCATTTTACTTCACCCATGGGGTTATTGATTCCAAATAAAGTCTCAAATTAAACCTTCTCTCTACTAATCTTCTGCATTTCTTCCTAGCATAGTATAAGTATTTGCACTTATTAAGCTATTTTATCTGAAACAATACAATGATTTTTTACTCAAGATTTTTACCAAGTCCAAGTGGATAAATGAATTTCATGCCCAAATCTTCAAGTTATAGCAATTACTTGATGCTATCTTATTTTATAAAACATAGTGAGTTTGCCAAGGAGAGTATGTGCTAATTGGCAACAATATCACAACACTTTCAATAAAATATTTGAGATTATGTGTGAGTCTGGGAGACAGCAATAGCTATCATCTAGATGACTCTTTTGTTTAAAAGCTGAGTGATTTTCCTCATAAATACAAAGTTTCCCAGTTGCAGTGGCAGAATGGAAATTCCAGAGAGTGTCTTAGTACCATGTTGGATGGAGTAGAATGTGTGCTCCTCCTCAGAAAACTCTGAAAATATCCCTCTTCTTTTATAGAACTTTTTGCAGTGCAAGTCCACAATGCATCTCTTCTCAAATAGTCTAAAAATATTTATTTCAATAAAGTTTATCTGACATTAAATTTTAAAAATAATTTTAAACACATGTAGTCCTTTTCAATGATTTTTAGTTAATTTCAGTACAATCTGTGATTTCTTATATTGGAAAATCTAGGTCAGCATCAAGCCTCATGATGGTATTATATTTTAGTAAGTAGACTAAGGAGTTTTAGTGACCTGTTCCAGATGTCACAGCTAGCAAGAGTAGAACCTGGAATAGAATTAATATTTCCTGAGGTTCATCTGTGACTCTTTACACTAAAATCTTTTACCAGAAATTTCTTAGCATCCAGCATTACTTCCAGCTTTAACTGTCTGGTTGTCATGGCATCAGGGTGTTATGAAATATCATAATTTCCTTTTTATTATCAGACATTTGGTACTCATGGGATTTCAGGGACATTAGTTATAAGCTACACACTTACTATGAGGAAAGACATGGCAAACGTCAGAAATAGATGAAGTGATAGAATAAAAGCTGGTAAAGTGCTTTGATGGGAAAGGTTATGCAAGCATGAAGGAAGACTCTTCTCACATATTCTGTCAGTGGGAAAAAGGAGACTTTGAAGTGCAATTTAATGGCCAAATAGAAGTCATAAGCTGACCAAAAGTATCTGGATCTTACTGTCCTTCAACTGGAGTATAAATTATTGTTTTGGAGTAATGATGATCTACTTTTACCCAAGATATGATGAATAATTTTGTGTACATTTACCTGAATTATGATATATTGGTGCTCATATAAAAAATGTCATTCAATACATTTTTAGGATTCTCAATTAAAAGTTATGACAGATAAGTGAAAGCTTTTAACTGAATGTATGACAAAGGACTAAACTTATTAAATAAATGAGTATCCCCCTGCCTTTACTTGGGGATAGCTCCCTTCTTTAGTTAAGTAGGTTTGAATGCACCAGATCATCAGTGTACACTCATCCAATGGGTAATTGGATGAGCCTATACAGCAGCTGCATATGTCTTCCACTTTGCTTTCTGAAAAATCATTTTGAAAGATAGTAACCCTTTTATTTGAGTAGATTAAAAAATAGTTTTAGCTGTAGCTGAACAAGATACTTCTCTTTTATTTATTATTTATTTATATGTGGTGCTGAAGATGAAACCCAGTGCTTCACACATGCTAGCCAAGTGCTCTATCACTGACCCACAACCCCAACCCCCCAAAACAGTAACTCTTATGCCTGCTAACAAAGGCTTTCTAGAAATCAAAACTTAAGTCTGATGCTCACACTTCCTCTTGTAATTTAACTTTGCATTGCCATGAATATGAATGAGTTCAAAAGCATTTTTATAGGCTTATTGGTCATTTGTATTTTTCTCTTCACAAAATTCCACTTAAAATATTTTGCTTATTTTCTTATTTTCTGTCTCATTCTTATTGATTGTAGGAGTTCTTCATATTTTCTCCGTACTTTCTCATCTTTATGTATTGCAAATATCTTCTATCATTCTATACCTTGTGATTTATCTATTTTGATAGTGTTATTTGATAAATAGATGGGTTTTTTGGTTTTTTTTTGTACCATGTGTTGAACCCAGGGTGCTTAACCACTGAGCCACAGCCCAGCCATTTTTATTTTTCAGTTTGAGACAGGGTCTGGCTAATTTGCATAGGGCCTCACTAATTTGTTGAGACTGACTTTAAACTTGCAATCCTCCTGCCTTAACCTCCCAAGCTTCTAGGATTACAGGCATGTATCACCATGCCTGGCAGAAGTTGTTAAATCCTTATCAACTATGTAGAGTCAACTATATGAAATATGTCATATTAATTTATTAGGATGTTTCAATGCTTATTATTTATTTATTATTTAAGTTATACAAGCAACACTTGAAAATTCTTCATGAGATTACAAGATTATACCAAATAAAAAATAGCCTCTTTTCAGCACTACCCTATTGCCCATCCAAGGTTAAACAAAACCAAATATTTTCCTAGGCCTTTGTGTCTCTATGTGTTTATATGTATATATGTGTGAATATGTGTGCAAAGAGAGGCAGTATAAGTTGTTGTTAAGAGCACAGCTATGAAACCAGATACTTGGGTTCAGATATAACTGCTATGGTTTACCAGTTATGAGGCCTTGAACAAGTTGGTTCATCTTTCCCTTTCAATGTGTTCCTCTGCAAAATGAAGATAATACTATTTCCTGCTTCCCAGAGTAGCTATGAAGATGAACGTATATAAGACCTGCTCATAAAAATAATACTTGACAATTATTTAGCAGTTACTATGTTCCAAACATATTTCATGTATTACTCTATTTAACCATCCCAATAATTAAATCCATTTTTCAGATGAAGAAACTATGGCAGAAGGTGTTAATTACCTTTCCCAGGGTGAAACTACTAGTAAATGGCAGGATTTGATTATGAAACCAAGGCAGTCTGGCTTGAGTTCACAGTCTTAATTACTAAGATATGCATTAGTTTTCCCCTCCAATGTTACCTGAGACTAAGTACACCTACAAATATATAAACTAGTGTGTTTTCATATCATAAATGACTACATAAAATACATATTATAGTCTCAGTTGATTTCATTATTATACTGCATTTTACATATATATTTTAATTAGACATAAGTTATATATGATATACTATATTATATTTTAGCAATTTTCCTTTTTTGTTTAATTTTTTGGTTGTAAATGGACACAATACCTTTATTTTATTTATTTTATTTTTATGTGGTGCTGAGGATAGAACCCAGTGCCTCACACATGCAAGTCAAGAGCTCCACTACTGAGCTACAACCCCAGCCCATTATTTTGTTTTTTGAATAGCTAGATGTATACCATAACATAGTTGTCTACAATATATTTAAACATTTCTTCCTTCATTGAAATTCAGGAGTTTTTTACAGTTTTGCTATTTCAACATGGCAGTAGTCATCTTGTATATGCATCTCTTGTGTGTGAATGCAAATATTTCTGTAGAGTTGATACCTAGTAATAGGAGTTTTGGGGCAAAGGGTTTGATGTTGAAGCATTTACTCAGGCAGGGCATCCTCAAATAAACACAGGCTTTATAGGTTACATAAAATTTACATTATAAGTCTTGATACATTTGCTTTCCCAAACCAGAATTTGTTGAATATCCTTTGCTTGCTTCTTTTTGCTATGGTTCAAATGCCTAGCTTAGCAAATATCCTTTTATATATTTCATTTATAAGGTACCTTTCTAACAAATTCCATAATATACTTAGATAAGAATTTTATGAGCATCCTACTTCCATTCTCCCTTCTTGGAACCAACCTCAAAATGTCTATCAATTCATTTGTTTTATTGGTAAATTGCACACTCTCATTTTTGTTTATTTCCACATCCACACAAACCATCTACAGTATCGGTACAGTGCAGCCACTATGTCTACTCATTCTCCCCTTACTCCATAAGCAAATTATCAATCACTTGGGCAGCAGCATAAAAGTTATCTATCTGCTCAAGAAACAGGCTTTATTTTGGAACACTGTAAAGCACCCCGTTAATTGCATTCAGCCAATTCATATTTCAGAAAGTTGAGAAAAACAATATATGTAGTCATAGGGTATAGTCCCTTTATCTTTTCATCCACCAAAGAGTCCTACCAACCAATGCAAGAGAATTTACCTTGATTTTTTTTCTCAGTGACACACCCTTCTTGAATCTGTCTGCTAGTCAGCAAAGTAGGCTCTTTTCTGATTTCATTCCTACTAAAGTAGCCTCTACTTTCCAACTTTTTTTTTAAATTTGTATTTTAGTCAATTCACCTTTGAAGACTTTCGTTTAGCATTATTGTGAGGCATTTACCCATGAAAGATTTAACACATTTTCAGGAAAGGTGGTGGGAAACTGTCATCTCTGAAAACTTTGGCGACATGAGGGTTTTTTGGACCTCCTTCCTGAAGTATATCCCTATCTTGAATATTTGTTTGCTTTTAACACTAAATATGATTTTAGTTTTGAGTATTTTATAGAACTTTAACTGCAAAATATTTTGGTTTCATTTTAATGCTGGTACACTTCAAGAAAAGCAGACAAACCTATTCATAGGGTTGATAATGAGAATGGCTTACTGTACACACTTGAGTATGTATAAATATAGTAAGTTTTCTAAAGATGCCCCACTTTATGTTAAATCAAAATATTTCTGGGTCAACTGAGATACCCAGTGTAATTTAATAGAAGGCTGGAAAGCTGTCAATGAATATTTTGAACCCTCAGAGTATTCTAGTATTTCTAATTTCTTTCTAAACCAACAAGATTAAACATTCTTGAATTGAGTTAACTTTTGTGCATGGCGAGAGAAAGGGATTCAGTTTCATTTTGTTGCATATGGATTTCCAGTTTTCCCAGCACCATTTGTTGAAGATGCTATCCTTCCTCCATTGCATGCTTTTAGCCCCTTTATCAAATATAAGATAGTTGTAATTTTGTGGATTGGTTTCTGTGTCCTCTATTCTGTACCATTGGTCCACCTGCCTGTTTTGGTACCAGTACCATGCTGTTTTTGTTACTATTGCTCTGTAGTATAGTTTGAAGTCTGGTATAGCTATACCGCCTGATTCACACTTCCTGCTTAGCATTGTTTTTGCTATTCTGGGTCTTTTATTTTTCCATATGAATTTCAGGATTGCTTTCTCTATTTCTACAAGAAATGCCATTGGGATTTTGATTGGCATTGCATTAAACCTATAGAGAACTTTTGGTAATATCACCATTTTGATGATGTTAGTTCTACCTATCCATGAACAGGGTATATTTTTCCATCTTCTAAGATCTTCTATTTCTCTCTTTAGGGTTCTGTAGTTTTCATTTTATAAGTCTTTCACCTATTTTGTTAGGTTGATTCCCAAGTATTTTATTTTTTTTGGAGGATATTGTGAATGGAGTGGTTGTCCTCATTTCCATTTCAGAGGATTTGTCGCTGATATACAGGAATGCCTTTGATTTATGCGTGTTGATTTTATATCCTGCCACTTTGCTGAATTCATTTATTAGCTCTAATAGTTTCTTTGTAGACCCCTTTGGGTCTGCTAGGTATAGAATCATGCATTTGCAAATAGTGATAATTTGAGTTCTTCTTTTCCTATTTTCATGCCTTTAATTTCTTTCGTCTGTCTAATTGCTCTGGCTAGTGATTCGAGAACTATGTTGAACAGAAGTGGTGAGAGAAGGCAT
This sequence comes from Callospermophilus lateralis, assembly GCF_048772815.1. NCBI lineage: Eukaryota > Metazoa > Chordata > Mammalia > Rodentia > Sciuridae > Callospermophilus > Callospermophilus lateralis. Next base: position 70,770,201 of record NC_135325.1, read on the forward strand.
CCCTGTCTTATTCCAGATTTTAGAGGGAATGCCTTCAGTTTTTCTCCATTCAGAATGATGCTAGCCTGAGGCTTAGCATAGATTGCTTTTACAATATTGAGGTATGTTCCTGTTATCCCTAGTTTTTCTAGAGTTTTGAACATAAAGGGATGCTGTACTTTGTCGAATGCTTTTTTCGCATCTATTGAGATGATCATATGGTTCTTATTTTTAAGCCTATTGATGTGGTGAATAACATTTATTGATTTCTGTATATTGAACCAACCTTGCATCCCAGGGATAAATCCTACCTTATCGTGGTGCACAATTTTTTTGATATGTTTTTGTATCCGATTCTCCAGAATTTTATTGAGGATTTTTGCATCTAGGTTCATTAGAGATATTGGTCTGTAGTTTTCTTTCTTTGAAGTGTCTTTGTCTGGTTTAGGAATCAGGGTGATGTTGGCCTCGTAGAATGAATTTGGAAGTTCTCCCTCTTTTTCTATTTCCTGAAGTAGCTTGAAAAGTATTGGTATTAGTTACTCTTTAAAGGTTTTGTAAAACTCTGCTGTATACCCATCCGGTCCTGGGCTTTTCTTAGTTGGTAGTCTTTTGATGGTTTCTTCTATTTCCTCCATTGATATTGGTCTGTTTAGGTTGTCAATATCCTGCTGACTCAATCTGGGCAGATCATATGACTTAAGAAATTTATCGATGCCTTCACTATCTTCTATTTTATTGGAGTATAAGGATTCAAAATAATTTCTGATAATCTTCTGTATTTCTGAAGTGTCTGTTGTGATATTGCCTTTTTCATCCCATATGCTAGTAATTTGATATCTCTCTCTTCTTCTCTTTGTTAGCGTGGCTAAGGGTCTGTCGATTTTATTTATTTTTTCAAAGAACCAACTTTTAGTTTTGTCAATTTTTTCAATTGTTTCTTTTGTTTCGATTTCATTAATTTCAGCTCTGATTTTAATTATTTCTTGCCTTCTACTTCTTTTGCTGTTGTTTTGCTCTTCTTTTTCTAGGATTTTGAGATGAAGTATTAGATCATTTATTTGTTGTTTTTTTCTTTTTTTTAAGGAATGAACTCCAAGCAATGAATTTTCCTCTTAGAACTCTTTTCAATGTGTCCCATAGATTCCGATATGTTGTGTCTGTGTTTTCATTTATCCTTAAGAATTTTTTAATTTCCTCCTTGATGTCTTCTATAACCCATTGATCATTCAGTAACCTATTGTTCATTCTCCAAGTGATGCATGATTTTTCCTTACTTCTTTTATCGTTGATTTTCAATTTCATTCCATTATGATCAGGTAAGATGCATGGTATTATCTCTACTACTTTATATTGTCTAAGAGTTGCCCTGTGACATAATATATGATCTATTTTTGAGAAGGATCCATGTGCTGCTGAGAAAAAAGTGTAACTCTTGATCTTGGGTGGTATATTCTATATATGTCAATTAAGTCTAGGTTATTAATTATGTTATTGAGTTCTATAGTTTCCTTATTCAACTTTTGTTTGGAAGATCTGTCCAGTGGTGAGAGAGGTGTGTTGAAGTCTCCCATGATTATTGCATGGTGGTCTATTAGACTCTTGAACTTGAGAAGAGTTTGTTTGATGAACATAGCTGGACCATTGTTTGGGGCATATATATTTATGATTGTTATGTCTTGTTGGTGTATGGTTCCCTTGAGCAGTATGTAGTGTCCCTCTTTATCCCTTTTGATTAACTTTGGCTTGAAATCTATTTTATTTGATATGAGTATGGACACTCCTGCTTGTTTCCGAAGTCCATTTGAGTGATATGATTTTTCCCAACCTTTCACCTTCAGTCTATGTATGTCTTTTCCTATCAAATGCATCTCCTGAAGGCAGCATATTGTTGGGTCTTGTTTTGTGATCCATTCTACTAGCCTGTGTCTCTTAATTGGTGAGTTTAAGCCATTAACATTTAGGGTTATTATTGAGATATGGGTTGTTCTTCCAGACATATTTGTTTATTTATGTTACTAAACATGGTTTGTTTTCCTCTTTGATTATTCCCACACCCCTTTACTGTACTACCTCCCGCTGTTGGCTTTTGTTGATATTTTTCATTTCCTCTTCCTGTAATATTTTGCCGAGGATGTTTTGAAGATATGGTTTTCTAGCTGCAAATTCTTTTAATGTGGTGACGTGTCTGGCGGGACACTGGGCCTGTTTTGTCGGTGATCACCATTCCGCCTTCCTTGCATGCACGTGGAGCAGCTGTGCCCCTCTGAGGGTTGCTGGGCCTGACCTGCCGGTGGGTGGCAGGTCCGCCTACCTTGCAGATGCGGGGGGTGGCTCTGCTGCTCTGCGGGTTTCTGGGCCTGTTCTGCTGGTGGGTCACAGGTCTGCCTACCTTGCAGGCGTGCGGCGGCTCTGCCCCTCCCCCAACCAGGGCGATGTGTCTGGCGGGCTGCTGGGCCTGTTCTGTTGGTCGATGGTCACGGTTCTGCCTACCTTGCAGGCGCGTGGGGCAGCTGTGCTCCTCTGCAGGTTGCTGGGCCTGACCTGCCAGTGGGTTGCAGGTCTGCCTACTTTGCAGGCGCTGGGGGTGGCTCTGGCGCTCCGCGGGTTTCTGGGCCTGATCTGCTGGTGGGTCACAGGTCCGCCTACCTTGCAGGCGCGTGGGGCAGCTGTGCCCCTCCGCGGGTTGCTGGGCCTGACCTGCCCGTGGGTGGCAAGTCCGCCTACCTTGCAGGTGCGGGGGTGGCTCTGCCGCTCTTCGGGTTGCTGCGCCTGATCTTCTGGTGGGTCACAGGTCTGCCTACCTTGCAGGGCGCGGCGGCTCTGCCCCTCCCCCAACCGGGGCGATGTGTCTGGCGGGCCACTGGGCCTGTTCTGTCGGTGGTCACGGTTCCACCTAGCTTGCAGGCGCGTGGGGCAGCTGTGCCCCTTCGTGGGTTGCTGGGACTGACCTGCCCGTGGGTGGCAAGTCCGCCTACATTGCAGGCGCAGGGGGTGGCTCTCACTTCTAGTCCTTTAGATTAATGAAAAGGAGCAGGTTGGAACATCTCAGAAGACAGCCTCTGGCCCATCCAACTGTAACAATACACAAAAAAGAAGAAAGAAAAAAAGTTGGAAAAGAGTAAGAATATTCCAGAAAATAATGAGTTTTGAATATCCCTTTTATCCATTAAAACCTGTATCCCTTGCTAGGCAAGATGGAGCAAATCTATAATCCCAGCAACTGAAGAGGCTGAGGCAGGAGGATAAACAATTTGAGACCAGTCTCAGCAATTTAGAAAGGCTCTTAGCAAGTCAGTGAGGATCTGTCTAAAATAAGAAAAAATAAAAATAAAGGGCTGGGAATGTAACTTAGTGGCAGAGCACCCCTGGGTTCAGTTCCCAGTACTGCAAAAAAAAAAAAAATCATCCTTTATTAAATATTTCACTTTGTTTCACACAGATAAATGGCATCAGGAGGAAATTAGTGATTGGAAGAACCCTTAAAACACCTTCATAGGTGTGTTAGTCTGTTTTAGTCATGGCCAAAATAACAGAGAAGAAAGTATATTTGGGCTTCTAGTTTCAGAGATTTAGTCAATGGAGGGCTGAATTCTTTGCTGTGGGCCCAAGATAAGGCTGTATCATGACAAAATGGTATGGCAGAGGGAAGCTGTTCAGAATGTGGCAGCTGGGAAGCAGAGAGAGAAAAGAGAGAAGTAAATGGGGTCACAAGGAAGATGAAGCCTTCCAGGGCACACCTGAATTGATCCACCTCTAGCCAAGCCTCACTTGTCTACAGTTACCAACCAGTAAATTGGTACAAACTAGGATGCACTGACTAGGTTACAACTCTGAAAATCCAAATTTTTCATCTCTCAATATTCCTGCTTTAACACAGGAGCTTCTAAGGGTCACCTCATTTCCAAACTAAAATATTAGGCTATAGTATGCCACAAACAGTACTCTTTGTAAACTGTTATGAAGTCATAATACAAACTATTTTCCAAATGTTAATGGTCTAGTTTTGTTAGAATACTGTGCTTTCACTTAAATCAGGGATACCATTATTATAGAGGTAAATTTTTGCCCAAAGAACCAATAGCATGAAGCTAAAATCATAATTCTAAAGATTGGAGAAACTTTTATATTTCCTTTAATAAAAATGAGGTGATCAAAATTACTTCTACCAACTCTAATATACTCTTGTTTCTCCTTGAACACCAATGTGTTTAGGTAGCCTTGTTTGTCAAAAGGTTTTCTCATTTTTGTTTTGTTTTTCTGCATTCAGCCAATATCTGCTTCACTATAATGTGTATTGTTTGATCCAGTAAGTCTGAAGCAACCTCCTGAAGCAAATACCCCAAATAATTATTTTCCTTATGACAGACTAAAACATAGCTAAAGCTAGCTATTAGCTCCTGCACGTAAAACTTGCTCTTCTCAGGGCTAAAATAAACCCAGAGATGGTCTGCAAGTCAATCCTTGAGACATTTTAATATTTTAGCAGAAAGTTATCAACTTTAGCAAAATGACAGCCTTGTTTTTCTTGTATAAAGAACACATTCAGTTTTTTTTTTTATTTTTGAGAAGCAATGTACATAATAGTTATGAGAATATTCTGTATAGGCAGAGAACTGGGTTCAAATCCAAGTTGTTTGATCCTGGACAAATTACATAAGTGCTAAGGCTCCTCTTTAATCTCTGTTCAATGAGTATTGTAATAATGCTCATCTCAGCATATTTGTATAAGAATGAAATAATATTACTCATGCAAGATTATTAGCTAACACATAATGGTTGTTTTTTTTAGTCATTTCTTTGAAGCAATCTTATCCCTAACAGATGCATGATATTACAACAAATAATTAATTTTTTAAATGTAGCACATTAGTTTTTTTTTTCCTTTCCTACTGTCATCTCCAACACATTAGAATTCAAGGAAGTAAGAAGAACATCCTTTGGAGGAGAGTATAAGATAAACAAAACTAGGCCAGGTACTTTATTTCAACTATATCAAAAAAGACTAATTGAATTATTGATCTTATCAAGTAAACTCTGGTTTCTAGAACATTTTTCAGCCTGTTACTCTGATACTATCATAGCATGGATGTCTGGTAATGGTGCTACCATTGTAGTAGCAATAAAATAGCCCTAAGACATATTCAAAAGTGGACTTAAGTTTCAGGGAAAAATTCAGCATAAAAATTAGTTGCATGAATGAATTCTAATACAGTTAAACTTAATTATGTTGAGTCATCAAACTCCAGGAAATATTGAAGACACCAACATGTCCAGGATATTGGAAAATAATTTAGTGGTGATATTTTGAATGATGACTTAAAAAATGGTCATAGTTCTGTTGCACTGACATCAAAAGCTTGGTTTTTGTCCCTGATGCTTTTCCAATAATGATGACATAGTTTTGAGGAAAAGGAAAATGTTTTATTGCTTTACTAGCAAAGGATAAAATAAATGGACTCACATCACAGAGTGCCATTTTAACTGCCAAGTGGAACAGGGGACTTTAAAAAGGGGGATACAAGAGCTGTTTTCCTGTAATGCCAGATTCATGGGACCCCAATAGACCTCCAGGAGCCAAATCCGATGCAATCACAAAGAGCCTTTATTTCAAGCTGGAGCCTGGACTCACAACCCCACACAGAGGTCCCAGGGAGTGAGTCATGATCCTTTGTTCAGTGAGGTTTTATAGGTTTTGGGGGGATACGCTATGCGTCACAACATCACACAGCAAATCATTTCACACCGCAGGAAAATCAAACAAAAACTCTTAACATTGATTAGTACATTCCCTGATGGGAACAAGTTGGGTAAGGGTGATTGGTTAGTACAAGATGGGGATTCCTTTGAACTGATTGGTTTAAGCCACATGGGTTTTATATGCTAAACTACATGGTTTCCCAACATGTTATCAACCACCATAAACTACTGGGGGGTCATATGGCATCCCAGGTATTTTCCTGGTCTCATGCTGATTGGTGGTTGCTAGGGGGTTGCTATGGGTCCTCACCTAGCCTGACTGAGTCAGGGACACTTGGGGCCACAGATATTTCCTGTTATTTGCAGACAAACAACTCAGCAGGGTGGGTATGTGCCTAGGAGTGCTCCATGTTTTTCCAAGGACAAGGGTCATGCCTCCTCCCTCTGGACAGGCCTTTTAGGTAGAAGCTATTTTCATTCTTTTTTTTCTTTTTTTTTATTGGTTGTTCAAAACATTACAAAGCTCTTGACATATCATATTTCACACATTAGATTCAAGTGGGTTATGAACTCCCATTTTTACCCCAAATACAGATTGCAGAATCACATTGGTTACACATCCACATAATGCCATATTAGTATAGTCATCATAAAAATGGTCGAATAAAGAACTCAAGAAATACCTTAGACAGATGGAATGGAACCTTAAAAAGGATCTGAGACAGCAAATTCAAGCAGTGAAAGAACACATTGAGAATGAATTACATAAACAGATAAAAGAAGAAGTTAAGCATCTTTATCAGGAGATAGAGATTATAAAAAAAAATCAAACAATAATTCTAGAAATGTAGGAAAGTATAAACCAAATTAAAAACTCAAATGAGAGTATCACCAACAGAGTGGAGCAAGTAGAAGCCAGAACATCAGATAATGAAGACAAAATATATCATATTGAAAAGGGTCTAGCCAACGCAGAAAGACTGGTAAAAAATCATGAGAAAAACATCCAAGAGGTATGGGATAACATAAAAAAAACAAACTTAAGAGTCATCGGGATAGAGGAAGGTATAGAGATTCAAACCAAGGGAATGAGGAACCTGCTACATGAAATAATTACAGAAAACTTTCCAGAAATAAAAAAGGAAACAGATATACAAACTGTAGATGCATACAGGACACTGAGCGTACAAAATCACAATAGACCAATGCCAAGACACATTGTTATGAAGATATCCAATATACAGAACAAAGAGAAAATATTAAAAGCTACAAGAGAAAGGAGGCAGATTACATTCAGGGGTAAAGCAATAAGGTTAACAACGGATTTTTCATCACAGACGCTGAAAGCGAGAAGATCCTGGAACAACGTATTTCAAACACTGAAAGATAATGGATGCCAACCAAGAATTCTGTATCCAGCAAAATTAAGCTTCAGGTATGACAATGAAATAAAAACCTTTCATGATAAACAAAAGTTAAAAGAATTTGCAGCCAGAAAACCAGCATTCCAAAGCATCTTGAGCAAAACACTACATGAGGAAGAAATGAAAAACAATAACCAAAACCATCAGTGGGAAGTGCCTCAGTAAAGACAAAGGGCGGGGGGGAAAGCTAATCATGGAGAAACAAACTAAATTTAAAAAAAAAGATAAATAATCAAACATGGCTGGAAGTACAAACCATATATCAATAGTAACTCTAAACGTTAATGGCTTAAACTCTCCAATAAAGCGACATAGGCTGGTAACATGGATTAAAAAAACAAATCCAACAATATGCTGCCTCCAGGAGACACATCTGATTGGAAAAGACATACACAGGCTTAAGGTGAAAGGCTGGAAAAAATATACCAAGCACATGGTCCTCGGACGCAAGCAGGGGTGGCCATCCTCATATCGAATAAAATCGACTTCAAGACTAAGTTAATCAAAAGGGATAAGGAAGGACATTATATATTGTTAAAAGGAACCATTCACCAACAAGACATAACAATTATCAATATTTATGCACCAAATAATGGTACTGTGATGTTCATAAAACAAATTCTCCTTAAGTTCAAGAATCAAATAGACCACAACACAATAATTATGGGTGACTTCAACACACCTCTCTCACCATTGGACAGATCTTCCAAACAAAAGTTGAATAAAGAAACTATAGAACTCAATAACACAATCAATAACCTAGACTTAACTGACATATATAGAATATATCAACCATCATCAAGTGGATATACTTTTTTCTCAGTAGCACATGGATCCTTCTCAAAAATAGACCATATGTTATGCCACAGGGCAACCCTCAGTAAATATAAAGGGGTGGAGATAATACCATGCATTTTATCTGATCATAATGGAACGAAATTGGAAATCAATGATAAAAGAAGGAAGGAAAAATCCTACATCACATGGAAAATGAATAATATGTTACTGAATGATCAATGGGTTATAGAAGACATCAAGGAGAAAATAAAAAAATTCTTAGAAATAAATGAAAAAACAGACACAACATACCTTAATCTATGGGACACAATGAAAGCAGTTTTAAGAGGGAAATTCATCACCTGGCGGTCATTCCTCAAAAAAAGAAAAAAACCAACAAATAAATGAGCTCACACTTCATCTCAAAGCCCTAGAAAAAGAAGAGCAAAACAACAGCAAATGTAGCAGAAGGCAAGAAATAATTAAAATCAGAGCAGAAATCAATGAAATGGAAACAAAAGAAACTATTGAAAAATTGACAAAACTAAAAGTTGGTTCTTCGAAAAAATTAATAAGATCGACAGACCTTTATCCATGCTAACAAAGAGAAGAAGAGAGAGAACTCAAATTACTAACATATGGGATGAAAAAGGCAATATCACAACAGATGCTCCAGAAATACAGAAGACAATAAGAAATTATTTTGAGAACCTATATTTCAATAAAATAGAAGATAGTGAAGACATCGATAAATTTCTTAAGTCATATGATTTGCCCAGTCTGAGTCAGGAGGATACACACAATTTGAACAGACCAATATAAATGGATGAAATAGAAGAAGCAATCAAAAGACTACCAACCAAGAAAAGCCCAGGACCGGATGGGTATACAGCGCAGTTTTACAAAGCCTTTAAAGAAGAATTAATACCAATACTTTTCAAGTTATTTCAGAAAATAGAAAAAGAGGGAGCTCTTCCAAATTCATTCTATGAGGCCAACATCACCCTGATTCTGAAACCAGACAAAGATACCTCAAAGAAAGAAAACTACAGACCAATATCTCTAATGAACCTATATGCAAAAATCCTCAATAAAATTCTGGCGAATCGGATACAAAGGCACATCAAAAAAATTGTGCACCATGATCAAGTAGGATTCATCCCTGGGATGCAAGGCTGGTTCAATATACGGAAATCAATAAATGTTATTCACCACATCAATAGACTTAAAGATAAGAACCATATGAACATCTTGATAGATGCAGAAAAAGCATTTGACAAAGTACAGCATCCCTTTATGTTCAAAACACTAGAAAAACTAGGGATAACAGGAACTTACCTCAACATTGTAAAAGCTATCTATGCTAAGCCTTAGGCTAGCATCATTCTGAATGGAGAAAAATTAAAGGCATTTCCTCTAAAATCTGGAACAAGACAGGGATGCCCTCTGTCACCACTTCTGTTCAATATAGTTCTCGAAACAATGGCCAGAGCAATTAGACAGACGAAAGAAATTAAAGGCGTAAAAATAGGAAAAGAAGAACTTAAAATCTCCCTATTTGAAGATGACATGATTCTATACCTAGAAGACCCAAAAGGGTCTACAAAAAAACTACTAGAACTAATAAATGAATTCAGCAAAGTGGCAGGATATAAAATCAACACGCATAAATCAATGGCATTTCTGTATATCAGCGACAAAACTTCTGAAGCGGAAATGAGGAAAAACACTCCATTCACAATATCCTCAAAAAAAAAAATTAAATACTTGGGAATCAACCTAACAAAAGAGGTGAAAGATTTATACAATGAAAACTACAGAACCCTAAAGAGAGAAGTAGAAGAAGATCTTAGAAGATGGAAAAATATACCCTGTTCATGGATAGGCAGAACTAACATCATCAAAATGGCGATATTACCAAAAGTTCTCTATAGGTTTAATGCAATGCCAATCATAATCCCAATGGCATTTCTTGTAGAAATAGATAAAGCAATCATGAAATTCATATGGAAAAATAAAATACCCAGAATAGCAAAAGCAATTCTAAGCCAGAAGTGTGAATCAGGCGGTATAGTGATACCAGATTTTAAAATATATTACAGAGCAATAGTAACAAAAACAGCATGGTACTGGTACCAAAACAGGTGGGTGGACCAATGGTACAGAATAGAGGACACAGAGACTAATCCACAAAGTTACAACTATCTTATATTTGATAAAGGGGCTAAAAGCATGCAAAGGAGGAAGGATAGCATCTTCAACACATGGTGTTGCAAAAACTGGACATCCATATGCAAAAAAATAAAACTAAATCCCCTCCTCTTGCCATGCACAAAAGTTAACTCAAAATGGATCAAGGAGCTTGATATCACAGACTCTGCGTCTGATAGAAGAAAAGTTTGGCTCCAATCTACATATTGTGGGGTCGGGCTCCAAATTCCTTAATAGGACACCCATAGCACAAGAGTTAATAACAAGAATCAACAAATGGGACTTACTTAAACTAAAAAGTTTTTTCTCAGCAAGAGAAACAATAAGAGAGGTAAATAGGGAGCCTAGATCCTGGGAACAAATTTTTACTCCTCACACTTCAGAGAGAGCCCTAATATCCAGAGTATATAAAGAACTCAAAAAATTATACAATAAGATAACAAATAACCCAATCAACAAAAGGGCCAAGGACCTGAACATACACTTCTCAGAGGAGGACATACAATCAATCAACAAGTACATGAAAAAATGCTCACCATCTCTAGAAGTCAGAGAAATGCAAATCAAAACCACCCTAAGATACCATCTCACTTCAGTAAGATTGGCAGCCATTCTGAAGTCAAACAACAACAAGTGCTGGCGAGGATGTGGGGAAGAGGGTACTCTTGTACATTGCTGGTGGGACTGCAAACTGGTGTGGCCAATTTGGAAAGCAGTATGAAGATTCCTGGGAAAGCTGGGAATGGAACCACCATTTGACCCAGCTATTGCCCTTCTCGGACTATTCCCTGAAGACCTTAAAAGAGCTTACTTCAGGGATACTGCCACATTGATGTTCATAGCAGCACAATTCACAATAGCTAGACTGTGGAACCAACTCAGATGCCCTTCAATAGATGAATGGATAAAAAAAATGTGGCATTTATACACCATGGAGTGTATTACTCTGCACTAAAAAATGACAAAATCATGGAATTTGCAGGGAAACGGATGGCACTAGAGCAGATTATGCTAAGTGAAGATAGCCAATCCCTAAAAAGCAAATATCAAATGTCTTCTTTGATATAATGAGAGCAACTAGGAACAGAGCCGGGAGGAAGAGCAGGAGGAAAAGATTAACATTAAGCAGAGACATGAGGTGGGAGGGAAATTGAGAGAAAAGGGAAATTGCATGGAAATGGAAGGAGACCCTCATTGTTATACAAAATTACATATAAGAGGTTGTGAGGGGAATAGGAAAATAAACAAGAAGAGAAATGAATTACAGTAGATGGGGTAGAGAGAGAAGATGGGAGGGGAGGGGAGGGGGGATAGTAGATGATAGGAAAGGTAGCAGAATACAATAGAAGCTGTTTTCAAAAATGCAGTCACATGAGTTCCTCAGGCCAAGTATCCTTTTCAGTAGATCTAATTAATGTTTAACTTATATCCTTAAAAAGAGCTGTTTTTCCAGTTTCCAGGCAAGAGGTGTTTTGTTGTTGTTGTTGTTGTTGTTTTTAATTCTTGTGGACAGTGAAAACTTGCTTTAGGACAGGAAAACTGTTAATTTTCTTTCAATTGTTGGGAAGGGGAAGAGGATGAAAAACAAAGAAAAAAAAACTGTCAGGTTTAAAATAAGCTGTCAGTGGTCACGAAGCAAGGTTTATATTCAAAGCATGAAGTTGACTCCTGCTATAGCACCATGTAAAGAAGAATGGAAATAGGTGTGCTTTCCAAGCATCTTGACTACATTGACTAAATATTTTGCTTACTGGATCACAGGTGATTTTATATTGTAGTTGCTTCAGTAACTACTTCAACCTCATTTCCTTATTTAGAGGTGTCTTCTCTTGTTCTCTTGTGGATACTGTGCAACTGGCTTTATTTATTTTTTTTTTAAAAGCTGCTTTTTTCCAACCAGAAAAACATTTACACAGTTGAAGATGAGAATTTCAGAAATTGCAGGTTTGTAGAAAAGAGAGTACCTTTACCCAACTCCAATTCTGAAATTATTTCCCCTCCTTCCATTTTGGGTCTTATAGAAATTGCCAAAATGTTGGCTATCCTGTGATAAAAAAAAAAAAAAAAAAAAAAAAAAAAAAAAAAAAAAAAAAAACTAGAGAAATTGGATAGAAGACATAGTAAAGTCAATTTTTTGGCTTTCAACCTAAGAAAAATCAGTTACAACACTAATCAATGCCATTAATGGCAATCTATCCTGGGAAGGGAGCTGTATGCTAAATAGAAAAGCTATTGGACAGATCACAAATATCAAATCCTTGTAGTATGTAGTGTAGTTGTAGTATCTCAGTGAAGCAGCACATCCTGAATCCCCAGGTTCTAGTTAGTGTCTGCTAAGTGTTTTGAACATGTGAGCACCATTGAGGTGCTAATTGTTGCTTTTTATCTTTCTTGGCTATAAAACCATAAAATCTGAAGAAGAGATATTCACATGATAATTACCATTCATCTCTTCAAAAGAAAAAGTCCTGAAGCAATTTACCTATTCCTACTAAGCAGAGTTTGACAAGCCAGTTTTGCCATGAATTTATTGAAAGACTATGATCTTGGCGATGGTTCATGATAAGTGTGCCATGACAATTTGAGCCATTGTCAAAACACTGTGCGTGCTGAAATATCCTGAGTTTCTTTACCCTAGGCAGTTGCTTTTTTTTGCCAAAATATGAGTTTCTAAAGTCACAGCTTTCAGCTTCTGTCTGCAACTCAGAGATAAAAGCCAACTAGTTCCTTTGAGGGACATAAACAACTGAATAGGGCAATCAAGATTGAGAAGGAGACTTCCAGTACAAATGCAGTAGGTGTCCTAGATTGAATTCTAAAAGTTTTTGCAAGAATGCACTTATAGACAACATGGAAAATGCAAACTTTTAAAAAAATCCATAGTCAAATAAACTCTTTATAATATATAGCAAAAATACACAAATTTTTAGTTTGTGGAATTGCTCTTTAACTTCTAGAAGTGTTTTTCAAAATTTGAAAAGGTAGTGATTAAACATTCAAACATCCAGCTTCACCTATCCAGAAAATAGAGACCCACATTGCCAGGAATTTTACTCAAATAAGCCATAGCCTTACATACCAATATACTCATGGATATATTAAATTCTGAAAATATGGTGGGAAAATATTCATTGCACTCAGAATGAATTGATTGAATTTGGTGCTGTGTTAAAGTTTGGATATTTCCTCAATTTACTTTACCTCTGTGGTCTGTTCCTTAATCTCAATATGTTATTTTTTCTTATTTATAAAAGGATAATTAAATCTTGTTTCAATAAATTTTCACTGTTAAATACATTTTACAAAATTATTCAGTGGACCAAGATTTTTCCCTGAAATAACAGAATATTCCACTTTAAATGATACCTGATATAGGAGACTAGGTTCATGCTAAAAATGCTTTTGTGATCATAGGGTGCTTCCAGACTAACTGGAAGTAGTTTATTTCTATCATCCAGGTCATGTCCCTAAATATTTTGGTTATTGTATAATAGGATGTTTTCTATTTTATTCATTATGAACAGAAAATTATGCTGGATGATATTTTTCTTCTAGCTGTCTGAAAACATTAAGAATGGCTTTTAAGATGCAATTTGAGGAAATGATTCATCTTACAACAATAAATATTCTTTCAGAATAAATGAAATGAAGAACTAAACATGTATTAAATGAATAGGAGACACCCACTCCTAATTTAGATAGCTTAAGATTCCCAAATTACCTGAATTATTCAAACTATCTGTCTCTGCTACCTTGGACACCAGGTAATTGCTTAATATTTTTTAGCTCAATAGACCATGCTCTTAAAGGCCTTGAATCTATCTAGCATTGGTCAATAATAAAACAATAGAAAGCTGATGTCTGCATTCTGTCATTCATATACCAAGCATGCATCTAACATCTCTTTTTACAAGTCATGTTAAACAATTTTCATCAGGAAGTTTTAAACATAACAATTGCATTCAGATATAATAGAGGTCCAAGTAACTGAGAATTTCTCATAAGGTGAACTATATTACTCATTCGCTCCACTCAATGAAACCATGACTTATTGCTAAGAAAGAGATGTCATAATATTTGGTAACAATTTTGAGTGTGACTAGCACCTGTGGTCCTTTACTGATATGACATAAGTAAGTAATTTAAGTATATAACACTTAATTGAATTTGTAAATTAAACAGCTTCATATTTTCCAACTAATGTTCACATGTTTATCTCACTGGAGCCACATAATAAACACTTAGAAGGGGATAGAGCATAAAGCATTTATTTATCTATTTTACAAATGATTAATCTCAGCTCAGAGGAGTGTAATTTCAAGTATATATGGCAGAGCTAAAACTAAACTTTGCTCCACAGATACTGAACACTTTTTGTACAGTGTACCTGATGTTTACTAAATGAAGATGGTATTTACTGAGAGCATACTTTGTGCCAGACACTGGAATAAAATCTTCATGTGTATTATTTTATCTACAATTAGTAGACAGAGAAATCAAGGCTTTATAAATTGAAATAACTTTAATCAACAATATATAATTACTGAGTTAACCAAAATTTGCACCAGAGCCCTCTGATTCCAAGGCTTATATTGTTAACCACTCCTCATGCTGAAATTTCTCCCACCATAACAGGAAGGATTTTAATTAGATATAATTATATCCATTTCTTCTTTTCATAAGACCAACTTAGAGAACAGCTAGGCACCTGTCTCTTAAATACCATTTAATTTGTATTGTAGCTATTTTTCATTTTTTTTCTTTTAAATATTCTCTTTTAAAACTCCAAGTTACAATATTTCACCCTTTTAAGTATTTAAAGTGTGTTCAGCTAAAATCTATAAGTTCTTTTTGTTTCTTCTTTTTTCAAATAGTGCCTTTCTTTTACTGTCTTACTTAATTACAAGCTGCATATTCTGGGGGATTGTTGTTTTACTTTTGTTACTATGGACCTAAAAGAGAGGTGCTTAACCACTGAGCAACAACCCCAGCCCTTTTTTATTTTTATTTCAAGAAAGGGTCTCTCTAAGTTGCTTAAGTTGTTGCTAAATTGCTGAGGCTGGTTTTTAACTTTTAATCCTCCTTCCTCTGCCTCCTGAGCTACTGGCTTATAAGCCTGCACCACTGTGCTGAGCACACAGGTATATATTCTTAATAAAGGGGAAAAAAGCACAAGAGAAAAGAAAAAAAAAGTGACCCTAAATATCAGCCACAAAAGATAATCACAGTATTGGTTAAATTTTGGAAGTAAAAATAAAGATTATTTTAGGTGCTTTCAGATTTTTAATGAGCACAATCATCCTTGGAAATAGGTACTATTCTTATGGCCATATACAGATAAGGAAGTGAAACTCATTTGGATTAAATTATTTATTAACATTTGTACAGAAAGAAGCAAATCAAGAATGGAAACACAGGACTGTCTGCCTACTTATCCAAGTGTGTCTGTCTGGAATCATAGTGTATAGGTTTTTTTCATAACCTATTTTGGCCTTTTATTATATAACAAATATTCAAGTCATGGTGGTGCATGCCTGTGATCCCAGTCAGTGACTTGTAAGGCTGAGGCAGGAGAATAGCAATTTCAAAGCCAGCCTCAGCAATTTAACAAGGCCCTAAGCAACTTAAAGAGACAGAGAGACCCTGTATCAAAAATGTGAGGGGGCTAGTCCTGGGAGTGTTGCTCAGTGGTTAGGCAGCTCTGGGTTCAATCGCCCCCCACCCCAACAGAAATATCACACAAATGTTTTCTCTATTCAGTAATGTTCAATGTAACTTATAATGGCAGGTTAGTACTTCATAATAAGACTATATGAGAACTTTAATTAGCTTCCATTTTAGGGGTATTGTGAATGCTTCATTTTATTCATTTATTTATTCATTTATTTCCACAACATAGGAGTGAAACATCTTTGTGCTGTTGCATCAAAAGCAAAAATCCCACTGCTGACCCATACCAGAGCCCAGGGCCAGGCCTGGAATCACCCTCACTGACCCAGACCAGAGCTCTGGCCCAGGCCTAGGATGGCCCTGCAGACCCATGTGGGAGCCCAGGCCTAGCCTTCCTCCATCTTGGGAAAATACAGCCATCACAATAGCCCTCCCCACATAGTAGCCTTCACCTTGGAACAACAGACAGGCCTTGGAGGCAGCTGTACTTTCAAAAAGGCAGCCCAAATCCATTGTAAGGACCACTCTTTTAGCCCCATCTCTGAAAGTGGTTTCATTCATCTTGGAACACACCTACTGCTATCTTGAGTTACCTCCACTATTTCTGCCAACACCTTTAGTTGCAGTAGCATCAATCTTGGGACATTGGCCAGGGACTAGAAGCCCAACACCAAGGGGAGGTACAGGTAATCTGCAGGAACACTACAAGAGTATAGGGTAAAAACTGTATTGCCTTAGATCTACATTGAAAGAAAGAAGACATATAGATAACATGAAAAAACAAGGGAAGAATGTGTCCCAAACAAGCCAGGACACTACATTAATAGAATCCATTGACAGCACAATTTATGAAATGTCAAAAAAGATGTTCAGGATGTACATAATTAAAATGATCTGCAAATTAAAGAATGACATAAGTGAGCAAATAGAGGCAAAAATTGATTGCCCCAACAAATAGATAAGACAGCAAATACAGGCAACCATTGATCACACCAAAAAGAGATAGGGGAGAAGATATAGACAACCATTGATAACACCAACAAAGAGATAAGGAAACAAATGCAGGTAGCAAAAATTGCTTCAAAAAAATAAGAATAGAGATCTGAAAAAAAATCAGAAATCTTTGAAATGAAAAAAACAATAAATTAAATTCAAAACTCAATAGAAAGCATCCCCAATAGACTAGATCACTTGGAAAACAATATCAGATAAAGAAGACAAAATATACAATCTTGAAAATGAAGTTGAATACACAGTGAAATGGTAAAAAACCATGAACCGAACATCCAAGAATTATGGGATAGCACCAAAAATTTATTGGAACAGAGAAAGGCACAGAGAACCAAACCAAAGGAATACACAATCTCTTCAATAAAATAAAACCAGAAAATTTCCCAAACATGAAGAATGTATTGGAAAATCAAATATAAGAGATTTACAGGACAGCAAATGTACAAAATTACAACAGATCTACACCAAGGCACAATGTAGTGAAAATGCCTAGTACATCGAATAAGGATAGAATGTTAAATGCTGCAAGAGAGATCAATCAGATCACATACAGGGGGAGACCAATTCATATATCAGCAGATTTTTCAAACCAGACCCTCAAACCAGAATATCCTGGAACAATATATACCAACCTCTGAAAGAAAATGGAAACCAAGAATCTTATAGACTGCAGAATTAAGCTTCATATTTGATGAGGATTTAAAACTTTTCATGATAAACAAAAATTTTTAAAAATTTACAGTGAGAAAGCCTGCACTACAGAGAATTCTAAGCAAAATATTCCAGGAGGAGGAAATAAAAAAACAGCAATGAAAATCAGCAAAGGGAGAAACTACACTAAAGAGAAGGCCAACCAAAGGAGGAAACAAGTCAAATTGTAAACCAAAAATAAACCAAAATGTCTCAGAATACAAATAATATATTTCAATAATAACCCTGAATGTGAATGGCCTAAACTCATCAGTTAAAACACATAGACTGACAGATTGGATTTTTTTAAAAAGGCCCAACAATATGCAGCCTTCAAGAGACTCATCTCACAGGAAAAGACATGCACAGACTAAAGGTGAAAGGTTGGGAAAAAACGTACCACTCACATGAACCACATAAACAAGCAAGGATTTCCATCCTTATATCAGATACAGTGGTCTTCAAACCAAAGCTAGTGAAAAGGCATAAAGAAGAATATTTTATACTGCTTAAGGAATTCATACATAAAGAAGACATAGCAATCATAAATATATTTGCCCCAAACAATGGGGCATTTTTGTATATCAAAAAAATTCTTCTCAATTACAAAACTTAAATAGACCACAACACAATAATACTGGGTGACTTCAATACATCTTTCTCACCACTGAATAGATCTTCCAAACAAAAACTAAACAAAGAAATTATAGAAATTAATAAAATAATTAATAATTTGGACTTAACAGACATATATAGAATATTCCATCTATCAACATGGGGATACACTTTCTTCTCAGCAGCACATGGATCCTTCTCCAAAATAGACTGTATGTTATGCCACAAAGCAAGTCTTAGATAATACAAAACAAAAAAAATAGAGATACTACCCTTACCATAATGAAATTAAATTAGAAATCAATATTAAAATAGAAAAAATAGAAGGTACTCCAACACCTGGAGACTAAACAATACACTATTGAATGACACATGAATAAGAGAAGACATCAGGGCTGGGGATGTGGCTCAAGTGGTAATGAACTCGCCTGGCACGCATGGGGCACTGGGTTTGATCCTCAGCACCACATAAAATAAAATAAAGATGTTGTGTCCACTGAAAATTGAAAAATAAATATTAAAAAAATCTCTCTCTCTCTCTCTCTCTCTCTCTCTCTCTCTCTCTCTCTCTCTTCTCTCTAAATTTAAGAAAAAGAGAAGACATCAGGGAGGAGATGAAAAAACTCAAAGAGGTAAATAAGAACTCTGATACACCTTATCAAAATCTCTGGGAAACTATGAAGGCATTGCTAAGAGAAAAGCTCATTGCCTTAAGCTCATACATTAAAAGAAGAAAAACTCAACAAATAACCTGACATTTCATCTCAAAGCCCTAGAAAAAAGAAAAATAAACCAATACCAAAAGTAGTAGAAGACAGGAAATAATTAAAATCAGGGTGGAAATCAATGAAATGAAACAAAAGAAACAACTAAAAAAACCTGACAAATCAAAAAGCTAGTTCATTGAAAAAATAAATAAAATTGAGAAACCTTTAGCCACCCTAATGAAAAGAAGGAGAAAGAAAACTCAAATTACTAAAATTCATGATGAAAAAGAAAATATCAGGACAGACACTACAAAATACAGAAGACAATTAGAAACTGTTTTGAAAATTTAAACTCCAATACAATAGAAAACGTTGATGACACTGACAAATTTCTAGAGGCATATGATCAACCAAAATGAGTCAAGAGGATATACATAATTTAAACACATCAATTTCAAGCAAGGAAATACAAAGACACCATCAAAAGCCTCCCAACCAAGAAAAGCTCAGGACTAGACCTGAGTTCTATAAGACCTACAAAGAAAAATTAATACCAATACTCCTCAAATTACTCCATGAAATAGGAAAGGAGAGGACCCTTTAAACTCATTGTATGACGCTACTATCATCCTTATAATAAAACCAAGCAGAGACACGTCAAGGAAAGGAAAATTCAGACCAATATCCCTAATGAACATAGATGCAAACATTCTCAATAAAATTCCAGCAAATCTCATACAAAAACTCATTTAAAAAATGTGCACCATGATCAAGAGGGATTCATTCCTGGGATGCAAGGTTGGTTCAACAAATGGAAATCAATGAATGTAATTCATCACATCAATAGACTTAAAGATGAGAATCATACCATTATATCAATTGATTTATAGAAAGAATTTGACAAAATACAGCACCCTTTCATGTTCAAAGCTCTAGAAAAAAACTAGGGATAGTAGGAACATACCTCAACATTGTAAAAGCTAAACCCAAGGCCAACATCATTCTAAATGGAGAAAAAAAAATGGAAGAATGCCCTCTAAAACTGAAACAAAACAGGGATGCCCTCTTTCACCACTTCTATTCAACATAGTTTTTAAAAGTCTAGCCAGAACAATTAGACAGACAAAAGAAATTAAAAGGATATAAATATGAAAATAACTCAAATTATCATTATTTTCTGATGATATGATTCTATACTTAGATGATCCAAAAATCTCTAACAGAAAACTTCTGGAATTAATAAATTATTTCAGCAATGTAGCAGGATATAAAATCAATACCCATAAATAAGTGCACTTCTATACATCAGTGAAGACTCCTCTGAAATAGTAATTAGGAAAAGTACCCCATTCAGAATAGCCTCAAAAAACAAAATTAAATACTTGGGAATCAATCTAACAAAAGAGCTGAAAGACCTCTACAATGAAAACTATAAAACACTACAGAAAGAAATTGAAAAAGAACTTAAAAGATGGAAAGATCTTCCATGCTCTTGGATGGGCAAAATTAATATTGTCAAAAATGGCCTTACTACCCAAAGTGCTATACAGATTCAATGGGATTCCAATTAAAATCCCAATGTCATTCATTATAGAAATAAAAAGAGCAATCATGAAATTAATTTGGAAAAATAAGAGACTCATAATAGCCAAAGCAATCATTAGGAAAAAGAGTAAAGCAGGATGCATCACAATACCAGACCTTAAACTATACTGCAAACCTATAGTAACAAAAATAGCATGATATAGGCAAAACATAGACTTGTAGACAAATGTTACAAAACAGAAGACACAGATAAGGCCACATAAAAACAGTCATCTAATACTAGACAAAGGTGCCAAAACACACATTGTAGAAAAGATTGCTTCTTCAACAAATGGTGTTGGGAAAACTGGAAATCCATTTGTAGCAAAGTGAAACTAAACTCCTATCTCTCACTGAACAAACTCAACTGAAAGTGAATCAAGGACCTAGGAATTAAATCTGAGACTGTGTACCTAATGGAAGAAAAAGTAGGCCCAAATCTTCATCACATTGGATTAGGACCCTACTTCCTTAAGATTCCTAAAGCTCAAGATCTAAAATTAAGAATCAATAAATGAGATGGATTCAAACTAAAAAGCTTCTCAGCAAAATCAACAATCAATGAGGTAATGAGAAAGCCTACATTTTTGGAGCAATTTTTTTTTTTTTGCCACAAACATGTCAGAGCAGTAATCTCTAGGATATATAAAGAACACAAAAAACAACATCAAAAAAATCAATAATAGGCTAAGGAAGGAGCTGAACAGACACTTTTCAGAAGAAGATACACATTTGATCTACAAACATATATGAAAAATGTTCAACATCTCAACAAGTAATTACAGAAATGCAAATCAAAACTAAGATTTCATCTCACTCCAGTCAGAATGGCAGTTATTAAGAATACAAGTAACATTAAGTGTTGGTGAGGATGTGGGGAAAAATGCACACTCATACTTTGCAGGTGGGACTGTAAATTGGTGCAGCCAATCTGGAAAGCAGTATGGAGATTCCTTAGAAAACTTGGAATAGAACCACCATTTGTCCCAGCTATCCCACTCCTCAGTATATACCCAAAGTACTTAAAAATCAGCCTGCTATAGTAATGCAGCCACATCAATGTTTATAGAAGCTCAATTCACAATAGCTAAATTGTGGAAGCAACCTAGATATCCTTAAATAGATGAATGAATAAAAAACTGGTTTATATACACAATAGAATATTATTAGCATCAAAAGAGAATAAAATTATGGCATTTGCAGGGAAATGGATAGAGTTGGATATTATCATGCTAAGCAAAGTAAGCCAATCCCAAAACAACAAAGGCTGGATGTTCTCTCTAATAAGTGGATGCTAATCCATATGGCGGGCATGGGGAAAATGGAGAAATCTTGATTGGGCAAAGGGGAGGGTGGGAAAGGGAGGAGCGATGGCATGGGGACAGGAAAGATGATGGAGTGGGATGGACATCATTACCCTAGATACATGTATGACTGCACATATGGTACAATGCTACATTGTGTAAAACCAGAGAAATGAAAAGTTGTGCTGCAGTTGTATACAATAAACCAAAATGTATTTTGCTGTCATATATACCTAAAAAATAATAAATAAATAAATAAATTTTTTAAAAGCCAAAATTGCATACTATTTAATTTTGGTATGGTTGCTACAGGGCTGGGGACTTCCATGAAACTGAGGCAGAATAAAGAACCCCCTTAAAACCCTGATTTTTACAATCAAGTCAGAAAGATTTCAGATATATTGCTCAGTATAACAGGTATGCATTTATTAGAATGGATAGAAAAAGGGAAAGGAGGACACCCTCAAAGGAGAGAGTAGAACCTCTCAGAGAGTGGACTGACCATGTGCCTCTTCTGCACTCCTGTTTCATTGATGATCCCAGAGAATCCTACCAAGGTCCAACTCTTGATTTTTGACTAGCAACAGGATAACATGAAACTTTCAAGTCCCCACTACCATGACAACTCTAGATCACTTTGGCCCATGTTGAATGCTTCTAATTGAATTCTTAACCATAAATTCTTACAGACTTATAGTGTGGAGGAGTTTTCCTTATCTCCCTGAATTCTGGGATCTGATCTGTGTAAAGGGTCACAAAAGTCTTCCCATTCAGAGTAACTTGGTTTTCTCTTATGGGCATTATTTCAGGCCTGCATTTCTCCTGAAGGTAACATTTCTCCTGAGAGACGTGACATATCCTGTGGACTTAATCCAGGCAGAACTTCAGGTAAATTTCTTCTTGGAAATCAAAGCATGTGGGTCAGCACATTGGGTCCATTTTATAGAAGTATCCCCTTATCCTCACGTTCCTACCACTCACATCTATCTGTCCCCAAATAAGGTGAATATGCCAGGTCTACATCTGACTATGTTCAGTAACTTTCCTGCTCCTTGACAGAGAAGAGCCCTACCATATCCAGGATTTGTTTATGCTCTTGTCCTTACCCTGAGGATTAATCTCATGCAGTTGATTTCAGTTATATTGATCCATAGTTGGGTAGTGAACAGTCTCTCTTGACCTTCATGTTTGCCCATTCTCACTGCTAAAAATTCATTTGTTCAATCAGTTCAAGTTCTTATTTGTATAAATAGAAAAAAAAAGACTGGCTAAATTAAGGATAAAAGAAATGCTTGAAAGGATACTAAATAGTTTATAGCATGGATGGAAACATGTTAGAGAAAAGCTCAAAAACTAAAAAGCATTCAAGGAAGTTAACCAGCCAAAATTATGCTAGGACAGTCTGGCTATATCACCATACCACCACCACCAAAAAGCATTGTTTTTGAAAACACATAATGCCAGCCCTTCTTCCTTGAATACTTTCTAACCTATTTCTTGGTGATATTCTCTCAATCTTCCTTCTCGGGCAAGCACATCTAAATGAGCCTAGGTCATGTTCTCAGATAACCCTTTGCTGTCATAAACTAAGGGAAGAAAGGAGACCCCTGTTTCAGCTCCTGTAAAAGAAGACAGTCATCCAATCACCAGCGCACACAGTGAGAAATTTCTCATCCTAAGTACATAGAAGGTTTGAAACCTAGGAAATTATACAAGTTATACAAATATCCACTACAGCGGTTTTAAAGAGTTTCCTATCTCAGGTAGGCTAGTTGTTATAGTTTAAATCTGGGCTCTCCTTCAAAATCTCCTATGTTGAAGGCTTGATACCCAGTAATGACACTATTGGTAGGTGGTGGATACTCTAAGAATGGAGCCTAGTTGGAAGAAGGAGGTTACATTACAGGGGATGTCCTGGAAAGGTATATCTTGTCTTTGATCCCATCTTCCCCCCTCCCCTTTCTCTTTTTCCCAACTACTATAAGGTAAGCAACTTTGCTGCACTTTTATCACAAGCTCCCTGACATGAAGTTGTGCTTCACCATAGGTCCAGAAACAACAGAGTCAAGTAATTATGGATTGAAACCATGAACAAAAATAAACCTAACATAATCAGTTATGAAATGATTGTTCAGTTTCTTAGATAAGTCTTGTTTTGTTATTCTATATCTTGTAAAAATCTTCCTAGTTTTTGTCAATGATAACCTTCTCTAAGTTCCTCACTTGATATTGATTCTCCTCCAATTTTCATGTTGTTTTTGAAAGACCTCCCAGGCATTGAAGTGTTTAAAATATTTATATAAAACATTGTATAAAATACAATGTAATACACACACACACACACACACACACACACACACACACACACCATAGCAATGTTGAATGGCAATAAGAAGTCTAAATTTAAGGAGGCTTATTATAAATATGAGGCCTTGACCAGAATTATCTTCCTACATAACCCTTCATTCTACATCCCCATCCCCCACTGACTCCCACCACCAATAGGCTCCTTTTGTTTGATTTTATAAGTTAGCTGTGTCAGAGAATGACCCAGTAGCTACCCTCATTTACAGAATTGTTTGTGCATGAATTATTCATGGGATCCCAGAATATCAAATATCTTTAATATTGGGGCAAAATCAGGCCAATTTTGACTATGATGGTAAGTCACACCCTAGATTTCCATATACGAAACACTTTTATACTAGCCCCTATATCACACTAATCCTTTAAAAATGTGTAGTACTTTTCATTATTACTTAAAATAAATAACACTTTAAGTATATGAATTAAACCTTTTGCAGCCGTTAATTACTTGAAGAAGTGGTGAAGCTTTATATTCTAAGCGTTGACATTGCTAAATAAGATAGTTTCATTTTATATTAGTAATAAATTGGCAAAAAAATATTGGTTAATTAACATTGGTTAATTTAATCATTATGGAAACAAACACTTTCATGCACCTGAAGAAACATTAAATGAAAAAAGCAAGCTGGGATGTGCATTATAAATTCTTGCTAATAATGGGTGATGGGTGTAGTAATGTTCTCTCTCCTTGTCCACCATAAAGCCTTCAAATCAAGATTGATTTTTTTTCTAACATTGTCTATCATATTAATACTAAACCTTCCATTAATACAACCCAATATCAAGATTAAATATATTTTAACATAGAGTATGTTCCTTTTTAAAACCACCTTTCAATTTCATTGAAATGTAGATACCTTGCTCCAGGTGGATACATTTTATCACCACATATGCTATATCACTTGAATCTGGTCATAGAAAAAAAACAGAAATGAGCTTCTAGTGGTTTGATTATTTTTACTCTTTCAATTTATTGTACATGCAGATCATTGAAAATGCAAAAACTAAGACAGCATATGTATTTAATGGAATCATTGAAGAATACTGTTTGTGCCACTAAATATACTGCTTCTATATATGAATTTGTCAGTTGGAGAACATATGAAATTAGTATAGATGGTATTCTGCTGGGATTTAACAAGAACAGACTGTCAGTAAATTCTTGTATTCTATACAATCATTCCCTTCAACCAATACTGTATTTCTCTTCCACAACAAGGCAACCAATCATTATTAGTTTTTCATTTGAATTCCTTCTTCCCAGTCACCTTGCATGGATTTCATATTTGATCAAAGCGTTATCCTCTCTTTTGGAGAAAACAATAACCTGATCACACATATCAGGTCTTCATATCCATATCAACACACTCATATAGATACACTCACATTTTTATCTACTGTATATTATTGTATCAACCTACTTATGGATGTATTATTGCAGGGAAGAAATCCAGAAAGGAAATGAATAGTTTTGGAGATGTATAAAGTCCAAATCCCATGCAATTCACAACTAAATTATGGGAAGAGATAGATGTTGAATATATTTGGTAGAATCAGAAATTACCCTAGTGTCCAGAGCCTGAAAAATGAGAATATTTCAGTTGTGATTTCAGGAAGGATGATTATCTGTTAATAAAATGACAAATCAAGTTTATCAGTGGGTAACAGAAAGAAAGAGAACTTATAATACTTTGCTTGTTATAATGAAAGTGAAAACAGGAATAGCGTTTTAGTTATCCACTAAAGAGATAGTAATAATGACAGTACTAAAACTATGTTTCTGGACTCATTGGTTAAAATGAATTCAGTACTGTGATCTGAGGTGGGCAGGTAATAAACAATTACATGTACTGGACCAAAACCAAATATAGAAAAATATGAATTGATCAGTAGGCTCATTTAGCCTCAATAATTTTCTTTTCTTACTGTGTTGTGCTCACCTGGCCATTAGATTTTGATTCATTTTCTGCTACTCCACTATTTTCAGTACCTCAAGTGTGTTGCTTTTCACTAGGTAACAATTGATAGTTCTCACCTGAATGTAACACTTTTCCTTATGAGAAATTATCAACCTTTTTATGTCTGGAAGGTAAGATTCAGAGCAATATCATATCCTACAAATATTATTTCCTATCTTGTACAATATATGATTTGCATGCAGTTAGTATTAAAGACACTCCAAAGTAAAAACTGAGAGTAAATTCCCATTTAGAAATTAGGTAATTAATACTCATTCATTGTATTCTTTATTTATTTGGAAATCTATGAGTTTGATGTGGTCACATAGAGTCAATTTTATGTCAGTTATACCAGATTCTGGTAATATCCTTTTTCTGCTAACCTCAAAATCAGTATATTCAAAGACAAATATTTTATCTTTTTCCAAATATATGTATTTATTCCCTTATAGCCATTAACAGAATTTACTCAAGAATCTTAAGACAATTTCTTATCCCTTTTCTCATACTCACCAAAACACATCACATTTATGGGATTGAGGATAGATTGCCCCAAAATATGTCAGCTTGGTATTTGAGAAAATTGCAATATCAGGAAGGCCACTCCCACTTAGAACTTGTTCTTCTTCCTGAAGCTGATCATAAACCCTAGGAAGGTGATTCCCTGACCGTTTCTTTCCCTTCTTCCTGAAGAGGGTCATAAGATCTTCATTACAGAAGTGTGTTCTTACACCAGGTAAGAAGGAGAGGAATTGAAATCACATGGGTGCCAAGAAAAACTTGAACGAATAGGCCTTGCTATGTCTCCCTTACTTTAATATCATTAGATTAAATACTTTTGTCCTCTGATCATACTTCTGAACAACTTTCTGCTCAATAAAACTAAAGCACTACAATATACAAATTCACCTGTTTCTTCATTTCTGCATTCTCAAAGACTTGTGTATAACATAAGAGTTTAACTGTTGTTAATCTATCTTTTACTATAGGGTCCTCAGCCATGGACCTCACAGTGGGTAAGGAGAAGATTATTTTCCCCCTATACTTCCAAACTCTGTTGAGTCTACTGCTGGAATTACATTTGTACATATAACCCCCGCACACAATTTTTTTTTTTTTTTTTTTTTTAGTTTGAAGTCTCACTATCCTATTCCCTAGCTCAAGTTCTCATTACCTCCTATTCGGATTATTTCTTGCATCCAATCCATTTTTCCCAGAAATGTCATATCTTCACAATCAGTGATCTTATGAAAAAATTCCCTAATTTAGGACATCCAAGATGGCTGCGGGCACTGAGAGATCAGTTCTCTGACCTCTTCAGCTGTGCGAGCAAAGGGAGCCTTGGACCGACTGAGTGTTGTTTTCTCAGGATCACTAGGCAATGCTGGGCTGATGTGGACCTGGCGTGAGCAGTTTGCGCCCCTCAAAACCCACGCCAAGCCTGGAGCGGGTGAATTCGGGCTTCCCGTGTGCACTTTCTGGCTGATTGTCTGCGTCTGGCCGCCAAACCGCAGTGACTCAGAGCTATGGACGCTCCCGCTGAATAGAGAGGCAGCTCTTCAGTTCCTATATGAGCCTTTTGAGGTGATACCAACTGAGCCTTCATAGGCAGCAGGCCCAAGATTGGGATGGGGCCTGGGAGAGCCAGACCGGACCCACCCTTCGCATCAGACACCCAGCAAAGGGAAAGAATGGCAGCCCTTCACATTGGACACCACCATGGCTGAGAACTGATGTCAACACAGTTCGGTGGAGGGGATAGCTTCATTGAGACCAGCGTCTGCAAGTGTGTGACCCACGGGCCCCTCCTCTCCGCACAGCAAGGAGATCTTGGCCCCTCCAGCTCTCCCTTGAGCACGATTGTCAGACCGAGGGAGTCAAGAGCAGCGCATGTTCCCCGGCTACCACTCAGACCAGAGCTGACAACCAAGGTCTCTTGGACCAGCTCCCGGGGGTGTGGCTACCAGAGGGCAGGCAGAATAAGCTGACAGTTCCCAGCCCCGCGCTCCACAATCTTAGGGTCTGGGGGAATGGCAAACAGAGAGAGTGTGCCCATTTGTTCAAGAAAATAGGGCTCCCAGGAGCAGCAGACCCGTTGTATAGCTAGTTTTGTGGTGAATGTCACCGGTGAGTGGTGCCTGACTGGAGGAAAAGCGGGGAAGTGATCGAAGACCAGGAAAGGCCCGGGTTGCCTGGGATTGGAGACCTCCCAGTGGGGAAGGAGGAGTCGCCTCACAGTGATTGGTTCCTGCATATTGAAAGGAGAAGCTTGGCCCAGTGGGCACAGCTCCACCAACTGGAAGAGAAGTTAATCGAACTCTAAGACTGCATTTTTTAAATTTGTTTTATTTTTATTTTTTAATTTATTTTTTTATTTTTAATTTTTATTGTTATTTTTTATTTTTATTTTTTGCCTTTTAATTTCTTTTCAATTTCCTTATTCTCCTTACTTGACTTCTACCTGTTACTCTCATTCTCTTTAGCAACTTCTTCCCTCCCCTTCTAATACCTTTCCTCCCAAGCATTACGCCACTGTTTATGTGTAATTTACTAAATGTGTATAGGTAAATGTTATGAGGTGTTATATAGTGCTACCAATTCCCTAGCTACCCCCAAATACTCCGGAGCATTCTCCTGTTAATATCCCTCGTCAGTAGAGCAATCTTCCAAGGTTGCGAAGACATACCAAACTCTATACCATCACATCATTCGACCTTAACATAAGTCCCAAGACCAAACCGCAGATCTCTATATGCCATCAGAATCCGTACACAGTTTATGAAATGAATGAATCTGCTTTAAAGTGCAATAAAATTCATCATCTCTGGTCATACTCTCCCATCACAAAGGAGAGACTCTGGAGATACACAAAACCAAAATAAATTTATAGGAGTAAACAGTAACTCAGCAGTCAAACACAAATGGAAGTAACATGAGCAACATGAAAAAGCAAGAAAGAAAAGAAGTACAAACAATGCAGGACAGCCTAAATCTACAGTAGAACCTAGAGGCATCAGAAAAATGGTCAAATAAAGAGCTCAGGGAATACCTTATACAGATGGAATGGAATCTTCAAGAGGACATGAGACAGCAAATTCAAACAATGAAAGAACACATTGAAAATGAATTACATAAAAAGATAAAATAAGCAACTTTACCAGGAGATAGAGATTATAAAAAAAAATTAAACAATACTCCTAGAAATGAAGGAAAGTATAAACCAAATTAAAAACTCAAATGAGACTATCACTAGCAGAGTGAAGCAAGTAGAAGTAAGAATGTCAGACAATGAAGACAAAATATATCATCTTGAAAAGAGTCTAGCCAACTCAGAAAGGCTGATAAGAAACCACGAGAAAAACATCCAGGAGATATGGGATAACATAAAAAAAAAAAAGAAACTTAACAGTCATCGGGATAGAGGAAGGTATAGAGGTCCAAACCAAGGGAATGAGCAATGTATTGAATGAAATAATTTTAGAAAACTTTCCAGACATAAAAAAGGAAATGGAAGTACAAATTCAAGATGCATAGAGGACACTGAGCAAACAAAATCACAGTAGACCAACGCGAAGACACATTATTATGAAGATAGCCAATATACAGAACAAAGAGAGAATATTAAAAGATACAAGAAAAAGGAGGTAGATTACATTCAGGGGTAAACCAATTAGGTTAACAACTGATTTTTCATCACAGTCACTGAAAGCGAGAAGATCCTGGAACAATGTATTTCAAACACTGAAAGACAATGGTTGCCAACCAAGAATTTTGTATCCAGCAAAATTAAGCTTCAGGTATGACAATGAAATAAAAATCTTTCACGATAAAAAAAAATTAAAAGAATTCGCAACCAGAAAACCAGCATTGCAAAGCATCTTGAGCAAAACACTACACGAGGAAGAAATGAAAAACAACAACCAAACCCAACAGTGGGAAGTACCTCAGTAAAGCGAGAGTGGGGGGGGAGGTAATCATGGATAAACAAACCAAATTAAAAAAAAAGACAAATAGATAAATAATCAAACATGAATGGAAGTATAAACCATATATCAATAGTAACCATAAAAGTTAATGGCTTAAACTCAACAATAAAGTGACATAGGCTGGTAACCTGGATTAAAAAAACAGATCCAACAATATGCTGCCTTCAGGAGACACATCTGATTGAAAAAGACATACACAGGCTGGAGGTGAAAGGTTGGGAAAAATCATACCACGCACACGGTCCTCGGACGCAAGCAGGGGTGGCCATCCTCATATCGAATACAATTGACTTCAAGACTAAGTTAATCAAAAGGGATAAGGAAGGACATTATATACTGTTAAAAGGAACCATTCGCCAATAAGACATAACAATTTTCAATATTTATGCACTAAATAATGATGCTGCAACGTTCATAAAACAAATTCTCCTCAAGTTCAAAAATCAAATAGACCACAACACAATAATCATGGGTGACTTCAACACACCTCTCTCACCATTGGACAGATCCTCCAAACAAAAGTTGAATAAAGAAACTATAGAACTGAATAACACAATCAATAACCTAGACTTAACCGACATATTTAGAGTATATCAACCATCATCAAGTGGATATACTTTTTTCTCAGCAGCACATGGATCCTTCTCAAAAATAGACCATATATTATGCCATAGGGCAACCCTCAGTAAATATAAAAGTGTGGAGATAATACCATGGATCTTATCTGATCATAATGGAATGAAACTGGAAGTCAATGATAAAAGAAGGAAGGAAAAATCCTACATCACTTGGAAAATGAACAATATGTTACTAAATGATCAATGGGTTATAGAATACATAAAGGAGGAAATCAAAAAATTCTAAGAGATAAATGAAAATACAGACACAACATATCGGAATCTGTGGGACACAATGAAAGCAGTTTTAAGAGGGAAATTCATTGCCTGGAGTTCATTCCACAAAAAAATAAAAAAACAAAAAATAAATGAGCTCACACTTCATCTCAAAAC
This sequence comes from Callospermophilus lateralis, assembly GCF_048772815.1. NCBI lineage: Eukaryota > Metazoa > Chordata > Mammalia > Rodentia > Sciuridae > Callospermophilus > Callospermophilus lateralis. Next base: position 70,801,194 of record NC_135325.1, read on the forward strand.
CCTAGAAAAGTAAGAGCAAAACAACAGCAAATGTAGCAGAAGGCAAGAAATAATTAAAATCAGAGTGGAAATCAACAAAATTAAAACAAAAGAAACTATTGAAAAAATTGACAAAACTAAAAGTTGATTCTTCGAAAAAAATAAATAAGATCGACAGACCCTTAGCCATGCTAATGAAGAGAAGAAGAGAGAGAAATCAAATTACTAACATTTGGGATGAAAAAGACAATATCACAACAGATGCTACAGAAATACAGAAGACAATAAAAAATTATTTTGAAACCCTATATTCCAATAACATAGAAGATATTGAGGACATCAATAAATTTCTAAAGTTATTTGATTTGCCAGATTGAGTCAGGAGGATACACACAATTTAAACAGACCAATATCTACGGAGGAAACAGAAGAAGCAATCAAAAGACTACCAACCAAGATAAGCCCAGGACCAGATGTGTATACAGCAGAGTTTCACAAAACCTTTGAAGAAGAATTAATACCAATACTTTTCAAGTTATTTCAGGAAATAGAAAAAGAGGGAGCTCTTCCAAATTCATTCTATGAAGACCCAACATCACCCTGATTCTGAAACCAGACAAAGACACTTCAAAGAAAGAAAACTACAAACCACTATCTCTAATGAACCTAGATGCAAAAATCCTCAATAAAATTCTGGTGAATCAGATACAAAAACATACCAAAAAATAATTGTGCACCATGATCAAGTAGGATTCATCCTTGGGATGCAAGGCTGGTTCAATATACGGAAATCAATAAATGTTATTCACCACATCAATGGACTTAAAGATAAGAACCATATGATCATCTCGATAGACGCAGGAAAAGCATTCAACAAAGTACAGCATCCCTTTATGTTCAAAACACTAGAAAAACTAGGGATAACAGGAACTTACCTCAACATTGTAAAAGCTATCTATGCTAAGACTCAGGCTAGCATCACTATAAACAGAGAAAAATTGAAGGCTTTCCCTCTAAAATCTGGAACAAGACAGGGATGCCCTCTCTCACCACTTCTATTCAATATAGTTCTCGAAATACTGACCAGAGCAATTAGACAGACAAAAGAAATTAAAGGCCTAAAAATAGGAAAAGAAGAACTTAAATTATCACTACTTGCGACTGACATGCTCCTATACTTAGAAGACCCAAAAGGGTCTACAAACAAACTACTAGAGCTAATAAATGAATTCAGCAAAGTTGCAGGATATAAAATCAACATGCATAAATCAAAGGCATTCCTGTATATCAGCAACAAATCTTCTGAAATGGAAATGAGGACAACCACCACATTCACAACATCCTCAAAAAAAAAATAAAGTATTTGGGATTTAACCTAACAAAAGAGGTGAAAGACCTATACAATGAAAACTATAGAACCCTCAAGAGAGAAATAGAAGATCTTAGAAGATGGAAAAATATACCCTGTTCATGGATAGGCAGAACTAACATCATCAAAATGGCGATATTACCAAAAGTTCTCTATAGGTTTAAGGCAATGCCAATCAAAATCCCCATGGCATTTCTTGTAGAAATAGATAAAGCAATCATGAAATTCATATGGAAAAATAAAATACTCAGAATAGCAAAAGCAATTCTAAGCAGGAAGAGTGAATCAGGCGGTATAGCGATACCAGACTTCAAACTATACTACAGAGCAATAGTAACAAAAACAGCATGGTACCGGTACCAAAACAGGCGGGTGGACCAATGGTACAGAATAGAGGACACAGAGACGATTCCACAAAATTACAACTATCTTATATTTGATAAAGGGGCTAAAAGCATGCAATGGAGGAAGGATAGCATCTTCAACAAATGGTGCTGGGAAAACTGGAAATCCATATGCAACAAAATGAATCTGAATTCCTTTCTCTCGCCATGCACAAAAGTTAACTCAAAATAGATCAAGGAGCTTGATATCAAAACAGAGACTCTGCATCTGATAGAAGAAAAAGTTGGCTCTAATCTACATCCTTGGGGGTCGGGCTCCAAATTCCTTAATAGGACAGCCATAGCACAAGAGTTAATAAAAAGAATCAACAAATGGGACTTACTCAAACTTAGTAGTTTTTTCTCAGCAAGAGAAACAATAAGAGAGGTAAATAGGGAGCCTACATCCTGGGAACAAATTTTTACTCCTCACAGTTCAGATAGAGCCCTGATATCCAGAGTATACAAACAACTCAAAAAATTAAACAATAAGAAAACAAATAACCCAATCTACAAATGGGCCAAGGACCTGAACAGACACTTCACAGAGGAGGACATACAATCAATCAACAAGTACATGAAACCATGCTCACCATCTCTAGCAGTCAGAGAAATGCAAATGAAAACCACCCTAAGATACCATCTCCCTCCAGTAAGATTGGCAGCCATTATGAAGTCAAATAACAAGTGCTGCCGAGGATGTGGGGAAAAGCGTACACTTGTACATTGCTGGTGGGACAGCAAATTGGTGCTGCCAATTTGGAAAGCAGTATGGAGATTCTTGGGAAAGCTGGGAATGGAACCACCATTTGACCCAGCTATTCCCCTTCTCGGAATATTCCCTAAAGACCTTAAAAGAGCGTACTATAGGGATACTGATACATGGATATTCATAGCAACACAATTCACAATAGCTGAACTGTGGAACCAACCTAGATTCCCTTCAATAGATGAATGGATAAAAAAATGTGGCATTAGGGATCCAACATGGCGGCCGGCGAGGAAGCAGCACTTTCAATATCTCCACATTAACGAGATCAGAAACACCCATTAAAACAGCTACATTCTACCTACTGAGGATCTTCTAGCAAAATTCCGTTGAAAGGAGACCTGCCGAAAATTAGTAAGTTTATTAGACGTGACAGTTTGCCCCAGACAAGTGAAACTTGGCCGGCAGCGCGGGCGCAGAGGTCCAATCCCGCGGCCACCGGCCACTTCTGCAAGCGGCAGGCGGCCAATAGCAGCGCGGCAGAAGGGTCCCCGCCCAGCCAGCAGACAGCTCCCGCCATCCCAGCTCCCCTGGCGGCTCAGCTCTCTCTCGGCGAACAGCCACCCTGCCCACCTGGCTCTTAGGCACGCGGCTGCAGCCACCCTGCTCTACAAGCGGCCCCCGGCGGCCCTGCTCGGCGAGAAGGGTCCCCGCCCGGCCGGCAGACAGCTCCTGCCATCCTGCTCTTGCTCTGCAAACAGCCACCCCGCCCGCCTGGTTCTTAGCCACTCGGCTGCAGCCGCCCGGCTTTACAAGCGCCCCCGGCGGCCCTGCTCGGCGAGAAGGGTCCCTGCCCGGCCGGCAGACAGCTCCTGCCATCCCGGCACTCCTGGCGGCCAGCCCGCTCTGCGAAGGGTCACCCAGCCCGGCTCTTAGCCACGCGGGCGCTGCCTGCCCGGCTCTGCAGGCGCCCCTGGTGGCCCAGCGCAGCCAGAGGGCCTCGCCCGACAGAAGGCCCGTGCCCTTCCGGCTCTGCTAACGGCCCTGCCCACCCGGGAAAGGGCTCCCCCCCTTGAGAGGACAGGAAGGAAATCTAACCAAGCCTCTATGAATTAGCGAACTGGGATCTAAAACCAGAGATTGTGTCAGACCAGAGACAAGCCAGTTCCACCTCTCCCTTCAGTCACTCCTGCAAGGAGCCAGGGGCCCGCGGTAGCAGAGAGGGGAAGTCATCAAAGATCAGCCAAAGAGATTCCTTCCCAGCGGATTCTACTTTAGCAGGTGTGTGGTTCCCACTCACATCAGATACAAACAACCAGGAAACTTCATAATGTTTCTGTGGGCGTGACAGTAAGGGCCAAAGGACTCTCCACCCCCAACTCCCCCAACCGCCAACTGAGAGGGCTTGACGGTAGGAGCGGAGGGAAACAGAGGACACCCCAGACCCCCAACTCCTCCTACCGCCAGCGGAGCGGTCTTGATTGTAGGGGCTGAGGGAAGCAGAGGGGATCCTCAACCCCCAACTCCCAGTACCACCAGCGGCGACACCAATGGTCTTAGCCGCCAGATTCCGAAGGAGTGCTCACCAAAGGGGTCCGGAAAAATTAAACTATTGATTCCCAGACCACAGCTCCACAGCACTGGGGCTTAGATGAATGACAGTGAGAGTGCTCAGTCCTTAGGGAAATAGAGCACTCGGTGGGGCTGAAAGTGTAACCAAATCCTTGGGGAACTGCCTCCAGTGACTAGGACCTGGCTGGCTGGCAGGAGGAAGGGGAGGAGGGGCCGTAGAAGTGAAACGGCTCTGGACCAACAGGATTGAGAGACTCCCAGGAGCCGCCTTACAGGGATTGCTGTTGACACACTGAGGGCAAATCTCAGCCCGGAGGGCACAGCTTTGCCTACGGGGAGAGAAGAAAATGGATCTCTAAGACCTAATTTTATTTCTTATTTCATTTTTTTTTCTCTCCCTTTTTCCCGCTTTCTCTCCCCTTCCAAGTTTTATTCTTCCTGCCATTCTCCTCTATGCTATCTATCTCCCTCTCCATTCTTTTCAAGAGCACCTTCCTTCCACTTCCCCCCAACTTTCATCCCAAGCATTATGTCCTCTATTTCGTGTAACTGTCTAAATGCAAATAGGTGAATGTTTCAAGGACGTCTATAGTGCTCCTAAACGCCTAGCTACTACCAACACCCTGATCCAATCGACGGTTAGTACCCCCCTTCAGTAGAACAATCTTCTAAAGTAGCCTAGACATATTAAACCTTATACCTGCATAGCACCTAACCTAAAGTCCTAAGAACAAAAAAAAAACTACTATATGCATACAAAATACCGAAGCCCTTTATAAATTGAATGAATCAGCTCTAAAGAACAATAAAGCCCAATATTTACAGGCATAATCTCCCACCACAAAGGAGAGACAACAGTGATAAACAAAGCCAAAACAAATGTATAGGAGAAAGCAGTTACAAAGCAGTCAAACAGAGCAAGAAAGTAACGTAACCAACATGAAAAAACAAGGGAAAAAAGGATTACAGATAATGCAGGACAATTTAAATCTACAGGAGGACCTAGAAGCATCAGAAACATGGACAGGGAAAGAAATCAAGGCATACCTAACTCAGATGGAACGGAATTTTAGAGAAGACATGAGACAGCAAGTCCAAGAATTGAAAGTATATTTCGAAATCAAACTAAACAAACAAATTCAAACTGCAAAGAACGAGCTTTACCAGGAGACAGGGATCTTAAAAAAAAAAAAAACAGTAATTTTAGAAATGCAAGAAACCATAAACCAGATTAAAAATGCAAACAAGAATATCACAAATAGACTAGATCAAGTAGAAGTCAGAACATCAGATAATGAAGACAAAGTCTATCAACTTGAAAAGAGCATAGTCAATACTGAAAAGATGCTTAAATCTCACGAGCAATCTATTCAAGAGATGTGGGATCTCATCAAAACACCAAATTTGAGAGTCATTGGGATAGAAGAAGGCACAGAGCTTCAAACCAAAGGAATGGACAACCTATTAAATGAAATAATCCTAGAAAACTTCCCAGAGATGAAAGATGGAATGGATTGCCAAATCCTGGAAGCTTACAGGACCCCAAACATCCAAAACTGTAATAGACCAACCCCAAGACATATAATTATGAAGATAGCCAACATACAGAACAAGGAGAGAATATTAAAAGCTATGAGGGAAAGGAGGCAGATTACATACAGGGGTAAACCAATTAGGTTAACGGCTGATTTTTCATCACAGACTTTGAAAGCGAGAAGATCATGGAACAATGTATTTCAAACGCTGAAAAATAATGGTCTCCAACCAAGAATACTGTATCCAGCAAAATTAAGCATCAGATTTGACAATGAAATTAAAATCTTTCACGATAAACAAAAGCTAAAAGAATTCGCTGCCAGAAAACCAGCACTGCAGAGCATTTTGGGCAAAATTCTACAAGAAGAGGAATTGAAAAATAGTGCCCAAAACCAACAGAGAGAGGTATCTCAGTAAAGGGGGAGGAAAACAACCAAAAAGTAAAAACTAGCCAAACTAAAATAAATAAATAAATAAACATGACTGGAAGTACAAATCATATCTCAATTGTAACCTTAAATGTTAATGGTCTAAACTCACCAATCAAGAGACACAGGCTAGTAACCTGGATCAAAAAAACAAACCCAACAATATGCTGCCTTCAGGAGACTCATATGATAGGAAAAGACATACACAGGCTGAAGGTGAAAGGTTGAGAAAAATCATACCATTCACATGGCCCTCGGAAGCAAGCAGGAGTGGCCATACTCGTATCGAATAAAATCAACTTCAAACCTAAGCTAATCAAAAGGGATAAAGAAGGATACTATATCCTGCTAAAAGGAACTATTCACCAACAAGACATAACAATTATCAATTTATATGCACCAAATAATGGTGCAGCAACGTTCATAAAACAAACGCTCCTCAAGTTCAAGAGTCAAATTGACCACAACACAATAATTATGGGTGACTTCAACACACCACTCTCACCATTAGACAGATCCTCCAGACAAAAGCTGAATAAAGAAACTATAGAGCTCAATGACACAGTCAATAACCTAGACTTAACTGACATATATAGAATATATCAACCATCATCAAGTGGATACACGTTCTTCTCTGCAGCACATGGATCTTACTCAAAGATAGATCATATATTATGCCATAGGGCAACTCTTAGTAAATATAAAGGTGTGGAGATAATACCATGCACCATATCTGATCATAATGGAATGAAACTGGAAATCAATGATAAAAGAAGGAAGGAAAAATCCTGCATCACCTGGAAAATGAACAATATGTTACTGAATGATCAATGGGTTACAGAAGACATAAAGGAGGAAATCAAAAAATTCTTAGAATTAAATGACAATACAGACACAACATACCGGAATCTATGGGACACAATGAAAGCAGTTTTAAGAGGGAAATTCATTTCCTGGAGTTCATTCCTCAAAAAAAGAAAAAACCAACAAATAAACGAACTCACACTACATCTCAAAACCCTAGAAAAGGAAGAGCAAAACAACAGCAAACATAGCAGAAGACAAGAAATAATTAAAATTAGAGCGGAAATCAATGAAATTGAAACCAAAAAAACCATCGAAAAAAATTGATAAAACTAAAAGTTGGTTCTTTGAAAGAATAAATAAGATCGACAGACCCTTAGCCAAGCTAACGAAGAGCAGAAGAGAGAAACCTCAAATTACTAACTTACGGGATGAAAAAGGCAATATCACAACAGACACTACAGAAATACAGAAGATAATTAGAAAGTATTTTGAAACCTTATATTCTAATAAAATAGAAGACAGTGAAGACATCGATAAATTTCTTAAGTCATATGAGCTGCCCAGATTGAGTCAGGAAGACACACACAATCTAAACAGACCAATAACAAAGGAAGAAATAGAAGAAGCCATCCAAGAAAAGCCCTGGACCGGATGGCTATACAGCAGAGTTTTACAAAACCTTCAAAGAAGAATTAATACCAATACTTTTCAAGCTATTTCAAAAATAGAAAAAGAAGAAGCTCTTCCAAATTCATTCTATGAGGCCAACATCACCCTGATCCCAAAACCAGACAAAGACACTTCAAAGAAAGAAAACTACAGACCAATATCTCTAATGAACATAGATGCAAAAATCCTCAATAAAATCCTGGCAAATCGAATACAAAAGCATATCAAAAAAATTGTACACCATGATCAAGTAGGATTCATCCCTGGGATGCAAGGTTGGTTCAATATACGGAAATCAATAAATATTATTCACCACATCAATAGACTTAAAGATAAGAACCATATGATCGTCTCGATAGATGCAGAAAAAGCATTCGACAAAGTACAGCATCCTTTTATGTTCAAAACACTAGAAAAACTGGGGATAACAGGAACTTACCTCAACATTGTAAAAGCTATATATGCTAAGCCTCAGGCTAGCATCATTCTAAATGTAGAAAAACTGAAGGCATTCCCTCTAAAATCTGGAACAAGACAGGGATGCCCTCTCTCACCACTTCTATTTAATTTAGTCCTTGAAATACTAGCCAGAGCAATTAGACAGACAAAAGAAATTAAAGGCATAAAAATAGGAAAAGAAGAACTTAAAATATCACTATTTGCAGACGATATGATCCTATACCTAGAAGACCCAAAAAGGTCTACAAAGAAACTACTAGAACTAATAAATGAATTCAGCAAAGTGGCAGGATATAAAATCAACACGTATAAATCAAAGGCATTCCTGTACATCAACAACAAAACTTCTGAAATGGAAATGAGGAAAACTACCCCATTCACAATATCCTCAAAAAAAAAAAAAAATAAAATACTTGGGGATCAACCTAACAAAAGAGGTGAAAGATTTATACAAAGAAAACTACAGAACCCTAAAGAGAGAGATAGAAGAAGATCTTAGAAGATGGAAAAATGTACCCTGTTCATGGATAGGCAGAACTAACATCATCAAAATGGCAATATTACCCAAAGTTCTCTACAGGTTCAACGCAATGCCAATCAAAATCCCAAGGGCATTTCTTGTAGAAATCGATAAAGCTATCATGAAATTCATATGGAAAAACAAAAGACCCAGAATAGCAAAAGCTATTCTAAGCAGGAAGTGTGAATCAGGCAGTATTGCGATGCCAGATTTCAAACTATATTACAGAGGAATAGTAACAAAAACAGCATGGTACTGGTACCAAAACAGGCAGGTGGACCAATGGTACAGAATAGAGGACACAGAGACCAATCCACAAAATTACAACTATCTTATATTTGATAAAGGGGCTAAAAGCATGCAATGGAGAAAGGATAGCATCTTCAACAAATGGTGCTGGGAAAACTTGAAATCCATATGCAACAAAATGAAGCTGAATCCATTTCTCTCGCCATGCACAAAAGTTAATTCAAAATGGATCAAGGAGCTAGATATCAAACCAGAGACTCTGCACCTGATAGAAGAAAAAGTTGGCTCCGATCTACATATTGTGGGGTCGGGCTCCAAATTCCTTAATAGGACGCCCATAGCCCAAGAATTAAATACAAGAATAAACAAATGGGACTTACTGAAACTAAAAAGTTTTTTCTCAGCAAGAGAAACAATAAGAGAGGTAAACAGGGAACCTACAACCTGGGAACAAATTTTTACTCCTCACACTTCAGATAGAACCCTAATATCCAGAATATACAAAGAACTTAAAAAATTAAACAATAAGATAACAAACAACCCTATCAACAAATGGGCCAAGGACCTGAACAGACACTTCTCAGAGGAAGACATACAGTCAATCAATAAGTATATGAAAAAATGCTCACCATCTCTAGCAGTCAGAGAAATGCAAATCAAAACCACCCTAAGATACCATCTCACTCCAGTAAGATTGGCAGCCATTATGAAGTCAAGTAACAATAAGTGCTGGCGAGGATGTGGGGAAAAGGGAACACTTGTACATTGCTGGTGGGACTGCAAAATGGTGCGGCCAATATAGAAAGCAGTATGGATATACCTAGGGAAGCTGGGAATGGAACCACCATTTGACCCAGCTATTGCCCTTCTCGGTCTATTCCCTGAGGACCTCAAAAGAGCATACTATAGGGATACTGCCACTTCAATGATCATAGCAGCACAATTCACAATAGCTAGACTTTGGAATCAACCTAGATGCCCTTCAATAGATGAATGGATTAAAAAACTGTGGCATCTATACACAATGGAGTATTACGCAGCACTAAAAAATGAGAAAATCATGGATTTTGCAGGGAAATGGATGGCATTAGAGCAGATAATGCTAAGTGAAGCTAGCCAATCCTTAAGAAACAAATGCCAAATGTCTCCTTTGATATAAAGAGAGCAACCAAGATCAGAACAGGGAAGAAGAGCATGAGGAAAAGATTAACATTTAACAGAGACGAGTGGGGTGGGAGAGAGGGAGAGAGAAGGGAAACTGTATGGAAATGGAAGGAGACCCTCATTGTTACATAAAACTACATATAAGAGTTTGTGAGGGGAAAGGGAAAAAAAAGGGAGAGAATTAAACCACAGCAGATGGGGTAGAGAGGGAAGAGGAGAGGGAAGGGGAGGGGGGATAGTAGGGGATAGGAAAGGTAGCAGAATACAACAGTCATTAATATGGTATTATGTAAAAATGTGGATGTGTAACCGATGTGATTCTGCAACTTGTATTTGGGGTAAAAATGGGAGCTGATAACCCACTTGAATCAAATGTATGGAAGATGATATGCCATGAGCTTTGTAATGTTTTGAACAACCAATAAAAAAAATATTAAAAAAAATGTGGCATTTATACCCAATGGAGTATTACTCTGCACTAAAAAATAACAAAATCATGGCATTTGCAGGGAAATGGATGGCATTAGAGCAGATTATGCTAAGTGAAGCTAGCCAATCCCTGAAAAACAAATGCCAAATGTTTATTTGATATAAGGAGGGCAACTAAGAACAGAGCAGGGAGGAAGAGCATGAGAAGAAGATTACCATTAAACATGGATGAGAGGTGGGAGGGAAAGGGAGAGAGTAGGGAAATTTCATGGAAATGGAAGGAGACCCTTAATGTTATACAAAATTACATATAAGAGGAGGTGAGGGGAAAGGGAAAAAAACAAGGGAGAGAAATTAACTACAGTAGATGGGATAGAGAGAGAAGATGGGAGGGGAGGGGAGGGGAGGGGGATAGTAGAGGATAGGAAAGGCAGCAGAATACAACAGACACTAGTATGGCAGTATGTAAAAACGTGGATGTGTAACCGATGTGATTCTGCAATCTGTATAAAGAGGAAAAATGGGAGTTCATAACCCACTTGAATCAAATGTATGAAATATAATATGTCAGGAACTATGTAATGTTTTGAACAACTAATAATAAAAAAATCCCTAATTTAAATGCTGTCTAGCTTATTAGTAAATTTTGTAGCTACTTAACATGGTCTATGAGGTCCTTCTTTTGGACTTCATAGATCATGTTATGTTGGCTCTTGGCTGCTAATGCCCCTCCCATGTGGAGTCCATTTACTATGCATGATTTTCTGCAGTCTACCTAAAGGCTAAGATCTGAACCATGTTGAAGTAATATCTGTGTTATCATGGAAAACAGCATCATTTATATTATCCTTTTGCTTTCTGGGCCTAATATACAAGAAAGGGCCAATAGTATGGATTGCATTCCAATCATACTCACTTTAGTAAGGCAGTCTATTCCACAGTTGGAAAAATCAACACTCCCCACATTCTACTGGTAGAGAGTAAATATGACCGGGTCTTGTTTGAATTTCTCATGACCTTTCTTCACAAAAGGATGACCTATAGTTCCTTACTATGGCTTCCACATAATTTTCCACAAAAGAAAATTCAGAAAGTTTCATTTAATAAACAAACACACAGATTTTCTTAAATGTTTCTTTAGGAACCTCCCTTTTTATATAAGTCATAAACTATGTAACTACCATTCCTAAATTAGCACCTGTTAGAAAGAAGCCTTTTTTCATTTAACACAAAATAGCAATATTTCCAATAGAATCTTATATGGAAAATATAATTTTTAAAAGACAGACAAGAGAAAAAGAGAAAGGAGGAGAAGGGTAGAAAGAGGTCATTTAATTACAGCAAGAAAATTTGTGTTAAACAGGAGAAAGAACTTTCCAACAATACAGAATGTGCTTATTAAAAGACATTTGAAACTTTCCTGGGACTTCCCTGTAGTCGAGATAACTATGCATCCAAATTTTCCCAGAGTTCTTTTCATATAATTGTTAGAATTATAGTAGTATTTTTCTTTTACATTACTTTTTGCATTAAGGTACAATTATGGCTCTGCTGTTAAAAAGTATTTCATATTCATACAAGACAATTTTACAAATGTAAAGAAAGTAGATAGAAGAAAAAGAATTGCATGTATTTTCACTATCCAAATAGAATAACTATTAATATTTGAACATGATTCCTTCCAGGCTGATTTTCATGCATTATCTTTATTTTAGAGACCATTTCTCTTTTTAAAACTAAAATAAGTTTCCATTTTGTTTCTTTAGATAAGACAGTGTATGTTCATTCAGATTAAGATAAAATTAAGCTTACAAAAATGATGAAACAATAATATAAGTACATGGTAATTTTTTTTAGGAGAAGTCCCAGAATTTACAGTTTAAATATAAACTTAAAAAATATTGAAAACATTATATAAACAAAGAAGTGATCTACTTCTATAGTTGACACATTGACCTCTTAAAAAAAGTTGGGAGGGTTAAATTGTTTCACAAAACTCTATCCAGAAATTACACTCTCATGAAAAATACTTCAGGCAAGCTGCCTATAATGCAATATTCAAGCATTAAAATAAAGGTCAAGAATATGTTAATGACAAAAATGCAAAGTTCAGAACCCTTTCATTCCTGCTGACCTAATGTCTCTTCTAGTTCTCCCTATTGTCCTTACCCTTAGCTTCATAAATACTTTTTGAATCTTATCAATTTATACTCCTCTAGTACTTTCCAACTCTATTCAGCAGCAGAAATATTCTAAAAGTCATGCCCGTCATAACTGAGGAGAAATTACTGAATGATGACTTCGAAGATGTTATTTCCCAGTCTTATCACCTTACTTGATCATTGTGCTGCTGTCCATACAGATTATAATGGCAAAATGCCAAATATATTGCATGTCTGTCACCCACTTCTACATCCAGGTGTGGCCTTGGAATTGTTCTTAACACTATTTCTCTAAGAAATTTGACACTTGAAACTTTCTTATCACCTTTGAAAGTTGATTAAATTGGATATAAACATTTTATTTTGAAAACAGACATTTTTTATTATTGGTTACACCATATGATTAAATTTCACTCAGGTAGTCTGACACAGAGGTCCCTTTTGCTTCTGGTAGTTTTCTGTCACCCTTGACTCCATTTTCATGTTAGATTAACTACTTCTTCTTCCTTTCATTGTTTTCTTTTTTTATTTATATATGACAGTGGAATGCATTACAATTCTTATTACACATATAGAGCACAATTTTTCATATCTCTGGTTGTATACAAAATTTATTCACACCAATTCGTGTTTTTATACATGTACTTTTGAAAATGATGTCCATCACATTCCACCTTAATTTCTAACTCCATGCCCCCTACCTTCCCCTCACACTTCTCTTCCCTATCTAGAGTTCGTCTCCCTCCCTACCCCACTATGAGTCAGCCTCCTTATATCAGAGAAAACATTCAGCATTTGCTTTTGGGGGGGATTGACTAACTTCACTTAGCATTATCTTCTTTAACTCCACTCATTTACTTGCACATGCCATCCTAACTTTCCTTTATGTCATTCTGCTATTGTACTTTTAATTTTGATGTGAAACATACTGATAAATACATATTCCAATGATTACAGGAAAAAAAGTAAGTTGTTTTATTTTTGTGACTAAATTTCCCTTAATATTACATCAAACTTTTCTTGTCTTAACTGGCTGCTACAGCTACTGCCATCATGTTCATCTATTAGCTATCTCTATGGGAAGACAGGGAATGAGAAGGCTTGCCCATTTTCTTAGTGGCCTAGTCAAGAAGCCACTTTGTTCAACTTTTATTGTTATAAGACATAACTGATACGGAGGCACCATGGAAAATTCAGTTTTGAACTGGTTGGATTTATGCTCAACTAAAATTTGAAACTTATAGTTATTTTTAAACAAAGAGAGAATTCATATTAGAAAAAGGTATCTAGTTCTCTCAACTTACTCTTTCCCAGACTAGT